>NC_080409.1:21777500-22402500 GCF_030265065.1 Corythoichthys intestinalis
AATGGCTCAGTGGCGCCCCCTTGAAATTTTAAAATTGGCCTATAACATTAGGGTTTGTCAGCGTAGAGCAATGAAATTTGGGGAGTCTATACCTTGTCTAAAACCGCTTCAAAAAAGCATTGGCACCCATATTCCAAACCCAACAGGAAATCGGTTATTTTTGATCGAATATGAAATTTTTATCGATTTACAGGGTGCACATTTGAGACCTTTTCGCCGAGGGAGTTAGTTGGATCATCTTCAAAATTGGTGAGACTGTTCAGGAGACATATGAGATCTTAAGTTTCTAAAATGGTGTGTTTTCATTCACGGGTCTGACCTGGGCGTGGTGCCAAAGTCGGCCATTTTTTCGGCAAAACACCGAATTCAGTAAATGACTAATAATTCCTTGACACAACTTTCAATCTTTTTCATATCTGCCATGTATATGCGGTATCCCAGCCTGAACACGACTGCATTGAAATATTACCCATTAGGCCTAGCGCCCCCTAGTGAGAACAGGAAATGCCTTTTTTTACGAGACAGGATCCTCCTCCAAGGGAAAAAAATCTGTTGACCTCAAACCTGCATCAGGGGAGCCTTAAGACCTGTGTTCGGGTGCCTGATGAAAAATATTGAGGTTTCGTTGAAGCGGAGGGGTCCAAACTGAAAGTGAAAATGATCATCAACAATTTGTCTCGCAAAATACTTTGAACAGTCATAACTCAGCAGATATACAACATATCTGCGCCAAACTTCCCATGCTTGTTGAGAGTCATACCCTGAAGGGTCCTGTAGGGGTCATTTGCATCAACTCTACAGTGCCAACTGGTGGCGACAGAAAGGAGTTTTAAAAAAGGCCTTTCCTATTGTGTTTTTTCAACGTAGAGCAATGAAATTTGGGGAGTAGATACCTTATGCCTAACTGCTCAAAAAAGCCTCTTGCACCCATATTCCAAATCCAACAGAAAATCGGGTATTTTGGATCGAATGTGAAATTTCTGTCCATTTCTAGTACAGTTTACATTTGGAGGCCTGGACATGCACGAAAACTCACCAAATTTTGCACATACATGCGGCTTTGTGTGGATTTCGATAATCTTGCAACGTTACAAAAAAATGTAACAAAATGGCTCAGTGGCGCCCCCTTGAATTTTTCAAAAAGGCGTTTCCTATTAGGTTTTTTTAACGATGAGCAATGAAATTTGGGGAGTCGATACCTTGTGCAAAACTGCTCCAAAAAGTCTCTTGCACCCATATTCCAAACCCAACAGGAAATCGGGTATTTTGGATCGAATGTGAAATTTTTATCAATTAACAGGGTGCACATTTGAGACCTTGTCACAGAGGGAATCAATTGGATCATCTTCAAAATTGGTTAGACAATTCAGGAGACCTATGAAATCTAAACTTTTCAAAATGGTGCGTTTTCATTCATGGGTCTGACCTGGGCGTGGTGCCAAAGTCGGCCATTTTTTCGGCAAAATGACAAATTCAGTAAAGGACTAATAGCTCCTTGAAACAACGTTCAATCTTTTTCATATCTGGCATGTATGTGCGGGATCCCACCCTGAACACGAGTGCATTGAAATATTACTCATTAGGCCTAGCGCCCCCTAGTGGGAACAGGAAATGCCTTTTTTACGAAACAGGCTCCTCCTCCAAGGAAAAAAAAATCTATTCACCTCAAACCTGCATCAGGGGAGCCTGAAGACATGTGTTCAGGTGCCTGATGAAAAATACTGAGGTTTGGTTGAAGCAGAAGGGTCCAACAGGAGAAGTAAAAATGACTGAAGCCATTTCGTCTCACCACAAGTTTTGAACAGTCATAACTTCTACAACATATCTGCGCCAAACATATCGTGCTTGTTGAGTCATAGTCTGAAGGGTCCTGTAGGGGTCATTTGCATCAACCCTACAGCGCCAACTAGTGGCAATAGAAAGTCACTCATTTTTTAAAATATATGTCCAGTTCTTTTCAGGTTGGTCATTGTAGTTTCAAGACCTTTTAAAATACTTATTTTACGGCCCATGTCCACATTTCTGTCTGTTGCTGTTATGACCCTTTATTCGCTCCTTTTTTGTAGTCCTCTGTCCAATAGGGGTTTTTATCTCTTAGGTGTGTGAATGTAAAGAGGCAACTTTCGCGCATGTTAGGTTCTAATGAGATGATTAGAGAGGACGATCTGCCACCACCCTGACCTGCACACTGTCCGAGTTGCATGACGTCCGAGTTGCGCTAGATTGCGAGGGCCCGTTCAGTCCTGCTTGCAGGCCTAGTTTTATATTGAAATGCATGCTTTTAGTTTGTGGCGCTTTCACGCTCACGTGGGGGCGCACTCGCACTTGTTTACGTGAAGACCGCTCACGCCAGAAGAAGACGGGCAGCTACGTAGCTCTGAGAGGCAACACCTGTGTGTATCATCTTTTCTGTTGTTGTTTTCCACCCGCGATCGGACACTTAGAGCCAGTGGTGTGGGTGTTTGAACGATGTGCTAATGCTAGCGAACGCATGCTAACCGTTTATGTCATTGCTGTAAAACAACCTAATTATCATTTATTTACGTTGATGCGAACCTTTTTGGTATCGAGGACCAAATTGATTCAGCAAATTATACGGACGTCCAGCATCGTTCTCTATTGTATTTTTATATTAAGTTGCCTTTCAAGATGACATATCTGTTCTATGTGTTGGATTTTATCCCCCAAAAATGCGACTTATACTCCGGTGCGACTTATATATGTTTTTTATTTTCGCTTCGTTGGGCATTTTATGGTTGGTGCGACTTATACTCAGATGCAACTTGTAGTCCGAAAAATACGGTATTCATTATCTTGTCAGAGGTGCCATTTTAAGTCATTAAAAGAAGTGCATATACTTATTTTGTTTTTTAGAGCTGCATGTAAGTCATCTGTTAAAGTTACATATTATTACAAATGTTTTAGAATAAAAAAACTTTCTCTTTAAATGTTTGCCTTCAGTTCATTCCCTCAACTTCTTTCTGCTTGTTATCACTCTCCAAATTAACCTGTAACTGCGCTTAGGATCCTAATCATCACCTTTCCATGAACTGTCCTTCAGCTCTTGTTTTTTCTCACTCCAGGTCTCCCCGCAGTTTCTGTGCCAACTACCTTATCCAGGAGAGGCCTTCCCATTGGCTTACAGCTAACTGGCCCCGCCTTCCAAGACAAGAAGCTGCTTAGTGTTGCCCAGTGGATCGAACAAAGGGTTGGGTTTCCATCCATCAGTGACTTTGTGGAATCCAACAGGCAGGGTTCCAATTACAATATTGGCTTTGCAAGAGGGGTTAGATGAATTGATTAACTCATTCGCTGCTGCCATTGACGGCGATTGACGACTCTGCAAATGGTCGGTAGTGGAAGTTGAAGAAAATGCAAAGGTGCACCTGGAAAAGTGATTTGACAACAGCTTGGATTTGATATCTCATCGCTGTCAATGGCAGTAAATTAGTTAAGCAATATTTTATTATAAATACGTGTAAATCCGTCTATGAAAAAGACTTTCAAATATTCTTTATTCAGCGAAACAAACGGGCTCAGAAATTTGTGTTTAGATATTTATCAAGTTAAGCGGATCACACAAATCACAGTTTGCACTTAGAATTTACGACAAGGCAGTGCCAGAAGTGCGGGCTTCAATAACAACTTCACACCCACTTAAATTAGATAACTTTATTTTTTTATTCTATGTTGTTTCATTATAAAGAAATCACGGTTGTACATAAAAGACAACAAAACCCTGATTATTAGTCAAAAAGAAATTGTGGAAATATTACTCTAGTTAGTTAAATTATGTATCAAAGATAATCATGTATTAGGGAGAGAGAGGATTTTGTTGCTTTATAGTGACTATAATCTAGCAGTCAGCACAGTATTGAACAGGAACAGACTTCATCCATCTGACCAGAATCAAAGGAATTTTATGGTTGTTATCATATAAAAATTTTTTTAATGTGATGTGCTTTTTTTTTTTTCTTTCCTTTTCTCGTCCCTTTTAAAGGAATCGACTCCATAACCTTTGAAATTGTAAAAGTGGTATTATCAAGAGGAAGAGACTGACGGAGAATTAGCTTGGTTTACATTCTTTGAAAGTAAAGTTTAACAACCGTGATGGATATTTGGATTGAGGTTAGACCATTTATGAGTACCTCGTTGCTTCCTTGGCAAAAATGAGAATCGGAAAAGTCACTTTTTGAGCAACAACATGCTCTTTTATAATGTATGGCATTAACTCATTGGCTGCCATTGACGGCGATAAACATCCAGCCCGATTTAACTCGAATTGGATTGGAAGTCTATCACTGTCAATGGCAGCCATCACAGTTGTAGTGGATTTTATGTCTGTCAATGGCATTGAATGGGTTAATGTGCTTTTGGCTTGGTGATCAAGGTGTTTCCGTGCCTCATATTGCAGAAGTTAAGGATAAGGGTGTTGCGCAGAAGAGGTGCTAACTTGACATTTCCAAAAAACATGTGATGGCTTCCTGAGCAACAAGAAAACGTTGCATGCAGAAGCAAAATTAGGTCAAGCGAAACTGCTGCAGGTGGCAAACTAGCATGAGCGTTACATACAGTTGCCATGGCAGACAGATTATTGCCATTTTGCTATTATTTGGCCATGGGAACGTATATTGCAACCTTGTCTTGTACTGGAGTGTGTAGAGTGTGTTAACCCTTTCTAACAAAGTCAACACGATGCTTACTGTAGCATCATTACACAGATGGAGGTATTTAAGACTTCTGCTGTTTACACATTGATTTATTGCATTTGGTATAAAGCAATAAAAATACAAATAAGCATCTCAAGTACAAACTCAGTATTGTTTCAGAGAAATCTCTGGTTTCAATTTCTGGAGTTCTGCATACAGGATGTGGTGATCCTACTTTGCTACGAGGGTACATATGACAGCAATTTTTTTTAAACCTCAACATAGAAAAAAAAATGGATTCGATTTTCATGTAACGGATTTATTGAAAACAGTTTAAAGAGGTTACAAATTTGGATGTACAGCGAAGCATCTTTAGTTAGATTCCCAGCCTATTTAGATAAAAAGCATTGGGCCATTACACCAACATTAAAATAACATTCAGAGAAATCTCATCTCCAGTCCAAGTCCAAATTTGGTCTTTCATATTCGTATGCAAATAACCACTTTTCAGTCCTCACGTGTGCCTCTTATAGTACAAATCTTTTATCGTTGAAAATAGTTTTACCGATTACATTTTCAAAAGATAACCCCTAGTATAAGTTAAAACCTTCATTTGAAATTGGCTGCTCAAAGCATGAACATAGCTATATAAACTTGTTGCAAAAATAATTATGCCATGTTTTCAACAATTGCAGACGCAGGTGACCAACAATATGGACAGTGTGACATGGGCTTTATTGCACTAATGCCAAAGTACTCCAAAATGTAAAAACAATGACAAGCTGATGTTGACAATTCAGAAAAAATGTACTAGTATATAACTTTGCAAAGGACTGAAATATTAAATTGGTATTGGGTGAAAAATATATGAATAATCTGAAATAGGCTATCACTAATATATTAAAAAATGCTGATTGCATGAAATAAACTGATGGCAACTTTGAAATCAGTGAAAAATTGTTAAAATGTTACTTGGTAATTGGGTTTGATGTCTAAATCTCACGACTTTCCTCTACCCAAACTCTGTTTACTTTTCTCCCCCACTTTGTCACCAAACCCGATCTCAGGTTCCCTTACGTTTCAGGAATTATGTGGAGTGGCAGGAAGGGAAATGGAAGAAAGTATTTAAGTGGTCATACTCTGATGGTGAACTAAAGCAAACGTTTAGTCTCAAACAAACAACCACACTTCATCGGTATTCAAGTCACTAGTGTGCTTGAGAAATGTGACTGTGGCAGGGTCAAAAAGTTATCTTAAATAATGAAAAATCCCAAAGCCCGTTATGTGTAATGGTGACAAGTGTAACGACCAAGGGGAGGAAGCAGGCCTATTCATCACGAATCCCACTGAAGTTTTTTAAGTAGATAAGATGAGGTGGACAATGCAGCCATTGTCACAAAGTGAGGGTGGGAGCCAATCTTCACAAAGAGCCAAACCAAAGGGGGTGTCTAGAAAATTCCATGTGTCACTATTGAAAGGGTCTGTCTGACCAACAGGTGTAAGCAGGACTGGTCGATGTTTCTTAACATATTTATCCAATATGTGATGGCTAATTAAGTAATCTATACCAGGTGCCTTTAAGGCTGTAAAAGCTTCAGGGCAAAAATATTGGTTCTATTAATCAAACACTTGTTACAATCGAACACTGGGTTTCCACTGATAGCACAGCAAGGCACGCCAGGAAACGAGCAACTAGTGCTGCCGATTACCGGTTTCAAGGTATACCGTGGTATGAAAACATCAAGGTTTCAAAACCGCAAACTTTTTCTGTCATACCGTCCCTAAGGTATTAGCTGGAGAAATCACTCGCTTGCAGCTGCAAAGCTCAACCCTCCCCAACCCATTGTTGCTCAGTGTGAATGAGTCAGCTGTGCTACACGATGGCTGGAGGTAAAACTCAAAACTTTTTCCATCCCGATCGAAAACGAAATTGCTGGTATGGGAATACTATGTAGGCTAATACATGTTCGCGGAGTGTGGCTGCAGAGGAGGAAATACCTGTGATTTCGCATTTATACAGAATTAAAGGTTAATAACACTTATGAACGTTTCCCACCAGCTACGAGTTACCTCTAGCGTGTTTAGTGTGTCTAGCGGTGGTAAAATGAGCTCTCTGGCAACTGTTGAGAATGCGTGTATAATGGAAACATGATAAGTCATACACGTGCATTTTATGGAAAACTTAATTATAATTGGTAACGTTGAGCTGTGGTTTTAGGCTTACCTAAAGGGTAATTTAGTTGGTGTGGATAAATATATATTTTATACATGTTCCAATTTGCTAATGGTTTGAAAAATAAAAATGTTCAATGGAATTTTTAAACGCAAATATGTACCTCTAACACATTTTAGAGCCGTGATTGCAATACCATATTTTGGTTATCATACCGTCAGACTATCATACTGGCACATTCCTACAGCTAACCAATGTCTAGATTATTGCTTGAATTTTTCACGAACCCTCAGGCAACTAACGGTTGAAAGTACAATGCACAGACAGTTGGAGATTTGAAAGCCAATTGGCAATTTAGAGACCTTAAACTTGTCCCATTGAAATAAATCAGTATCTTCAGTAATCTTTAAGTCCCCCCTAAAAAAAGTAAACAAATCTACCGGTATACAAGATGAGTTAATAGCTAAACTTATTTTCCAGACGACATTTCAGTCAGACGGACTAGTTTTGGGGTGTCAAGCTTGTGTGGCTTTAATCATATTTACTACACCAACCATAAGCAGTCCAATATTCCAATGTTAAAAAAAAAAAAAAAAAAATTTAAATCTGGGCGGCTAATGCAATTTCTCATTAGCAGTTTCACTTGACAAGATAAAGAGCTTAAGATCTTGATACAATACATTAGAAATGACACCAAAGCTAAGTCCTGTTAAGCACCTTAGATTTCCATTCAATTAGTTTACAAATTACCAAGTAATACAGGACTTATGCAACTGCACTCCCAATTTGGCTAAAAAAGCAGGCAGTCTCTTCCAAGATGAACATTTATTGAATTTACAACATTTTTCAAGACCTAAAAAACACTTTCACAGATTTCCAAAATACAAACTTTTACTTAACAGATCTTTTAACTAGCATCCTTTTACTTAAAAGAAAAACTCACTGGACATTTGGGGGAGAAAAACAAAAAAAGCCAAGCATTAGACTGCACAGTGGATTACTTCCCAACGATTGTCCAGTCCATGCAAAATTCCAAGATGCAAACCACTTGACAGTGAGCGCAGCAGCTGCACAGACTGAATATGAATTCCAGACATCTTCGAAGAAACTCAGTGAATTCTCTATGTCCAGTGAGGGGGCCACAAGTGCACTCATAAGCACCAACTGTGAATCAGAGGAGCCAGGGCGAGGGCGAACAACAGCAAGGGGTGGCCATTGATTCTGGAGCACGCATTCCTATCGGTGGTATTTGCGGTTGTGGGGTTGGTAGTTGTGGGTATAATGGTGGACATATTTAATGTTGCGTTCACAGGTCCATTTGTGGTCTGTCCATGGACCACCTGCAACACAATTGGTACAGTTAGCCTTTTCAGTTCCATTGATGTCCATTCTGTAGCTTTTAAATCATCCTTCTGCCGCCATTTTATATTAGTTTGTCCCTTGTAGACATCCAATCCATTAGAACTTGGCGGGCTAGCCCTCCCATTTCAAATGGATTGGACGTCTATTGGTGTAATGTAAAGCCATTTCTAAAAATTCCACCATGTGACCAAAAAAAAAAAAAAAAAGACATTGCAAGAATAACACATTTGTCAGATTCTCAATGAAAATTGATTCAAACTTATTCCGTTGTAGTCTTATATTTTACAGACCTGTATATAAATCAATTCTCCAGACAAAATATAGTATTGCAACTGAGGTCACACACCTGAAAGGCTCTCAAATGAAGCAAAAAAAAAAGGTACTCATTATAGAGAACTCCCTTCCTTTCACTTCGGTAAACCGACAAATGCATTTTTCTTCAACTATGAAAAACCAAAAACATTTGAAACTACCGCGAGGCATGGCCAAATTGATACACCTTAACACGTGTTAGCCTGTGACCTAAGATACAAGGTTGAGGCCACTTAGGGGGAAAATTGGAAAAAGGGCAGTTACACTACAAACACATTGATTAAGTTTGCAACTTACCTCAGACGAAAGTGCAAGAAACACGAGGAAAAGTCCAAAAAAGGCGACACATAGCTTCATCTTGGCTAAAAGTGTAGCGCGATCTGTATTTCAAAGTGTTGATGGTGAGATGGAGTTGATTGAAATGGGGGGAGGAATCATCACATTTATACTCCAAATGACGTCATGCAGCGAGACCGATGCCACACCCCTTAAGGGTTATCGCAGGTCAAATGCAAGAAATATTTTTAAAGTATATTCTTTTTATAGTGCCTTTTGACCACTAAGCCTATTAAAAATGCTAATCATAGCCGAATGCTATTTAAAGTAATTTATACACCTGCTAAATTATGCCACTTCTAGAAACAGTCTTATTTAAAGGACGTTATAAGCCTGTTGAAATACATTATACCCATGCCACTGCAATTTTATTTACAAGACGTTATATGCATGATAAACTGTCCCTCCGCTGCCCATAATCTTAATTGTATTTTGACAGTGGAAGTGTCAAAATATACGGTAGATTTGTTCAACGGGACAGCTTACATCGATATTCCCCGCCGTTGAGGTAAACTTGTGGAGCTTTACTTCGACGAGGGAGCGTAAATAACCAGGTGTTGTCGAAAGTTTTCTGGCGATCCCATTGTTTAGGTTTTCTATAACTAATTTAAAAAAAAAAAAAAAATTAATAAATACAAATGATACCCTTACCTGAGTAAACCTGCATTTTAAGGATGTATTAAATATATTCATATGTGTTATCATGTCATTGTCACAGTAGTATATATTGTTTTAATTAGGCATAATATGCTGCATGGTATATCTATTAAACCGGGGGTCAGCAACCCGTGGCTCTAGAGCCGCATGAGGCTCTTTAGCGCTGCCCTAGTGGCTCCATGGAGCTTTTTCAAAAATATATGAAAATGAAAAAACATGGGGCAGGGAAACACATATTTTTACTTTTAACTCATTTGCTCCCAAAAACGTATAAATACGTTCTATTTTTAATTATTTCAGTGTCCCAAAGACGTATTTATACGTCATATACGTTTTTTTTTTCACAAGTGACATCTCTGGGTTCTTATTCAACTTAGCTCCAAAGCACAACGGAGAAAATCCATTTTAAAGCAATAAAACTGACCACTGGAGGGCAGTAACGCATTTGGTAAGACCCGCAACACGATTCAACGGAACAAACGGCCGGGCCGCACGGCCGGGGCGCCAGCGGAAGACGACCGAATGGACGTCCAGGATGCCAGGCAGCGGACGACCAAGCAGAACAACCGGGAGGACGCCCAGGATGCCAGGCGCTGGACGACCGAGCAGAATGACTAGGACCACCAGTGCAGTGGACGATGCCGTTGAGTCCGTGCTGCTCACTGAGCAGAGCCCGCGCCGCCGTGCTCGGCCGCTCGCATCCCCCGCACACTCCAGTGTCCCGCATGGAAACACGCATGACCAAACCAGTTCCCCCCCCCCAGGAACACAAGTTCCCCAGGCTAACTCTGCCGCGAGGCAATTGTCACCACAAACGAAGGACTAAAAAAAATCCATCTTTATGAGACAGGCGGCGATGAGGGAAAAGTTTATCCCAGCTGTCGCGGCCCCAACAGCGTCATCTCTCAGTTAGTTATGTGTAAATAAATTGTTACTTTGCTATCAAAAGCTCTATTTGTCTTGTTGTTTATGTTAATTTGTAAAAGGAAAACATTATTCAGATGTTTGGGATGTAGCTAAAGCAAAAAATAGCTGTGTTAAAGTCAAAGTTATGTTTGAAATGTATACTTTCACAAAAAGCTCAAGTTCTCTGTTTTTTCATCAGAAATTGGAAAATTGCTCAAACTAAGCTATTTTCTAATTCTGATTTCTAAAGAATGGAAAAAGATATGAAGTAACTTTTTTTCCTGCTGAAAGAAGAGAGCCTAATCTTTCTTTTGCTGGGTTCCATGTTTATATAGCAATAGAACAGAATTTTCTGTGGGCCTTGAAAAATCAGCCAAAATCCAGTACAACGGCCGGGAGTGAAGGGGGTTGCTCCGGCTGGGGTGGCAATGGCTGGGAGTGAATGAGTTAATATGGTTTCTGTAGGAGGACAAACATGACACAAACATTCTTCTAATTCAATAGTATTGTAATGAAAAAAGTTGAGGCGGCATCGAAGAACAGTGTAATCACGTGGTGCATCATTTTCTATAGGATGCACTGTGGGGAAAATAAACATTTACCATATTTTCCACACTACAAGGTGCATCAAAGTAGTGCTGCAACGATTAATCGATTAACTCGAGTATTCGATTAGAAGAAAAGATTTGAATTAAGTTTGGTTGCATCGAGTATTCATTTAATTAAAGTGGCGGTTTAATGGTTTATTTTGAAAGTGTTTGCATTTAGTTTTATTGATTTGGGTGGATACACTGCCCTGTAGTCAACCTCATTTCACATTGCTGAATCCAGCTACTCCCTGTTAAGACCACCAGCTAAGTTTTTGTTTGAGCAAATGTTTTTTAATGCACAATTTAGTTTATAGGTATATCTAGCTGTTTTTTGTGGGAATCTGTCTGAAACATTTGTTCAGACTTTTGCTATACAATTTACCCAATTGTTCTTTTGTTGTACTTAGGTCCTCATTTATTTATTTTTTAATACCGTTTGAGGCTCAGCTCAGTAATTTTATTTTTTCACGTTCCTTATCCAATTACTCGATTATTCGAACTAACTAGTTCATCGATTAATCGACTACTAAAATAATCAGTAGCAGCAGCCCTACATCAAAGTATAAGGTGCACCTTCAATGAATGGCCTATTTTAAAACCGTTTTCATAAATCGTTTTCATGTATAGGGCGCACTGCATTATAAGGCGCAGTAGTAGTTGCGTAGTAGTAGTAGTTGCAGTGGATGAAGTTGCGTTATGCATCCACAAGATGGAGCTGAGTTAAAAATAGAATGTCATGCCATGATTAACCAATACTGATCCATATGTAAGGCACATTGGATTATAAGGCGCACTGTCGACTTTTGGGAAAATTGAAGGCTTTCAGGTGTGCCTTATAGTGCGGAAAATACAGTAATCATGAAGGCTCATTATGTATTTGTTGCCAATTTACCGGTAAGTCATTTTGATAGTTGGCTAATATAGCTAAGATAGATAGATAGATAGATACAGCATGCGTTTCCTTCTTTATGAGGCTTTCTTTTTTTCCCCAGACATATATATGTGTGTGTATATATATATATATATATATATATATATATATATATATATATATATATATATTTTTTTTTTTTTTCTTCAATATGGCTCTTTCAACATTTTGGGTTGCCGACCCCTGTATTAAACAATTGAAGATTTTTTACGCATGTAGTATTATTAGTAAAGTTGCTAATTTGCGTCCTCTTCAGGATAGCGGTGTCATGACAGATAATAAATGACAAAAGGCACGTTACACAAGTCATGCTAGAACGGCCAAATGTGGTTTACGGATATTTCCATGTCGACGGCAAGAAAAAACAAAACAAAAACAAAAAAAACCCCAATTAGAAACATTAAAAAAAAAAAAAAAACTTGCTCGGAAATTGTGCTACATACGGTTGTACATCCAACCCCATAATTATATTAAGAGTAAATCTAGTTTAATAATAAAAATATTTTTAGAAAACGCAGTTATTAGGTTTGTTACTCTAATTTCAGATTATTTATATGTTTAGTGACAGCACGGCTTTTGCGATTGATAAAAAGTAAACTTTATAAGAATTGGTCACCACATGAGAAATAATGACTGAATTTCAATAACCATTCATAGCCCCGAATTGGGAAAGTCGCCACTTCCAATATGACCGTTTCAGACTTCTAGTAGCGTCCTCGTGCTTTTGGTGTGTTTTGACTACATAGCGTTTCCGTAGGTGTCCTTCCTTTAATTTCTTCCTGGAGAAACAACACCGAGTGCAAAAGGACGCATTAAAAGGCGACTGGCTTCTGTCACAACACAGAATAAACCCAGGCATTTTTCAATACCCATGCTGCTGTGCGGTGTTTCGGTCGTAAGCCGAACGCTAACGAGATGGGGACAGAAGTCACACCGAGGAGGTGGCCTCCTCCGCCGGTCCTTCCTGTGTAGCACTAGCCGCTGTCATGGTGTTTCCGCGGGCGAGGGCAGCAGACAGTCCGCTGAGACGGGCTCTGCTCAGGGACTGTACCGGGACACCGTGCTACTTCCTCGGACGGAATTCCCCATGAAACTGGCGGGACAGAAGCTGCTCGACAGGGAAGTGGAGATACAAGAGGTAAAGACCAATTTTGGTCCAACAAAGTTGTTGTCCGACTTTTTTGTTGACAGCATGACCCGCTTTAGGGTGTGTATTGTGTAGTTGTTTGGATTTGTATTCATATATTTGTGCTAGACTTACAATTTTTATACTGAACACAATTAAAAATACAGTACAAATGGGTTTAGATGAGTAGGGTTTCTAATAATTTCGGTTGCATTACATCTAACTCAACAATCAAATACACTCTTTCAGGGACAGCTGACACTACAGTGGACAGCTATTCAACGTTGCTTTCCCCCTAATGCAGTGGTTCTTAACCTTGTTAAGGTTACGGAAACCCACAAGTTTCTCATGTGCATACACCGAACCCTTCACATAAGCGGAGTTTAAGGGGGGACCAGGGGGCCAGTACGGTGGCCGAGAGATGTCAGGCGAATTGCAAAGTCCAAACACTTTGCAAATAGAAAAAAAGCACGAACCCAAATTGTAAACGCTTTGCAAAAGTAAAAAGCACGAATGCAAACTGCCACAACACGATCCCCAATTCCGAAAGCGCGATTGCAAATTGGCAAAAGCACGAACCCCAATTGCCACAACACGACAGCAGGTGGCTCGTAGCACGAATGCAAACTGCTACAACACGAACCCTGAATTCCTAAACCGCGATTGCAAATTGGCAAAAGCACGAATCCCAACTGCCACAACACGACAGCAAATAGCTCGTAGCACAACAGCAAACGGCTCACAGCACAGCAGCAAAATCACGCAACACAACGGCAAGTGGATGACCCGGAAGTTTAAAAAAAAAAAAAAAAAAGACACTTTATACACTTTATATGTGCTTTGTGACCATCTATATGGCACATATATTGTCCTATATACATACATACATATATTGTGGCATATATTGTGGTATACATATATTGTGGCAGTTTGCATTCGTGCTTTTTACTTTTGCAAAGCGTTTACAATTTGGGTTCGTGTTTTTTTCTATTTGCAAAGGGTTTGGACTTTGCATTTCGCCTGACACCTCTCGGCCACCGTAGGCCAGCATCCCCATGGTGGCCGAAAAGTGTCATTGCATGCAATTGACTTTCCTCTAGATATATATATAGACCCTTCTCACCAACGTCACAGAATGACGTGTCGCTGTATCCGGCCGCCATATTATCTGTCTTTGTTTATCCGTATTCTCAATGGTTTCAATTTGTCGTGCAATTTATCGTGCAATTCATGGAAGCCCTGGTGCTTTCAGACGCTGTAAACTCATTGGAAGCATTGCATAAAAGGCGTTATGTGGAAAAGCTTCAGTCTATCCATTCGCCAGATCCATATTTGATGCCTAAATCGATATTTTTCGACCCGCTGTCTTCGCCTTCTCTGCCTGACATCTGCTACCCTGATATCTACAGCTATCTTGTCCACACAAAATCAGCCTATTCTCACGAAAGTTTGAAAAACTTTAAGAGCAGCACTCTAAGCAACATTACCCCGTGTGACCCTTTACTTCCAATTTTCTAAAATCAATTAAAAAAAAGTTGACTGCGATGGCCGACGCTTCAAGGATAGGTGGATATTGCACTATTTCTTCAATAAAACACGCAACAACTGTGTCTGCCTCATTTGCAAAGAGACAGTTGCTGTTTTCAAAGAGTTCGATGTGACGCGATAATGATATTACCGAACAAGACACGCTGACATGTACGACAACATTACAGGGAAGATACGCAGCGAGAAATTATAGCAACTTGAAGCTAGTTTAATTTCATAGCAGCAGTATTTGGCAAGAGCCCGAGTGTCGAAAGAGAACGCCACAAAGACGAGACTGTTGAAATTATCAATAAAAAAAAAAAAATAAAGCAAATGTGACACACATAAGGGCTTGCTAAAATTTGTTTAAATATATTGTTCTATGTAAATCAGCCAAGGTAGCCCCCCGCATTTTTACCACACCAAATCTGGCCCCCTTTGCAAAAGGTTTGGACACACCTGTTTAACTGATGATCCGTAGACGAGGCCAGCTTCTTTAACTTGGTTCCAGCTAAATATTATTTAAAATGTAATGATGGTGGAAGAAATAAGCATCTTGAATTTGAAACTGTATGTTGTCGGCGATTAGCCTCGCAATGATCTTAATTGTGGTTGTCAGCCCAAAACCCTCTAAATATATAGTAAATGCATCTTACCAGATATAAAATGTCTACTACATAATCTGTGGTAATCGTTTGGAGCCCAGTTTTCTCGTCGAATTGCAGCAGTCCATCTCGCTCTCCTCTCCGGGTCTCTCGGAATACTGTAGAACTTCAAGTCTCTCAGTCTATCTTCTCTGTTATTGCAACCAACCGCCACACACGCCTTCACCATTTTGATTATTAATGTTAACGAGCAGAAAAACACGCCATAATAGGAGGAATTTACGTAGCGGTAATGCGTCAACACAACGAGTTGACGGACAATATGGCGCGGAGGCGTGGTTGTGACGTCATGTGAGTAGGGTCTCTCTCTCTCTCTCTCTCTCTTTCTCTCTCTTACATGGTGCTCGGTTCGGAACGGAGGCGTATCGAACGAGTTTCTGACGTAATGTAACCCTTACTTTTCGAGGCTGTGAGTCGATCGGGTAACAGTTTCTTTGTGTAGATTATATTTACTCCGTCTTCTCTACTATAATGAGGACCAACACGGTAGGACAGTAAAACCCAGAAACGTCAATGGCGCGACAACGAGGCCGCCGCGAGAACGCAGTGAAACGCGGGCGTTAAAGTCAATCAGCCAATGCACACCAATCACAGTGCGGCCGCGTGTTAGACGCATCCCAGAAGCGGCTCAACACGACGCACAGGAAAAGAACAGCAGACTTTATTATTTGACGCGAGACGCGACCCTCCTGCAACAACACTACTACCGATAACTAGGATCGGGCAGACCGGAAGTCACTCGTGTAAAAATACGGTGGATCCAGTCGATTTTCAAACTAATATGCAATCGTAACTATTTTTTAGTCCATCAGATCTCTTGAGTGGTAGATCGGGGCGAGAGCTGAAACGAATACTGGAGCAACTCGAGTAACTCGAGTTTAAAAACTGATCCGAGTAATTTTATTCACCTCGAGTAATCGTTTAATTTTGACAGCTCTAAGCATCACGTTTTGCCTGGACTACTTTTAATGCGGGACAATGCGCTGATGTCACGAGCGTAGAGGAAGAAGCAATAAAAAATAAAAAATAAAAAAAACTTACTGCAGCCGACAGCAGCTACAAACGACGCCGACGTTGCTAAAAACTAGCCCGCATGATGCTACGGTGGTAGCAGATAGAGTGATGCGTGAACACAGAGATTGCATGTATGTTGAACTAGATGCGAAATAACAGAGTCAGCGGTGTTAGTAAACAGCCGCCATCTTAAAGCAGTACACTTCTAAGTGCTAATAAATAAGATTACTGTCACTCGCTCACGTAACGTTAGCCCTGCGGAGGGCTAGGTTTCTATTAATTATGACCACTGTCAATGTGTTGCCCATATGCTATAATACAGGGGATTGAGATCTGGACTCTGGGGTGGCCACATATCACCTTGTCAATCAACTTTTTGGTCCGCACAGATCGGCACTTCCAGACCCAGGTTTTCGTGAGGCTGTTCCAGTATCTTTCAGCTTCTTTTTAACTTTGTAGACTGCACATCTGGATATTCTCAGATTTGCTGCAATCTCAGTAGGTGTCAGACCGGCACGCAGCAATTCAGGTACAGCTAAAGTTTTCTTCATTTTCAGCAGAAGCACAGGAATTGTCGAGATGAGAGATTACCAGCTGCATTGAGTGAGCTTAATGAATCATTTAAGCATGACAACCTATTTAGATATGTTTCAATGGCTTTTAAACAAACAGTCAACTGAGTGTAAACTTTTTTTTGGGTCACCCTGTAATTCAAAATGGATTAGACATCTAGCGGCACTCACTGAGTTAATAACGAAAAATTGTAGGTTTGTGAATGATATCTAACCTCTGCATTTGATTACACTCACATGTAGCAGGTTGAATGTGTTATATGTTAAACATCTGCTGATATGTTTTGTTTGTAGAAGAGTGGGTTTTCAAGTTTGTACACCTGGCAAAGTGAGAGGAAAGGCAAGAAGTTTTGCCTTCATGACGGACCCCCATACGCAAATGGAGACCCACACGTAGGACATGCTCTCAACAAGGTCAGCATCGTGTCATCTTTGTTCTGTTACCTTCAGAGTAACTGACATGACATTTAGGGTGGAAGAATGTAATCAGAGAAAAAATATGCCTCAAAATTATTGTTGACTGAAATGCATTCAACAGCAGATTTGATTTAAAATTTAAAAGATATCCAGAAGTAGTAGTGTTTCATGCTATAAAAAAAGTATCAATAAATACAATATCGAACTAAATATTTACACCCGCGGTCATAAGGTTTAAAAATTTTCACCATTCAATTGAATGAGAAGGAGTCTCTTCTGACTAAAGGTCTACAATATAGTATTTTTTAAAGTGTTATTCATCTAAATTCCAAATAGTGTATTCTTTTTTTTAATCCAGATTCTAAAAGACATCCACAACCGTTTTGAGATGCTGCGGGGCCGACAGGTCCACTACATCCCGGGCTGGGACTGCCACGGTCTTCCAATTGAGCTAAAAGCTCTGGGTGAGCTCGGTGCTGTGGATCTCAGTCCCCTGCAGATCAGGCAGAAAGGTATGAGATAAATTAGGTAGCCCTGTAAACTCTGTTTTGGATTTGCTTGGGATTGTTGGTTTCCATGCAGCTCGTGAATTTGCAAAGGGGGCCATAGAGCGTCAGAAGGCTGCTTTCCAACGCTGGGGGGTGATGGCCGACTGGGGACAATGCTACTACACTTATGACGGTGCCTATGAGGCTGCACAGCTGAAAGTGTTCCGGGAGATGCACAGCAAGGTGGGCCATAAAACCAAATCTGAAGATTTTCTTAAAAAAAAAAAAAACAACAACAACAACCACCATTGAGATAAGTCAAAGAGGTCATATTTTTCCACAGTTCAAATACAGACATTTTAAATATATCTGACAAAAATTGTTGTTTTTTAGCCAACTGTCCATTGAATCGTTTTTCATTTGCTTTGTAACATTTAAAACTGGGTAGCTTTGGCCTTCCTGTGTCAAGTTTTCCCTGTGCTTGCAGGTGTTTTCTCTGATTTTGAAATTCCCTGTCCACAGTGGCTTCTACTCTTCTAGTTGTCTGGCAGTTGTCAATCTTTTTAAAAGCACATTATATTGCAAGATTACGGAAAAATGGCAACTTTGCTGTGCTGTTTTTTTATTTTTATGTTTTTTAACTCGTGTACTTTATTTGAGTGTATTGTTTTCACTGTGTTATCCCTTAGGGGTTCATCTATCAAGATTACAAGCCTGTTTTTTGGTCTCCCTCAACAAGGTATGAAGATGTATGTTATATGATTTGTCACATAAAACCATTTCTGGTTAACCAAGCATTTCTGGTACCTTGGAAAGTTGGCATTAAAATATGAGCATTGCAAATCAAAGTTGCCTTTTGTCGCTTAGCGTACACAACCAAAATATTAATTTTCAAATACAAGCAAGATACATAAGGCCACCATCATTGTTATGCTATACCAAAAAATTAAATTATAGTCCATAATTTGTGTTTTACAATAATACTTGACTATATTTGTAAATTTACATTTACCCATGGATGAGAAAAAGAAAATTGTCCAATTTGCTTTTGGCCATGTCGCTTGGTTTGGAGCAAATCTGACTGCTCTGAATATTTTTTTTCCCTGAAAACTTTTGCTTTTTACCTTTCAAACAATATTTTTATTTTTTTTTATTTTTTTTTTTTTCTTTAGAATTTGTCTTTTGCAATGGTATATCTCTACCTTATAAATTTTTTCAGTTTAATCATTTCATACCTGTTAGAACTGCGTTAGCAGAGGCAGAACTGGAGTACAATCCTGGGCATATCAGCAAGACCATCTACGCCACATTCCCACTAGACACACTACCACCAAAGATGACATCTAACGAAGGTAATTCCTACTTTGTCAATAAGAAAATGGGATTTTCCTTGGCAGATGGATTATCTCTTCAAGCATTTGTGCATTTTTTCTGTTTATTTGTGTATCTTCAGTTCAGGACAATGTTTCTGTGCTGGTGTGGACCACGCAGCCTTGGACTATCCCTGCTAACCAGGCAATCTGCTACATGCCAAATGCCCAGTAAGCAGCAGCACATAAAAATAAAATAACCAAGCACAATTGTTATTATTAAGATTAGAGTTAGGATAGATAGGAGAACATCCAATTTATTTACATGATTATTTGTAGTAGTGCATTTCATTACATTTGTCACTGCCAGGGTAGAAATCACATGGTTGCCCAGTGTTAACAGTGAACAATAAAAAGCCTGGTCACCCTCCTGGCTTATAACGCACTGGGGGAAAACCTGCTATCCATCGCTAAATACAAGGGGTTGATAGTTTTTTTTGTAGTTAAAGGCTTGATGGTGTCATATATTTACAGGTACTCAGTGATGAAAAGGAAAGACAACTCCCAACTACTCTTAATGGCTACCGAGCGCTCTGTCAGTATCGCGGCAGTGTTAGGAACAGAACTGGAGAGTGTTGTCACCCTCACTGGTATCACACACATTTGTCAAGTTGTGTTAAAAAAAAAAACGAACACATGACTATCTGCTATTCCATTAATAGGCTCAGAACTAGAGGGTGGGATCTGCAAGCATCCCACTATTGCCAACAAGGAAGTACCACTCATACCTGCCAATCATGTGACCATGGCTAAAGGAACAGGATTGGTCCATACGGCGCCATCTCATGGCATGGAGGATTACAGCGTGGCCTCGCAGTTTAAACTCCCTGTGGTATGTTTTACTCAGTTAGGCTAAATTGGCAACTTAATTGAAAAAAAGCCCATGGGTGCTTGGCATGGATTCAACTGTTCTGATTCTATTTAAGGAGTGTATGGTGGACGAGGATGGAAAGTTCACAGAGCTGGCAGGTCCTGAGCTCGAGAATCTGTCTGTGTTAAAAGAAGGCAATGAAAAAGGTAAGCTACTAAGGAAAATGTGTCCAAAAATTGCTAAAGTTTCATTTGCTTCAGTATGATGTCATTTTCTTATTCTGCATGCGTATTAGTGATCTGCATGCTGAAGGAGTGTGGGGCTTTGCTAAAGGAGGAGGATTGCATCCATAGTTACCCATACGACTGGAGGACAAAGCAACCAGTTGTCATCCGGCCCAGCAAACAGTGGTTTATCAACACAGGCTCACTGAAGGACAAGGCAAAAGTCAGGATTTGCGTGCGGTCTTCAATTTCTGTTTCTTTTATGTATGACTTTTTAAAAAAGAGCTGCTTGTGCACATGTCCAGGAGGCATTGGCAAAAGTTCGCATTTTGCCCGAGTCCGCAAGGAGCAGCCTTCTGACCATGCTAGACCGACGCACTTACTGGTGCATCTCGCGCCAGCGCAGCTGGGGAGTCCCTATCCCTGTCTTTTACCACAGAGAGACTGGCGAAGCGCTCATCAACAAGTAAATCTGAACAATAACCATCATCATTGAGCATTAGAAAAAGTTTTTGAAAGTCTTCTGCTGTCTTCTGCAGACACACAGTGGCCCACATCGTGACTCTCTTCAAGGAAAAAGGGAGTGACTGTTGGTGGGAGCTACCAATCGACACTTTACTACCAGCAGATGTACTCAAGAAGGTGGGTGTGTCAAAGTGTGTGTACTCATCATAATCTATTACGCCAAACAGATGAAAAAAAAACTTTTTTTTTTTTTTCCCAGAATTTTGCTTTATTTGCGGCAAGAAGCAAATTCATAAATATTTTGTCTTTAAGTATAACAATGCATCACAATATTTCATATATTAAATTAGGAGTGTGACAAAATATCGAAATGGTGATGTATCGTGATACTTTGAATCCCAAAAGGTTATCGATATGCTCCTACCAAGAATCGAGATAACGTTTTAAAAAGGTGTCAATGTCGAAAAAAATAAAAAGGAACCACCATGTTGGTACCAAAATATTCCACCATAATAGTGTCTCAGTTAACTCTAAGCATTGACAGTGCACGACGCCCAATCCATTAAGACTGGGAACGTTCATTATAAACCAGAACATTTACAGTCATTGTCCGATTTTCAGGGCATGTACAGGTAACTTGCGGTTCTTTTCAGGGCATTTACAGGTCATTTCCTGTTGAGTTTGAGTCACTGCCTATTCATTTGGGTGATTTCCAGGTCACTTCCTGTTCTGTAACTCAAAATAAACAGGAAGTGACTACTGGTGCACGATAATTATTGGTCCGATAATTATCTGTCCGATAATAGGAATTATGATGTCATCCCGATAAATGCAATAACATTATTGATAGGACCTATAATATGTACTGTGCTGGTTTTACAGTTTACACACTAGTATGGGAAATCAGTTGACCATTTGCAGGCCATTGCTCCCACCTGCTGGTCAGAATAATTCGCTGCATCTGTTTTTTGTTATAGTAGTTTGGTTCGTTCACTAACACTAACACTAACACGCGGTATCTAGCGGTGCTTTCTGTTAAGTTTCCGCCTCGGAAATATATGTCTGTAATAGAGCTGTCAAACGATTACAAATTTTTAATCGAGTTAATCACAGCTTAAAAATTAATCGCAATTCAAACCATCTATAAAATATGCCAAATTTTTCTGTAAATTATTGTTGGAATGAAAAGATAAGACACAAGACGGATATATACATTCAACATACTGTACGTAAGTACTGTATTTGTTTATTATAACAATAAATCAACAAGATAGCATTAACATTATTAACATTCTGTTAAAGCGATCCATGGATAGAAAGACTTGTAGTTCTTAAAAGATAAATGTTAGTACAAGTTATAGAAATTTTATATTAAAACCCCTCTTAATGTTTTCGTTTAATAAAATTTGTAAAATTTTCAAATAAAAATAAATTAGTAGCTCGCCATTGTTGATGTCAGTAATTACACAATTCTCATGGTGCTGAAACCCATAAAATCAGTCGCACCCAAGCGCCAGCAGAGGGCGACAAAACACCCAAAAACACAAGTAACAAATTTGCATGACACTGTGCTGTCATTTTAATCTGTTTGAGCGGGGCATGTGTGATAAATGCGTCAAATATTTTAACGTGATTAATTTTTAAAAATTAATTACCGCCCGTTAACGCGGTAATTTTGACAGCCCTAGTCTGTAAGTATTTTATGTTTACTATAAGATATGGATGTCCAATATATGTTTACTTCTGTGGTGAAGGGTCATATGTACAGAACTTCATAAGTTGTTGTGTTATAGAAGCTAGCCAATGCTTTAGTAGCTCAAGCTAGTGTGCTATGCTATACATATAATAGTTGTGTTTATAAGTGTATTGTACAGTTTGTTGTATACTGAGTATTGAATATGTGTATTTTTCTGTTGTACTTTCACAATATTAAGACGAGTGTCTTCCCATAAAAGCAAGAAAAGACCAAGCCTTGTGGTTTATGGAAGTGCATTCATTCTTAGCTGGCTGTTGGGCAGTGCAGAAGTGAAACGCACCGTTTTGTTCATGTCATTATGAAAAATCTGGTGAGATCAAAGGTAAATCCATGTTGACTCCACCACTAGCTTTTTTTTTTTTTTTTTTTTTTTTAAACCTCTAGGTGTTAAAAAAAACATATATATATATTTATTATCGGTATCGGCTTTGAGGAGCTGGAAGTTATCGGTATTGGTTTCAAAAAATGGATATCGTGCACCACTAGAAGTGACCCATAAAATACCCCAAAATCAACAGGAAGTAACTGAACATCAACAGGTAAATTACCTTAAATGGCCCAAGATTACCTCATTGCCTGACATTGGCTGCCACTGACGGCCATAGACGTTCAATCCATTTGAAGTTGGTGGGATGGCAGCGAATGAACATTCGTTCATTCACTGCCACCCTCCCAGTTCAAATGGATTGGACGTCTACTAGTGATAAAATCAATCCAATTCACAGCAGAAGCTTGTTTTTTCTGTTTATTAGTTGTTTGTAGAATATCCTAGAATGATTTTCCGACCAATGTATCGATAATCGTTGTATCGCCATATCGTCAGATCATCGTTATCATGAGCTTTGTATCGTAAATCGTATCGAATCATGAGGTGCCAAGAGGTTCCCACTCCTACATAAAATGTTTTCTTTGTATTAATTTTATGTCATTCAAATGTTCCTATTTTGTCAATGTTTATTATGGAAGTTTCACCATTTTGTTGTATTTATGCAACAACAGAACAGCAATGATGTAACTACTTTAAACCCTATTCCATTCGATTGAAGAATATTTCTGTCCAAAGTAGTGCTGTTTGATATGACGATATACGTATATCGTCAAAACATTTTACTTGTCTATTATGATTATCGCCATAAATAGATCTGTTCCTGTAATACATATTTTGGCCAGCAACAATTTGTGCTAACTTGCTATATTCATGGCATTCCACATCCCACAGTAGTACCACCAATCAGTTTCAAGATGTCTCTATCACCACTCAATAGATAGCAACACACATAATCCACACAGAACACACAAAAAACAATTAGTTTCAATAGAAATACTAATTTATTATTAACTAATTGGCTGCCACTGAAAACAATAGACATCAAACTGGACAGACTGGCTGTGAATGCTCTTCTTGAGGTGCTATTGACGGAGCTAGACGTCCAAGCTATTTTGACTGGGAAGGGCGAACGTTCCTTCACTATCAATGGCAGCCAATAAGTAAATGTGCTCTCTTAAAATTATTCGTAGATAATTAGTCATCTTTAAATCTGAGTAAAAATATGCATGCAGCTGTTCTTCTATTTAAACTGGATAATTTTAGTTTGCAGTACTACATTTAAGATTTGGGGCAGGTCAGTTTAATGTCAATTAAAAAAAAAAAACATGGGTGGGGGAAAAGTTGTCAGAATTTTTGTATGATTTTTCACCAAATAATTAAACATATAATGTGGCATATCGATATTGTTATATTAAATGGCCCATATCGTGATAGATTTTTTTCCCCAAATCACACAGCACTGTTTCAAAAATATTCGTCTTTTAAG
The DNA here is from genome assembly GCF_030265065.1 of Corythoichthys intestinalis. Taxonomy (NCBI): domain Eukaryota; kingdom Metazoa; phylum Chordata; class Actinopteri; order Syngnathiformes; family Syngnathidae; genus Corythoichthys; species Corythoichthys intestinalis. The sequence continues at coordinate 21,801,666 of NC_080409.1, forward strand.
ATTTTGAAAAATATAGATTGATCTCTGTGTATTACGCCCATGATTGTATGATGTAGTTTCACTCTGCATGTTAATGAATTGTACTTCATTTGTGACAGAACAAGTGTTCTGTACTTTTGTTTATTGTATATTTTCCTAAGATTTCCTAGTGATGATTTTGATTGTTGTTTTCCCCTTTTCTGTCCTAATCAGAGTAAAGCAGGACCAGTAAGTGACTACGTCCGCGGAGAGGACGTGCTTGACATTTGGTTTGACAGTGGTACTTCATGGGCGGCCGTTCTAGAAGGTGAAATTGATCACAACAGCTTTTAAAATGCAATTAATTCTCACCTTCCATTAATTTTTTTTGATAGCAATGTGAATCAGCAATCAGATTATTGGTAAAATTATTGTACTAAAGAGGAGGCGATTGTAAAATATTTATTCTTCCTTTCTTCATGTCTCCAACATGTACCATATTTTTCGGAGTATACGTCGCACCTGAGTATAAGTCGCAACAGCCAAAAAATGCGCAATGAAAAGGAAAAAAAACATATAAAAGTTGCACTGGAGTATAGGTCGCATTTTTGGGGGGACATTTATTTGATAGAATCCAGCACCAAGAACAGACATGTCATCTTGAAAGGCAATTTAAAATACAATAGAGAACAACAGGCTGAATAGGTGTATGGTATGCTAACATTACATGACGCTAGACGTTAGATCAGGCCTAAAAAATCCAGCCCGACCCGACCAGCCTGCGGGTGTTAAAGCCCGACGCAACCCGAGTCCTATCAATTACCTTGATTTGCTTGCCCAAGCCCGAAACCCCCCGAAATTTTATGTTTTATTTGTAGACACGAACCCGAAAAACCCCCGAAATGTTATGTTTTATTTGCGAGGACTCAGGAGAAGGAGGAAATGCGGGGATGCGATGCCTGGTTGCGTTTTGTGTGATCACGTTTGTGATGATGCCTTTGCATATATACATAATGATAACAAATTAAAGCCTGTCTTTTGTAACGAATTCTCCCAGTCAAAGAAGACTATAAGATGGATATTCAATAAACATTTATCTTTTCTATTTGCGTGTCTGTTCTAACAGGCGTATAGTGGTTATTTTAATCTCCTCGAGTTGGCAGAGAAAAAAAAGTTTTCTCAATGTTTAAATATTCTACATATTTTTATGATCAGTATAAATGCATTTACACAACGAAATAACGCTGGAAAAGTTTGTTAAATATATCTGCCAAACTATGAAAAAAAAAAAAAACTGTGACTTATAGTCCGAAAAATACGGTATATCACATCTTTAGATGTGTATATGTTAGAATTTGAGTTTTGCTGATTGCATACAGCTGCAGATAAAGCTCGAGGTGAGGCAGATGTGATTTTGCCTTCACAATTTCATTAAGCAGCTTTCTTAAAGAGTGATTTTGGTACTGGTTCACATTAGACCTCTTTATAACTAGTTTATTTTCAAGTTTAATTGAATATAAATCTCACTTTGGCTCAAAAGAATTGTTAATTTGACTCTTGGGGCTGTATTTTCATGTCCAGCACAGATCTGGACACTTATCAAAGTGTGCTCGCTTGGTATGAACAAGTGCAAAGCAGACCTTAACAGGCAGATAACGTAAAGTAGGCTAGACCACTATTCACCCTGATCACTGCTTTTCGTGGTGGTGCCAAATTCCCAAACAGATGCAGCAAGGTTTGATCTGACATGAGACATAAATAGGCCTTGAGAGCAATTCCTCACCATATGCCCTCTTAAGTTTTCCAACGTCGGGTTGTTCTCGTTTCCAGAAGAGCTGGAGGCGGACTCTGAGGAGTCCGAGTCTCGTCTCAGCTGGCTCCCGGCGCCACTGCGTAATCCGCTGGTCACAGGTTGTTGGACCAATTTGCTTCATGGCCGACACACCTTTTGTATTGTGTTCTTTTTGCAAGGCTGTTCAATTTCTTGCGGCTCCAAATATTCTCCTTCTTCCCCATTTGGGCTTTAGTTGCAGATGAGTGGTCAGATGTTGGTTTATGACCTCTTCCTCACCCTTCTTTGCATGCAGGACTTCTCCTGACTTGCTCGTCTTTAAAAACTGTTCTTGTGCAGAATGTTTTGGCAGATGTTTTTTTAATCCCCCATGCTCACATTTCCAGATGTTCAGTCAAGAACTAACCGGGGACTAACATTAACTAAACCTTGCTCTCGATGCTACATTGCTGGCTGTCATGACAGCGACCCGTTTTTTTCTTTTCTCTGAAGAGACAGACGGCAAGGCAGATGCCTACGTGGAAGGGAAGGACCAAATCGGAGGCTGGTTTCAGTCGTCACTGCTCACCAGTGTTGCCGTCAAGAACAAGGCACCATACAAGTAAGTTTTTGCCAAAGAAGAAACCTCTTTACATGAAAGACCAGACCATAATTATGATAAGTTTTAAACATGTTACTGTCCAGCCGAATTATTTTTAAATAAGAATAATGTAGAAAAATGCTTGTCTTTATTAAATGCTTCATTGAGTGAGTCCACTCAAATCCGCTCAAGCTGCTCACTTACACACTATGAGTTGCCACAACAACTGTTTAACAAGCTAAACGATGACTGACGCATGTGGCGCTTTGAAGTTTCGGCTTCCAAACATCACTGGTAAGATCGAGGCATAATGTCTGTCCATCATCATTAACTTTAATAAGCAGCTCCAGTGCGCTGCCTTAGAAAAGCAGCAGGAGGGAGAGTGAGACTACATGATCGGATCGGAACGGCTCATCTGTATTTATATTAGGGCTGTCAAACAAATACAATTTTTAATCGAGTTAATCACAGCTTAAAAATTAATTAATCGTCATTAATCGCAATTCAAACCATCTCTAAAATATGCCATATTTTTCTGTAAATTATTGTTGGAATGGAAAGATAAGAAACAAGACGGACATGAACATTCAACATACTTTACATAAGTACTGTATTTGTTTATTATAACAATAAATCCACAAGATGGAATTAACATTATTAACATTCTTTCTGTTAAAAGGATCCACGGATTGAAAGGCTTGTAGTTCTTAAAAGATTAATTTGAGTACAAGTTATAGTAATTTTAGATTAAAACCCCTTTTAATGTTTTCGTTTTAATAAAATTTGTAACATTTTCAATCAAAAAATAAACTAATAGCTCGCCATTGTTGACGTCGCCTAGCAGGACGTTACATGGGCTCTTCTACTTCTTTCTTCCACAGTATCTTTAACTACGTAAGGTAGTGATTGAAATACACCACAAGGTGTCAATGGCGAGTTTTAAATTAGAGATCTCTTTGCATTGAGCGCTTTTCTTTTTGTGAACATGATTTTTTTTAGAGATAGGAATATTATTTTTGTTGTGCTTTAACTAAATGATACTGTAGCGACTTAAAGAGCATACGACACGAGAAAAAAAGTCTTAAATGGCATTATTATGTGAATTAGAATCATATTTTGAGACGATTCGACTACATACAACAATTTAGCAAAGCACAGATGACGAGAAATTAGCCTTTTAATCTGCCAGTTAGCCACGCCTACCATTATAGGGCTTTAGCGTCCCCAACAGGTGGATGACGTCAGCGGTAGACTGGTCTCATCGATTTTACTATTCAGCCTATTGAGGGGGAATTATTCAGAACGAGGAAAACGCGACGAAGAAAGCCGCCAAATGTCATTGTTTCAGTCGCTCTACTCCAATATTTTTACAGGATATTCTTTTTATCCAAGTATTTTTCCCCAATAGCAATATAAATGGCTTGAGAAGGACCAGTCAGCCCGTCGAGGGGGAACTATTCACAATGAGGAAAACGCGACGAAGAGAGCGGCAAAATGTCATTGTTTCTGTCTCTTTACTTCAATATTTTTACAGGATATTCTTTTTATCCAAGTCTTTTTCCCCAATAGCTATATAAATGGCTTGAGAAGGACCAGTCAGCCCGTCGAGGGGGAACTATTCACAATGAGGAAAACGCGACGAAGAGAGCGGCAAAATGTCATTGTTTCTGTCTCTTTACTTCAATATTTTTACAGGATATTCTTTTTATCCAAGTATTTTCCCCAATTGTTAAATAAATGGCATGGTCATGACAAATAACAGTCTTGTACTGAATGGAATATGAAATAATAAAAATGCATTTATTCAGGACGACATGGCAAAATTACTCCATAATGGTCAAAACTGTCGACTTCACCTTTACTGTCGCACCTCCCGAACTATATTTTATGACACCTAAATTGGACATATGTCATTTCCCTTCCCCGGCTTCGGAGAATGTAAACAAACCAGAAGGCCTGACAGCTAGCCGACATGCTAACCCGAACCGAGTGATGTTTCAAAGTCTTCAAAGCGGAAAATCACACATAACTATCCTGGATTATTTGACATGACGACCCGGTTGTCTATTGTTGTTGCGGATCGGCAAACCGCCCGGCGGAGAGCAATTTACAGTTCGTTCCCCGGAGGAGGGTGGCTGGAGTTGTTGTGCAGCTAACGGGCTGCTGCTAATGACCATTAGGACAGCTTTTTACATGCCTATCAATGATCAAACGTAAGTAGTCCCATTTAAAGGAAGTTTGTAGTGTTTACTTTGTAATCGCTGTATTCGTATTTGACATAATACAAAACAAGATGTTTACTCACTTCCTCGTAAGTCCAATGGTCCCACAGTAAATATCCACGGTGAATGGGAACCTTTTGAAACTCCAAAAAGGCGCATACGCCTCTCCCTCATACAGAATGATTTTTCTGCAGCCGTTTGGCTGGCGTGATGCGAAAAATAAACGTATTAATCCGCAAAATCAGCTGAATCATTCGTCCCCATACACAACAGTACGCTGTATAGTGAAGAGGACGTCTTCTACCGTACACGTCACAGCGCCCTCCTCCTCAATGCAAGACCGAAGTCGGAAGTCACTCATTTTCCTGGCGCGGGATTCAAAAAACTAAATAAATATAGCGATCGCCTCCACACACATCCAAGCGGTCCATATCATACAGGAGCATAAAATACCGCGTGTATTATGAAATAAACATGCTTTTTCGTGTCACAGGCACTTTAACTGTTCCGCACAAATGCATGATGGGAAGTTGGGCAACCATCACTGTCAGTGGTGGGCGCAAATGATATACAATATGATCTGCGTTGTGTTCAATTAAGCGTGTTAAGAAAAAGATCGTCTCCTGTCATTTTTCACCATGTCATTCGCCACAATACTTATGATTATTGTGAAAGAGTTACCAAAGCTTAAGTCAATAAAAGGCGTGGTCCAATGAACGCCTGTGTCCGCACGCATTTCTCTACCTTTTCGCTCTCACTGTGCTAAAACGGCGTCATTGTGAACTTTTTGAGGCAACGCACGAACGGGTCATTCCGTGCATGCGTTAATTGCGTCAAATATTTTAACGTGATTAATTTAAAAAATTAATTACCGCCCGTTAACGCGATAAATTTGACAGCACAAATTTATATATTTATTTTTTAATTGGAAAAAAATGTGCGATGGAATGAGGGCGTGAAGTTTGAAGCGCGAAGTAATGAGGGATCACTGTTTATACTTATTCAAAAAACGTGGTCTTGATGGAGTATCGGCATCTGCAGATAGTGCACAACCGGATGTCTGAATTGGCATTGGGTGCCGAAAATGGTATCAGTTACACGCCAATAATAAAACGACAACGATGTTACATATTGAGCTAACGCAGCAATTTTTTCAGAATTGTATTGTAAGAGGAGTTTGCGTCTATGTGTGTCTGTGTGAGCAGATCACTGGTGGTCCATGGTTTTGCAGTCAGTGAGAAGGGTGAGAAGATGTCCAAGTCTGTTGGGAATGTCGTGGATCCAGATACCGTCATCAATGGCGGGAAGGTAAAAACAAAAGTCCAATTTTAGGATTTTTTTTTTTCCTTTCAATTTCATCCCTTGCCTGCACAGGTTGTGAGTCGATCCCAAAAATGTTATTCTTTTTAAAAAATAAATACTTTGAATTTGATTGAATACATGTACAACAGGGTAATTATCTAATTTACTGCCAGTTACTTTCAAAGCCAAGATCTAGTGTGAAGTGATATAATGTAATGAATGAAACAATGTAAAGTGTCTGAGTGTCCTCGAAGTAATGCATTATCATTGTTAGGCCTGCACAATATATCGTTTGAATATTGCCATTGCGATGTGCGCATGCGCAACAGTCCTATCGCAGGATGTGCATTTATTATTATTATTTTCTGAACACGTAAACTTTTGGTTTGCATCATAAAAGGAACAAGTGTGTCAAGACATGGCTTCCTGTATCCCTTTTATATACAGCATTCTTCATGATTCACAGATAAACCCCCTCAACCTGGATTAAATAGTATTATATTAATATAATCATATATTGCGGTTTTGCAATTTTTTGCACTTTCAGTTCTTAAATAAAGGAATAATAAATAAAGTGAACTGAAGCACCTTAAATCTATAATGCAACAATAAAAAAAATGCAAAAACTAAGATACAGGCATGAAAATCTCTCACCTTTCGGCAAAATTCGCCGTTTTGAAGTAAAAAAGGTGACCTACGTGAATCGTGTAGATCCGAGGAGAAACTTTTTAAGGGGGGGGTCGGGAGTAGGCATGTGCCGGTTTTCGATGTCACGGTTTACCATGGTATGAAAACGTCGCAGTTTCAAAACCACTAAAATTATCTGTCACACAGTAGTACATGATTCGCTATTACTTTTCATGTGTCAAAAATGCAGCCAAAAGTGGCGCGGCAGCACTCACCCCTTCCCGTTTGTTGCTTTGTGTGTCAGTGATGCAATTCCAGCGAACCCAAAAACAAAACACAAGGCGTACTTTTCTTAAATTTATTAAATCGTGGTCATTGAAATACACAAAATGAATACATTTAAAATGTACAATAGTATTTTTTCCATGTGTGAGTAGCTTCAACTGATTAGCACCATGAAAAAGTTCGCCAAAAACAAAACACATTTTCCTTTCAAATTCAAAATACAAACTAATTAAAAACTTACAAAGACGAATGTTAGCCAAGGCTTAGCTGGAAGAGCAACTTCGTCGAGGTTTTAAGGCTCACAACCGCTAAGGGAGAAACAAGCTTGAAGTGGAAAAAAGGATAGCGTCAAAGATCGCTAATTGCGACAGATGATCTTGCCCTAAGCACAAATTCACGTTCGTTGGACGAGGGGAGGTCTCACTCCCAATATTTTTTTCAGATGAATACATTTGCCTGCATATTGGATTTGGTGAGTAGCGGTTTCAATCCTTTTCATATTTTGCTGTATAACAAAGTTACTGCCGTTTGCTGCAACTTGCGTTGAACACTGCCAGAGCTAGCCAAATCTCCATTAAAAAAAATAGCTTCCATTAAGTTAGCGTCAAGCTTGTGTATTTTGTGTATTTTATAAAAGAAGAAACGCAAGCTTCTTTCTAATATCGCTGTACACAATGCTCAGTGTGCTTGCGCAAACATTCGCATGGATGCACACATCAGTTAAAAGCGGCGAGTACTCACTATTTTGGTTTTACTGAGTTTTTTATGACCTTTTCATTCCCTCAAAAATACTTTTTGCATGTATTACCCTCCCATACTTTTAACCATTGTGTTTTTTGTGGTCGCTTTAAAGCAGTTGACCACATTAGTCACGTAGCGTATTTAAACCGTCCTTATTTGATATAACTACATTTAAAGTGCCTGTGACACGAAAAAGCATGTTTATTTCATAATACACGCGGTATTTTATGCTCCTGAATGATATGGACCGCTTGGATGTGTGTGGAAGCGATCGCTATATTTATTTAGTTTTTTGAATCCCGCGCCAGGAAAATGAGTGACTTCCGGCTTCGGTCTTGCATTGAGGAGGAGGGCGCTGTGACGTGTACGGTAGAAGACGTCCTCTTCACGCTACAGTGTACTGTTGTGTATGAGGACGAAGGATTCAGCTGATTTTGCGGATTAATACGTTTATTCTTCGCATCACGCCAGCCAGACGGCTGCAGAAAAATCATTCTGTATGAGGGAGAGGCATATGCGCCTTTTTGGAGTTTCAAAAGGTTCCCATTCACCGTGGATATTTACTGTGGGACCATTGGACTTACGAGGAAGTGAGTAAACATCTTGTTTTGTATTATGTCAAATACGAATACAGCGATTACAAAGTAAACACTACAAACTTCCTTTAAATGAAGGACTACTTACGTTTGATCATTGATAGGCATGTAAAAAGCTCTCCTAATGCATTAGCAGCAGAACGTTAGCTGCACAACAACTCCAGCCACCCTCCTCCGGGGAACGAACTGTAAATTGCTCTCCGCCGGGCGGTTTGCCGATCCGCTAAGACATTCGACAACCGGGTCGTCATGTCAAATAATCCAGGATAGCTATGTGTGATTTTCCGCTTCAAAGACTTTGAAACATCACTCGGTTCGGGTTAGCATGTCGGCTAGCTGTCACGCCTTCTGGTTTGTTTACATTCTCCGAAGCTGGGGAAGGGAAATGACATATGTCCGATTTATGTGTCATAAAATATCGTTCGGGAGGTGCGACAGTAAAGGTTAAGTCGACAGTTTTGACCATTATGGAGTAATTTTGCCATGTCGTCCTGAATAAATGCATTTTTATTATTTCATATTCCATTCAGCACAAGACTGTTATTTGTCATGATCATGCCATTTATTTAGCAATTGGGGAAAATACTTGGATAAAAAGAGTATCCTGTAAAAATATTGAAGTAAAGAGACAGAAACAGACATTTTGCCGCTCTCTTCGTCGCGTTTTCCTCGTAGTTCCCCCTCGACAGGCTGACTGGTCCTTCTCAAGCCATTTATATAGCTATTGGGGAAAAATACTTGGATAAAAAGAATATCCTGTAAAAATATTGGAGTAGAGAGACTGAAACAATGACATTTTGCGGCTTTCTTCGTCGCGTTTTCCTCGTTCTGAATAATTCCCCCCCAATGGGCTGAATAGTAAAACCGATGAGCCCAGTCTACCGCTGACGTCATCCACCTGTTGGGGATGCTGAAGCCCTATAATGGTAGGCGTGGCTAACCGGCAGATTAAAAGACTAATTTCTCGTCATCTGTGCTTTGCTAAATTGTTGTATTTAGTCAAATCGTCTCAAAATATGATTCTAATTCACATAATAATGCCATTTAAGACTTTTTTTCTCGTGTCATATGCTCTTTAAGTCTTTCTTAAGGCATTTTTTAGTACGTTCTGCCTGCATGCATCTAAACAAAACAAGTTGAGAGCACACGGTAGTACTTTGGGTGTCAAATTTGCCTCATATACAGTAGGACACTTCGCCGATGTAGACATTTTGGCAAAACGCCGGAACATATGTCCTCCACACCGTTGTCACCTTTTTAACCCCTGACCCATTTTCATGCCTGAAGATAACATTTTTGTAATGAAGAATATGATAAATTGTTAAATAATATAAAATCAAGGATGCAAGGATAAATGAGAAAAACAAGGGGGAAACTCAGGAAAAACAATCCAATATAATACTGAATGCAACACACTAATACAAAAACATAGTGAGTAAACCGAAGTCCTCCTAAACAGAGCTATTCAAGTTATCTGGTGAAAATTCTACCAGTTTTAATATTGCAATGCATATCGCACCATATAGCAAACCACCAAAAAGTTGCAATGTAAAATTTTTCCTTCATCGTTCAGCATTTATTATATTAGGCAACAAACCCCAACAAGCAGTACTTTTTCAGTAGAAAAAAAGTTGTTTGTAGCTTTTATTTTTTCTTGTAATCAGCAGTACTACAGATAAAACACCACCTCTAAATGAATAAATAGAAAAAAAGTTGTTAAGCAGAACAGATTATCTTTTGTTTTTCACATTTAATCAGGACGACAGCACACCGGCCTACGGAGCAGATGCGCTGCGATGGTGGGTGGCTGAGTCCAACATATTTTCCGAGGTTCAAATCGGACCTTCGGCCCTAAACTCTGCCCGGGACAACATCAACAAGGTAACGAGGTCATTGCGCTGATTGCTCCCTAGCCAACTTCCTGACTTGTTCTTCTCCATCTCCCACAGCTAAGAAATACGTTACGCTTCCTGCTCGGCAACCTGAACGGCTTTGACCCGCAGACTCAGGCTGTGGACCCCAAACAGATGTTCTACATCGACCAGTACATGCTACACCTGCTGCGGGAGTACAGCATGAAGGTACTCCATGACTACGGCTGGATTTGTGCTACATGATGGCACAATTCCTGCAATATACTGCTTTCCATTTTAATTACGACGCATCATTTTAAAGGTGACCGATGCTTACAATGAGTTTGATGCTGGCCGAGTTATACGCCTCCTCCAAGCATTTATGACCAGAGACCTCTCCAACTTTTATTTCAGCATCATCAAGGACAGGTAATGTCCATGTTCATTATTAGGGGTGGTGCATAATGTAAAAAAAATAATAATAATAATCGGGTAAAGACTAAAAGAATAGAGTACAATAGTGCTGCAACGATTAATAAATTAAATTTTGCTGCTTTGAGTAATCGTTTAATTAAAGTGGTGTTGTAATGGTTTGTTTTGAAAGTGTTTGCGAATAGTTTTATCGATTTGGGTGGATACACTTCCCTCTAGTGGCAACAGTGAATATGACAGAACTTATTTCACATGGCTGAATCCAGCTGCTCCGTGTTAAGACCAACATTGTTGGTCTTGGTTTTTGTTTGAGCTAATGTTATTTTAATGCATTCGTAATTTAATTTATATGCATATACAACTGTGTTTTGTGGGAATATGTGTTTGAACCATTTGTTAAGAGCATTAAGAGCAAAAAACATATATTATAGCATTTAAGCTAGCGGACTTTTGTTATGTAAGTTAGCCAATTGTTCTTTTGTTGTACTTAGATCCTAATTTATTTATTTTATTGTATTTTTTTTTATACCGTTTGATGCTCAGCTCAGGTATATTAATTTTCTGTGTTATTCAAAATAAGTAGATCACCGATTAATCGTGTACTAAAATAATCGATAGCTGCAGAAAACAGTAAAGAATAAAAGTAATAAAAGTGGTGTAAAGCTGTCTGAACATGAAGGGTGAACAGGACGTTGGGATACGCACACATACAGTAGAGGTCCCTCTTAGCCAATAGGATGCCAGGAATGCTAGGCAATAGCCAATGGCAGAGCAGCGGTAAGTATGTTACGTTCAGTAAACTCTAGGAGCTGCATGTACCAGCCATACAGTATTTTTGTCTTTTGTATCCTGAAATTTCATTCTTAACAAGAGGCAATATTTTCCAGTTGAGGCGGTCTTAAAATTCTGTATGTAAAGACGTTCTTAAGTAGAGGTACCACTGTATTGTGAAATTTTGGTAGCAACCTTTTGGGACTTTTTCAATACTTGGTGCGAACATATTGATAACTTAAGTATCATTCCTTTACCTCCCAGATTGTACTGCGAAACTGAGGACTCGCTAGGCCGAAGATCATGTCAAACTGTTTTAGAGGAGATTCTGGACGGGGTGACGAGATCCATCGCCCCCATCTTGCCTCATCTGGCCGAAGACGTGTATGCACATACACCAGGACATGACAGTGAGTAACTCAAAGTGCCGACCGTCGGGTTCGGCTTAGTCGCCCACGTAACTCAAGTGTCTTTGTGGCGGCTTGCGCAGAGGACGAAACGCTCTTCAGGAGTGGGTGGCTCAAATGCAGCTCTGTGTGGAGGCGACCCGGACTGGAGGAGGCAGTGGAGGGGGCGTGCGCTATCAGGGACTCCTTCTTGTCTTCCATTCCAGGCAAAAACGCGGCGCAGTATGACCTCACGATCGCCATTGAGCCCGGGCTTCTGTTTGAACTGATGGAGGTAAAATGGAATTAAAGAAGTTGCATTATGAACTAGGGATGTCCCCGATCTGATCACGTCATTTTGAGAGGATTGGAAATGCGTATTAATCAGGTTTAAAAAAGAATTTCTGTTTTTAGGTAATAGCTCATTGGCTGCCATTAACAGTGATAGACGTCCAATCCATTTTGACTAGAAGGATCGCTGCCAGTCTATCACTGTCAATGGCAATGAAACATGATTAATCAATGCCAACCTTCATGGTTGAAATGGATTTGATATATAAATAATCTAGAGGTGTTTATACACTCATAAACCAACCAACGCTGTTAATTATTTTAATCGCGCATTAACATCAGAATGACCACAAAAAAAAATCTAAGTGTTATTTAGGCTTACTCAAGAGTGTGCTACTTGTGTATAGTACCGAAGGTACTGGACCGAATATAAGACGGCCCTGATTATAAGACGGCCCCCTTTTTTTCAAGACTCAAGTTTGAAAAAAGACTTTTTGAGAAGCAAATTAATTTTTATAGAGAAAATAATTACAGTACATCTGAAACAAATGATTATGACATTATATTTGTGAGAAAAAGCATGTTATTTTGCCTTATTCAAATCTTAATATCTGAACTTTTAAATATGTAAACTAAAGTGCAATCACAGTCGTAAATGAATGGCTACTGGTTTTTGAAATGTAAATAAACCAATCTATTGTGATAAAACAACAAAATTGCAATAACTGCATTAACCTTTAAAGTGAGGTCTAACTGTAACTGCAGTCTTGAAACAAATGAATACGGAAAAACATTGTAATAAAATAATGCAACCTGGTTAAACTTGAGAATAGCTGAAATCTGTCATGACGGAACATTACTCCTCAAGTTCAGCATTCACTTCAATGATATCTGGCGCCATCTAGCGTCATGAATGGGTATAATGTCTAGACCCCGAATATAAGACGACCCACACTTTTTCAGTCTTATTTCAATGCAAAAAACACCGTCTTGTATTCGGGCCAATACGGTACTACTATTCAGGTAGTCCCCGGTTTACGAACAAGTTCCGTTCCTGTGCTGGTGACATAACCCGAATTTCCCCGTAAATCGGAATTTACCCTTTAAATACCCCTAAATATTCCCCAAATCCCAATATAACTATCCAAAAACATGTATTACATGTCATTGTGCAGTCCTCGCTAAGACGTTGGCGCGACGTCCTAGTTAGACAGCGAGCTAAGCTCCGAAATGACAGATGTCAGACATCCGTGTGGTTTGCTGACTTTATTCAGCTTCTCATGACATCAACGCTTGCAGAATGATACGAAAACAAAAATGAAATTGGTTTCATCTTCAATAATGGCAATTGTGTGCGCAAATGCGTTCCTCTTCGTATGTACATACGCTCTTACTTGGGTGTGGAAGTACTATTCTGCTTCCTGTGCCAAAATAAAAGCATGTACCACAAAATTCAACATTATTAAAAAAAAAAAAAATGAAATAAACGACGGGAGACAAAATGGCAAAATTGCGAATGTTGGGTACGACGTAACTCGGGGACTACCATACTATTATAAATGCGAACTACAGTGGTATGTAATAGTACCTGAACATTTTGGAATTTCTCACATTTCTGCATAAAATCACCTGATCTATGTCAAAATCACATGGATAAAAATACAGTGTTTGCCTTAACTAAAACCACCAAATATTTATAGGTTTTCATATTTTAATGAGGATAGCATGCAGACAATGACAGAAGGGGGAAAAACAAGTAAGTGAACCCTCTGCCACAGGAGACTTAAAGAGCAATTGAAACCAATTTTTACCAAACAATTTAAATCAGGTGTGAGCCCAATCACTGATGAGTAGTTTAAAGCTGCCCTGCCCACTATAAAACACACACACACCTGGTAAGAATTGTCTTGATGAGAAGCATTGTCTGATGTGCACCATGGCTCGGTCATCGGTCAAAAGAGCTGCCTGAAGAAAATAGCAAAAATAGCGACCCCCCCGCTTAGTTTAAGTCACTTCTGTACTAATCTTTTTTATTGGGATGTGTTTTTAAATTGGCGGGGGTGGGCATTTGGAGTTGCTTTCTTTTTCCTCATTCTTTTCCGGAAATCAGATCGGGATTGTTACAGGCAAATCCTCCAAATCAGGTGACTCGTACTTGCATGCAAAAATAAGTGATCAGGACATCCCTAAAAGGGATATTTATGGGAGGTCTATTTTAAGTTCTAAAGATTGTAGACTCATTCAGTCCTAATAACACAGACAAATTGGGTTTCATATTGTAGTCCCTCCAAGAGGATCCCTCATCCACTTCATCACAGCTTGTTGAGCTCATGATGTCAGCTCGGGTCAACCTGACCAGCACGATGCCCCGTGACCTTCCCCCTGAAACGCTCACGAGCCACGGCACATTCCTCATCAACTTGGAAGGTGAACGAGCGCGTCATAACCCTGCTTAGAAAACATAGGCTCACTGTACTTTTATGTGCGGTCAGGTGGTGTTATTCGAGAGGAAAGTAGCTACACCATAGCAGCGGTGCCCACCTCTGCCGAGCGATGTCCCCGTTGTCGACGCTACACCACGGAGTCTGCAGACTGCTTGTGCCCGCGCTGTCAGACTGTCGTCACCAAAGCGCAGTAACATGCTAAAAGCGGCCCGTCACCATGGAAATGTGCTGGCTCCGTTCTCGCTCAAGATCAAGTAACCCAAAGGGCTTCCCTGGAGACTTTTACATTTCCTACTCATGATGATGAGATGGTTTACTGTATTTATCATGGAATGCACTCGCTGACGATTAGTCCACATGGGAGCTTAATGAAAAGGCTTTTATTTGTGTGTGTGTATATAGGTATGAAGAATGAGTTGATTACAAGTGTCACTATGTGATCATGACAGCAGTGTACGAGGAGTCTCCCCTTGTATAATAAATTGTATGTAAATTGCACTTATATGTGGGAAAAGTTCATTAAAACCAATTTGTGTACATTGTTTGCGGTTTAACCCCTTCAAGGTCAGTGGTCGGCTATTCAACATTTATACTCCAGACCTTTAACCCTTTATAGGGCAAGTGACTTTATGGTCATTTAAAAAATTACGAGCAATTTTTATAAACCATTGTATTTGCAATCAATATTACATTCATAATTTAATAAAATTAAAATGAATAAAAAAGACAGTTTATGGTCTTAAGTCACACGTAAATCACATCCCCACCCCCCACCCCCACCCCCACCCCCACCCCCGTACTATTTAATTCTTTGAATGGCATTGACAGAGGTAGAAGGCCAATTTCAAAAAGTTTGGCCGTAAATGCTCACGTTTGAACCATTGACAGCACTAAACTGGAAGGGGGGAATCAACAATTGTTCATCCGCCCCTCCTAGTTGAAATGGACGGCCAGTGCCAACAATGGCAACCAACTAGTTAAATGAGTGTTATGTAAAAGTTAATAAAAATAAATCCTAATCTATACATGAAAGGGTTTATACTGATGAGCATCAATTTCGCATACATGTTAGGTCATCTCTTTATTCTGTCCATTGGTAGCATCAGGACATGGGACTACTGTACAGAATAAAAAGCTTACGGGCACTGTGAGTACACAAGCGCTTGCATATACTGTATGTACAATATTGAACAAGGTATTTTTCTTCATCATACTTTTTTGATTAAAGATTAGAATCAAATTCAAATAATCCACAACTGATAAATGCTACATAGAAAAATATGGGATATCAAAAATTAACAGGTAGATCTATGAACATAATTTGAATAAAAACATGGACTGCATGACAAAAGTAAGGAGCATATCCCATTTTATATCAATGCATTTGTTTAAGGACCCCATAATGTTCTGGATGAACGTTTGTTGAGTCACTCCTCCATGGTCAAGGCATCCACTGCCTCCAACAGGTGCAATGCCAGGCTGTACTGGGCGTGGTTTTCTGGAAGCATCTCGATCAAGTGGCCCACCAGCTTGCTAGTCTGAGGCAAGGGCACCAAGGGGCACTGCAGCTCACTGGGGTCCTGCAAAGTCAAGAAATGCCTAAGTGAGGATTGGGCACCAAAAAAGGTCTTTGTTGTCAAATAATGCAAGAATGCAAAATACTACACCTAGATGAGTTTACAAATGGATAAAGTGCAGCTGGATCCTCACCATTGTTGGTACTGATACGGCACTAAAATGATGTCATCGGGGATTACCAAGAAATAACGTGCCGATGCTGCAAAATATTCACTTTTTAAGATCTAGTTATCAATGTCTAGTAGCCCTACTCAAGATGTGCAACATGAATACGGTGTAAATACATGCAGTATGTGCAGTTGTGTCGAGCGCAGCCACATGGTAGGATGTGTGTCAGGAGAACTTTCCTTCGTGTGCATCCACGGCCAACCGTAAGTGCATATTTTATTCTTTACAAAGAGTCTTTACAAGACATCTGTAACAATACGCGCATGCGCAGAACCGCAAAGTTGCAATTACTGATGGGGAGAAATTTTGTCAGACCACCGTCAATGGCAGCCACTGAGAAAATAGCAGATGCTTTGACATTTATAAAATAATCTGGTAACACTTTATAGTAACTATCCGGTTTACTAGTTAATAGATCATTGGTAAACTGTTGATAAATGATTTATTGTTGATTTGTGAATTATTCGTTAACAGTTTGTTAAGCATTTACAGGGTGTTCCAATATGGTTGACCCCATTCTAAATGCCCATGCTAGTTGATGTATCTTAATAAAACTATATACACTTTATGTTGAAGGTCATAAGTTTTATTGGTTAAATATACAAAGAAAAGTACAAATATTTGTTGGTTCTATAGCAGATTTTCATTAATGCAACATGAGCGCTGCCTGCAAAATGCCTTATCAAAATGCCTTTTCTTTTGAAGTGAATGGCATTTCTTAACCTGAAAAGAGAAATGCCAAGTGTTACACACAAAAACTTGAAACGTTTCTACACAAACTCTGTTTCAGGTTAAGAACACCCTGTAAATGCTTAACAAACTTAACAAATACTTCACAAATCAACAATAAATCATTTATCAACAGTTTACTAATTATCTATTAGCTAGTAAAACGGACAGTTATTATAAAGTGTTACCAATAATCTTTTAAAAATCGTTTGTGAAATAAGATAAGTTATGACTTAATATGTTTTATGGCAACATCACCCCTCCCAACATGGCTTTACTGAGGCCATTTTGGTAAGGCCAATGAAAGGTCTTTTTTATGCTTCTGCCATGAATTGAAATGAGTTTATTAATTCATAAGTTAAGCAGTGTTTGACCAAAACATGATAGCAATTACATTCGAGTGACTATGCATTAATTTAGAATTAAAACAAAAATATATATTTTTTTATATTTTCTACATAAAAACGCGATGTAATGAGCATCAGGAGCCAAAAACTGGCATCAGTGCAACACTAATTCTCACCATAGCCTTTAGCCACGTGCAGAGGGTGGGGGGCAGGCGGGCAAGTAGCTCCATAGCAGGCTGCGTCTGGTTCTGCACGTGCAGCAGTGAGTAGCTCAACCTTTGGCCCGTGATCATCAGTAGCTGAGAGCCCAACACGTCTTTGTCTTCAACCTCTAACATCACCTGCGAAACACGAGCATGTTTCAAGTCCAAACGTGGCGTCGTTAAAGTGCAATCCTACTAGTACACCCTACCTCCTCCGCGCGCTGGTCCAGGCCCTGGCTGTAGAGCTGACACACCAGGTGTCGTCGCAGGATGTCGGGGTTGACCTGTAGCGGGCCGCCGAGATCCATACACAGCGAGGGCCACCAGTCGGCCCGCGGGCCACTTGTGGGCGGCAGCGTCCGAGGGACGGACGTGTCGTCAATATGCTGTACCCAGGCGGTTAGCACCCGCAGAAGAAACTGGAGGATGAACACAGAAGTAATACAAAACAAAGAAATTGAACAAGGCCCACTTCAGGTTGTCCTGGAGTAATCTGAAATTTTCATCGTAGATGCATGTCCATGTTGAGAGATAATCTAAAAAGAAAATTTTTACAAATTATTTGGGTGCTACAGCTGCAAATAAGTATTTGAACACCTGTCTATCAGCTAGAATTCGTACCCTGAAAGACCAGTTAGTCCGCCTATTAAAAGTCCACCTCCACTCCATGTATTAGCCTGAATCAGATGCACCTGTTTGAGGTCGATAGCTGCATAAAGACACCTGTCCACCCCATACAATCAGTAAGACTCAAACTTGTAACATGGCCAAGACCAAAGAGCTATCCAAAGACACCAGAGACAAAATTGTACACCTCCACAATGCTAGAAAGGACTATGGAGCAATTGCCAAGCAGCTTGGTGAATAAAGGTCAACTGTTGGAGCAATCATTAGAAAATGGAAGAAGCTAAACATGACGGTCACCCCATGTAAGATATCACCTCGTGGGGTCTCAATGATCCTCAGAAAGGTGAGGAATCAGCCTAGAACTACATGGCAGAGGTCGGTCAATGATCTAAAAAGAGCTGGGAACACAGTTTCCAAGGTTACTGTTGGTAATACACTGAGACGTCATGGTTTGAAATCATGCATGGCGCGGAAGGTTCCCCTGCTTAAACCAGCACATATCAAGGCCTGTCTTAAGTTTGCCTATGAACATTTGGATGATGCAGAGGAGTCATGGGATCAAGTTTTGTGGTCAGATGAGAGAAAAATAGAACTTTTTGGTCATAATTCCACAAATCGTGTTTGGACGAAGAAGAATGATAAGTAGTATCCCAAGAACACCATCCCTACTCTGTAGCATGGGGGTAGTAGCATCATGCGTTGGAGGTGTTTTTCTGCGCATAGGACAGGACGAGGGCACTGTAGTAAAGAGAGGATGACTGGGGCCCTGTATTGTGAGATTTTGGGGAACAACTTCCTTCCCTCAGTCAGATGAAAATTGAGCCAAGACCCATTGAAGATGGGTCGTGGCTGGGTCTTCCAACATGACAATGACCCGAAGCACACAGACAGGAAAACCAAGGATTAGCTCCGTAAGAAGCATATCAAGGTTCTAGCATGGCCTACCCAGTCTCCAGACCAAAACCCAATACAAAACCTTTGGCGGGAGCTCAAACTCAGCAACAGCCATGAAACCTGACGATCTAGAGAAGATCTGTGTGGAGGAGTGGGCTAAGATCCTTCCTGCAGTGTGTGCAAACCTGGTGGAAAAACTACAAGAAACGTTTGACCTCTGTAATTGCAAACAAAGGCTAGTGTACCAAATTTTAACATTCATTTTAATTATATAATATTTGCAGCTGCATCACACAAATAAATTGTAACAAAAATCATACACTGTATAAGACCATGATAAAACTGGGTATAGTTAAATTTGAATATGAACTACAGTGGGGCAAATAAGTATTTAGTCAACCACTAATTGTGCAAGTTCTCCCACTTGAAAAGATTAGAGAGGCCTGTAATTCTCAACATGGGTAAACCTCAACCATGAGAGACAGAATGTGGACAAAAAAACAGAAAATCACATTGTTTGATTTTTAAAGAATTTACCTGCAAATCATGGTGGAATATAAGTATTTGGTCAACACCAAAAGTTCATCTCAATACCTTGTTATGGACCCTTAGCTGGCAATAACGGAGGACAAACTTTTTCTGTAACTCTTCACAAGCTTTTCACACACTGTTGCTGGTATTTTGGCCCATTCCTCCATGCAAATCTCCTCTAGAGCAGTGATGTTTTGGGGCTGTCGTTGGGCAACACGGACTTTCAACTCTCTCCACAGAATTTCTATGGGGTTGAGATCTGGAGACTGGCTAGGCCACTCCAGGACCTTGAAATGCTTCTTAGGAAGCCACTCCCCTTTGTTGCCCTGGCTGTGTGTTTGGGATCATTGTCATGCTGAAAGACCCAGCCATGTCTCATCTTCAATGCCCTTGCTGATGGAAGGAGATTTTCACTCAAAATCTCTTGATACATGGCCCCATTCATTCTATCCTTTACACAGATCAGTCGTCCTGTTCCCTTTGCAGAAAAACAGCCCCAAAGCATGATGTTTCCACGCCCTTGCTTCACAGTGGGTATGGTGCAATTCAGTATTCTTTTTCCTCCAAACACGAGAACCTGTGTTTCTACCAAAAAGTTCTATTTTGGTTTCATCTAACCATAACACATTCTCCCAGTCCTCTCATCCAAATGCTCTCTAGCGAACCGCAGACGGCCTTGATTTGAGTCCCTGGCGGCGCATTGTGTTACTGATAGTAGCCTTTGTTACTGTGGTCCCAGGTCTCTGTAGGTCATTCACTAGGTCCCCCATGTGGTTCTGGGATTTTTGCTCACCTGTCTTGTTATTATTTTGACGCTACGGGGTGAGATCTTGCATGGAGTCCCAGATCGAGGGAGATTATCAGTGGTCTTGTATGTCTTCCATTTTCTAATAATTGCTCCCACACTTGCTTTCCTTACACCAAGCGTTTTACCCATTGCAGATTCAGTCTTCCCACACTGGTGCAGGTCTACAATTTTGTCTCTGGTGTCCATTGACAGCTCTTTGGTCTTGGTAATAGTGGAGTATGGAGTGTGACTGACTGAAGTTGTGGACAGGTGTCTTTTATACCGATAATGAGTTAAAACAGGTGCCATTAATACAGGTAACGAGTGGAGCCTCGTTAGAAGAAGTTAGACCTCTTTGCCAGCCAGAAATCTTGCTTGTTTGTAGGTGCCCAAATACTTATTTTCCACTGTAATTTGGAAAAATTCTTCAAAAATCAAACAATGTGATTTTCTGTCTTTTTTCCACATTCTGTCTCTCATGGTTGAGGTTTACCCATGTTGACAATTACAGGCCTCTCTAATCTTTTCAAGTAGGAGAACTTGTACAATTGGTGGTTGACTAAATACTTATTTGCCCCACTGTAATTCCATTAATTCGTTCCAAAGCCCGAAAACCTACACTTAATTCTTAATACTGATGTTACTATCACTTGCAAAGAGCAAAACTAATAAAAATTGGAATAATAATTGAAATAATAATACCTCTTTTTTATTTTTTATTTATTTTTATTTTTTTTAAACCTGTCCTGTTCAGCTGTTTGACACAGAGAATGGAAGTCTAAGTGCCCGGATTCTGAACAGTTTTAATGTTTTACATTGAGAGTCTGACATACTCCCATTGTGATCATTCAAAATACCTTTTTATTATGACAAAGCAGCGAACAGGAAGGGATTATGGGGGGGACAGAAGAAAAGAAATACAAGAGAAGAAAGAAAAGAAACACATACACAAACAACAACAAGAAATACATTGAACATCTAAACTAGTTACTAATATGCTGGTGCTATCGTCAGCGAGATGTATTTCCGGTTTACACCATGTGGGGGCCAATTGGCCAGTGAAAGAGGAGAATGGGGGTGGGGGTGTCTATAAGACTATAAGCTAAGTGATTGAAAGGGGTAGAGTGTACACAAATCAGTTCTGTGATCTAGAACCCAGTAATCGTGTGAATCTCTTATGAGTGTAAGCCCGTTGGCGACCAACCCTACGCCGCCGCATTGCCAATCCCGGCACCGGAACCCCCAACCTGAGCATGCCCTACCACATCCAGCAGCACGCAAGCCCCACCAGGCGCGCGACAGCCACGCAAGACGGGCGGAGAAACCGCGCGGGCGCCAACCCAGGGCCACGGCCCCCACCCAGCCAGCCCGGGGGGACGGGGGGGCCATGCGCAGCCCATCCCTCCTCCCGCCGCCCAGCGGAAATAATAATACCTCTAATAATGTAACAAACCGGGTTGTAATGTGGCAAATGTATTTGTGTGGTGTACCTGAACGCATCGCGCAGCTGACTTGACATTAGAGCAGGGCGGTAAACCGAAAATTTACCGTCACCGAAATTCTTAACGATGACCGACGTAATTTTGACCATGTCGGTAAATTCGGTAAATTAATAAAACAAGAAAATAGTCTTTTCATCCCGCTTTGATTCTGTGTTGTTCGTCTATGTTCATTCCCCTTTAAGAAAGCAGTGAATGTGCTTACGTAGGGAGTCACGTGATCATCGGGAAGCCAATCAAACAAAAGCCCGGTAAGCTAACGCTAGCAGCTAACGCTACAAGCAAAACGTGATGGAGTGTGGCTTAAGGGAGGTTCACCAAACTTTCAACCGACATTTAGTAGACTCTTGGTGGCATCCAGACGGGCTTTCACCCGCTGTCCTCCTTTGTTCTCACGATTTCCGGAGATGGTGCTTTCAGTGCTTTCTACTGGTAGCCAGGCTAACGCTAGCTAGCGGCTAACGCTACAAATGAACGTTATGGAGTCGGATAGAGGCTCTAATCTTGTCGAAACGGCTGAACTTAATGAGTGGATTGGGCACGGACTGCATCTAGCAATTACTACGTGGCGTTATTTTGTATCTGTCTGTGTGTGTGATTCCTCTGATAGCTTTTGTGATGGTAAAGAATTCTGCATAAAGTACAATCCAACGGCGAAACTTATAATGACCGAGAAATGGCCCCAGCTATTTTTATTGTGCGTGCATTTATGAAAAAATGCACTGGGGGGAAAAAACCCTTAAACCATAAAGTAAACACTTGTATTTAATAATTATATCACAGCAGCCATTAACAATAAGTTGTCTTTTTGAAGTGTACTGTTCAAGCTGCAAGTCATTTGTGTTACAATTACATGTTTGCACAGGCATATTGATTTTGACAATGTACATTGTTCAAGTCATACACGCTGTTATAAATGTTCATACTTGAATTCTTATTGCTTACAATACATTTTTATTAGGGCTGTCAAACGATTAAAATTTTTAATCGAGTTAATTACAGCTTAAAAATTAATTAATCGTAATTAATCGCAATTCAAACCATCTATATAATATGCCATATTTTTCTCTAAATTATTGTTGGAATGGAAAGATAAGACGCAAGATGGATATATATTTTCAACATGCGGTACATAAGGACTGTATTTGTTTATTATAACAATAAATCAGTTCTAAATCAGTTATAGAAATTTTATATTAAAACCCCTCATGTTTTCGTTTTAATAAAAATTGTTAAATTTTCAATCAAAAAATAAACTAGTAGCCCGCCGTTGTTGATGGCAATAATTACTTACACTATAAAATCAGTCGCACCCAAACGCCAGCAGAGGGCAGCAAAACTCCGCAAAACACAATTAACAGGTGGGCCTTTGACTCTAGTGACATTTAAATATGTCTGAGCTGGGCAAGTGCGTTAATTGCGTCAAATATTTTAACGTGATTAATTAAAAAAATTAATTAACGCCAGTTAACGCGATAATTTTGACAGCCCTAATTTTTATAAATTTAATGTTTAGACTGCATGTACAATTGTTAAATACAGTATATCAAATTGAATGCTGGTCAATAAATCAACAAGAAATAGTTAATCTGTATTTCATGCATTGATTCAGATTTTCAAATTATATAACAGTCCGCTTGGGCGAATTTATCGGCATTTATCGTTATCGAGATAAATCTGCTCATTTTATCGTGATACATGTTTAAGGCCATATCGCCCAGCCCTACTTGACATAGTGAGCCTTTTTACTTTCATTTTGTTTACTTGCTGTCAATTGAGCGCACGAGTTAATATTAAACACACAAATTTTATTCAAACGTGTTTTAGACAGTTAAAAATGCAATTTTGCAATTTGGCAATTTTTATATTGCGCGGTGATAATTCTGTTGAATTTCGTTCATTTCCTATTGATTTTGGGGCATATTCGGGTATCTTCCTCATTAACTCATTGCCTGCCATTGACAGCACTACACGTCCAATTCATCTCGACTGGGAAGGGCGAATGAACATCTCAGTCCTCCCAGTTTAAATGATTTAGATGTCCATCAGTGTATGGGTCACTTCCTGTTGATTTTGGGCAGAGGTGGGTAATAACTAGGGTTGTTCCGATCATGTTTTTTTGCTCCCGATCCGATCCCGATCGTTTTAGTTTGAGTATCTGCTGATCCCTATATTTCCCGATCCGATTGCTTTTTTTTGCTCCCGATTCAATTCCAATCATTCTCGATAATTTTTCCCGATCATATACACTTTGGCAATGCATTAAGACAAAAATGAATAAAACTTGGACGAATATATACATTCAACATACAGTCCATAAGTAATGTATTTGTTTATTATGACAATAAATCCTCAAGATGGCATTTACATTATTAACATTCTTTCTGTGAGAGGGATCCATGGATAGAAAGACTTGTAATTCTTAAAGGATAAATGTGAATTTGTATATTGTGACTAAATATTGCCATCTAGTGTATTTGTTGAGCTTTCAGTAAATGATACTGTAGCCATTTAACTATTCTGCCTAATTGCATGACGGGAAGTGCAACCATGACTGTGCGTAGCGGCACCAATTGATATATCTTCTCTGCGTTGGGAAATAACATAGGGTGTTAAGAAAAAGATCAACTACTACTATTGTTCCCCACATTGCTTCCCACAGAGTTTCTAATTGCTGAAAGAGGGATTGTGAGGCTTTAGCCATTTAAAAAAGGGCTCCAAAGACTGCCAAAATTCACTCTACTCATTTTACGCTGGCTTTTAGCTGTATAAATAGGTAAACGGTGCCATTATAGATTAAACACGACGATGCGTGAGTGGGTTGTGCAGCGCATAGGTTAATTGCGTTAAATATTTTGACGTGATTAATTTTTAAAAAATTAATTACCGCCGTTAACGCAATAAAATTGATAGCCCTACTTTAAGCCAAAACTAAAGACTCTGGATGAATGTAAGACATTTTGTCTGTAACAAATACAATTAGAAAACGATTTAATAAAAAAAAAATATATATATATATATATATATATATATATTTATTTAAAAAAGGCATGTCCGATATTTTTTTGCCGATTCCGATACTTTGAAAATGACGTGATTGGGACATCTCTTGTAATAACGCATTACATTTACTCCATTACATTAACTTGAGTAACTTTTTGAGAAAAATGAACTTCTAAAAGTAGTTTTACTAAGCCATACTTTTACTTTACTTAAGTAGATTTGTGAAGAAGAAACACTACTCTTACTCAGCTAGTTTGGGCAAAACAAGTAATTAAATGCCAACAGTAGCTCTACCAGTTTCACCAATGAGAGGTCGCAAAAATAATCACATGACTCCATCATACAAATCAGACTCAAGCTTCCCGTTCTACGGTCATGCCAGCCTGTTCAACCACGTGGCGTCTTTAAACCTCTGTAAAAAATTTGGTATTTGACATAGAGTGCTGCTTTCAATATGACCCAAAAGCACAGATTTTAACCTCTCTCCCGGTTTTTATTTGGCACCGGCTGACCACGGAAAACCGGATATGATCCTTTTAATTTCATATTAGGAACCATGAAAGAACTATTTGTTAACTATTCAAACACGTATGCGCTTTGGACGAATGATGCTTCAGTTCTGCATTTTTTTTTCTAGCCAGAAATCAATGATTTTTTGGGGGGTATTTTTATTGCTTAATGATTTTGGATAATAGGTTATAGTACAGTATAATAATAACAGTTCATATAGATAACTTTGTGCTGAGGGAAAAAAAAAAAAAACAGCGTAAATAGTTACTCACAATGTTATTCTTTATTTGAGTATTTTTTCAAACAAATACTTTATTACTTGTACTTAAGTCAATTTTTTTCGACAACTACTTTTATTGAGTAGTATTATTTTGAAGTCACGCTACTCGAGTAAATTTTTTGGCTAATCTACCCACCTCTGATTTTGGGTCACTTTCTATACATTTTGGATCATTTCCTGTTGATCTAAGGCAGGGGTAGCCAAAGTCGGTCCTCAAGGGCCCCTATCCAGCTTGTTTTCCATGTCTCCCTCCTCCAACACACATGACTCAAATAATCAGGATCGTTATCAGGCTCCTGCAGAGCTTACTGATGAGCTGATCATTTGATTCAAGTGTTTTAAAGGAAGGAGACATGGAAAACAAGCTGGATAGGGGCCCTCAAGGACCGGATTTGGCTAACCCTGATCTAGCGGGATTTCTGGGTCACTTTCTGTTGATTTTAGGTCATTTCCTGTCAGATTTGGGTCATTTCCTGTTAATTTTGAGTCATTTGTTAGTATTTTAGTCAAGAATAATGACGCAGGCGTGCATTTGTAATGTTTGTATTCATTTAATGTACTTTCTGAAATGAATGGGGTCATTGAAAAGTTTTTTTCAAATTGTACGTTTTGCGAAAAACTGGCCTTGATTTTGTGGATATTTTGATGTGTGAATTCAACAAAAAAAAAAAAATGTAGGAAAAGCAGCGTTTGAAATATGAAATATTTTTGCCATTGAAATGAATGGTGCTTTTTGGTGTTTTTGTGCATATGAGCGATGAAATGAAAGAAAGCCTCCTTCCCGTTTTTTTGGGGGGGGGGGGTTTTGGGAACATTGAGAAGTTGGAATGGTGTAATCGGTCAATTTATGTGGGCTGTGCGGTGTGCTGTAAAAGTGGACAGAATAAATAAATTTTATAGTGAGCCTTCTCCACAAACCTTACTGTGAAATTAATTTACAGTATCAAAAAGTATTTGGTGATTTTGGCTTTGTCATGTGACGAAAAAGAAACATTCCATTTTATAAAACTTGATAATACAAATTCTATGCCGCTCCACAGTAACAAATACTTTACACATTGTCATGTACCTGCAAATGATACCTCATCCAAACTAATTTTGGAACAGTTAGACAATTATCCATTCAACAAAAAAATGTTTTTAAAAAATGAGTATGTCCGTTTATTCAGAATATTTTACTCTTGTGTTAATGTTGTAGTACTCTTGCAATCATCTCAAAGCAACCGCTCCACTTTGTCGCAATGTGAGACTTGAACTTGTGTTGTGTGGCATTTCCAAAAGAACATTGTGACTTGTCAGTGGAATGTGGTGAATAATTTGGTAATTCTCTGAATCTTTCCCACCGACAGGACATGCCTTGTTTTTTTTCAAACCACATTGATCAGCAAGGTGGACTCCTGAGGGCAAAACGTGCTAAAATTCGCAGCTGAAAATTCGCAGTGAGCATGTTTACTCCAACTAGCCTGATGCTAACATATAATGAAAAACACTATTAACAAGCTAACAGATAGTATCCCTATTCAGTGTATAACAGCCTTTAAGAGATTAATATTTGAACACAAATAAGCTTTAGGCAATACATGTAGACGGACAATATTAAATACTCATAGGTATTTATATAATCTTTATCCTCTGCGTAGAATGACTCATATGATTGCAGCTTAATTAGTCATTAAGGTGTTTCGGTGCGTTCACATGAAATAAATAATTACTGTGGGAATTTTTAAGGGGGCCTGGAATGGATTCAATGTTTTGAGTTGCAAGGAGTTCAAATTACACTCATGTCTCAGGACACCAATTTACATGTTTAAATTGATTTAGAAGAAAATCCTGATTTTTATCCACCTTTTGTAATTGTTTGGTACAATATTCCCTGACCATTTTTATGTTGAGCAAGAGAAAAGTCTCACCTCTTGTCTTAATAGGACCAGTCCTGGATCCATGTCACCACTTGGCATTAGCTGAATGGTGGTCAGGTCTCGGAAGAAAGCATTCTTACCCTAAATGAATGATTGAAGATTTTCATCGTATCACTAAGTGGAATAATTTAACTACTTTCTTTTTTCCCTATTCGCATTGCCCGCACATAGAACTTTAGCATTATCAAAATAATGCTAATTTCTTGTTCCAACGACTAGATAAATTTGGGTTAAGCTATCGCCCATGTCCTCACCTTGCTGTCAAACAGGCTGAGAGGTTTGACCTTCAGTGTAAAGGTCAAGGCAGCGTGTAACAGGGTGGCTAACAGACAATGGTGTTGCACCAGGGGATAGTGAACGCCTTTCTGCTCCATGGCCAGTTCAGCTATTGAGGCCGGGCCCTCGGCTCCGCACCAGACCTCTTCCACAGACAGCTTTGGGGGAGGAACTTCAGCCACTGCGGCGTCTGCCTAGAGGGGAGAAAGGACCGCAGAGAAAAAGGATCAGAAAAGCAAACATAGAACAAGTTTGATTGATTGATTTTGACTGAAATTTGAAAATGCAAATGTGAACATGCAATCTAACACAATGGAAAAAAAAAAATAATAAACTACTAAACTAGAGCAGAGAAACCATTGAGAAAAGAGGGCGGAATCTTAACTCATTCGCTACCATTGGTAGTGATTGACATCCAATCAATTTTGACAGAGACGGATGGCAGCAATTATTTGATCGTGCTAGCCGAGTCGAATTAGACGTCTGTCGCCGTCAAGGCATTGTAAATTGACTACTAAATGCTAGCCTTCACAGTTGAAATGGATCTGATGTCTATAACTGTCAATGGCAGTGAATGAGGTAAAATGCGTTGGGAGGGAGGGGGCATTACTCCAAATGCAATTCAGCTTTTGTATTAGTAGTATGTATACCTATTCTTTAATTCATTGTAGTATTTTGGGCGGCCGTGGCACAGTTGGTAGCTAGAGTTGTCCTTGGACCGAAGGGTCAGTGGTTTGATTCCCGGCTATGACTGCCCACTGTCGAAGTGCCCTTGAGCAAGGCACTGAACCCTGATTTGCCTCCAATGGGTTGACAGTGCCTTGCATGGCAGCAGCCCCATTTGTGTGAATGTGTGCGTGAACGCATAAACATGTGCTTTGGGCATGGTAACCATGCAGATAAATAAATATATAAGTACAGTCAATTTACCATTTTTTGCAAGTAGGCCTGTCACAAATTTTAGTAGGCTATATATTGTCTCATAAATTATTGCCTGTTTTTTTTTTTTTTTTTTTTTTTTTTAACTATTCAACCACAAATATAGTGACAATATATCCTAATAAATCACCGATTCAAATGCAATAAACTGTTATTCTTGAATAAAAAACAAACTATATTAAAATTTATAAATATTAAAAAAAACACAATGCATAATGAGTAATTTTAAAACTAGTTAAGTGCAGAATATGAAATGGGTGAGAACCCCAATGTCATGTTTGTTGTCTGCCAAATAGAGCCCATTAAAAGTCATAATGTGATCCAAAATGGCTGCCATCTTGTCCTGGAAAGTGCGCACGCAACAAATTTGAAGCCAAATTATTATTATTTATTACATCATATTATCATTGCCAATCAGATTTTTCATAATTGGTGTAATTTTAAATTTATTCTTAGTGTAGAATCTGAAGTATATGCGATTGCTTCCAGAAATCTGAACATGACGTGATTTTAAATGTTCACCGGAAGTATGTTTGTGAAGCCACTAACCGTTAGCTTTACACTCAGTAAAAACAAAAACAAAGTGCACTTCGCTTTTGTCAAGCATGTGGTGTTAGTAATAGATTTTTTTCTTTGGTTCGTATCGCTTGCAAATTATTTAATCCAGTGAGTTTTCATGTTTGAAATGTCACCTTTTGTGGAGAAGACTGCCAATGTTTTATAGCACGCTAAAGTGGTCAGTACATTGTCTTTTTTCCATTAACTTCAATGTAGCAATGCTAACGTATTACCATGTTTAATTTAGAAGAGTTTCCTTATTTTGGATGTCTGAACTTTATTTTGTACGGCATGTTGATAGCCAATAAAAATCTGTGAAAGCTACTGGAGTCTCATATGCAATCAACACGCACGTGTGCCGATTGCGCACAGCAACAAATCGCAGCCAGGAAAATTAGCCCCCTCATTTTTATTTACCGTGCAATAATTTGACTTACTGCATATCGTGACAGGCTGAGTTGCAAGTACTTTCCTAATACTTGAAGTATCATTTTTAGTTTTTAGTGTTTTGAGTTAATAACCTAAATTGACTTTTCAGAGAAAACAACATGCGACATGTACTACTGCACTCCTATTCCCTTCTCATTTTTAACAAAGAAATGCAATCATTTTAAGATTTTAGTGAATGAATGAATTAAAACATGGTTGACAGGCAGAAATACTCCAGTGGGCCCAATTCAAGCCCCGGGCGAGCATTTTTGGCCCGCGGGCTGCCAGTTTAACACCACCTCTCT
Organism: Corythoichthys intestinalis; assembly: GCF_030265065.1. Taxonomy (NCBI): domain Eukaryota; kingdom Metazoa; phylum Chordata; class Actinopteri; order Syngnathiformes; family Syngnathidae; genus Corythoichthys; species Corythoichthys intestinalis. Next base: position 21,831,528 of record NC_080409.1, read on the forward strand.
ACACTGTAAGATGCATAAGGAAAGATTAGAAATCCAAATCTTAGAATTTTGAGGCACGAGAACCCCGTGTTGCCCCCATTAGTTAAAAATAAATAATAAAAAAACACAGATGGACTGTCTAAGCTTCATCTACTCATGCTTTTTCCAGACTGATGCGAGTCACTGGCCATTCTTCATGCCATGTTGTGTACTCTCCTTACTTACACAGTAGTTGACAAAAGACAACGGACACTGATTTTTAACCAAGAGTCCAGTCACCTCCATGAGGATCTGAAGCAGCTGGACACAGCATCCTAGAAAGGATGTTAAAGCTTTGTCTCCCATTCCTACATCCTGAAACAGAACAAACCCCATCACAATTGATTTTAGAAGAAAGGCCACAAAATAAAACTTTTTTAAGATACTTACCCGTCGGCACAGGCGATCTTTGGGAGCTTTGCCTACCTGTTAATCATGGGGCCAAAATCTTAGGTCATAACGAGATCTCCTTGTTATTATGAATGTGAATGGACTGCTTACCTTCTCAATGAGAAAGGCTGCAGCAGAGAAACGTTTAACAATAAAAGTACTCCACATCATGGTGCAAATACCTGTGAAATAGATTCAGGTTTCATCAATAAAGAAACTGACTACATTCAGTTACTTTGTTGTTAACTGAGACTAAAATACAAGTTGATGCTATGAATGGTAAAATGGTAAATGGAGAGTACTTATATAGCACATATATCAACAGTACATGGTTACCATGCCCAAAGCACTTTACATTAGCACACATTCAAACTGGGCAGTCGTAGTTGGGAATCGAACCGCTTACCCTTCAGTCCCAGAAGTACTCGAGCTACCAACTGCGCCGCGACCAATATAGTCTGATAAAATGGTATTTACCCCTTTATGATTTGTTTTTTTTTCATATTTATCACACAGAAAGGTTTCACTTCATCAAAATATTTTAATATCACACAGAGACAACCCAAAGAAATATAAAATACAGTTCTACAAAATGCAGAAGTAGGCAAATACTTTTTCATTTGACTGCATACCGATAATATATTGTAAAGATACCGTTGAATTGGGACAGACTAAGAATCGGCCACTGGATGTCCTCATACTAGCTAAACATGGGTGTGATAAGTCACCATACAACACAAACATATGGTGCCTAAACTGCACAGTGTATAAAATGTACTTCTTAACAATGGATCAGTGTGCATAAGTTAAAAAAAGAATTCCTACCTAGTTGTATATGTGGACTAGAGACCAGCTTCAGATGTTCCATGGCCTGGCACAAGTGTGCACCCTCCTTGAAGACAATCAAATGAAAATGATTTCAGAAATGATCCATTTGAAAAGAAAAATCATAACATGTGTTGCGTGACTATAACCTCTGGGTCTTTGTTCCACTGCACCACATACTCCCAGCAGCAATGTGCGAAGAGCAAATTTGGGGAGAGGGAGTGCGGGAAACGCTTGCACACAGCTACCAACAGCTCTGCATGAACATGCAGAAAAGATTTTTATGTAATGCATAAATGAATTAATGCTTTATTTTGGACATGAGAAAATTAAAACAATAAACAAGACAAAAACAAAAAATCTGACAAAACCAATGATAATACTGAGATAACAGCAACAATATTTAATAATAATAATTCTAGAATGTATTCATTGTGTCCAAAAAGGAGCAGGATGAAGCATTTGCTTATTAAAACCTACCCCCCTTTTATATTCCTCAACTTTATCAGTCTGCCCTATTTCACTAGTCCTCATATCAAAAAAACAAATCATTTAAATAACTATATACATAAGATGCAAGAGAAACAAAACAACAAAAGGACTAGCCGATAACAGATATGTGAAAACCCCCTATAATTAAACCCCTTCCTTTTGCCAATACCCCGTGAAAACCATGTGCTTGTGCCACTTCTTAAACTGGGTCATGCTTGGACATTACTTGAGGCCTTCATCTAGCTTATTCCACAGCCTCACTCCACAAACAGAAACCCCAAAACTTTTTAACATAGTTTGTACCCACTGATGCTGTAAATGAAGCTCCCCCCTCAAACTGTAATGACCTTCTCTGTTAAAAAAAACAAACAATTTCTGTATATTGCCGGGAAGTGACCTGTGTATAGCCTTAAACATGAGCTGAGCTGTTTGAAAACCAAGTCCGTATGTTCTGGATTATAAACACTATATATATTTGTGTAAATCCCTTGTGAGTGTATGTCGGCATCCAATTCTATGCTGTCTCTTCGTCTCTTCGCTAATCCTGACACCGAGGTTTCCTAATTGAGTGTGTCTAATTTCACCTAGTTATGCGTGAGTCCCATCTAACAAGTGATAGTTCCGCAGGCGAATGGAGATGTCGCATGGATGCCACCCCAGGGCCCGACCCTTCCCAAGCCCATGCGGGAGGAGGTGGGGTGGGAAGGGATGGGAATATTGGACGCACCACTAACCACCACCGACCCCCACGCCCACCCGGCCCACGAGCCACAGCTGCAGCCCCCCAGCCGGCGCGAAACACCATGGGACCCCGAACGGCCCACCAACCCCAGAGCGAGGCAGGGCCCCCCGCCGGAGCAGGCAACATCCAGCTGACCCACCAGCATCCAGCCAGCGACCTGCGCCGGAGCGCAGGGTGGATACCCAGCGGCTGTCGTGAGGAGGCAACCGTGATGTCCCCTGCCCCCCCAACAGGCCCCATCCATCCTGCAACCTTGGTGTGTGATGCATACATACATACATACATACATATTAGTATGATCCCAATAACCAGCATTATGTACTATTCTTATGACTATTTTTTGCAAAATGGATAGTGAATTTATTGTACATTTATAAGTATTACCCTAGACCTCTGCACAGTAGTGTAAATATGGCAGGATTAAAGAAGAATAAAGAATGTGGTGTGATTTACTGTCAAGACTGTGTTTAGCTTTATTCAGGACAGATATGCTTCTTGATAATCTACTTTGCATATGTTTTATATGAGCTTTCGAGTTAACCTTGTCATCAATAACTACCCCAACAAACTTGTTTTTTTGTACTTGACTATTTTTATTGTATCTGCTAAATAACATGAATTTGGTTTTACTTAAATGAAATGTCAATTTTTTTCTTTCAAACCATGTCTTTAGTTTACAAATTTCATCATAAACCCTCCCCAGAAGCTTGTGTACATCACCCTAGAGCAAAAGGTATTTGTGTCATCTGCAAATAAAACTACTTTAAATATTCAGGAAACTTTGTATGAGATGTCTTTTATATAAAGAATAAACAGTTTTGGACCTAACAATGAACCCTGGGGGACACCACAAGCAATGTCCAAGCATGATGATGAATAGTCACCCAAACTCACAAATTGTTTTCTGTTAGTTAAATAACTCTTCAACCAGTGTAGTGCCACCCCCCATCCCCCTGATACCTTTCAAGTTTATTGATTAAAATGTCATGATTAATAGTGTCAAATGCTTTCTTAAGATCTAAGAATATTCCAACTGAGTGTAATTTGTGATCAATAGTGTTACTGATCTCCTCAACTGACTCTAATAAAGACCGACTGTTGAAAAGTTGTATTTACTTAGGAATTTATCTAATGTGTTGTTGAAAACATTTTCAAGAATTTTGGTAATTTGTGGAAGTATAGAAACAGGCCTGTAATTTGTGAAGTGGTATCTATCTCCAGTCTTGTAAATGCAGGAACAGCATGTCACAATGGCCTGATTTGATTTCATCCTCACCTGCTGTTTCATCTGTATTCTCTAAAATATTTGACACTTCGTCACCTGCCCCCTCCTCTTTATCCTCCATTTTCTGAAAGATTTCTTTTAGTTGCTCCGGTGCCAGGTTGTGCCTGAACACCCACTTGGAGACATTGTCAGTGATGCCACCTTGAGAGACAAAAATGTTGGTAAAGGGGACTAAACAACGATCAAGTGTCAAAGATAATAAACCATTAAGGCTTGGTTTGAACCTGAGCCTCCTTCCAACAATGTTTTCACAGAACATGGCACAGCAGGGCCTCCTACTGATCCGGCTATTGGCGTCATCAAGAGTAGTGTCTGCAGCACTAGAACATCCTCCAGCTGGCGAACACACACCACCCAATGCTCCAACTCCAAAGATACTGCTTCCCACTCTGACTGCAGCTTTCATAGTGACACATAATAATAGTAGTAGTAATAATTGTAATGTCACAAATTTGCTAATTAACTAATTCATACAAAACAAATTCTGTCCATTTTAACAAGAACATGTATTTGGTCATAATACACAAAGAATAAAGAATAAACCTATTGGCTGTCATTAACAGTGATGTCCAATCCATTTGAAGTGGGAAGGTGGCAGCGAATGAACGAACGTTCATTCGCTGCCACCTTCCCACTTCAAATGGATTGGACATCTACAAGTGATAACTCATTTAATTTTTAAAAAAATGTTGACAGCCACATGATTGCAAATCTATTACGCTATAACTGTGCACAATCTACCTTGCTGTCTGCCCTGCTGTTTATGCTGGCTTTAGCGGCACGATGAGCAACTAGAGCAGCCAGCAGAGCTGCTGCAGAGTTGTGTGACTGTACCAATATGTTGCGGGCCTGCTGCCACCATGGTGAGACCGATTGAGAGTCCCATGTCTCTTCTATGGCACCTGATGAGACAGCGTGGCGTTATTCATTGATGGAAAAGGCAAGCTCATCCTTGGTTCTTTTACCAATACGTACCTTCCATGTTGCTGAGGAGTACCAATAGCGCGTAAAGGTTTTTAAAACATTCCGTCGGATTCTGGATCATCTCCTTTTCTCGTTGTAAGCATACACCTAGCAATAGAGACTTAAAAGAGACAATATTGTTTAAAAAAAAAAAAAAAAAAAAATCTTTGTTTTCAGCATTAAAAGAATAAATGTAAACTTGTTTTTTGCGCTGCTCCTTGTCAAAACAGGAAAATGAAAGGACAAAACATCATGTTAAACATCAAGCTGTATTGTCTTTGTATTACTCTTTCAGTGCCACTGATGATCACTTGTTGACATCCTTTTGAACTGGGAGGGTGGCAGCAAATGAATATTCATTCATTCGCTGCCAGTCCTCGCACTTCAAATAGAATGTAATTGACGTTCGTCAGTGGCGACCAATGAGAAGCATAGCAGAAATCTGTTCAATTTCAACAGTTTTTAAGATTGATAACATCCTATATATGTATACATACATCATACCTGTAAACCCGAGGCCGTTAGCAATCTTAAAAATAGCAATCTTACAATAGTTTCTACGTGTCTCTGACTTTTCTTGGGTCAGTCAACCAACGTAGTAACACATAGTACATTGTCTCGTTGCCAAAACGGTGACAAAATTTGAACGGAGAAAAAAAAACGTAATGCACGTAAAACGTACAGATTTTGAATGTACGATGTACACATTTAAAAATCAGTGCTCACTTGTACAAATTACGCCAAAACCGTACAACTTGACAGGTATGATATATGTATGCGTGTGTTGTATATATAGCGGAGAACACAGAGAAGGCTGAAAAAGAGGTTTCTGCTCTTGCACCACTCTTTAAAATAAACTGCTGTATTTTAAGCCAAAAGAACTACTGTGTTTGATAGAACAATATGTTGATATGCTGCCATAGCAGTTTCATGGTAAATTAAGACCCCAAACTATTTTTAATTTGTCCGTTTTACCCTGGTGACCCCCGTTTACAGACACCGAGCAACCGCTCTTGTTTCGAATCAGCCATTAAAAGAATACAGTGGTACCTCTACATACGAATTTAATTCGTTCCAGGACCTTGTTTGTAAGTCGAAATGGTCGTATGTCGAGCAGGATTTTCCCATAGAAATACATTATAATTCCATTAATTCGTTCCAAAGCCTAAAAACGTACACTAAAAACGTACACTAAATTCTTAATAAATACTGCTGGCACTGTTACAAATGGCAATTAAACATAGAAAAACAAATAAATTATGAATAAATAATTCTGAATAATATAATAATAAGAAGAATAATTAATAATTATTCCTGTAAATAATGTAACGAATCGGATTTTAATATGGCGGACACTTTTTACTGTCCCTGAACGCACCGCGAAGCTGACGTCTCAGTGAGATAGGTCGGTGCGGTAGAGATAATACTTTCGTTTTCTTGAGAGCAGTCAACTGCTTAAGACAATGGGCGTTTTGTGTTGGATAAATTCTTAAATAAATGATAAAAACGTGACGAAGCTGGCGATTTCCTTGGCAATGTTACCACAATAATAATTGTCACCTTAACTTATAAATAGTGGCGAACGGTGGTCGGAAGAGGACCATGGAGCTGTATTGTTGAGCCAGTTCAGGGACGCGCACCCCAAGCTCATATTTTTCTATAACTTGCATCTTCATTTCAAAGGTAAGCATCACCTTTTTCCTTGTTTCTCCAACTGTATCAACTTTATTTGAAAACTGTGTTGATTTCTCACACAAGAAAATCCACCGTGCGTTCGTTTGCAGTGCTGTCATGTCGTCGTATTTCGAGCATGTCGTCGGATGTAGAAACAAATGGCGAGTCAAATTTTACGTCGGATGTCGAAAAGATCGTGTGTCGAAGCGATCGTATGTCGAGGTACCACTGTATATTTATTATTCGGAATATCTATAATGTTTAGCTTACAATCATTTATTGATGTCCAATATTTAGTTAAAAAAAACGACTTTATAAAATTATTCACTCGCATATTTTAAATTTTTAAACAAATTAATCACAATGAAAATAATAGTGTCTGTAAATAGGTCAAGGATATCTACCTCAAATCTGTTGCTTAGTTATATTTTTTTAGATGATAAAAAAAAAAAAAATCGATCCAATGAAAGAAAAATGGAAAAAACAAACTTTTAAAAGGGTAAATATTTGAAAAAGAAAATATCTACCATTCCTTGATGTCTGCTGATTTCTGCATTGCGACCCTTGTTATATTACTGTGTTTCACCCATAAAACCCCCCAAAAGTCCAGTTCTGGCCATTCACAGCTGTGTCTTGACACTTGGTGAGACATGCTACACGGAGTTTTTGGATCGAAACAAGGTAACTACGCGATAATATCTCGTTAAAATCATGTTTTTTTTTTTTTTTTTTTTTTTTTTTTTTTTTAAATGCGCTCCTGTTCATAATTTTTCTTCCCCCAGAAAACTGAGATTTTAAGCTTTCCAATGATATATCACACATGCATATAGGACAATTTTGAAATGTGGCCAAATTGGGGGACTCAGAGCAGAACTTATATATATGTACACTACAGTATGTATACATACCCCACTGACCTAAATGAATGTTTATCTGCAACAACTAGCATAACTATGAGTTGATCATTGAACATTAGTCAATTTTCCGCTCAAACACACGTTTTGACCTGTGGCGATGCAAAACAGCTTCATGACAAAAATACTTTGCATTTACTCTCCTTGAATGAACTAAAAGTGAATTCTATCAATTGTCTTACTAGTAACTGTGGTGGATTGATGCCAGCCTGTTGCAATTTATCACAGATTTTATGTGGTGGACTTTTCCCACACAGGCACCCCCAGAACACGAAGCTCCCTGCACAGAACACAGGAAACTCAATCCTCAGTCTCTCATGCTGTTAATATATGGCAGGAAAATGTATTGAGATTATTGGCAAAGTAATTAAGACCGGTCTACAAGCAAAATGCTTCCCAGATAAAAGTGAGACTACTAAATGTGGGTAATTAAAAAAAGAAAAATAAGGTCAAAGTTGTCCATTGGGTTTAGGTTTTGCGATACAGTATCTAGCCGAAATGGTAAAATCCAAGCAATTTAGGCGAAATGTATTTCATAACTCCTAGTGTTTTGGAAGTGAACAAAATGCATTAATGTAGACACATTTCATTAGCGGTGGCACACACTGACACATCCATCTCATGTCAAATGTAGCAACTCGTAAAGCTGATATTATATACACTAATGTATCTTTGCGATAATTTTAAATATATTGAATATTTAAGCCAACCAGCACTAAAATCCTTTATTTTCCAATCCATGTCACCACAGCAAGTACAATTTAGCCTTTTTTCTTTAAATCTCCGAAGCATATATTTTTTTTTATATTCAAAATATTTATATTTTTTGTAGACCAGTGTAATTAAATGCATGAACAACTACTAACTATGTACCTAACTGGGTCCATTCTGCTTCAGAACGTTGGATAAGCTTCAACTGCCCATCCTCTGCGCATTCAATCTGCAATAGAAAGGCCTGTACAGGCAGAGGTGCGTCTGGTGCATCTTGAACAAAAGAAACGCTCGGCCTCGAGTTGAACTTGATGTAACGTTGTAAGGTGGGATTCAAACGTGACAATTCACCCTCAATGCCTTCAAGGGTGTCCAGCTGTATAGGAGATTTGAGGATACGTATTACAAAACTGAAATCGGTTCTAATTGATAATATGGTTCAAAACAATGTCATTCGTTTCCAAAGGCTGTGTGTGTCCACCTACAGCTTCGGAGTCCCCCTCAAAGGCAGCAGCAGTGCTCACGTGGTGGATATCAGTGTAGAGCTGAAGTAGTTCCAGTTGGGAGGAGCAGAGCTGCAATAACACTGTATCCTCTAGTTTAGCATCTGTTGAACAGAAATTTATTTTGTACATAGAGAAATCTTAATGAAGATATTATAAATAAGTCAAGTGAAAATGCGCCCTTTGAGATGAGCCACTCCACCTTGCTGCTGCAGAGCATTGAGTAAGGCGCGTATGATGTTCGTAAGACACAAGACAGGGACGTTCTTGTTGGACAGCAAAGACTCCAAAGCCTCAAAAGCAAAAAAAGAAGAAAAACACCATACTTAAAAATGTGACGACAAATGTGTTCTGAGATCAAGTGTTCAAATCCAGGCTCTGCCCTTGCTTGTGTCGAGTTGGCATGCTCATCCTGTGGGTTTCCTACAGGTATTTCCAAAACATGCATCGTAGGTCAATTGAAAATTTAAAATTTTCTGTAGGTGGAAATACATGTGCAAATGATGGTTTGTATACTGTTTGTACTGATAACTGTAGCCATGCGATGGGCTGACCACCAGTCGGTGACGAAGCCACTCGCCCAAAAATCAGCTGGGATAGCTTGTAGTACCCCTACGATCGACGTATTGGGCACTTGTGCCTTAAAGGCTAAAACAGGTGGCTGTAGTGGCAGTCGGAAACAGAGTAAAGGTGCCTTAATCATACCTGTTTTTGAATGGAAGAGTTTTTGATGTCCAGCAGCAAAGCTTTGACCTCACTCTCCAAAATATCTGAAAAAGAGAAGACAGATTGTCAAACTTAATCAGTAATAGCAAAGTCAAGGGTTACTGCTAACCTAATTGAGGGGAAATAATTATGCTCATTTGACTACATAAAAATATCTGAACAGAGCCTATAGCAGAAAATGTTTTAACGGGACAAGAGACAGAACAACAAAAACATATACAGTACAGTTGTACAATAAAATGCCTCTAATGAAGGCAAGTACTGTACATTGATCCCATTCACCTGCAAGACTCCCAAAAATTAGTTACATTCTCATGCATAACAGATTTCCTGGTTTATAAATACAGTAGTTAGTAACATTGATTCAACCTGTTTTTGTTATCACGTTGTAGTTGCGTAGATTGAATTTGTAAGTGCACACAATTATGAATTTAACTGAACAAATAATTATCTTTTTGCACTGTACATTGTAATTTTGTTAAGAACAATCTCTCACCAGGCTCCATATCACCACTCTTGAGCATTGTTGTCAGTTTCTTCAACAAATGCATATCTTTGGCTCCTTCACTCTTCTTGTCGCTGAAATGAATGCAATTCATACAAATCAGTACAACAATCTTTCAATATCATAAAAATAAAACGGCTGATCTCAATCTATAGTCTTATATACGTTGCAAGATTTCCCCCAGTCCTTTATAAGCCTGACGGACTGCCAGGCTTTCCTCAGTTGATGGTGATATCTTGACTTTTGAGATTCATCCCATGAAAAATCTCAATTGACAATCGAAGAAAAATCCAATTTAAATAACACCACTACATTCCAAAAAATATCATAGTATTGTATAAAACACATAAAACAGGAACTTTAATCTAAAGAAATAATCATATCAGGTTTAGAAATTGTAATTTCAGTACATACTTTAGTATTTGTGTGTGATTCTGCTGTCACGATACTAAAAAGCGATACACTCAAAAAAGAAAATACTCTTAACATTTTTGTTACAACATAAAAAAAAGTAAATATTTTTAAAATATTTTTCTCTGCTTTTAAAAACTATTAAAATTCTTTAACTGAGCTGATCAATAGTAGACGTCCAATCAATTTTAACTGGGAGAGTGGCAGCGAATGAACATTTGTTTGTTTGCCCCCGGCCCTCCCACTTCAAATTGAACGATGTCTAGCGGTGAATTGGTGAATTTATCAATTTTTAAGATTGCTAACCTCCTTGATACACACATAGCATATACAAACTGCATATACGCAGCACTGACCTGTAATATTAAATATATGGTCCATGCTCCATGAGGATCAAAAGTAGTGCGAAATAAAATTTACTCGATGACAATTTTTTTTGTGAGCTGTGGTCGTGAATAAACAAATAAATACCCGAGAATCGATACTTTTGCAATTAAATATTGGATACAACTATCGATACGTTGATACCTTTTGACAAATCTAGTGTGTGGATGTGTGACGTTATGGGGCGAGGCCTACAGACTAATGCCAGTAGATGAAGTTGGGTTGGTCAGCTCCTTCTGTTTGTTTGTTTGTTTGCCCGTTTGTCGCTTTGAATTAATGTCTGAAATACTATTCAGCATTAGACTTTACAATTCCTTAACTGCTCCGCTTGTTCCTCACTTCACTGAAGCTGTGATGTAATAAAATGTGGGCTCAGAACCTTTGGCAAAAAAGTGATAGCTTGTAATCAAACAATTTGTTAGTTGGGGGCTCTCAAAAGTTATGGTATTACTTTGTGTGTGTAAACAGAATATGTTGAACTGTATATATGCTTTGATATTAACCACTGTGTTAGTAGAACAACCTGAGGGCCAGGTGGAAAGGGACATTCACTGTCCTAAGGGCTTCTGTGATGGGATCCAGCAAACACACTTGATGGGTATGGATTTTCCAGCCCTGACTGGTTACACTGTTCACTCCTAAAAGACGGTAACCAGCATACAACAACCTGGGGATAAACACACACCAATATCCTCAGCAATCCAGAATGCTATCAAACACGCACTAGTGAACGTACAAGTATTGACATAAAGCAATGATTTTGTTTGTGTACCTGCAGTGTTTCCCAACAGTGAATGCACCTACTCGAGGCCCATATTGCATCGCCCATATCTCCAGTATCCCTCTGCGGGGGGCATAAATAACCAAGAACAGCGCATGGCGTCTGGGTCGGGAAGCTGAAGGGGAACTTTCCCGACCGACTTGCTCCTCTGGAACATGCAGCCAACCTAGCTGGGCATCTCTGTAACCTTTCAGTAAATAGATTTGCATGACGAAAAGACATTAAAAACACTTTTCAAGTCATTAAGCAAGTAAGGAAATTCCAGATACAGTGGTACCTCTACATACGAAGTTAATTCGTTCCAGGACCTTGTTTGTAAGTCGAAATGGTCGTATGTCGAGTAGGATTTTCCCACAGGAATACATTATAATTCCATTAATTCGTTCCACAGCCCAAAAACCTACACTAAATCCTTAATAAATACTGCTGGTACTACTACAAATAGCAATACACAAAGCAAAACAAATAAATTATGAATAAAAATGGGAATAGTAATATGATAACAGTAATAATAACAATAATTCCTGTAATAAGGTAACGGATCAGGTTTTAATGTTGCGGATGTGTTTTGCATGATGTACCTGAACGCACCGCGTAGCTGACTTGACCAAGGGAGATAAGATTTTACTTTCACTTTTCATGTTCAGCTGTGGTGGACAGTAAGCATGTAGTGTTGCACAAGGTATGAAATTAATGACTAAAAATTTGACGACGCTGGCATGTCTTTGGCAATGTTACAATAATAATGTCACCTTAATTTATAAAGACTGGCGAACGGAGGTTGGAGGAGGACCATTGAGATTGTAGGGGACACCACGCTCATATTTTTCTATCATTTCCCTCTTCATTTCAATGGTAAGTCTCACTTTTTTCCAACACCAGCACAAATATTCTTGGAACCCATGCTGAAGAAACTGTGGCGCTGTCATAAATCGTCGTATTTCGAGCATATCGTTGGATGTAGAAACAAATGCCGAGTCAAATTTTACGTCAGATATCGAAGTGATCGTATGTCGAAGTGATCACATTTCGAGGTACCACTGTATTCACAAAAAAATTGCTGTATCGTCCCTTTGCTTTCTTCTTACCTTTCCACATGCGAACTGCAATCCCTCTGTTGAGATCCAGCAGTGTGACTCGACCAAAGTCATCAGTTACTCCAGCCAACGTGTTACAAGGGGACAGGCAAATTGACTCGCCATGGCGACGAGAGTCTGGAAGCCCAAATCTGAAAAGGAGAGTTTAGGATAAAAACTGGACACGAACAATCAGCATATTATTTATCCCACGATTTATCACACAAGTTGAGTTTTTTTTACTATCAAACCAAACATTAAAGAAAAAGAACATTCAAAACAACTAGCTAACCCTTTTTATCTGCTTAATGCTAAAATTAGTTAGCACATACTGTATATGGCTGCGCTTTAACCCTTTAAGATATAAACTGAAAGCAAATGGTGCAGCAATAACAAGGACAACAAAACAAGAGTCTAATTTCATATCGTCTTCATCCTTTGCATAGAACGATGAATATTGGTGCCATATTTGTGAGTCATATAAAGGTGAGGCGTTTTAGTAACTCAACAGTTGCCATTGACGGTGTTCTAAGTCCAATCAAGTGGCTCTTTTCATTTTTCTGATGTGAATTTAAAATTGTTTAACACTAGTGGATGTCCAATCCGTTTGAACTGGGAGGGAACCCTAGACTAGACACACCTGCTTGTTATAGGAATGACTGCTAAATCCAGCATCCATATGCTAGAACAATGGCATTTCTATACATTTCTAACATATTTGGACAATAAAGATGATTTTGAACTGGTAAAGCTGGTTTGAGATATGTGGGCTCTGAGTTATAATTGTGGTCAATTAGAACTTGTATCTGTATCATAAATGTCACCTAATCCCCAGTGGTGTTGCAGGTTCAACTTTGGGCCTGTGTTTCTGGGCACTCTCAACCTCATTCTTATTCTTGTTCCATCCTAGCCATCCACTGAAAGAGGATATCACAGACAGAAATGGATACAGCACATTACAAAAATGAAGCTTGAGTAATTAGTTAAATTACTCGGTCAACCTTTTCACCAATTCGGCTTGGTGTTCATTTTGCATAAAGCATATTCAAAAGTGTCCTCACCTGGCAGCACTGAAGAGGGCTGATGTAAGTTTGCTTGCCACAGCGAGAGCCACATGAGAGAGAAGAGGCTGGGTGCTTCCCTGGGGAGACACAGGGATGAGTATAGCTCTCTTTTTTAAATCGTAGTCTTGTAAAATATTTTTCCACACGTCTACTATAATACAATGTAATCGGTCACCTCTACTGCATAGTAAAAGCCAGTGTAAGGGCCCCCTCCCACAGTGACATACTGGCTCATGGCAGGAGGGCTGCCTTTGACTGAAGCGTTGAAACCCCCCAAGACTGAGGCATTTTTCATTTGATCAAACACATTTAGTGTCATCACACCTGGCAGAGGGAAGATAGAAAAGGAAGATATGGAGGGGAAAAACAAGTTAATGCAAAGCAACCGAAGAAGGATGCAGATGGCTAAGCCATTCATGTAGACGGTTATATTCATCAAATGTACACAATAAATAAGTCAATGTAATTTTTCCAGAGTCTGGACTCTACATTCAGCACATTAGCAAACATTTCAATAAGTGTTATGAAGAACACATTTAGTTGAACACCAACCTGATATGAATCCAGGAATAAAAAAAAAACACAAGAGATCTAAAAGGATATACTTCATGCAGCTGCTTAGTAAACACTGCCTGCCACAGGAGCTGTTGATGCAGTGCACTGCATTGGTCATTACGTCAATTATGCGTTTATCTAGCTGCTGCTACAATGGACAAGTGGACTGCAAGAATGAAGAAAAAGGATGCCAAAAAAAACTTCTCTTGGGCTAACTCCACCTCACCTCTGCTCCTTCCTTCTGGGAGGCACCATCAAACATGGGAATTAACGTAAGTACATCCTTTAGGGCAGTGGTCCCCAACCACCGTTCCATGAACCGGTACTAGTCCGTGAGCCTCTTGGGACCGGTCCGCAAGAGGAATAATATTTTTCCATTTTAAATTATGTTTGTACCATTAAAACTCAAGTGTGAGATCAGCATCCAACAGCCCGCTGCACCTCAGGGTTGCCCGATCAGAAAGGTCTCCAACTCAATCACACTGTAAATATAACCCACGCAATTTGGCGGGAACCAGCCCAATCTGTCTTTATCTACGCACTCACTCTTGATACAACAAATATGGCAGCACACTGCGAGTACTCAGAAACTATGTCTTTTCTTAGAAGTGCCAACAGCGCTTGGTGTGCGATAAACAGACTCTCGGGAGCGATCAAAACACTGTGCTGAACGCCAATGGTGCCTTGTGTGCACCAGGTATAAAGACCTATTGAGATGAGCAACAGCAATGCCCAGCTTGCAGCATGAAAACCCATTCATTTTGTATGTGGGAGCAGTTTCCTGGGCTTTGGGATGCTCGAAAAGTGGCTCCTATGTCACTTTCTCACCTTAAACTAGTATGTCAGCTTCAATGTCGCCCTCCTCCTTGCAATAATAAAAATCAATAAAAATAAATGCATTCGTACTTGGGATTTTGTTACCTTGCTACGGAGAGGTCTTTTTCCGTCGTGTTGGGCTTTACCTACCCCAAATGCATGTGCAAATGAAAAATAAATGCATTTATGCATTTGTACTTGGGACATAGACATCATAATATATTGACGGGACACGGGTGCCGGGGCCAATTAATTGGGGGCCTATCCCCATCGAAGCTGACCGAGTGGACACGTAGAAAAAGAGCTTTTTACGTTGAAAATTCTTGTGAATAAATGCTTAAATCCCTGAATTCTTTAAAAGTATTGACGTAAAACAGTCCCGATTCTTGGTTAAAAGCAAAAAATGGAAAAATTATGAAGTCTAGGGTACAGCTTTCAAACTTTTCCAAACTAAATCCGACATTGGATCGCTGCATGTGTTGAATAACTGCGACCGACTGCAAATAACTGAAGCGCAGTGTGGGACAGCCCCCGACTTGAAGGCGTGGCACAGTGTCTGTGGATTGTGTCCCATCAATATAATTATGAAGTCTATGCATTGGATTTCACTCCTGGTCTTTCTTTTGGCGTCGTGCCTGCTTATGAATCCTACAATGAATAATCACAATGGGAGTATGTCTAACTCCCAAGATGCATAAAAACTCTTCAGACCACTAGGACACTCAATATTCCCATTCTCTGTGTCAAGCAGCTGAACAGAACAGGTTAAAAAATAGGATTCCTTTATGAAAGAAGCCTACTAACCATATAGTAATCATTTCGTTTCATGTAATGTTAAAATGCATTGTTTGGTGACACCAGATTTTTTTCGTAAAATATATTGGTGTATAAGGCCATAAAAATAATAATGATGGGAAAAAAAATAAGTACACCTCACTTAAAGAATTGTAATTCAATTTCAGTATGAGACTTACCCACACTACAGTGGTCTACAATATTGTCCATATCTTGGAGAGCCCACTTCTTATAGGCCAGAGGAGGGGGCTGAATCATTTCACTACCTGCAGCTGCCGCTAGATGTAGAAAAAAATAAAATATGGTGGAATCCACTGCTGTAAGAGAGAGCCTTAAAGAAGATTGTATTTTCTCTTTCACACACACAGAGGCACGCACACACACACCTCTAGCCACCTGATTCCGGCAAGCACGAAGGGACTGGAAGAGGCTGAAACCATCAATAGTGACCAGTGCAGCAGGGTAGAGGATGCTTAACTCTTCATGCTGGGATTGAAAAATTTAGCTAGTCAAGAATGTATCATTTATCTAGGAAGAAAAGAGGGGAAAATAACATGCTTTTACTCCTCCGTTACCTGCTCAGTTACACCAGGATGGCGAGGGATCTCATATGTGCGACACTTCAGCCTTATAACTGGGTCCTCATGAAGCAATTGGGCCAGGAGCAAAACCCCACTCTGAGGAAAACATTACAAATTCCATTTAGTATAATTCCAAATAAAAAAGGACAACACCCCCCTAATATAGTAAAAGCTAAGTTAATTTCAAAGGATGTACATGACAGTATTATAAAGCAGTGGCAGTTTTGAATGAATTACTGTACCTCTGTGTAAAAGCGGACATAGCCAGAAGTGAAACCCACAACAACACATGTCCAGTCGGGTCGCCCAGTGGAGCTCCTATTAAAAAAAAAAAAAAAAAAAATATTCGTACATAAGCACACGCTATCAAGCCACATGTAGTTACTCATACACAAGAAAGGACAATTTTAATTTTTACCTTTTCTGGCTTGCCAGTGGTATACAGATGGTGCTGCTCACACATTCTCTGCAGAGAGGAATCAAACAACACAAATGACATTTATTTAAAAATTGTTACATAAACCTATGCACTCCATACATTGGTAGTAACGATGTCCCGATCGCATATTTTTGCACCCGAATCTGAGTTCCAAACATTTTACATTACTGTATTGTTTACAGTACTTCCTCTTCCGCTTTATCTGGGAATGTTGCAGTGTATAAAGCGTCTATATATTTTTGTTTCTTTTTTGCAATGCCATTGTATTTCTGGATTATTTTGTCACTTTATAGCCATTAAAAAATAAATAAATAAATAAACAAATAAATAAATAAATTAAAAACCTGATCCTTTTCACGTGATCGGATCAGGGACATCCCTAATTTGTACTAAAGCTATTTTAACTTTTTTTTTTTTTTTTTTATAACCTCGGATGCTATTTTACCATTTTTGTTTGTACAACAATTTGCATTGAAATTGCCACATTTTTCAAGATATTATAGTTTATCCTTTTTGGGCTCTTCTGCAAACAGCATTAATAGGTTAGGTGTGACATAACACTGTAACTAACTTTAAAACCTAATATTTGCAGAACACAGGGTTTCAATCCAATTTAAAAATCTAGCGTATACAAACAACGCACTTCAACCAAGGTACACTCCCAGTTCAGCCTAAAGTATGCATGAAATTTTAAAATATCGGGAAATGATTTAGTGCCTCTTTAAAGATTCAAACTTAAGGACTGACAAATATTTATGAATTTTGTTATTAATGTAAAATCATTATTTCACTGATGGGTTGCATCTAGCATATTAGTCAACCCTTTAAACCAGACATGTCCAAAGTCCGGCCCGGGGGCCAAATGCGGCCCGTGGTCAAATTTCATCCGGCCCCCAGCCTCTGTCATAAAATCAATAAAGTCTGGCCCGCACCCAGACTTAATAAATTGGTCAGCAGTACTGCTACCAGCATATGAAGTAGCTAACACACTAATTGCTGCTCCTCATTTACCCACTAAAAGGCAACAGCACTCTAAGCAACATTACCCCGTGTGACCCTTCCAATTTTCTAAAATGGCGACAACAACAACAAAAAAAGTTGACTGCGACGGCCGACGCTTCAAGGATAGGTGGAAATTTGATGATTTCTTCACTGAAATATGCAACAACTGTGTCTTCCTCATTTGCAGAGACAGTCGCTGTTTTTAAAGAGTTCAATGTGAGGCGATATTACCAAACATGACAAAACATGTACGACAAGATTAGTGCTGCAACAATTAATCGATTAACTCGAGTATTCGATTACAAAAAAATATTCTAATTTTGTTGCTTCGAGTATTCGTTTAATTAAAGTGCCGTTTTAATGGTTTATTTTGAAAGTGTTTGCAATTAGTTTTATTGATGAGGGTGGATACACTGCCCTCTGGTCTGCCTCTTTTCACATGGCTGAATCCAACAGCTCCCTGTTAAGACCAACGTAAGCTAAGTTTTTGTTTGAGCTAATGATTTTTGATTCATTCTTAATTTAGTTTATAGGTATATTTAGCCGTTTTTTGTGGGAATTTGTGTCTGAAAAAAAAATTAGCATTTAAGCTAGCGGACTTTTTTCTATGTAAGTTAGCCAGTTGTTCTTTTGTTGTACATTGATCCTCATTTAAAAAAAAAAAAAATATATATATATATATATATATATACCGTTTGAGGCTCAGGTATTTTAATTTTTCATGTTCCTTATCCGATTACTCGATTATTCAAACTAAGTAGACCATCGATTAATCGACTACTAAAATATTCGATAGCTGCAGCCCTAGACAAGATTACAGGGAAGATACGCAGCGAGAAATTGAAGAAATTGAAGCAACTTGAAGCTAGTTAAATTTCATAGCAGCAGTACTTCGCAAGAGCCCGAGAGTCAAAAGAGAACGCCACAAAGGCTAGTTGCAAGATTGTTGAAATTATGAATTAAAAACGATAATAAAGCAAATGTGATACACAGAATGGCTTGCTAAAATTTGCTTAAATATATTGTTCTACGTAAAGGACGTCAGCCAGGATCGGCCCCCCACATTTTTACCGCACCAAATCTTGCCCCCTTTGCAAAAAGTTTGGACACCCTTGCTTTAAACACATACAACGCTTAACATATTAATTGAACACGTAACTTACTAGCCATACTTCAATTCTACAAATAATATCCTATAGTTAAAAACTGAAATTCACCTGTTGATTTTTTTTTTAAATTCAAAAGGAGTCACCTTACCCTTCTTCAGTGCTGAGTATTCCACTCCAAGACACCGCCAGGGTCATCTCTTCTTTGCCACTATCATCTGTTTGCCATTTAGCTGGAAAGTACCAGACAAAAAGAGCTCTGTTTATTAGGAGATGATTCATCTTTCTATCCTGGAGTTGATGGAATTTTGAAGGCCTTTTTACGCAAGTTCGCCACGTGTACTGGAAACCCATTCATATTGTGTGTTGGAGGGGGCATTTCTAGAGGCACTGAGCATTCGTGGCCTTTTTGGACAGAGCTCATTTTTTTCACACTGGCAAACTGTGAGGTGCTGATGAAGTGATATCTTACTGGTTTGGGGGACGGATATACTGTATAAGTCACAGCACAGCTAAATAATATCTCAATGTGCTTTTGTATGCAACTGTAGCTCACGAACGACATTAAACTATCCATGTTCTCGCCAAACCTGGTAAATCCTTTTTCAAGTCTGTTATCTCTCCTTCCTCCATTAAATGAGATCCGTTGTGGCTTTCTGGTGCATTAACAAAAACAAAAAAAACTATATGCTTGAGACGCCGGTAAATAGCCTTGACTGAGTCGCTGCGGCTACGCCAGCACTACGGTAACTCCTTTCTTTTGCCGTCATTAGCTGCTGCCCAGTGCGAAAAAGCCTTAACACCGGATATTCGCTCATCAATTTGCCTTGTGTGGCAAGCAATCGTCTCTATTTGTAATATACATTTGTCACCTCTAGGCATGTGCTGGTTACCGGTTTCAAGGTATACTGTGGTATGAAAACGTCAAGGTTTCAAAATCGCAAAATTTTTTTCGTCATACCGTCCCTATGGTATTAGCTATTTTTATGTCCCAAAAATGCAGGGCTCACCCCTCCCCGTCAAGTTGTTGCTCAGTATCGGTAAGTCAGCTGTGCAGCAGGTTGGCTGGAGGACATGAAACACCTGAACATCCCACCATCGAAGAAAATGAAGTCATTGGTATGGGAATACTTAGGGTACAGGAAAGTTACAGACAGCCGCGGCTTACAGTAGGTAGGCCAACCGACATGTAAGACATGTTTGTGGGGGGTGGCTACCAGAGAAGGCAAGATCTCCAATATGATTTCACATTTATACAAACTTAAAGGTTAGTAAACGCTGTCATGAATGTTTCCGACTAGCTACGAGAGATAACTCCAACATGTGTAGTGTGTCTAGCAGTGGTAAAACATTCTGTAACGTAAGCTTGTTAACGAGGCAGATAATGTTGCTAATTAGCATGCCAATTTATTTTTATTTAGAAATGTCATTTATGTTTTTTTTTTAATTCATTTAACATTATACTTATATTCCAATTTGCTAATATGTTGTTTTGAAAAATAAAAATCATGTTCAATAGAAAAAAAGGTTTTTTGCAAACCAGAAATAAAACATTTTAGAGCTGTAATTGCAATACCATGACATCGTGATATTTTTTCTTAAGGTTATCTTACCGTCAGAATCTCATACCGGCACATTTCTAGTCACCTGAGGGTGACACTAACAGGGATCTGATTGCAGGATGCTGTACACACCCACTTAATACAATGTGTTCTGTGTTACAGGCATAGGAGGATAAATGCTGTCTGTGTATTCTGTTTCAGTGCTGATGCGGCAATTTTAAGTGATTCACTTGAAAGGGCCTGTGTGTCAGTGTCGACAACTGACCTGAGAGAAAGACAGCCTTTTGTTCTTGGGCCACCACAAGCAGGTCCGAGCAGGGTGACAGGGATACGACACAGTCCTGCAGCCAGGGTCCACTGGGCTCCTTGGCTTCCACTACCTACAGATTAATAAGAAAATATCAATAGCAACTTCATGATTCATTTTAACAGCCGATCCATTTGGAGGTCATTGACGGTGATAGACGTCCAAATCATGTGGCTCCTTCTGCTGTGAATTTAACATCAGCAGCAGATGAACAAGTTCATCACTGCTCTCCTCCCATTTCAAATGGTTTGGAAGTCTAGCACTGTCTATGGCAGGGGTCGGGAACCTATGGCTCGCGAGCCGGATCTGGCTCTTTTGACGGCTGCATCTGGCTCACAGACAAATCTTTAATTATTCAAAAACAAAAAAAGTCTCGTTATACTCCTTTGCGCATTGCGCGAAACGGCGACGGTCACCAGTCATATGCTGGTGTTGTGCAGTAATGAGCAGACGTGACTTTTGCAGCGTATGTTACCTTTTTTAATGCACCGAAAAAACTCGTGAAATTCGCACTAGATATCATCAAATAGCAACCTAGATGTGCTCCGTTAGATCCCCCCAAGTCCCATGCCATTGGCTGCGTGAGCCCGGGATGATCATGGGACACGTAGTAAATATACTAAAACCGGCGACTAGAAAGCCAGTTCGCAGTAATTTTAGTGGGAAAGTGGCAAACATACATGTCGTTTTGTCAATCTATATTTTTATTTATCTATCAATCGCATTGGCGACACAGATGAGGCAGAGACACTGTTCAAGTGGGGTCGGCGTATTTTGCAGTTGAAAATAGCAGCCGATGTGCGCATGTACGTGAAGTAAACTTCCCTCATTTTTAGTTTCGTTTTCTGCGTTTGTCAGCTAATTTTAGAAACCCTTTTGAAAAGATGGGGGAAAAGAAAAAAAGACCAGGAGTATCGTTCTTTTCAGCTGGAACTGACTGACAGATGAATTTGCCTTTGTGGATAGTTTTTGACGACTTCCGATAAAGACCATCATGATGTCAAATCAAACTGAGGCAATGCAAGAGAAGGACATAAATGCGGCGCTGTTTTTTCTCTTGCTTTAGATGAGTCAACAGACGTAAGCAATTTATCCCAAGTTGGCGTGATTGCAAGGTTTTGACTATGAAAGGGACAACAAGAAGGGTGGATTTATTCAAGTCCTTCACTGAGTTCGCTAAAGAAAAAAATCTACCGATGGATAAACTTGTTTTGGTGTGCACTGGCTACCAGAGAAGGCAAGATCTCCAATATGATTTCGCATTTATACAAACTTAAAGGTTAGTAAACGCTGTCATGAATGTTTCCGACTAGCTACGAGAGATAACTCCAACATGTGTAGTGTGTCTAGCAGTGGTAAAACATTCTGTAACGTAAGCTTGTTAACGAGGCAAATAATGTTGCTAATTAGCATGCCAATTTATTTTTATTTAGAAATTTCATTTATGTTTTTTTTTAAATTCATTTAACATTATACTTATATTCCAATTTGCTAATATGTCTGTGCGTGGTGGGAAAAAATAGGATTCGTGGTACTTCTTGAACATGAAAAGAGACGCATCCTAAGTCTCTCAACGCCTGCATGAAGCTTAACCCCACCAAGTATCAACCAGACTACAAAGGCATCATCATACATACATACATACATCAGCAAAACCATGCAGCACCAGCAGTCGCGTTTATTGTAAGAAATACTCATCATTGACTTGCAACAGCATAACAATGTTATTAAAAAGAACTCCAAGACTAGCCCAAACCCTTGTACTTTAAAAGTGTTGAAATTACATAAAACGCACACATTACTTGTATTTTTAGTTTTAAACATACTACATTTACAAAACGTGGGGTTAATGGCTCTCTCAGCCAAAAAGGTTCCCAACCCGTGGTTAATTGTATTAAATGAGTGTGGAGAAAACAACACATCTGAGACAAACACAGATAAAATTGTCCTCCTTGCAAATAGTGTGTCTTTGAATTGTTCCGAGGTAATGAAAAATTAAATCAATCAAAACTAGATGAACTCTTAATATGCTGCCAAACTGATGAATGAGAGATAAAAGAGATTAAAGACAACATGACAAACCGATGGTGCTTCTTGCTCTTTGCTCTTGTCACTTTCCCATGCCGTTTCCCAGTCACTGGTGTCCCATGCTAGTTCATTTTCTGCTAGGAGGAGCAAGATCAACATCGTCAACTCAGAGAATTTGTCCATATGTAAATTTGCCTCATCTGTCACTGATGATGAAGTTGATTACCTGTTTGATTCTTTTCCGCTGGCTCAGTTTGACCGTGGGACAAATAGTCCCTGACCGTCTTGAGCTCTTGAAGACGACAAAACTCCAGTAGGCTGCAGGACATGTCGTCTCCGTCCTGCCTGCACCCAATTTAACAGAAAATTCACCACTTAGCCTGTGTGCTAACAAAAGTCTATTTGGAGAAGAGTGACGTAGCCTCGCGACACGCTGGGAACGCCACGGTATTGTGCAAACCTTTTGACAGACTTCGCACAATTATGTTGTGTTATTAGCATAAAAAAATATATCGACTAAGCACTGTCTAAAAAATGAAGGGTGTCAAATATTTGCTGTCAGGGAGGTAGAAGTCAACTAGCTAGCATAACATTGGTTCGTTTCCGGGTTATGCTCAAATCGGGTTTTCAAAGTAATTGCCAAAAATGTTTCATTTCTGACTGTATGCACTATGCAATACCCCCAAAAAGCGCAATTCAAAGTACAACATGTTTTTACAATATATTAGTCCTGGAATTCATATGATAATAAGAAATTCCCCACAGTGTTAGCATTATTTCTGACATTTTTTAAAAGCTCGCCGCACTCACTAGAGTGCAGTAGAGGAATGTTTTAGTTGCCGTTAAAAAAAAAATGTAACTACTAGTCCAGTAGTGAATAAATCTTAAGGGTTCGCCGAAGGGATGGAAACGCAGAGCCCTGTTTTCATACACTTATTAAATCTAGGCAAAGTGCTTTTAGACCACGTTTTGTACTGGTTTGCTCCCAATTTACAGGCTTAATAACAATATTAATAATAATAATGCAATTTATTTGAAGGCGCCTTTCTGGTACTCGAGGTCGCCGTGCAATCATTTAAAAAAATTAAAGATGGAAAACAGTAAAAATAATATAGTATAGAACGTTTAGGGCAAATTTAAAATACTAGAGATGTAAAAACAATGAAAATACTAATAGATAAAAATAAGTAGTAGAAAATTAAAACACAAAGAAATTAGGGATTATTATTGACAGGCGAGTCTGAACAGGTGAGGTTTGAGTTTGGATTGAAAAAGGGGGAACAATTAATCCATTTCTTTTAACTGCTAGTCCTCGAGCTGATGGGAGGAGGAACTGGTTTGCTCAGTGGAAGGTTGACTCGCTCTTGATATGAGGGAATACAACAGACCAATGGGCAGCATGGTCTCAAATTTTGACCTGTTTTTAATTTTGAAGAATTTTGAACAGGGATTTGCGAAAGTATTTGCTTGCTATCTTAGATATATCGGTTCTGATTTTGAAAATAAATAAATTAATAAATAAAAGCTTTATTATCTAATTCCAAAGGGTTCGGTGAATCCAAATGTGAAACTTGTGCGGTTAGGTACCTTTAGCAGGGTTAAGAACCACTGTACTAGTCTGTGCCATGCACATCTAACATTATACGTAAAAAAGAGATATTGTGACATGCTTTTCTCAAAATACACCAATGTCTGTCTGTCTGTCTGTCTGTCTGTCTGTCTGTCTGTCTGTCTCTACCTACTTATCTCCCACTCTCTGTTTATCAGTCCATCAATCCATCCATTTTTTTCCCACTCAACAAAAATATTTGTGACTTTAAAAAGTACTTAAAGAAGTACTTTTGAATTATTATAAAAAGATATGAGTAAATATTTTATTTGTGTTTTTAAAAGAAACCATAAGAATGTTATCAGAAATATACAAGTAAAATATAAAACAACTTTCAAGTGTTGTTTAGATAAGTAGTTTCTGTGATTGGGTCACAGTAAAAACTAAACAGGTACAGTGAGGGAAATAAGTATTTGAACACCTTGCGATTTTAAGTTCTCCCACAGAAATAATGGGCGGGTTTGAAATTTTCATGGTAGGTGCTTGTCCACTGTAAGCAACAAGCTAAAGAAAAAAAAAAATCCAGAAATCACAGTGTATGTTTTTTTTTAACAATATACTAGTATTTGTATTATATGGCTGGAAATAAGTTTTTGAACAACTGTCTATTATTATGATTACCGTAATATTTTTATTTTGAATTAATTAACAGAAAAACAGACAGATGAACGATCAACAATACAGACCAAAACCAAAAGAACACAAACACAAATATGCCAGGGGTATAAACATTTCAAACATTGCACATCAGAAAAAAAAAACAATGAATAATGCTTATTCATAACTATTCACAAAAAAGTTCAAGTTTTTCACAAATATTAATTTTTTCCCCCGCTTTCTGATTCTTTGATTTTTTTCAACAGATTCATGTAGCACACAGTCTTGTTATGGAAGTGAGAAAAAGAAGGTAACAGCTTGCTAAATTTACATTTGTGGAGGTAGAGTTTTGATAACAAAATGAGAAGATTGAGATTCTTATACAGTAGAAACAAAAAAGGGACACATTGCTATTTGAGTTTGAAGTCCACATGTAGGTTCCTAATGATGAACTTGCCACCTGTCTTGTAGCTAGAATAGCGTACCACACGTAACACGTCACCTTTGCTCATTAATATTCATGACGTTAGTAATTGTTGCTAGGGGGGTCAAACTTGCGTTTGTCCCTCATGCAAGATGCATGTAAATAGTGTACGAACGAGATGCTTACTGAGCTAAACCTACCAATTCTGTCCGAAAATTATCTTCCTGGTGCTAAATTCACTGGTAAAGATGAGGAAGAACATACAAAGAAAATACAGTTAAAGAGATGGCTTGAGTGTGAAAAAGACAGGAAAAAGAGGCCACCTGATCCAGAGGTAGCTTATTTATTGACACCTTTTTCCTGTGTGCATTGCCTTACACCACTGACAATGCATTCTCCTGTTTCAACAAGCTATCCTTAACCACCATATGCCCTGTCTTTCCTATATATTATATCCTCTGGTTGTTTTACGTCTCCGACAGTTCTTGGGGGGTTATTTACATTATATAGCTATTTTTGTGTAGTGATCACAAATGCTACTCAATGACAGCCAATGAACACGTTTAATTTTTTTTATTAATAACAAATCTTAATTTTATTAATTTATATACACCTTCCCCCTGCTAAAGTTGTTTCTTTACAACAGAAAAGGTTACAACAGTGGCAGTCAGATACCATTTTAATTTTTTTCAGGTCATTCATTGTCAGACAGAATCAGCACAGCCAAATGCACGCTAAAAAATAAGTAAAAATATCAAAATGGCTGACCTCTGCAGGCTGTGCAGGCAATGGATCAGCATTTTCATCTGTAGGACCATGTCTCCCAATAAAATGTTTACTGCATATGAAGGAGGATGGCTTCACCTTGCTGGCATTAAACTGTTTATTTGGACGTCTCCTACGAGTTTTGGGCTTCGGGAAACGTATAAAGAAAACATTCTTCATATGTCGTAATGTCTAGTCAATTCTACAAGTTCCATAGCAGCAGTGTTTACTCGGCATGTTCTTTTTTGAAAGATTACCGGCAGAAAATAAGCAGTACTAGCATGAGTTGTATGCGAGCGCGCTTCTATGTTGACCCCCATCCAGTTTACGATGGTGACGTCACGCAGCCTTGCGGTCCTAAAATAGCATTCATGCTTTATGCTATTGTGAGCCCATGACCGGTTAGTCATCCTTAAAATGTCCAACAATTAAGTGAAGTGGAGGTAGACTTTTTGAGTCTGACATTTTGATCAGTTTGAGGCGGTTAGCTGTATATAAACACCTGTCCACCCCGTACAATCAGGAAGAATCCAATTACTAACATGGTCAAGACCAAAGAGCTGTCAAAAGAAACCAGAGACTGAATTGTAGACCTCTTCAAGGCTGGAAAGGGTTACGGGGCAATTGCAAAGCAGCTTGGTGATATAAAATCCACCATTGGGGCAATTATTAGAAAATTGAAGAAGCCAAATGTGACTGTCAATCTCCCTCGGACTGGGGCTCCATGCAAGATATACCTCGTAGGGTCTCAATGATCCTTAAAATGGTGAGGAATCAGCGAAGAACTACACAAGAGAACTGGTCAATGACCTGAAAGGAGCTGGGACCACCATTTCCAAGCTTACTGTTGGTAATACACTAAGACGTCATGGTTTAAAATCATGCATGGAACGGAAGGTTCCCCTGCTTAAACCAGCACATGTCCAGGCCTGTTTTAAGTTTGCCAATGACCATTTGGATGATCCAGAGGAGTCATGGGAGAAAGTCATGTAATCATATGAGATTAGAATTGAACGTTTTGGTCTTAATTGCACTCATAGTGTTTGGAGGAAGAAGAATGATGAGTACCATCCCAAGAACACCATCCCTACTGTGAAGCATGTGGGTGGTAGCGTCATGCTTTGGGGTGTTTTTCTGCACATGGGACTGGACAACTGCACTGTATTAAGGAGCGGATGACCAGAGCCATGCATTGTGAGATTTTGGGGAATAACCTCCTTCCCTCAGTCAAAGCATTGAAAATGGGTTGTGACTGGGTCTTCCAACATGACAATGTCCCGAAGCAGAAAGCCAGAATTACCAAGGAGTGGCTTCGTAAGAAGCATATCAAGGTTCTGGAGGGGCCTAGCTAGTCTGTAGATCCAAACCCTACTGGAGGAAGCTCAAACTCTGTGTTTCTTAGTGACAGCCCAGGAACCTGATTGATCTAGGGAAGATCTGTGTGGAGCAGTGGTGCAAAATCCCTGCTGCAATTTGTGCAAACCTGGTGAAAAGTTACAGGAAACGTTTGACCTCTGTAATTGTAATCAAAGGCTACTTTACCAAATGTTAATATTAATTTTCTCAGGTGTTCAAATACTTATTTGCAGCTGTATAATACAAATAAATTGTTTTTTTTTAAAAAAATCATACACTGTGATTTCGGGATTTTAGTTTTTAGATTGTATCTCACAGTGGACAACCACCTACCATGAAAGTTTCAAACCCGGCCATCATTTCTAAGTGGGGGAACTCGCAAAATCTCAGGGTGTTCAAATACTTATTTTCCTCAATGTAAAGTAATGCATTTTCTATTCCATAATGAACAATCTTATTCGACATACTGTATATACCTTTATTGTGTTAAAGTTTATCACAGTGGACCAAAAAGGATTTCATAATTTGTTTACTCTACTACAACTCTTCAAAACATCCCACCAATGTTTTCTTGAAGGTTTAAAGGTCAAGGGAATTTCTGTTGAATTTAATGATCACCATGGTCAGCTGTTGGTCTCATTGTTCCACAGTGCGTGTTTCTTTCCCATCCTTTCATCCATGTCTTTAAAAAGCAGCAGGCGTGTTACCGTGGTACTTCCTGCATCTTCACTAACAAATACACCACGGTCCACATCCGAATCCCACAAATGCAAAGTACAGTCCGTGCGCACATACTGTAAATAAACATCTACGCATTCTCCTCTGGGGGGTGCCCAAAAGTTTCCGACCAGGAAAGCCAGACACAGAAACTCAGGAAATAATTGGGTGTCAGAGCGGTCCTTGGGCCCGTTTCAGTCACATTTCCTCATCCTGGCCAGCGAGGTACAGAGCTGTTGTTGCATATACTGATTTACAAGCCACAGAAACAACTCTCCATCTGGTTCCCCTCTTCCCTTGTTGACAAGCAAGTGAACTGGAAGCGCTGTGTCCCCGAATAGACGTAACTTCGATTTCATCCAAGGGCATCTTTATTTAGTGTTCCTCACTGTTGAGCTAGGAGGGCTTTGGGGTTTGTTTTGTTCTCACCATTTCCAGCCTTTAAGGAAATAATTAAAATATTGCCTGTGCTATGACGTGTAAAGACATATATACGCTGAACAAATACTGTACATAAACCACATTTTTGGTTTTGTTCCAACGTTTTTCTTCATCCATGAAGAAAACACCTCTCTATCGTGCCAGATGTGAGCATTCGTCCACTCAAATCAGTTACGACAACGAACTACGTTCAGGTCGAGACCCTGATGAGGACAGCAAGCTTGCAAATGAGCTCACCTGAGCCGGTTTCTAACAGTTTGCACAGAATTTTTTTTTGTCATGCAAATTGATTTTTGCAGCAACTGTCCGGGTGGTTGATCTCAGATGATCTTGAATGTGAATACGTTGGATGTGGAGGTCCTGGAATGGTGTGGTTACAAGTGATCTGTGATCGTGAGGCTGCTTGGATGTACAGTGATACCTCGATTTTTGCTGTTAATGGGGACCCCTTGCGAAAAGTGAAAAAACGCGAAGTAGGATTTGGTCAGTTAATGGGAGGTGCTGTGATAGTCCTCATTGGTACTCTCATGTGTCAATCTTGCACCAGGAACCAATCATGCGCCTTGTATGAGTGCATGTCGTTATGTACAAAGCCCCTGAGTCATGTTTTCTTGCTCGCTCTTGCGCCTGAAAATGAAGCGCGCATTTTATCATTTTTATTTTTGGATAAATACCTTTTTAGAAACACGAACCGCAAAGTAGTGAGGGGTCACTGTATTGCTAAATTGTTGCAATGCCTATGAAGACAGTTTAGGATATAGAAGTGAACATTCAATTCACAGGCACCAACTCTGCTGGACATTCCTGCAGTTAGCAATTCAATTGCACGTTCCCTCAAAATTTGCTACATTTCTGACAATGTGCCATGCCATGTGATAAAACGGTAATATGGTCAGGCTATAGCACAACTTTACAATCATCATGTCTAATCAGCATCTGGTTGGGATGTATATTTTTGACAGAACAATAAACAAGTGTTTATTTTATATTTTTGTCTAGTTTAAGCATAAAAATTAAGTACAATAAATAAAAGAAATTAATCGCCTACTATGTTCATGAATTTCATGATGTTCATGTAAGCAAATTTTATGTACAGTGTAGACGCCAACGTAATATTGGGAAAGAGGAAGAGCACAGACATGTTATTGAACCAACGGAAAGGATTTGGGGGTGTAATCTCTTCACATGTACACTCTACTCCTGAGAAACACAAACTTTGGAGAAAGTACCATAGTGTGAAAACCCAGGCCCGATTTAAGGACTCCTTGTGTACTAAGAGTGGAGGAAAATACAGACAGTATTTCTGTGATCTGTATGGGGTTGAGAATTCCAAAACTTTAGTGCTCCTGGAGTATAGTTAGCCTCTTAAATGTATCAGGAGCTGTGGGTTACTGTAAATATGACCAATTAATCATTTTCAACAGCACTTATACTGATTAGAATCAGAGAGCAACTGGAGTCTTTGTCAAGTCACATATGTGACTAGGTGTCCAAGTACGTGCATGCAAAGCAATCCACTACGCACAAGTGTTGCAATATTATTTGAATTAACAGAACAAATCTAATCTAATATCTGTAGATTTAATTGATGACACAGTAAAATTTTCCATTTGACATTGATTTCTGGCCCATGTAATAACATTCAATATATCTGTGTAAAATTTCTATAGCTTATCACACCAAGGTTACATTTGTCCGCCATTTTTATTTAACCTTAAAAAGAGGTCATAGAGCTTTTCTATACGTTTAAACCAGTTGTAAATATACACAAGTAAATCAATGTGTTGTTGTGAGGTGGTCATCAAGTAATTTAAATTTTCAAATTTGATCACAATTTACTTTTTGACGCTTGTATATATTTTCAGGCTCAAATGACTAGCTTAATAATAATTTAGATATGTAATACATAAGTGTAAATGGGAATTTATTATAGCGAATAGTGTGTAAACCAGTTGAGGGCTTAGAGCCCCTAACCACTCACCAATCAATGGTATGAATTCAGAAGTTTATATGACCTTTAGGGGCTAGAAAATGATGGTTGCACTCTAAATTTTTCCACTTTTGGAGCTTTGAATTGCAGAGGTTGAACTGGATGATTTGGTTAATCAAGATTGAATCATTTCATAAAAATGAATGAAGGCACACGTTCTCAAATGTTTTTTGTGGCATATTCTCATCTGATAATATTGTGTTCTTAAAGGTTCCAGTCATGCAGACTCAACACTGCTTATATTGTGGTGAAGTTTGAGACTAAAATCAAAGGCTTTTGATCACTCATGTTGCAATATTGCTACATGAGCACGAGGAGAAAACAATGAAGTAATTTATCTACAACAACAAACAACATTCTGAATTGACCCATCCACTCATTTATCCATTTACTATGCTGCTTATTCTTCAACAAGACATGTTTTGGGAATGCATGGGTAAAATGGAGTACCCAGATAAAACCTACACAAGCACGGGAAAACCTGAACTCCACTCAAGATTGGCCCACCTGTGATGACTCAAACTGAGAATCTGTTGATTTTGTGGTGCAAATGTGCATACCACCAACCACTGTGCTGCTTCTAAATAGTGTCTTAGATAAAAATCGAGAAGAAGAAAAAACGTAGCAGGGAGAAAAAAAAAAAGAATATATATATATATATATATATATATATATATATATATATATATATATATATATATATATATATATATATATATATATATAGTTTCAGCTCATTTATACTAACAATCCTAAAACAAATTGTTCTTTATTTTCCATGTCATGGTGCATACTTCACCGCAGCTCGACGTGACACTGAAGAGGATAAACCTCAACTAATGTTTGTGCTCCACTTTAAAGAGCATACGACAGGAGAAAAAAAGTCTTAAATAGCATTATTATGTGAATTAGAATCATATTTTGAGACGATCCGACTATATACAACAATTTAGCAAAGCGCAGATGACGAGAAATTAGTCTTTTAATCTGCCGGTTAGCCACGCCTACCATTATAGGGCTCTAGCGTCCCCAACAGATGGATGATGTCAGCGGGAGACTGGGCTCATCAGTTTTACTATTCAAACCATTGAGGGGGAATTATTCAGCACGAGGAAAACGCGACTAAGAGAGCCGCAAAATGTCATTGTTTCAGTCCCTCTACTACAATATTTTTACAGGATATTCTTTTTATCCAAGTACTTTCCCCAATTGCTAAATAAATGGCATGGTCATGATAAATAACAGTCTTGTGCTAAATGGAATATGAAATAATAAAAATGCACTTATTCAGGACGACATGGCAAGATTACTCCATAATGGTTATAACTGTCGACTTCACCTTTACTGTCGCACCTCCCGAATGATATTTTATGACACCTAAATCGGACATATGTCATTTCCCTTCCCCGGCTTCGGAAAATGTAAACAAACCAAGAGGCGTAACAGCTAGCCGACATGCTAACCCAAACCGAGTGATGTTTCAAAGTCTTCGAAGCGGAAAATCACACATAACTAGTCCGGATGTTTTGACATGATGACTGGGTTGTCGATTGTCTTCGCCAGAGAGCAATTTACAGCTTGTTCCCCGGAGGAGGGCGGCTGCAGTTGTTGTGCAGCTAATGTGCACGAGGAGAGCTTTTTACATGCCTATCAATGATCAAACGTAACTTGTCCTTTATTTAAAGAAAGTTTGTAGTGTTTGCTTTGTAATCGATGTATTCGTATTTGGCATAATACAAAAGAAGATGTTTACTCACTTCCTCGTAAGTCCAATGGTCCCACAGTAGTAGGGCTTGTTTTGGCCAATTTCCACGGTGAATGGGAACCTTTTGAAACTCCAAAAAGGCGCACACGCCTCTCCCTCATAAAGCAAGATTTTTCTGCAGCTGTTTGGCTGCCGTGATGCGAAAAATAAACGTATTAATCCGCAAAATCAGATAAATCCTTAGTCCTTCTCATACAACAGTACGGCTGTATAGTGGATAGGACTCCTTCTCCCGTACACGTCACAGCGCCCTCCTCCTCAATGCAAGACCGAAGCCGGAAGTCACTCATTTTCATGGCACGGGATTCAAAAAAATCTAAATAAATATAGCGATCGCTTCCACACACATCCAAGCGGTCCATATCATTCAGGAGCATACAATACCGCTTGTATTATGAAATAAACATGCTTTTTCGTGTAACCTGCATCGTAGCAATGTCTAGTTGTGTCACTCATGGGACATGCTGCGTCCCCCCAACTCACCCACTAGTGTTCTCGCCAGTCTCCCCATTGTTTGTTTTGAGACACACGGTAAGATTTATCTTCTTATCTTGGCAAGAGAGAACATGCATATTGCTTTAGCCTTTAAAGGTCTGTGCTGTGTGATCATCACACACTAAATGTAACTCATAGTGTTAGCATTGCATTCACGTTGGCATTAGCATTAGGCTATTGGTAACGGCGAGCGTCCTCTTAAAGTCTGGGACAACTTTTTTTACATACAGTTCGTGGCATCCAGGTGGGTATAATTAATTGACAATAATCTACTGTTGTCCTGCTGAGTGTATTATCACGATAGATTTATAGATGCTTGTAGATGCTACAATATGTGCTCGTCTGTCAGTGTTCATTTGAAATAATTGGAAACCTAGTTGGAAAAAAACTAGACGAAGACCGACACATTTTGAAATGACAAAATATGACTGAGACTAATAAGTATTATCGTCCAAAACAATAAGACGAAAATTAAAAGGGCTGCCAAAAACAACATTGCTGTGTGGATTACTGAATACAGTTATTGCATTTTTTTACTCCATCTTCTTGAATCTCCATAATTAATTTTACAGAACACCTGTGGTCATGTAGCAGCACCATGGGCGCCGTATAGTGGTGAAAAGTGATATTGATTCTAAAGGCCCATGCCCTGATGGGGCCCACAAAGAAAATTAGAACAATAGGTAATTGTTTGCAAATTTAAACATTAATCATTATAATTTTAATAGGGATAAAACGAAGGGTTTCCTTTTCTTGTTTTGTTTTTTGCAAAAAGTAAACACCCAGAGAGCATATGTATTGCCAGCCACCCCTCCCCACAACCCCCGTATTTTCATTAAATGGTTTGGTCCGCCCTTCCTTCGATCAGACCGGGAGTAGTGGTGTGCATTTACACCAGTCGATGACTCGGAGTGCAGAATTTTTTTCAAAACAAAAATCGGGTCATCAAATTTATGTGCTTACTTCTTACTGATCTTAAGAAATTTTGTATAAAAGTGCTGAGAACAATCTTTACTGTTTGTAAAGTGATGTGGGGCACACTGTTGATTGCTGCAGCTCTCTTAGCATTAGCAGCTATATTTACCACATGAGCAAAACATCCTATTTGTGGTCCGAGTCCATCTGTGTCACGTACTGAATTACCAGTATTTGCAGCATTATCTATAGTCACTGGAATGGATTGATTTGGCCAGCTTAACGTCCATTCAGTCATGGCGGTTTTTAATTCATCAATGTAGTAAATGGAATACACGTCACTCTGGGCTCACGCAGCTAATGGCATGGGATCTACGTACGTGTTCATCATAAAACCGTGAGTTTGCTTAGTGACCCACGTTTCTTAACCTTTCTGACCTCAAATGATTGCTTACCGATCGTGAATGCCATATGTGTATGAGCAGTGTATCATCGTGAATTTGCATTGTTGTGAACACACTTTTTGCCGAAGACGAATATGTTGATTTCGTCTGGAAAATGCGAGACAAAATCATACGGATGCATGGGGATTTAGGAATTTAGCTCACTTGGGGTTGCGTTCAAATGATGCCAATTGATGATATCGGCGCCCTAAATGCTGGTACTCGTCGATACGGATACCACCAATTCGGGCCGGATCGGCGCCCCCTGTCGATACTGGTATAGATATCGGTGCTTTAATTTAGATTGTAAAAGATGGCCTTCAGTACATTTCTTAAAAATTATATCAGTCTAATCATTATTGCTCTATACGCTGTATGTTTACATATTTTCATCTTAAATCAATGTAGAAAATGCACAAAGGGGTGTGTAAAGATTCACCAGAATGCAGGAAATTACGTAGTTGATACTCTAAATGTGTGTGTGTGTCCTGGCACTGATGATGGGGCCCTAAGTGATATCTTTTCATGGGGCCCAAAATCCCTGGCAGCGCCCCTGAGCAGCACTACTTGACTCAGTCATTTACAAAGAACACAGCATAGTCAGCCATTGTGGGGAAGAAGAGACTCTACTGAACAAGTAGACCAAATTTAGCAGCTCAGCACCTAAAAAAAGATGAATCCTTTGTTAAAAACAAAAATGTTCACCTAACTAGCTTTGCATTTTACCAGTCAAATCAAAACGCAAAACCCATGTTTCAATTAATTTTTTTATTTTACATGAAATATACATCTGTGTTTGAAATTCATATACAAACAATAATTTAGGCATAAAAAAGTTAACTAACACAAACAAATTGGAGTTTTTACATAACAGAGCGTTATTAAGAGAACAATGGACAATGGGTTAACCGATTACAAGTAAATAATCGTAGGACATGTTTGACACGTACCAGGACTGCATACCGATAATCCATCATAATTATGACGGAAATGTACAAATTATGTGACAAAATACCAAAAATGGTGGGAGCTAAAAGTAGAAATGTATAAGAACACCCAGTGTGAAACGATGCAATTTCAGCATTGTAATTTATTTCCTCTGCTTTGCAGTGGATTTAAGGCAGTCCATAAGGCAGAAGGTGATTCATGTGCTACAAATAAGTATTCTATTACCGGATATTTACAATCTAGTAACATAAAATGACTTGGAATTAAAAATTCACATCACTGTGTGGCACTGATCGCTGGCATCTTCTTATTTTAAATAACACTCGAGATTGTGTGCTCAAGTGCATGTGCAAAAGGCAGGAGGTGAGCAAATAAAGGCATCGGATAGGACTTTCTGACACACACACACACACACACACACGTCATGAGAGTATCGATCTGCAGCGTGTTAACATAGCTGGCAGTCGTTTGCAGTGCTAAAGTCATTTGTGTCAGTGCGAGCCCCCAAAAGCAAACAAGTAGCAAGGCCATGTCCTCAGCTGAGGTGTTTGTGGCTGTCGATGGGCTTTCAAGCAATATTTACTCGACAAATACAACATAGTAAAAGGGAGTCTGCAGGAAAAAAAACACTGTTCATTTTTCATTCATATTTACCATCTTTAGCACCACAAAAACAATAACGTAGTCAATTATGTTCCTTACAGATTTGCCGTGGTTTACAGCAGGCCTATATCACTCAATGATGAACCCTTCACAAAGGCTGATATGTACAGTCAAAAAAAAAAAAAAATCTCAGACTATTTATCAGACTCAGAAAACGAGACAACAGGGAGAACAAAAAGGGTTTGGCTCAGGTTAAGATAAAACATCTGCACTGGAAAGGACTTTGCTCTGTGCTCATTTCATGGCATTGTGCAAGAGACACTCACGTAGCTACAGACTACTAGACAACTACAACGCCTATTATTTTAAATATTTTAAAAACGCCAATATGGCGTATGTGAGAGCTAATATGTTTGAACATATACAGAATTATTTACAAGAAATGGTGAGGAACAGATTTGTGCAGAATTTGGATAAGCAATCCCTGATGACTATCTCTTACATACAGTAACTACATAAAATTTGAGCAGGTGAAGCCTCGAGTCAATATCGACTGAGGATATAAAATGGCTTCTTATCCAAAATGACAGGGAATTTTCATTTGTTTCAAGAAAAAAATCCAAACATTCATTTGAAGGCAAAGAACATTCACTTGGCCCAACATTTATCCTTTTCCTAACCCAGCAGTGCAAAGGGATTACAAGTCTTTTCAGTTCACATTCAAACAACTTACAAAAGCATCACCCTTCAAAACAGGCAGTGTTAACTGAGTGCACAGCAACTAAGGTTCCGTGTTGTCTTCCTTTGCATACTCCTCTACAAGGGTCTCATATGAGTGGCTGTGTTCTGAAACGTCACTGGTAAAAACTGAGACATCGGACTCAGAACTCTGTTCATCCTTGGAGACGGTTTCAATGTTTTCATCACATGTAGTTATCGATAGTTTCGCTTTGGAATCATCGTCATCCTCCTCTAGATTATTGCCAAGAAAGTTTTCCTCGTCAATGAAAGTAATATTCGCATTTTGAAAAGTAAGCGAATGGTATTCTTTAGAATCCCATGTCCTTCGAGCAGTTCTCCCGCATTCTCCCATACCGCTGCCCTCCTGTTCTACATCTTTGTCAAGCTGGTTTTCACAGAGTTGCCCCTGGTCAAGTTCGACGTTCCTGTCCCCATGATCATCTGTTAGCAGCAAACCATTGTCAGAGCCAAGAAGGTAGTTTTTGGACTTGGAAAAGGCAACAGTCACACGGTCACTAAAGCTATATCTTCTCTTCTGCCGTGGTGAACGGTCTAAACTGAGGATGGTGGGACCGTTAAACATAGGAGTATCATTGCAGCTCTTGGAGCGAGTCATGTCTTTTGCTTTGGCCTTGGCTTTTTGGATGGCGTTCCCTGCGCTGGCATGGAGTTTTTCATCACTTTTAGTGCCAATCTGCTTGATCAAGTCATTGTAGCCTTCCTGCTTCTTGGACAGGAAGCTGAAGATGTTGACATCATTAGGAGTGGGTGGCAAACGAAGTGAAGCTTTGTGGGACTCCTTATAGTGCCGCAACTCATCGAGGGATAGCTTCCGCAGCTTGCGCCGTTTCTTTAGTGCTTTGTGAGCCTCGATCACCATTCGCACTTTCCAGTTGAAGAACAAAGAAAGCCAAGCCAGCCCCAGATAAATCCAAACCTCCACAAAGTATCGGTATAGTGTGGGGTACTCTTTGGAGGGCTCCACACCTAAAAGAATATTGAAGAAACAATAAGTTCGTTCAGC
The DNA here is from genome assembly GCF_030265065.1 of Corythoichthys intestinalis. Lineage (NCBI taxonomy): Eukaryota > Metazoa > Chordata > Actinopteri > Syngnathiformes > Syngnathidae > Corythoichthys > Corythoichthys intestinalis. The sequence goes on from NC_080409.1 coordinate 21,869,016, forward strand.
AAGAATACTGTAATAAAACAAAAACCATAATGAAATTAGAAAAGATGGGCCTCAGTGCCTAGTAAGCCTCTCATACTTTTTTTTTTTTGGTAAGCCTTACTCCTCTTTGTGCAATGCAATATTTTGCAATGGCAAAACAAAGTATTTAGTAATGTTCGTTTCTGTGTAAAGACCAGTGAAAATGTAATACAGGATTGTGATTATGACCTGGTAATTACAAGCCAATTACCTTCCTCGGCTTGTAATGATGTTAACACGCTAAACTGACAAATAGCTACAAATACATTATATTGGTTTAAGCATGATTAAAGGGTTTTACTGATTTACAACAGTAAAAAAACACTACTTCTTAACAGCGTTGTTTTCACTAAAAATAGAGTTGAGCAGGCCTGTGGTTTGAGGTGGAATGTTTTAAAGGAAAGTTATGACTGAGTAGAGCTTCTCAGGTTGGTCGAGTTTTAACAGTGCATGCAGGAGAATATGTAACATCTGTTAAAAAGCCTACATCATCATAAAGTGGACATAAAACATTAACATCAGCCAGCGGACACTGTATATCATTTACATTTCATTGTTAAAAGCAAATTCAAGTGTTTTTCTTTCAAACATACCTGCAACCAAGTCACCAAATCCAATTGTGGTTAAGGTGACAAATGAGAAGTACAAGCCTTCAATATACGTCCAACCTTCCTGAGACATGAACACAAAAGGTGGAAGGAATAAATGAAATAGCACTCCCCAGAGGAGAAAAATTGCCGTACAGGTAAACTGAGCCTTTCTCTGAAATGGAAAAACAAAATGTTTGTTTAGGTGAGGTTTTGGAATAGAGATGTCTAGTCTTTGCATTAATACAATGAATCAAAGAAGTTACCAGTGAAAATCCTCTCTTGGTTAGAAATTGACCAAAGTGCTTGGCTCTTCCACCAAAGAACTTCCCAAGCTCGCTGATCCACGTAAGGCACAAAGGCACACCAAATAGACCATAGAAGATGCAAAACACACGACCTTCTGATGTTTTGGGAGCAATGTTTCCATATCCTTAAAGATAAAGATAACAAGAGATCATTCAACTGAATTTCACTTAGAACCAGAAGTCATTTTCTCAAGAACATAATGGGAAAACAAAGTTTCTCTGACGAATTTGACAACCAGTAAAACTAGCTACCTATAGTAGTTATGACTGTGGCAGCAAAGATGACAGCATTTGGCCAGTTCCAGTTGTTGAAAGTCTTGTCTCCAGTTATAGTGACTCCTTGGCCAGCAGCATTGGAAACTATCTAGAGAAAAACATGAGAAAAAAAATTGTGTTAAGGATTTTTTTTTCATCAATGCAATGTTTTGTTTTTGTTTTTTACACAGAAAAATATATGTTTTATGGGTGAGCTTATATTTTCTCCACCACATACTTCCTGTAAAAATGTTTACATACAGCAGCCATGTCATTACAGATAAGTCAAATTGATGGTACGGCACATTTAGCTTCAAATAATCATTCTAACCACTGCTTACAAACAGGAAAGAGAGTCCAACATCCCTTGCCAGAATTTAAAGGGATCCTCGAATAAAAGACTTGTAGTTCTTAAAAGATTAAAATTATTAGGATTTAAAATAATTGATATTGAAACCCCTCTTGATGTTTTTTTTGTTATACAATTTGTAAAATTAGTTTAAGTAGTAGGTCACCATTGTTGTTGACGTCACATGGTTATGCTGCCGGGCTTCTAGAGTATGACTCTAGCGACATAAACATGTAATCTGTTCAACCCTTTCAATTTGAACCCAAGAGGAACATTAATGAGCATGACAGCACTGTCGATATTTCACATGATGAGCAGCAATAGCAAAGTGAACAGGAAAGACGGGATGAGACGAGAGTAGGAAAAAAAAAACGGTGTTCTGCCAAAATGTGCTATAATGGCGAAACGTCCAACAAGAGGCGAATTTGACACCCAAAAAAAAAAAAAAAAAAAAAAAAAAGAGCAAAGAAATTACGCACACAATCTCACAAATCATCTTTATCTGTTCCTGTCCCTGTGTGATTATCTCAATCTTTCTCCTTTCTCTGTCTGAGACCGAGATGAAGCCGGCTCCATTTCCTTGGTCATGTAAAATATGTGTAGCTCATTGATTTACATAGCACAGGGAACAGTCAATGCGTGACGATTAGGCAGGAAAATCAGAAGTCACGTCTGCTCATTACTGCACAACACCAGTATTTGACAATCGACTTTCATAAACAGGACGAGTTTGAAGTACAGCGCTCTTGAATTGCCACTCATTGTTCATCGTGAGTTAGCTCTCTGTGTCCCAGGGTGTTAAGCTGTCTGATGCCAAACCGAGGCTTTTCGTAGCAGCCAAGTCGGCAACAATACATTGGCGGGCATTGCTGTACATATCCGTGAAGACCGTCTTTTACCCCTTTCCCACTGAAACTAGTGGGTCAGCGCGCGTTTTTTTCAAGCTGATGCAACCCACTAGCAATTGGCATTTGGCACCTTTCCCTATGACAAAAAAAGCCGTCTTTTTTTTTTTTTTCCCACCCGTCTAACCCCCACCCCTCCTCAGCCGTGCGTAAGGTTACGTGACGTCACCACGCTAAGATGCGTGTCGATAAATGCAACCGAATTCATTCAGTTCAAGGAAGTAAACAATGCAGAGCAAAATGGAAGCCTCCTTTCCATTTGAGTTCTCTGTTTGCATGCTTATTACTGCCCTCAAAATGGTCGAAAGGCAGCAAAGGATCAACACTGCTTGTGCTGAGGCAACGTAGGCGACGTGAATTCTCCTTCTTCTATTAGCTTTGTTGTGAGCATCGACGTGACTATGGTTGTGGGGCGTGTTAAATGGGAGGCGACTGGCACGTTGTTATGACGCATCATGTAAGAGCCTACGTCACCGCGTAGATTAGGGTGTTGACTGTTGACCGGGGGTTTTGCTTTCACACTGCATGATGATCAGAGCCGAGGTGATTTTAACGCGGGTCGCTTAGCGGGTTGATTGACACGGGTCAAGGCGGGTCGCTGCAGCTTTCCCACTGCCACCAAAAGCCGATTGTTAGTAGGTTGACACGGGTTTTTTGACCAGTGGGAAAGGGATATAAGTTAAATATGTACGAGAGGGGATAGCGTATCAACAAACCCAAAATGCTGCCACACAACGGATCTGTACGACGTTGAAGTCGGCAAGGCACCTCCTTAAGCTTCTGTTTTTCTTCATGAGCAATGATCCTCGTGCGCTACGGCTCCCGTACTTCAGGCAGTTTGGGGGAGGAGTGGAGGGGGGGGGCTGCTAGCAGGGAGGAGCCTTCTCATAGCTGTTTTTTACAAGGCAAAGATGTGCCGGACATTATAGCGAGAGAGACCACTAAAGTTCGGAAAATACATTTTGTGAGCTTTTTCAATTGGATCGAATGCTTTTGCGTATTGAATCGAAGAGGGCGTAGCAAACAGTTAAATATAAAACAGAGTATTAATGCATCCTTAATATGGCGTGGCTCAGTGGTAGAGTAGTTGTCCCCCAACACAGAGGTAGTGGGTTCGATTCTCTGTCCTGATGAGCTTGCCTAAGTATCCTTGAGCAATATGCTGAACCCCACATTGCTCCTGGTGCTGAGTCACCAGTAGGTAGGTGGCGATGTAGTGTAAAGCGCTTTGAGCGCCTTGAAAGGTGGAAAAGCGCTATACAAGTAAACACCATTTACCAAACACCATTTATTTATTAAATGTCTCACAACGGCTATTTTGTCTCCTTCCGGAAAATATTGAATATTGTTTAAAATTTTCTCCACATTACACATTGGAAAAATGAAATTGTATCTTTTAGCTTTATTAAACACGATTCTTCTGCTAGGATGCACTTGATAAAGGTCTTGTGCTATATAGGATAACATAACATTTTACATCAAATGCCACTGGAAATGGTATAATTTTTCCAGACAATGTAAGTTGTAACTAACCCTGTACCTCACATTACTGTTACAATGCTGTATTGTGGGAAGGTTTTCACCCTCAATGTATGGAGTATAGAATGGAGTGACCTCAGTTCTTTGCAACAGTTAAACTGTTTTCCCATATGGTTACACAAATGTTCTGTCTGGTCATGAGCAGTAAGTGTTGATAAGGCCATTGAGATAAGACTTTCAAGGAAAATTAACCACTAGAGATGTCATGGATCCTGAAGTACAACACAGAGCTAAAGTACCACAGCCTTCACTGGAACAATCAAATGTCACTTCGAGTGAAGAAAGCAAGTCCCTAAATCAAGTTGATCGCATTCTTTGATGCAATTCTACATAGCGTCATTTGATTGGTTCGGTATGCTAGAAAAGGCAAGAATGCTTTACCATGACAATACTCCTGCTCACAATGTTCTAAGCATCTGACAGTTAAGCCCTTTTCACACACTTATCCAGGGAAATTCCCGTGTAAGGTGACGTGGGATTTACCCGCGTCAGTGCATTCGCGCACAAAAAGATGTCCCGAGAATGAAGCGGGTTGGAGCTTTTACAGACTTGACCCGTGTTGCCCACTAGCGCTCTCTGTGCTAGGAGGGCTGCTAGCGCGATTTTATAACCCGGATATTAAGTCATTTTTGGTCGGCATCGGCTGTCACAATGTTGGTCAAATCGTATTTTGTTCCAGGGGGAGCGTTCCCGATGTCACTGCAGCCAATTTAAGCTCAAGACTGTATTTAAGCTAGAGGTAAGATCGGGCCTAAAAAATCCAGCCCGATCCGACCGGGTCCGCGGGTATTAAAGCCCGACCAGGCCTGAGCCCGATCAATTAACTTAATTTGCAGGCCCGAGCCCGAACCCCCCCCCCCCCCCGACATTTTCTATTTTAATTGTAGGGCCGAGACCGGAAAAATAAAGAACCCCCCCCCCCCCCCCCCCCCCCGAAATTCTATGTTTTATTTGTGAGGACTCAGGAGAAGGAGGAAAGAGAAGGGCTGTGCCAGTCAGACCTGGACAAAGCACTGTTTGCTGCTTGGGAAAACTGACTGGTTGCGTTTTGTGTGATCACATTTGTGACAAAGCCTGTGCATGAAAGCCTGTCTTTTGTAACGAACTCTCAGTTGGCAGAAAAAAAAACCCGCAAGTTTTTTCTCAATGTTTAAATAGTCTACATATTTTTATGATCATTATAAATGTATTTACACAATGAAAAAACACTGGAAAAGTTTAATATAAATAAACAGATACGGTTTTGCAGACTCGAAGAGGGGAAGATTAAAAAGAGGGCGGATGGCACGGTCTGGCTCTGCAATGACCATACAGCGCCTTCTCTTTTTTTATCAAAATAATTAATTTTGTAAAAAGTATTTCTTAGTTTAACATCCATACATCGTTTCAGTATACACATATATTTTTTAAAATTTGTGAGAGAACCCCAGCCCGGCCAGACACCGAAAGTAATAACTGATATTTTAATTTCGTTATCTTTTCAGTTTAATTTAGCCATTTCCAGCTTGCTATATTTATAATCGCGATGTTTGTTGGCCACTTTTAGTCTTACTGCGAACAGGGAGGAAGTGACGATCGGCCCACCATGATATTTAAGTCATCAGCCATCGTTCTGTGACCCGGGAATTTTACGCCTGCTTTCACGCACACTGCTTCCCGCGAAAGCCTCGGACATGATGCTAGGACGCGACCAGTGAAATGTCAGCGTAATCTCCGTGTCAGTCGACACGGGAAATTGTTAACGGTTAAGTCCCGCAATATTCCCGGTGTTTCGGAGTATGTGAAAGGGGCTTCATTTGCAGAGAACATTGTTGTGCTGAAGCAACCTCCATACAGACTTGACCTTGCTCCCCCTTTCCCAAGCTCAAGGGAGTCATAAACAGAATTTGTTCTGAAAAGATGGGCGACATCAAGGCGGATGGTAACAACAAAGGTTCCCAGATGGATTCGTCTTGGAGTTCATGAAGGTGATGCAAAGTGGCTGCTAGTTTTTCAGTCTTTGAACTTTTCTGACACAGCTGATATGAATGGTTGTAGACCACCTATGGTAGTTCGAAGACATCCTTTATCTCAGGGGTCGCCAAACTATTCCACATTCGGCCGCAGTGGGTGCAGGATTTCTTCCCAACAAAACAGGATGACACCTTTGCACCAATCTCGTGTCTTACAAGTGTAATCAGTTTATTGTAGTCAGGTGCTGATTGTTTTAGCAGAAACCTCATTGGTTAAACGGTCGGTGCTCGATTGGTAGGAACAAAAACCAGGACCCACAGCGGCCCTTTAGGACCGGTTTGGACACCCCTACTTTGCCTTGTTCCAGTGGGAAGGGCATGAATTGCATCTATTCAATTTTATCTTCCAGATAAAAAGGTGCTGAATTTCACGAAAGACAAAACGCTGATTCACAGGAGTACGATAGGGGCAAAGTACATCCTTTCGAATATGGAAGACAGAGGTCGTCATACTCTCAAAAGTCATAATACAACTTGCATGTGTAAAACAGCAATTTATACCATCTCGCTCTCCTGCAGTAATTTAAGATACCAAGCACTCAAACCTACGTAAAACAATAAATAGATAAGTGATCAAGCTTTAGAATACACTAGTCAGACACGACGACTGACAACAATCCCCACATGATGGCTGTGCTTCTAATTATGCTAAGGGGCAGCCTGCATTGATGCTTCGGCTGTAAAGCTGGCGATGCTGTTACATCACTGCTACGCAAAATTACTGGAAATGCAGTATGAAAATTTACTTACAGTAAGTTACAGCTTGAGCTCAGCAGAACAGCTATGAAGGGAGTTGTCGAACTCGCTTGTCCAAGGCGTTTCCTCAAAGCTGATTGTTGGGAGAACTTGAGTTCCAATCAAATCAACTAGCAATAATAATGACGGATGCGTTTCATTGCACTCCATGTGATAATCGTGGAGTCTGGGCCATAGTGATGACTGGACAGTTTCTTCAAGGTGCCCCTACCACGCACCAGGTTACAAGAGTAGGGCAAGGTGACCAGACCATTGCTACACCCAAGCCCAATAAACTTTCAATCAACAGAAATTCACACATAATTGCCCAAACAATCCATGAATGGACGTCCTCAACAGTATTAGTTTAGTTCCGATTCAACTGTTAAAATTTATATTCATTTTCCATACCAATTTCAAAGCTGATTCGAGTCACCACCACTTCATGCTCAGCTCGAATAGACATTTACAAAATCAAAAATACTCAACTACAAATGCTTTTTAATCACTCACAAGTCACAGACAACGGACGTGATGATACATTTGTTAACATACACCCCTATACAAGCTACAATCATTAATGGAGGCCATTTCAAACAAGCAACTCTACATGACTTGTTTTGCTTCCTCTGGCACTCCATGTCACAAGGGTTACTGTGACACAAATCAAAGGACTAACAAGAATTTGTAATATAAAACACTGATTAGAGTTCACAAAGCGCTACATTGATGAAAATGGTTGTGGCTAGAGGTATGGCGATATTGGTATTGAAAAAAAAGAGGTTAACTGTACTCTGACTATAATTGCGAATAAAGGGCTCCTTAATAACATTGAAGATGTGAAACCATCACTAACTTGCAGGTTTAGCAATCTGCGTCAGCCATTCTGATTTTTTTTTTTAAATGTAAAAACCACAATGACAAACTTCCAACTGTTATCTCGCAGCTGTCAACAGAGCATGGCACTTCATTCAGAGGTATTTTTCCACTTCCAGCATATAACTATGAAGCAGCCAAGAAGCAACAGCTGCATATGGGCTACAAACAATGAAGTTACTTTTGCTTTTTCATAGAACTTTGTATTAATGTATGGTTCATAGGTGGGTAGATTAAATAATGGAAAGGAAATGTTAGATGTTCATCAGTCTGTATGTACTACTGATAATCCTGGCAAGACACAACAGAATAGCAACATAAGATCTGGAAAATCTAAGTGGTGGGTTAGTATTTCTTGAACAAATACATACAAAGAAAAAAATACTGCTGAACATTACGTCTTTTACATTAAGCACACAAAAAAACAGGCCTACTACTCCATAAACACATTTTCAAATTGCTGCTTTATAGCCCCCTTGTTTAACATTTATGAGATTACCAGACTGGGCCAATTAACTCCATACACACAGTAGCTGTGCCTCCTTGTAAATCCTTTGTTGAGTCGATAAAAATTTAAATAGTTAAAGCAGCATGCAACATGAGTAACAGCTGTGCTACATCCGTCTATCCGATAGTGCAAGGAATTGACATGTGCCGATTACCGGTTTCAAGGTATACCGTGGAATGAAAATGTCAAGGTTCCTAAACCGCAAAAAATTTCCGTCATACCGTCCCTAAGTTATTAGCTAATTTTTATGTCCCAAAAATTCATGAGGAAATCCCTCGCTTTCAGCTGTAAGGCTTAACCCTCCCTCACCTATTGTTGCTCAGTGTTAGTGAGTCTGCTGTGCTACACAATGGCTGGAGGACGTGAAACTCCTGAACTTTCCCCCCCCCCAACGAAGAAAACGAAATCGGCGGTATTGGAATACTTCGGCTACAGAAAAGTTACAGACGGCCGCGGTTTAGAGGAGGAGGGCCAAACGACATGTAAAACATGGGTGGCTGCCGAGGTGGCAATACCTCCAATATGATTTAGTCTTTATACAAAATTAAAGGTTAGTAAGCTTTGTCATGAACGTTTCCCACCAGCTACGAGAGTCAACTTGAGTGTGTTTAGTGTCTCTAGCGGTGTTTTTTTTTTCCACTCTGGCAACTGTCTGTGTTGAGAAAGAGTGTGTGTATAATGTAAACATGATACAAGTCATAAACCCGTGGTTTTTATGGAAAATAATTCAATTATTTTTGTTCTGATGGTAATAATGTTGAGCTGTGGCTGTGGGTTTAGGCTCACCTAAAGGACTGCATTTATTTTGATTTAATCTAGAATATTTCGGTAATTCTTTTGTTATTTTTTAATTTATTTTAAATTAACATTACACTTATGTTCCAATTTGATGAAAGGTTTTGAAAAATAAAATTAGAATCTCATACCGGCACATGCCTAGCAAGGAATGAATGAGATTAACTAATGCCTCTTTCCCACTGAAACTAGTGGGTCAACGCGTGTTTTTCCAAGCCAATTCAACCCACTAGCAAATGGCATTTGGCACCTTTCCCATTGACAAAAAAAAGCTGTGTCTTTTTTTTTTTTAACCCGTCTAACCCCCCACCCCTCCTCAGCCCTGCTTGAGGCTACGTGACGTCGCCACGCTAAGATGCGCGTCGACAAGTGCGACCGAATTCATTCAGTTCAAGAAAGTAAACATTGCAGAGCATCATGGAAGCCTCCTTTCTCCACGGATGGAAAGGAGCTGGCAGGTCTCATCATCTTTCCAATGGTGGGACATGTTGTTCAATGTGGTGCGCTACTGGCTCCTTCTTCTACTAGCTTTGTTGTGAGCATTGACGTAACCACGGTTGTGTGGCGTGTTAAATGGCAGGCGACTGGCACGTTGTTATGACGCATCACATAAGAGCCTACGTCACCACTTAGATTAGGGTGTTGACTGTTGACCCGGGGTTTTGCTTTCACACTGCATGACGATCAGAGCCGAGGTGATTGACACGGGCGGGTCACTTGGCGGGTTGATTGACACGGGCGGGTCGCTGCATCTTTCTCACTGCCACCAGAAGCCGATTGTTAGTGGGTTGACATGGGTTTTTTGACCAGTGGGAAAGGGGTATAATAGTGGTTCATCCTTGAAATGGAAAATTCTATTAGTGTACCATTTCCAATGAAATCTAGACATTTCACGGTAGGAACAATCAACCAAAACATGTATTTTGTATTTCTATTTAATTAGGATCCCCATTACCTGACGAACACATCCTGTACTCTTTCTGGGGTCCACACAAAACATAAACAGACACTGCAGATACTGCCTTTTATCTGACCAAAACTCAGAGTGTAACGTTTTTCAATATAAATTGTAGTTTAACTCATTCAATGTCATTGACTAGTAAAGGGTCAATGACTGAATATGAAAAATAATCTTTAAGCAGTCAGAGCAATCTAGATGATTGCATTTGACTGGTGCAGAGAGGTAAATTTCTCCACTTGAAACATGTGCCGTATGTTGTCATAGACAACTGTTTTTGCATTCTTGCATATTGCCTATTTTGTGCGATAGATAATTAAGGTCAAATCAGATATTTGTTAGAGGCAAACAAATGCATGAAAAGAGAATGAAAGAATATGATTGAAAGTCAGGCCTCACTATTTCAAGCCACGTAGTTTCAAATGCACCGTAGGCATGTGACAAAGTTAGCTCGAAGAAAACAGTGTGCTACTTCATTCACTGTATAAAGTTTCACTCTGACCACAGGCCATGTTTGACAAAAATGAGACGGTAGCATTGATAAACACATCAAGTGTTTACAGGCTCCATTTAGCCTTGCAAACGTGATCAAGCAGTCATGTGCGCAAAGACTACTGTATACAAGCACTTTTAAGGTCAGTATGAAAAGGGTGGATAAAGTCAGTGTTGCCTTCAAGCGTTTAAAAAAAAAAAAAAAAAATCAGGGATTGCATCATGAAAGGTGATTCATTAAAGTTTGTTGAGAAATTCTCAATCATTTCATAGAACCAACCCTATGTTCTCTTTTCTTGGAAAATCTTTTTTCATTTCATTTTTGGTTCTCAATCATCTATGTGAAAAAGAAATGCACATTATGTCCTCCAAGTATCAAGTGTGTGCTCTATTCAGCCATTATATTGCGGACTTCATAGCTGGATTTATTAGACACTAGGCCTATTGTTTATCTCAATGTATTTGTTAAAAAAAAACACTGTTGAAATGGCTAAATATAATAATCAATTCTCTTATTGTTTTAACACGAAAGCTGCACTGTGCACCTGGTGCATAAGGATTCACGCAACTATCAGGATGCTTGCATAATGATCATTTATTTGCGAAAGATAACCAACAACACCCTTGTCTCACTGGACTTTATGACAGCTGCTTAGGAGCCTACATAGACAGGACCATAAAGCTTAACCACTGCTGTTAATGGTATACTTGTAAAGAAGACTAACTTTTACAAGTGGTGCCTTTTCTTCTTAAGCATGCTCATATTTTCTTTTAATTGTTAACTAGATTAGCAAAGTTTCCACTATAAGAGAAATGCAAATATATAAATATGTATAGTGATTGGCTGGCAACCAGCCCAGGGTGGACCTATTGAGCAAAACGAATGAACATACGGTAATTCACACTCAATTACACAAACAAAATCAGATTCCACATGCCTCTGCAACAGGTGTCTGCTGAGGTACTATGCGATTTCATGTCAAGAAATGTACCAGAAACACAAAGCGATTATTATTTTTTTCACAGCCGCCTTAAATTACATTTCATAAATCTTCACACCTTAAATATTCCCCATGAATTGAGGCCTTTGTGAGGATTAGGCCCTTATTCAAGTGAAATGAATGGGGGGAGGTTCCTGAGTATATCCTTTTCAGCCCCCCAAACAGAAAAAGCAGATGCAAAGAAAAAGGGGGATGGGTAAAGTAATAAATCTCCCGAATACTTATGTAGGCCTGTACTGGGGAACACGTTGAGACATGCTTTTTTTCTGTCTCAAAATGCCAACAACAAAATAGTGAAACAAAATTCAAAACAAAAAAGAAATTGCTAGAGAAACAAGGATGAGAACAGTGGAAACACATGATGGGAAAAACACCTGTTGAATAGGAATGTTAACTTCTAGTGCATTCACAGGAGGGAGCGGGTGAAACCACAGGTCACTCATTCTCACTTTACTAGTCAAGCGGTTGTGGCATTGGCAATGTCGGACAATCCAATAGAACAACATGTACCGCACATTTTTAAAGCTGAGATTGCACAGAGCAACTTCCCTAAGCACCCATGAAAAAAAAAAAAAAAAAACGCTGACCCATGCACATATGTATACTACCCCCCCCCCCCCCCCCCACACACACACACACACACAGACACAAGCACTATCTGGTTTAAAAGAGTAAAACATGGACATAAGACAATTATTACATTGGCATCGATACAAGCGCCACATTAGTGGTAACATACTGTACGCATACACAATTCTCTCTTTTTGAAGGGAACTTCGACACATAGCACTTGTAGGCTCTTATAAGCCACAACTGTTCTTTTTTTTACTAAAATGTTATTAGAAACACATAAAATATTGCCATTGATTTAAAAATCTATAATATTTAGTACATGTTTTGACCCACGGAGGGTGCAATGTTTTATGCACGCAATGGACACTCGGGGTGATGATGTAGATCGTCACTGTCACTCGACGAATACTACTGGGTTACTGCAATTCCTTCTACACGGCGAGATGTCAAACACATGCGCTCATCAATTAAAAGCGGTGATTACTTACAATTAGGGCTGTCAAACGATTAAAATTTTTAATTGAGTTAATTACAGCTTAAAAATGAATTAATTGTAATTAATTGCAAATAATCGCAATTCAAACCATCTATAAAATATGCCATATTTTTCTGTAAATTATTGTTGGAATGGAAAGATAAGACACAAGATAGATATATACATTCAACATACGGTACATAAGGACTGTATTTGTTTATTATAACAATAAATTAACAAGATGGCATTAACATTATTAACATTCTGTTAAAGCGATCCATGGATAGAAAGACTTGTAGTTCTTAAAAGAAAAATGTTAGTACAAGTTATAGAAATTTTATATTAAAACCCCTCTTAATGTTTTCGTTTTAATAAAATTTGTAAAATTCTCAATCAAAAAATTAACTAGTAACCCGCCATTGTTGATGTCAATAATTACTTACACAATGCTCATGGGTGCTGAAGCCTATATAATCAGTCGCACCCAAGCGCCAGCAGAGGGCAGCAAAACGCCATAAAACACAATTAACAAGTGAGCGTTTCACTGTACAGTCATTTAAATCTGCCTGAGCGTGGTATCTGCATTAATTGCGTCAAATATTTTAACGTGATTAATTAAAAAAAAAAAATAACGCCCGTTAACGCGATAATTTTGACAGCCCTACTTACAATTTCCATTTTTATTGAGTCTTTTATTACCTTTTCATTGCCTCAAAAATACTTTTTGCATGTGTTTCCCTCTCATACTTTAAAGCAGGGGTGTCAAACTAATTCCACAAAAGGCCAAGTGGGTGCTGGATTTTGTTCCAACCGATACCGCGCAGACGGTTTAACTCGTGCTGTTAAGATTTATCGCGTTAACGGGCGGCAATTCATTTTCTTAATTAATCACGTTAAAATATTTAACGAATTTAACGCATGCGCGCAATGACCCACTCATGCATTGCCTCAAATAGATTACAACGACGCCATTTTTTTCGGATTCAGAAGGAACAGTGTGGTTTTCGTCCCGGCTGTGGAACAGTGGACCAGCTCTACACCCTCGGCAGGGTCCTCAAGGGTGCATGGGAGTTCGCCCAACCAGTCTACATGTGCTTTGTGGATTTGGAGAAGGCGTTCAACCGTGTGCCTAGGGGAGTCCTGTGGAGGGTGCTCCGGGAGTACGGGGTACCGAGCCCCTTGGTAAGGGCTGTTCGGTCCCTGTACGACCGGTGTCAGAGTCTGGTCCGCATTGCCGGCAGTAAGTCGAATTCGTTCCCAGTGAGGATTGGACTCCGCCAAGGCTGCCCTATGTCACCGATTCTGTTCATAATTTTTATGGACAGAATTTCTAGGCGCAGCCGAAGCGTTGAGGGTGTCCGGTTTGGTGGCCTCAGCATTGCATCTCTGCTTTTTGCAGATGATGTGGTGCTGTTGGCTTCATCAAGCCGTGACCTCCAACTCTCACTGGAGCGGTTCGCAGCCGAGTGTGAAGCGGTTGGGATGAAGATCAGCACCTCCAAATCTGAAACCATGGTCCTAAACCGGAAAAGGGTGGCATGCCCTCACCGGGTCGGGGATGAGATCCTGCCCCAAGTGGAGGAGTTCAAGTATCTTGGGGTCTTGTTCACGAGTGACGGTAGGAGGGAGCGGGAGATTGCCGGTCGATCGGTGCAGCGTCTGCAGTGATGCGGACTCTGCACCGGTCCGTTGTGGTGAAGAAGGAGCTGAGCCAAAAGGCGAAGCTCTCGATTTACCGGTCGATCTACGTTCCTACCCTCACCTATGGTCACGAGCTGTGGGTCGTGACCGAAAGAACAAGATCCCGGATACAAGCGGCCGAAATGAGTTTCCTCCGCAGGGTGTCCGGGCTCTCCCTTAGAGATAGGGTGAGAAGCTCAGTCATCCAGGAGGGGCTTGGTGTCAAGTCGCTACTCCTCCGCATTGAGAGGAGCCAGTTGAGGTGGCTCGGGCATCTGGTTCGGATGCCTCATGGACGCCTCCCTGGAGAGGTGTTCCGGGCATGTCCCACCGGCGGGAGGCCAGGACACGCTGGAGAGAGTATGTCGCTCGGCTGGCCTAGGAATGCCTTGGAATCCCGCCGGAGGAGCTGGCTGAAGTGGCTGGGGAGAGGGAAGTCTGGGCTTCCCTGCTAAAGCTGCTGCCCCCGCGAACCGACCCGGACTGAGCGGAAGATGATGGATGGATGGATGGATGGATGGATGGATGGATGGATGGATGGATGGATGGATGGATGGATGGATGGATGGATGGATGGATGGCATTTTTTGCACATTTCAGAGCTAAGAGGCAGAGAACGGCAGTGGACAAAGGCGTTCATTGGACCGCGCTGTTTATTGGCAGAAGCTTCGGCAACTCCTTCACAACAAACATAAGTATCATTTAGTGAAGGCACAACAAAAATAACATTCCCATCGCTTGAAAAAATAATAATGTTCAAAAAAAGAAAAGCAGGCATTCCCAATCAAAATAACTGCAAAATACACATAAAACTTACTCAGACTTTGGTCAAACTCTATTCAAACATTTCGTTTAGCTCAACAAATACACTGGATGGCAATATTTAGTCACAATATACAAACTATCAGTGGTCTCGTATGTTGTGAAGCCAGCACTCAAAATGAACGTGAATCACAATAGCCGCAGCCTAAAAAATAAAAAAAAAACAGGGAGCTACGGCATCAGTCGCAAAACAAACAAAACACACTCATTGGCTTGATTTCTAAGTAATTTAAAACTCGCCATTGACACCTTGTGGTGTATTTCAATCACTATCTTACATAGTTAAAGACACTGTGGAAGAACGGCTGTGACGTCACCGCTCAGCGACGTCAACAATTGCGAGCTACTAGTTTGTTTGTTTTTTTGATTGAAAATTTTATTAAAGCGAAAACATTAAGGGTTTTAATATAAAATTACCATTACTTGTACTCACAATTATCTTTTAAGTCGTTCTATTCGTGGAACCCTTTAACAGAAAGAATGTTAATGTTAATGCCATCCTGTGGATTTATTGTTATAATAAATACAGTACTTATGTACAGTATGTTTAATGTATATATCCGGATTCTGTCTTATCTTTCCATTTCAACAATAATCTACAGAAAAATATGGCATATTTTAGAGAAGGTTTGAATTGCAATTAATTACGATTAATTAATTTTTAAGCTGTGATTAACGCGATTAAAAAATTGAATCGTTAGACAGCCCTAACTTTAACCAATGAATTTTATGCTGAAATAAACAGCACCTGACAGTTTAACTGATTACACATGTAAAAGATGTGATTGGTGAAAATGTGTCCTCTTCATTGGTTGGAAAGAAAACCTGCACCCACTCGGCCCTTTGTGGAATTGGTTTGCCACCTGTGCTTTAAAGCATTGTGTTTTTTTGCGGTAGCTTTAAAGCAGATTGTTGATCTGTTGACCACATTAGTCATGTAGTATATTTAAACACTCCTATTTAATATTAATAAGTTTAAGTATTTTCTTAAGGCATCTTTAGCATGTTCTGTCTGTATGCATTTAAACAAAACAAGCTGAAAGCGCACGGTAGTACTTTGGTTGTCAAATTTGCCTTTTGTAGGACGTTTCGCTGGTTTAGCACTTGCTTTTTTTCTTACTCTCGTCTCGTCTCATCCCATCTTTCCTGTTCATTTTGCTTTTGATGAGCGTTTTGTGATATATCGATAGTGCTGTCATGCTCAATAATGTTCCTCCTGTGTTCAAATTGAAAGGGTTAAACAGATGACATGTTTATGTCGCTAAAGTCACACTCTGGAAGCCCGGCAGCGGAAACATGTGACGTCACCACCCTGCGACTTGAACAACAATGGCGACCTACTGGTTAAACTAATTTTACAAATTGTTTAAAAACGAAAACATCAAGATGGGTTTCAATATCAAAATTATTTAAACTCATGATAACATTTATCTTTTAAGAACTACAAGTGTTTTTGTCTGTGGATCTCTTTAATCCATCTTCATACTGTTTGTATTAGTTACGCCTTGCAAATATTTAAGTATACAACTACTGTTCATACCATGTTAAGTCAAAAGTATTTTTAATGGTCAATTAATCAACAGCTAATCTTTAACATTAACAAAAAAAAACCTCTTTAATTTAAGAGCACCGTTTAACAAAATGGACAAAATCCTTTGTTTTCAGCCTCTCAATTGCACCGTTGAACTTAAGGTGGCCTCAGACTAGCTGCCCTCTGCATTAATCAGTGCGCAAGAATGAATCAGCTCTGTTTCCTAATGGTTGGTGAGTACATCATTTCCTCTAAATTACTGTAATCTTTGTTTGCTTGTCGTATACTTTTTTTTTTAATCACTTAAGTACGTAATTGTATGAAAAATAGAATTGATAAAAAGAATTTCACAACCAGATTTGAATCAAACAAAATGATTAATTGGAGTAATTAACAGAATCGATTGTGTGACAGCACTATATGCCAGTCCCTACGTGTGTCATTTATTTATTTATCTTAAAACACAAATCAATGACTAATCCAAGGTTTTGAAAAATTCCCCCTCTTTTTCAGTCACCGTCACCTTTTGTTTTGTTTTGTTTTTGAAAGTTGCTGGCTTTTGACATGCATACTGTTTAGAATATATATTGCAATATGTCAATACTCAAGCCCTGATGTTGTAAAAGCAAGCCCTGCAGTGTTAGTAACAATGAAAGTGCTGTTCCACAATTTGGCTTAGCAGAAGTAATTTTCCCTGTATTGAGTCACCACAATATGCAATTCATTTCTCGGCAGATTCACTTTACTCGATTAAACCCATCCAACACTCACGTGTCATTAATTTAACCGTTTATAAGGCACTCATTTAACTCATTGGTAGCCATTGACAGCTCTAGATGTCCTAACAAGAGAATTGTTTGCCTCTTGTTGGCTATGAGAAATCACGAATGCACCGTTTTGTGCCAGTCACTAGCTTTTAGATTTGAAATTACAAATTGCGATTATTTGCTGCCAGCCTCTCCCAGTCAAAATGAATTGGATGTCTAGCCCCGTAAATGGCGCTGAAAAAAGATGCGCATTCACAGCTGGTCTTCACAGTTTATATACTGTACTATGATTTTTAAAAGCAACTTTAAAGTGTATGTTTTTTTTTTTTTTTGAAGGCATGTTGCTTTTATTTGTATTTTTTTAGATTTAGAATGATATTATATTTTTAATATACATATACAAATGAATAAATAATACAATTATAATGAACTCATTACCTGCCACTGACAACGATAGGCGTCAAATTCATTTAAAAGGGGAGGACTCTCATTGCTATTAATGGCGCCATCCTTGATTGGGAGGGGTAAATGAATTGGACGTCACGTGCTGTTAAGGCCAGCCAAAATGCAAAAATATCCTCCATTGATATTAAGAGTAGTGCAAAATATGATTTATCCCATGAAAAGAAATTTCTGGTGACTAGTGGTCGTGCAAAAACAAATAACGGAGTATGGATACTTTAGCAAATACCGTAACTATCCTGATACTATTTCAGTATCGATACTTTAATATTTAAACATCTTTTACTTGTGTTTTTGCTTGCAAATAGATGCTAATTCAAGTTGAGAAAGTTAATTAAAATACATTTAATAACAAATAATAATAATAAAATAAAATGCATACAAATTTATGAATGATGCAAGTGAAAGACAGTTGACATTTATGATTAAAAAAAAAAAAAAAAGATTGCAGCTGCATTGGTCTGGAATTTCACCATTTTGCAACAAAAGGCTTCTTTATTAATAACAACAACAAAAATAAAACAAATATCATTGTGGTTTACAATACATGACCTAAAATGTCATGTTTATCGATAGACATCCTATGCATTTAAACTGTGAGGATTGGCGATGGATGCTCATCTGTCAGTGCCATTGACGGCGCTAGACGTCCAATGCATTTTGACTGGGAGGATGAGTATGAGTAATTAATAACAAAAAATAATGTAAATGCAATTGTGGTCTACATTACCCGAAATGTGATGTCCAAGAATGTGGACGACAGGTCTTTATAGGGTTAAGTTTTTTTTTTTTTTTTTTTAAATAACAAAAATAGTCACTTGCCCAATAAAGTGTGAGTGTGGGCCGAATGAGTGACGTATTACTCATACCTGCAATATTTTCTCCAAGTCTTTTTCCTTCAGACAGGGATAGTCCTTAAGTATTTTTTCCTTCTGGAGTCTATAGTGCTGTGCGGCCTTCTTCCAATTGGGCTCCTCCAGGACTTGAAAAATTGCTGCCCCGATGGACAGGTAGAAAATAATGGCAGAAGTCAACAAGGGGCCTTTATCCACCATACTGGTGTGCAGCAACTCAAAGTGGGGGAGAAGAGGAGGAAAGTAGGGAGGGGGAGGCTGACAGCGGCGCTAGTAAGAGTGCAACTCAAGCAGTCATTGTCGGTGAATGTTCCGAGTTTTCTTGCTCCACGCGAGGTTTTTATGGAGAGTCGAGGTGCGCTACAGGTGACAGCATTTGTCCTCGCGACATAGCCAAAGAGGCTCACACGGACGGGTAGCAAAATATTGCCTCCGACAGACAAAGTGCAGGCAGTCTGCTATTGTTTCCACGTGCCGCCGGAGAGATATAGTTGAAGCCGGAGTAGGGGAGTGGAGGACTTTGCAAGATCCGCCCAGAAAAGAGAGGAGGGAAAAGGCTAGACAGCGACCACGAGGAAGAGTGGAGGGTGTCAATTTCAACTTTGGTTTGTTGTCCTTTAATAAAAAAAAAAAAAAAAAAAAAAACTTCTCTGGTCTACTCTACAGGTGGCGCCTTAAAGATTGAGAAAGTCCAGACGGAGGTGGTTAAAGGGCATACGACAGGAGAAAAAAAGTCTTAAATAGCATTATTATGTGAATTAGAATCATATTTTGAGACGATTCGACTATATACAGCAATTTAGCAAAGCGCAGATGACGAGAAATTAGTCTTTTAATCTGCCGGTTAGCCACGCCTTATAGACCCCACTCACATGACGTCACAACCACGCCTCCGCGCCATATTGTCCGTCAGATCGTCGTGTTTATGCATTACCGCTACGTAAATTCCTCCTATTATGGCATGTTTTTCTGCTCGTTAACATTAATAATCATAATGGTGAAGGCGTGCGTGGCGGTTGGTTGCAGTAACAGAGAAGATAGACGGAGAGACAACGCATCCAATGAGTTTACAGTGTCTGAAAGCACCGGAGCTTCCATGAATTGCACTATAAATTGCACGACAAATTGAAACCATTGAGAATACGGATAAACAATGACGGACAATATGGCGGCCGGATACAGCGACACGTCATTCTGTGACGTTGGTGAGTAGCGTCTATAGACGTCACAGAATGACGTGTCGCTGTATAGACGTCTATAGACGTTGGTGAGTAGGGTCTATAGAGCCTACTCACCAACGTCACAGAATGACGTGTCGCTGTATCCGGCCGCCATATTGTCCGTCATTGTTTATCCGTATTCTCAATGGTTTCAATTTGTTGTGCAATTGATAGTGCAATTCATGGAAGCCCCGGTGCTTTCAGACGCTGTAAACTCATTGGATGCATTGCATAAAAGGCGTTATGTGGAAAAGCTTCAGTCTATCCATTCGCCAGATCCATATTTGATGCCTAAATCGATATTTTTCGACCCGCTGTCTTCGCCCTCTCTGCCTGACATCTGCTACCCTGATATCTACAACTATCTTGTCCACACAAAATCAGCCTATTCTCAGGAAAGTTTGAAAAACTTTAAGAGCAGCACTCTAAGCAACATTACCCCGTGTGACCCTTTACTTCCAATTTTCTAAAATGGCGACAATCAATTAAAAAAAAAGTTGACTGCGATGGCCGACGCTTCAAGGATAGGTGGATATTGGACTATTTCTTCAATAAAACACGCAACAACTGTGTTTGCCTCATTTGCAAAGAGACAGTCGCTGTTTTCAAAGAGTTCGATGTGACGCGATAATGATATTACCGAACAAGACACGCTGACATGTACGACAACATTACAGGGAAGATACGCAGCGAGAAATTATAGCAACTTGAAGCTAGTTTAATTTCACAGCAGCAGTATTTGGCAAGAGCCCGAGTGTCGAAAGAGAACGCCACATATGACGAGACTGTTGAAATTATGAATTAAAAAAAAATAATAAAGCAAATGTGACACACAGAAGGGCTTGCTAAAATTTGATTAAATATATTGTTCTATGTAAATCAGCCAAGGTAGCCCCCCGCATTTTTACCACACCAAATCTGGCCCCCTTTGCAAAAGGTTTGGACACACCTGTTTAACTGCATGATGATCCGTAGACGAGGCCAGCTTCTTTCACTTGGTACCAGCTAAATATTATTCAAAATGTAATGATGGTGGAAGAAATAAGCATCTTGAATTTGAAACTCTATGTTGTCGGCAATTAGCCTCGCAATGATCTTAATTGCGGTTGTCAACCCAAAACCCTTTAAATATATATTAAATGCATTTTACCAGATATAAAATGACTACTACATAATCTGTGGTAATCGTTTGGAGCCCAGTTTTCTCGTCGAATTGCAGCAGTCCATCTCGCTCTCCTCTCCGGGTCTCTCGGAATACGGTAGAACTTCAAGTCTCTCCGTCTATCTTCTCTGTTATTGCAACCAACCGCCACACACGCCTTCAGCATTTTGATTATTAATGTTAACAAGCAGAAAAACACGCCATAATAGGAGGAATTTACGTAGCGGTAATGCGTCAACACGACGAGTTGACGGACAATATGGCGCGGAGGCGTGGTTGTGACGTCATGTGAGTAGGGTCTATAGGGCTCTAGCGTCCCCAACAGGTGGATGACGTCAGCGGGTGACTGGGCTCATCGGTTTTACTATTCAGCCCATTGAGGGGGAATTATTCAGAAAGAGGAAAACGCGACCAAGAGAGCCACAAAATGTCATTGTTTCAGTCTTTCTACTCCAATATTTTTACAGGATATTCTTTTCATCCAAGTATTTTTCCCCAAAAGCAAAATAAATGGCTTGAGAAGGACCAGTCAGCCCGTCGAGGGGGAACTATTCACAACGAGGAAAACGTGACGAGAGCTGCAAAATGTCGTTGTTTTTGTCTCTTTACTTCAATATTTTTACAGGATATTCTTTTTATCCAAGTATTTTCCCCAATTGCTAAATAAATGGCATGGTCATGACAAATAACAGTCTTGTGCTAAATGGAATATGAAATAATAAAAATGCACTTATTCAGGACGACATGGCAAAATTACTCCATAATGGTCAAAACTGTCGACTTCACCTTTAATGTCGCACCTCCCGAACGATGTTTTATGACACCTAATTCGGGCATATTTAATTTCCCTTCCCCGGCTTCGGAGAATGTAAAGAAACCAAGAGGCGTGACAGTTAGCCGACATGCTAACCCGAACCGAGTGATATTTCAAAGTCTTCGAAGCGGAAAATCACACATAACTAGCCCGGATTATTCGACATGACGACTGGGTTGTTGATTGTCTTCGCGGATCGGCAAACCGCCCGGCGGAGAGCAATTTACAGCTCGTTCCCCGGAGGAGGGCGGCTGCAGTTGTTGTGCAGCTAACGTGCAGCTAATTTACACGAGGAGAGCTTTTTATATGCCTATCAATGATCAAACGTAAGTAGTCCTTTATTTAAAGAAAGTTTGTAGTGTTTACTTTGGAATCGCTGTATTCGTATTTGACATAATACAAAACAAGATGTTTACTCACTTCCTCGTAAGTCCAATGGTCCCACAGTAGTAGGGCTTGTTTTGGCCAATGTCCACGGTGAATAGGAACCTTTTGAAACTCCAAAAAGGCGCACACGCCTCTCCCTCATAAAGCAAGATTTTTCTGCAGCCGTTTGGCTGGCGTGATGCGAAAAATAAACGTATTAATCCACAAAATCAGCTGAATCCTTAGTCCTCATACACAACAGTATCGCTGTTTAGTGAAGAGGACGCCTTCACCCGTACACGTCACAGCGCCCTCCTCCTCAATGCAAGACACTCATTTTCATGACGCGGGATTAAAAAAACTAAATAAATATAGCGATCGCTTCCACACACATCCAAGCGGTCCATATCATTCAGGAGCTTAAAATACCGCGTGTATTATGAAATAAACATGCTTTTTTGTGTCACATGCACTTTAAGGTAGTCGCACTTGGTATTGAGGTAGATTTGTGTCTTTATTATTAAATTTAAAAAAGTTCAAAATATATATTTTCAATGAAAAGAAAATCCCCCACATAAATTATACTAATAAAACGTTTTCAATCAAAGAGAAAATCCTTTAAATGCAAAATATAGTTGATACTCAATGTAATGCGTTTGATCACGTTTTCTATGATTGAAAATGTTTTCTTTGAGAGAAGTGATTATTGTTTGTTTGAAACAACTTTTTTTGATTGAAGTAATGTTTTGTGTTTGGGCCAAATTTTGGGTAGGACAATTGTCTTTATAATTCAAATAAATAACAATTTGCTTCAATTAAAAAAAAAAAAAAAAAATCTATTTCATGCTACAACAAAAACTAGCTAAATAAAATGATCCTCCCTCAATAAAAAAAAAAAAAAACTTTAAGAGGTGTTTTTTTTGGGGGGGGCGGGGTTCAAGTGAAATAAGTTTTGAAGCCTTTTTTCGTTTGATTGAATCATTTTGGCACACATTTTGCCCTTCCCTATTGGTCAGACATGTTTGAGTGACAAGTGTCTACACCAACCCCGTCGCACTGAAAAACCTGTCGGGGTGCGCTAACGGCTAGCTGAGCACATTAGCCCAGGGGTCGGCAACCCAAAATGTTGAAAGAGCCATATTAGACCCAAAACAAAAAAACAATAGAATACAATAGAATAGAACTTTATTGTCATTGTCAGCAAGAATTTTGTCAACAACGAAATTTGATTTGGCACTCCAGTATTAAAATATGTATTAAAATTTAAAAAAAAAAAAAAATAGAATAAATATTAGGAAAATAGAAACTCTGGAGCTATAAGTAAGTAATTATGGCTTGCTTGAACTGAATACTGTATGTGCAACACATGCAATACGGTCCTGAAGTTAGAAGTGTCATTTGTGCAAAACAAGAATAAAATGTGAATAAAATTTTTCACAGAGTAATGTGCAAGTTCACAGTTTAGAGCAGGTTAAAAACACCAGTTGAAGAGCATTTATGGAGAGTTCAGTTTTTGTGCATATTTAGCGTAGTAATGGCCCTGGGAAAGACGCTGTCTCTCAGCCTGTTAGTCCTTGTTTTATGGAACCTGCAGCAGGTAAAAAACAACTATGTCTGGAGCCGTAAAAAATTAAAAGCCTTATAAAAGCCTTGTAATGAAGGGAACACTTGATGTATCTATATTAGCTGTATTAGTCTACTATCATAATGACTAAGTTGGCTACAAATATGTAATAAGCCTTCATGATTAAATGTTTATTTTCCCTGCAGTGCATCCTATAGAGCAGAGGTCACAGAACCGCGGACCTCGGTCCGGTTCCGGACCCCCAAGTCGTCTGGACCGGATCTCAAGCTGTCCGGACTAATACACGTTGCAACAACAAAAATCATTTTTTTCTGCGGGTTTGCAGAGCAGAGGCGGGCAACAAACAAAAACCTTAGCGGTGACGCACGTGAGCCAGCCAATGGGAGTGAAGCATTTGAAAGTTATTTTTAGAACAGCATATCTCACACTCGCTTTCCAGACTCCGCGAAGTGACAGCCAAAAACTGAGCCGAATGAAGTTGGAGGAAGAGGCGAAAAGGTACAGCAAATGGCGTGCTCAAAACTACGCAAGATTGATGCAGAAAACAGAGTGTTTAAGGAGGAGTAGACCAACACATTTTTGTTCATTTTACCTGGCGGCAGCACAAGACCGCTATGCCTCATCTGTTCAGGGACTGTGTTCTGCCAAAATCTGCTACATCGGCGAAACGTCCTACATTTGTCAAATTTGACAGCCAAAGTACTACCGTGCGCGCTAAACTTGTTTTGTTTGGATGCATACAGGCAGAACGTACTAAAAATGCCTTAAGAAAATACTTAAATGCAGTTATACCAAATAAGGATGGTTTAAATACGCTACGTGACTAATGTGGTCAACTGCTTCAAAGCTAACACAAAAAAACACAATGGTTAAAAGTATGAGAGGGTGCAAAAAGTATTTTTGAGGCAATGAAAAGGTTCTAAAAAACTAAATAAAAACAAAAATAATGAGTACTCGCCGCTTCTGACCAATGTGCGCATGCGTGTTGATGCTTGCGCAAGCGCGCTGAGCGTTGTGTAGACGTTTCGCCGCGTAGTAAGGAATGGCCGAACAACGGTAGCGCTTGTAAAAAGCAGCAATTTGAAAAGGCACTATGAGACGAAGCACGCAGCTTTTTCGCAAAGTTTCCCTATGAACTCTGCCATCCGTTCTCAAAAAATAGTGGAATTAAGGGCTCAATATGATCGCTTTATTATTTATTACTAATGAATTATTATTAAATATTATTTATTACTTACTATAAATTTATTTTTTTATATTTTATTTACATTTTTTAATGTTGTAATTATCAGCATGGCCACGTAAAGATACGTTTGTATTTTTTGGAAAAAAAAGAAGCATTAAAAATATTTCCGGACCCGAGATTGTTGTAAGTTTTAAATTTCGGATCCAGAGGATTTTTAATTCATGACCCCTGCTATAGAGAATGACACACCAAGTGACTACACTGTTGTACGATGGGTTAGATCAGGGGTGTCCAAACTTTTTGCAAAGGGGGCCAGATTTGGTGTGGTAACAATATGGGGGGCTGACCTTGACTGACGTCCTTTACGTACAACTATATATTTAAGCAAATTTTAGCAAGCCGTTCTGTGTGTCACATTTGCTTTATTATAGGGCTGCAGCTATCGAATATTTTAGTAGTCGATTAATCGATGGACTAGTTTGTTCGAATAATAGAGTAATCGGATAAGGAACATGAAAAATTAAAACACCTGAGCTGAGCCTCAAATGATATAATTTTTAAAAATGAGGATCTGTGTTCAACAAAAGAACAATTGGCTAACTTGGAAAGAAAAAGTCTGCTAGCTTAAATGCTGTAAAATGCTAAAGTTTTTTTTTTTTTTTTTTTTTTTACAATGAATGATATGAATGAATGAAATATTTATTGTCATCATCGTCATCGGTATCATTGACAATATTTGATAATTACAAAATGTGATATGATTTGCCCGAAGGAAGGAACCGAAGAAGACAAAGGGACCATGACAATGCTCTTAATAAGTGGTTCAGACACATATTCCCACAAAAAAACGGCTAAATATACCTACAAACTAAATTAAGAATGCATTAAAAAAACATTCGCTCAAACAAAAACTTAGCCTATGTTGGTCTTACCAGGGAGCAGTTGGATTCAGCCATGTGAAAAGAGGCAGACCAGAGGGCATTGCATCCACCCTCATCAGTAAAATTAAATGCAAACACTTTTAAAATCAACCATTACAGTGCCACTTCAATGAAACGAATACTCGAAGCAACAAAATTTATTCAAATATTTTTTTCTAATAGAATACTCGAGTTAATCGATTAATCGTTGCAGCGCTACTTTTTTTTTTTAATTAATAATTTCAACAATTTTGCAACTAGCCTTTGTGGCGTTCTCTTTCAACTCTCGGGCTCTTGCAAAATACTGCTGCTGTGAAATTAAACTAGCTTCAATTTCTCGCTACGTATCTACCCTGTAATCTTGTCGTATATGTCAGCGTGTCTTGTTTGGTAATATCGCCTCATATTGAACTCTTTAAAAACAGCGACTGTCTCTTTGCAAATGAGGCAGACACAGTTGTTGCGTATTTTAGTGACGAAATAGTCCAGTTTCCACCTATCCTTGAAGTACCAGCTGTTGCAGTCAACTTTTTTTTTGTTGATTGTCGCCATTTTAGAAAATTGGGAGTAAAGGGTCACATGTAGTAATGTTGCTTCGAGTGGTGCTCCCTTTTAGTGGGTAAATGAGGAGCAACATTTAGTGTGTAAGCTACTTCATATGCTTGTAGCGGTACTGCTGACCAATTTATTAAGTCTGTGTGTGGGCCAGACGTTATTGATTTTATGACAGAGGCTGGGGGCCGGATGAAATCTGACCACAGGCTGCATTTGGCCCCCGGGCCGGACTTTGGACATGTCTGGGTTAGATGGTCAAGTTTAAAGTGGAAATGTGAAGTAAGGTTGGCATGTTTTTGAATAATATCAATGGCTGAAAAATAATAAGCATTTTTTTTTTTTTTTTTTTTTTTTTAACGCAACCCTTCCAGATTCTTTGTTCAACCCATAGCAACGCCCTTGACAACGAAAATGCTTTCTTCGGCAATCTTTGGAAATCTTCGGAAATGACGTCACACCTAGAAGTGCGAGGGAAGTCCGCCATAGAACAGTATTGTTTGTTACATTGTTTCTCGGTAAGATGCCACGGCGGTGTGTGGCGATGTTTTGTTCTCAATCTAACGAAAAGTTGTTTGAGTGGCCAAAGGATAGCAGGGCACGTAAATGGACATCTTTCGTTCTCATGAAGCGAATAAATTTCACACCATCATCGAGTAGTAATCTCTGCTACAAACACTTTGAAGATGCCTGCTTCCTAAACCGGGCTGCTTATGATCAAGGATTTGCCAAAAAGTAAGTGTGATTTTTGGATAGATGACTGATTACTTTGTCAAAGCAGAGCTGCTAACTGTTGTGGAATGTACAGTAGAAGCTAGCGACGTTAGCCGAAAGCCAACTCGTGGCAATAGTCGTGGCATAGTTGTTGTTGTGTTAGCTAGGTTAAGCGTGTTTAAATTGTGCGTCATCTACGATCTTGTCCGAAAAGGTTAATCCACTGTCAATCGGGAAAGGGGTGTGGATGTGCACATAAGCGGGTCGGCGTCGCGGTAATTCACGGTCACAATGCGGTAAGAGACACACACCGCCGGTGAGGTTGTGCACATTTATTTGTATTTGTATTATGTATTTCCACCTTCATGCTTCAAGCATTGCATTGCATTTGTATGGTTCGGCGTTTCTTTCACGGTGATCAGCCTTCTAGTTTGTGTTTTAAGAGAGCCGCTGACAGGTGACAACTAGTGTGTCGGCATTGAGTCAATCTCGCAGCGAATCAGCGAGCGGCTCAAGTCACGCAGTGAATCATGGGAAATGTAGTCTCGGGACAACACTGAAGTGGTGCTTTGTAATCTGTTCGCATGTGTGAAAAAACTACATTTCCTCACGGCATTAGACGCCACTTCCTGCCGAGAGCCCCAAGCTGTGTTTGTACTGTTAGCTCCATGTGTTAATAAAGAAACATAGTTGTCAGCACGTCGTGTGTTCGATACCTTTGTCAACAAAAAGCTCATAACAAGACACTATGCACGATCCGTTTAAGAGACGCTGGGACTGGAAGTAGTAGTAGCTGGTAGTACGAGGTGAGGCGGAGATGAGCAAGAAGCAAAACTTCGCGGTCGAATGTGAAGGCAGTCCGCTATTATTTTGTTTTTTTATTGTTGCCACAATAAAGTGGAGAAAGCCATCAAAGACTCATCTCCTTCTTTCCTCCCAACGTTTTTTTATTATTATTTTATATGCACGAGAGCTGCCGGATCTGTCAAAATGAACATGAAGTCTGATTATTATTTTTTTTAAACAATGTCATCAGATAGACAAAAACAAAATTATGTGCAAATGCCTGCTTCTTCAAATCATGAAAATAATAACAGCCTATATCTTACCAATCTTGTAGTCTCGATGGGTCTTGTCTCCATTCCATGTCAGGTAGTTTAGGCACATTGTCTGCATCCTGATTAGCCTCTGGCTAATACATGTTAGGTCTAACATAAAATTCCAACCTCCTCTTCTTCCTCCAACTCTTAAAAAACTTGGCTCTCCTCCCTTGCGCTCGATCTGTCCCTTATATCGCTGTTTGAATCATTGTTTGAAGGGCTTTGTATGGCGGCCGTATGTATGGAGCGCTGCCATCGCTGTTCTCTGTGTGACGTATCACTTCCGGGTTCGTCCCCTTTCAGGCTCGAACTTCGGAAACGCGATTATTTTGTCAAATATACAACATATAAATTATTTTTCATGCTTTATTTGTTGGACAATGTTTAAATTAAAATATTTAAATTTGAATTAAAATAATATTTCTGTCATGCCAGTAGTGTGTTTTTCTACTTTCATTTTACGTGTAACTCCAAATCCAGAACTCCATGGTTTTGACATTTGATTTTCATTGATAATTTTTGTGTGATTTTGCTGTCAGCACATTAAACTATGGAAAGAACAAACGATTTCATAACAGCATTTCATTCATTCATACCTACGTTTTAATTTAGGGTTCCATTTTTTGGGGGGGAGCAACACACATTATACACCGTATGGATATATACAGTACAAGCCAAAAGTTTGGACATACCTTCTCATTCGTGCGTTTTCTTTATTTTCATGACTACATTGTAAATTCTCACTGAAGGTAATAAAACTATCACTATTATTACTATTACTAAACTAATACTATTTGCTAGTTTTGCACACGCTTGCAATTCTCTGGATGAGTTTTAAGAGAAGTCACCTAATATGGTTTTTGACTCCACAGGTATGTATGCCTTTTCAGGGTTAACGAGTGGAATTTATTGCTTTATCAATGGGGTAGGGACCTACATTTGTGTTGCATTGAATGAGGTGTGTCCAAAGGTTTAGCCTGTTCTGTATATATAGTTTTTATTTTTAATGTACAGTACTTATGTACTTTATTCCGCAATGCTATTTGATGTACAGTATATTTGTTAAGTCATTCACTGCTAGCCCAGATTTCAGTTTTTGTAGTCTTCGCAGAGTATGTGTTGTGCTTGTAATTAAAAGAAGAATTAATACTGTATACATTAAAAACATTGATTGACGGTGCTAGATGTCCAATCAATTTGGACTGGGAGGGGCGAATGAACGGATGCTCTTTTGCCCCTCCCATTCAAAATGGACTGGATGTCTTGCACTGCCAATGGCAGCAAATGAGTTAGGTGTAAATTCGGGCATCAAGGGGTTAAGTAAATCTGACTAATAGTTGTTTTCCAGTCAATTCTACATAACAGATTTTGATGACTTGACACAATAACTCTCCCTTTCAGTGCCATCGTTAAAGTTGGCTAGTTGGCTTATTAGTAAGCATGAATGGTCACCTTTGTTGTCTGCAATTGACCATCAACTGGTCCAGGGTGTAATCTGTGACCATAAACAAAATAAGAAGTCGACAATGGATGAGTGGCATTGTAAATATTGTTTCACTGCAAGATGATGACGGTGGTGGCTTCGCTGGCTGAGTTCTTTCAATTGCATATGTTGTCTCTTTTCACAATTCCTAACAGTCTAACTATTAATTATTCAATATTTTATCTGACATTCCAGCTCCAAAAATGTTCTGAAAATGATGCCTTTACCTAGTAATGTGTGGAGTTTAACCCCTTTACCCCCATTTGTAAAAAAAAAAAAAAAACAGAAAAGCTATGCACTGCAGCTATAAACATTCTTCTTGTCACACAAGTAAAATTATGTAATTCACTGTTCAACGTAGAGTCAATGAAACAAGAACTTTGGATAGTTTTCCACAACATGGTTCATGGTCCTTGCTTTCATGTGGCACAATAGGCATACATTGGGGCAAATAAGTATATAGCCAACCACTAATTTTGCAAGTTCTCCCACTTAAAAATATTAGAAAGGCCTGTTATTGTCAACATGGGTAAACCTCAACCATGAGAGACAGAATGTGAAAAAAAAAAAAAACAGAAAATCACATTGTTTGATTTTTAAAGAATTTATTTGCAAATCATGGTGGAAAATAAGTATTTGGTCAATACCAAAAGTTCATTTCAATACTTTGTTATGTACCCTTTGGTGGCAATAACAGAGGCCAAACGTTTACTGTAACTCTTCACGAGCCTTTCACACACTGTTGCTGGTATTTTGGCCCATTCCTGCATGCAGATCTCCTCTAGAGCAGTGATGTTTTGGGGCTGTCATTGGGCAACATGGACTTTCAACTCGCTCCACAGATTTTCTATGGGGTTGAGATCTGGAGACTAGCTACGGCACTCCAAGACCTTGAAATGCTTCTTATGAAGCCACTCCTTTGTTGCCCTGATTGTGTGTTTGGGGTCATTGTCATGCTGAAAGACCCAGCCACGTCTCATCTTCAATGCCATGCTGATGGAAGGAGATTTTCATTCAAAATCTCTCGATAAATGGCCCCATTCATTCTTTCCTTTACACAGATCAGTCGTCCTGGTCCCTTTGCAGAAAAACAGTCCCAAAGCATGATGTTTCCACCCCCATGCTTCACAGTGTGGATGGTATTCTTCGGATGCAATTCAGTATTCTTTCTCCTCCAAACACGAGAACCTGTGTTCCTACCAAAAAGTTCTATTCTGGTTTCATCTGACCACAACACATTCTACCAGTCCTCTTCTGCATCATCCAAATGCTCTCTAGCAAACCGCAGACGGGCCTGGACGTGTACTTTCTTGAGCAGGGGGACACTTCTGGCAGTGCAGGATTTGAGTCCCTGGTGGCGCATTGTGTTACTGATAGTAGCCTTTGTTACTGTAGTCCCAGCTCTCTGTAGGTCATTCACTAGGTCCCCCCGTGTGGTTCTGGGATTTTTGCTCACCGTTCTTCTTATCATTTTGACGCCACGGGGTGAGATCTTGCATGGAGCCCCAAATCGAGGGAGATTATCAGTGTCTTCAGTGTGTATCAGTGTATCAGTGTCAGTGTATGTCTTCCATTTTCTAATAATTTCTCCCACAGTTGATTTCTTTACACCAAGCGTTTTACCTATTGCAGATTCAGTCTTCTCAGCATGGTGCAGGTCTACAATTTTGTCTCTGGTGTCCTTCGACAGCTCTTTGGTCTTGGCATTAGTGGAGTTTGGAGTGTGACTGACTGAGCTTGTGGACAGGTGTCTTTTATACCGATGATGAGTTAAAACAGGTGCCATTAATACAGGTAACGAGTGGAGCCTCGTTAGACCTCGTTAGAAGAAGTTCAACCTCTTTGACAACCAGTAATCTTGCTTGTTTGTAGGTGAGCAAATACTTATTTTCCACTCTAATTTGGAAATAAATTCTTTAAAAAAATCAAACAATGTGATTTTCTGTTTTTTTTTCCACCTTCTGTCTCTCATGGTTGAGGTTTACCCATGTTCGCAATTACAGGCCTCTCTAATCTTTTCAAGTAGGAGAACTTGCACAATTGGTGGTTGACTAAATACTTATTTGCCCCACTGTATGTGTCATAGCAGCGTGATTAGAAAATGCATCTTATTGGACTGAGAGAAAGGTTAAAATGTGGCATGTATTGGATATGTGCTAATGTGAGGGCAGCGTAGAGTAAATTGGTGATGTGTAAGCACGGATAGTCATCCAAACATTGTAAATCTATATGCCCATTTTTTATACTGCTATTCTCTCGAAGGCCTTGCTGAGCTGGAGTCTATTCCACCTGATTTTGGGCAAGAGGACTGCTTGCCAATAACACAGATAATCAATTTTAAAACTATTAATCTTACGGTACTGATTCGTTATTGTTTGCTGTTTCTGCTACTTACAGTATGCTTCTTTTCTCTCTGGCTCTTTCTTTTGGAACATGAAAATGGTTTTCCATTTCTGTGCCAACCCAATGATTGACTGGTTCTCACTCTGGAATGTATTCAGTCTCTCACTCTTAGGGCATATTTGAACTGGGCTGGTTGTATTGCATGATAATTCGTGCTTCTGCACGGCAGCAGGGTGACAATTAGGGTTGCTAACTTCCTGGAAAAAAATAAGGGACACCTCAGGTCCCTCATTGGTAGGTACGGGCGGCTGGCCTGATAACTGTAACCCTTTAATTATTTTCTGTATGTGAAAAGGGATTTTAAAAAATATATATATCATAATTATAGTATTACATATTTGAGTTTATTTAAACATATAACCACATGGCAAAACAATAATTATCAGTGATGTATTTTTAATACAAAATATACTAGAATTAAAACTGTCATGCTAAATTTATAATTGTATAATTTAACGCTTAAGGTCCTGAGCCTTTATGTGTGTGTGTGTGTGTGTTTAGCCGTATTTTTAAAATAACTTGTATTTTTAAAATAATAATAATAAAAAGTGCAAACAAACTCTCGGTGATTTTTTTTTTCTTTTTTTACAATATAGGTGCGTTCAAAGTACCGTCATTATTTTCGCAAATAATCACTCCAAATATTATGAATTTGACACATGTAATACATTTAATGAAAATGGAGTACACAGAGAACAAGAAAACAAATGATCATCATTTTCAACACGCTTTTTACTCTCGCTTCACTCAAACCTCTTATTTTACACAATTATGTTTTCTTCCATTAGCGACAGTACCTCAACCAATGAGATGAGTGGGATTTCGTATTGTCATTGTTCCATCAGCCCGTTGGTCATTGGGAGGGGTGGAGTGTACTCAAATCCGCCACGTGAGGTGTAGAACACAGTATTTTTGTGAATCCCTTGTGAGTGTATGTTGGCATCCTGTTCTATGCTGTCTGACCGCAAATTCTGACACCGAGTGTTTCTACTTTAATGTGTCTAATTGCACCGAGTCATGCGTTAATAGACATGTGATAGTCCTGCAGACGAGTGGAAATGCTGTGTGGGAGCCGCCCCAGGGCCACGGCCCTTTCCCTGCCAATCAGGGGCAGCCCATCCCTCCTCCCTGCAGCCCAGCAAGGGGGCCACCGTCATCTTCCCGGGTTCCAGAGTGGTCCCCTGGGCCATCCGTGCCCCCATCAACTGGTCTTCGGGGATGGGATGCGCCACCACGTGTTTTATTTTCCCGAATGTACCTTAAGGACTTCCTGGATGTGTAGCATGTGAATCATAACACAAGGTCTACAGGCAGACTTTTTATGTGGCTGTCAAATGGAGAGCATTGTCTTTAGTTAGAAATTACAACCCATGATTATTGCCATGGTCACAAGACTTCAATATATGCTTGTGGTGCAACTGTGCAAGTGAGCGTCCCTGGGAATTCACGGCATGCAAGACAAGCAGAGGTTGCATCATGAGCCCTACAATTTTATTTTCCTGAGGCCCATTTTTTCACCCTGGTCTAGTTAAATCAGCATTGACAATGGGTCATGAAAGCTCTTAGAAAATATGACTTAACAGTATAAAAATCTACTGTGTAGCTACAACTAGCTGTAGTACCTCACGCGTGTTTATTAGTGGTGTAATAATTCATTGATCTGGATTGATTATTTAGGCAAAATTGAATCAAAATCCATCAAAACATTGACCAATTGGTCATTCGTTCTAATTTCTGATATTTTTTTAGAAAAAAATTTGTCAAAAACAGAAAAATTCAAATGGCTAGTTGGGAAGCACGTGCCCTTCATGTGCACATACAGTGGTATGCAAAAGTTTAAGCACCCCAGATCATTTTTAAGATTTTCCTTTGTACGTAAATCACTGATTGTTTGGAACAAAAATTTCAGTTAAATATATCATATGGCAGATGAACACATTAATACTTGTGAAGTGAAATGAAGTTTATCGGATACACGGAAAGTGTGTAATAATTATTCAAACAAAAAATAGGCTGGTGCGTAAAATTAGGCACCCCTACAGAAAAACTATTGAAAATTTTGTAGGTCCTCCATTTCCTTACTATGTTCCTAATAGTGGAAAATGACAGCTGAAACTTCTGTGACAGCTTTTTGTATGCTTCCCCTAAACCATAATTTTGAATAATATTTTTTTCCTAGATCATTTGACTGTTGTTTTAAGGCTCCCATGTTCTCACTCTTCAGAGATGATGGAAAGAGGAGAACAATTTGCAAAAAAAAAAAACACCTTAAATACACATAAAAAACACAAGGGTGCCCAAATTTATGCACCAGCCAATTTTTTTGGAATGATTATTACGCACATTCTGTTTCTCCTATAAACTTAATTTCACTTCTCAAATATTAGTGTGTTCATCGTTAACATGACATATTTAACTGAACTTTTTGTTCCAAAAAATCAGTGATTTACAAAATTGTTTTATTTTTTTTTAAATAAAAAAAAACAAACAAAAGAAAATCATAAAAATGATCAGAGGCGCCCAAATGTTTTGCATACCACTTTATATGTGTTTTAAATGCTTTGTGTAAAGCATAATTTATTTAGAAACTTGTGGTGTGCTTTGAGATACTTGCACTCATCGAACCTTTCCCTTATGTAACAGACTTGAATTACAGGTTGCACATGTGATTATTTTCAATTGCTATCAGGTTGTTACCACATCCTATAAAATAGATCCATGTAGGACATCACTTTAGTAGTGTTCACACTTGACTAGACTGGTTAAATTAAAAACAAATCCTTTCCTAAATTTGCACACAAACACAAGAACCAGCACGCATGAAAAAAAAACAACAAACAAACGAAAAAACAACAACCCATCCCTCTCTTAATAATTAAGAATGTAAAGAATGCAAACAGGAAGTTCGCTAAAGTAGCAGTGTATCATCTTCGTTAAAAATTACTGTATTTTTCAGACTGTAAAGCGCGTCGGATTATTCAGCACACCATCAATGAACAAATCTATTTTCATTCACAAAGCACACCGGATTGTAAAGGGCATTTGTGCGCCAATGCACAGCATTTGTCATTTGTTCATCTATTAACATTGTTATTATTGTTTTATTTATCAACTATTTTGTTATTTGTTTCATTTATATTCTACATAAATGAATAAATCTAAACTAAGATAGGAATTACACCTACTAATTAAATTACTTAAACTACAGCTACTTTACGGCTATTTGCCACTACTTAAAACTTATCTTTTTTTTTTTTAACTTTAATTTCACATTGTTCCACTGATAATTAAATGTTCGATAATCAACTGTAAGTAACTCTGTATTGTTTGACTACAGTAGTTGTAATGCTTCTTGGCACCAGGCCAGAAATTGGTATTGTATACACAATGACAGAAACAATTCAGTGAAAGGTAACAGGGTGTTGGGGAATTGCGAGTAAGGCTCTAATTGTTAACATTTCTGAGCCTATTTAAACTCAGGGGTGAAAGTGTCTACAATTTCTTGCCGGAACTCCCAGACGTGAAGGTTGCCACTGAGCCAGAAATTTTATCAATTAATTAATTCATTTATTTTTTTTTTTTTTTTTTTGGGGGGGGGGGGGGGGGTCAAACCTCCTAAAACTACTGAAATGCAAAGAAAACTGTTTTGGCACAGTTATTTGTATAACACATACAAAAACTGATTTTCATTCAAAATTGTATTTTTTCAATGGTTTGCAAAATAAAAGTTAACAAGAACAGCAATAACCCCAACCTCCAGCTCCTAATTTTTGTTTTCCCATATTTCCTCACATACTAAATGCCAAATCTCAATTTTAACTACTTAAGAACATAGCATGTATATTAAAATTCAACTTAATGTAAACATGTACTTTTGCTTCTTTTTTGTTTTTGTTTTTAATAAAAAAGATATAAGTGACATTCATTCAGAAAAATAAGTACAAATGACATTATGCAGAGTGAAATGGAATATATTTTGAAGATCGAGCATAGACTTTTTTAAATCATAAGGAAATGAATAAGTAGCCTAACATAAATGAACAAATATAAGTCCAAAGTGCACATTGACAGCTAAGATGTTCTGAACCTCCCCATCAGAGCAAATAAAACTAAATATGATAAATAAGCCTCCTCAACACTTTCCTTGCTCTTAAAGATATAATCCATTTTCTTTTGCATTGCCCTTTTTTTGTTGCATGAATTCAACAAACTTTTTTTTTTTTTCGCTGTTCCAGAAAATATGCACATTTGAACCAATCAGAACTAACTATCTCTGTTGACCACATGTCAGTATGTCAGCCAATTGAACAGATAAATGATTTTGCTTTGCTGCGTGCATTCGCACATTGACGTGACTCATCATCGTCAGACTCAAATAACTGCAGCAGCCGGGGAAACCTCCATGCTGTCCATAGAATAAAATAAAATAATAAATATTGGTGGAAACGGATTACGCTACAAAAGCACTTTATTATGCTGGTTGTTAACACTTTTGTATTTAAATCTGTTGTTAGTAGGTAGATTGTTTTCTTCTTGGAAATGAAATGCATGTGTGGCAGCTTAGCAATTTTTTTTTACATCGCGTTTTGACAGTTGCAATCATATTTTTGGAATCAAAGCAGAGTGTACCGGAACAGCATTCCGGCCCTGAATCTTATACCGGAACTGCATTCCTGCCCTGAATCTTATACCGGAACTGCGTTCCTGACCGTTCTGGCCCACTTTCACCCCTGATTAAACTGTATATACATTTTTATATACAGTACTACTCAATTTTTTACTTTACAGACTCACTAAGTGATTTTTGGGGAGGAAGTGTCCAAACCCAAATTCCAATGAAAAGGTAAGTAAGACACAAAAAAGACTTGACAAAGTTCAGCATGTGGAAAAATAAAACATAATAAAAAACTCACCTGTTTTGACCATTAAACATCTGAACAGTTAAAATGACAACAAGTGTCAAGATTCGGTATAAAAGCGGCATCCCTGAAAGGCTCTGTTGTTTACACTTTTGGGGTGAGGTTAGCTACTTTGTAAACAACTGTATGGGCAAATTGTTCAAACCTTTAAGAACACAACATTTAGGAATTTTATCATATAAGGTCTTTAATATCACCAAAAAACCTAATCTGGATAAATCTCTGCATGTAAATGGTAAGGCATAAAAGAAATATTTAATGCCCAAGTCCCTGTTAATGTTGTTTTTGGTGGTCAGAAAACGTTATTACCCCAAATTTAGAAGTGCTGCATGCATAGAGTCGATTGGGTGGAGCGTCCTGGTAGTAAATACAATACGCTGCTCTCTCTTCAGGCCACATTTATGAAACCTGCATAGAAAAGGTTCTAAATTCCTTTGTAGAAGGGAAATTTCTAATGTGTGTCAGTACAATAAAAACAGCATTCATCAATATACAATGCTGGCCAAAAGTATTGGCACCACTGCAATTCTGTCAGAAATGCTCAATTTCTCCCAGAAAATGATTGCAATTACAAATGCTTTGGTAGTAATATCTTCATTTATTGTGCTTGCAATGAAAAAAAAACACAAAAGAGAATGGGGGAAAAAAATTAAATCATTATCATTTTACACAAAACTCCAAAAATGGGCCGGACAAAAGTATTGGCACCCT
Source organism: Corythoichthys intestinalis (assembly GCF_030265065.1). Classification (NCBI taxonomy): domain Eukaryota; kingdom Metazoa; phylum Chordata; class Actinopteri; order Syngnathiformes; family Syngnathidae; genus Corythoichthys; species Corythoichthys intestinalis. The sequence continues at coordinate 21,906,653 of NC_080409.1, forward strand.
TTGAAAAAATGTGATGCTTCTCTAATTTTTGTAATTAACAGCACCTGTTACTTACCTGTGGCACATAACAGGTGGTGGCAATAATTAAATCACACTTGCAGCCAGTTAAAATGGATTAAAGTTGACTCAACCTTTGTCTTTTGTCATCGTGTGTACCCCATTGAGCATGGACAAAAGAAAGAAGACAAAACAACTGTCTGAGGACTTGAAAAATTGACGAGAGATTTCAACGAAAGATTGTGTGGATGGTGGATAAAGAACCTTGACTAACATCCAAACAAGTTCAAGCTGTCCTGCAGTCCGAAGGTACAACAGTGCCACCCCGTACTATCTGTCGGCGTCTGAATGAAAAGGGACTCTATGGTAGGATACCCACAAAGACCCCACTTATGACACAGAGACATTAAAAAGCCAGGCTGGAGTTTGCCAAAACTTACCTGAGAAAGCCAAAAACGTTTTGGAAGAATATTCTCCAGTCAGATTAGACAAAAGTAGAGCTTTTTGGGAAAAGGCATCAACATAGAGTTTGCAGGGGAAAAAAACGAGGCTTTCAAAGAAATGAACACGGTCCCCACAGTCAAACATGGCGGAAGTTCCCTGATGTTTTGGGGTTGCTTTGCTACCTCTGGCACTGTACTGCTTGACCGTGCGTATGGTATTATGAAGTCTGAAGACTAGACGACTTCTAAATTAACTCAGGTGCGCCACGCTGGCAACCAGGCTTTCATAGGTTTCAGAACAGTCATAGATTTTTCTAAAATTGCAGCGGAAAGTTAGGGGCCGTGAGTAGCCCTCAAAAATGTTCATTTGCTTTGACCCCTCCTCTGAAGAAAATATTTTCCTGCAAGTATTATACACCTAACAGGGTCTCTAGTCATTACAATTTTCTAAGCAACTTTAAAAAAAAACAAACAAACAAACAAACAACAAAAACCCCTACCATCTTTTAAACTCACAAACTTTCCCAGCAACCGGGTAAAATTCTTCCAGCGTGAAAGGGCCTCATGACAGTATGCCTGCTGCCATCATAGGATCATGGATTGGCTTGCATGTGACACAAAGATAAAACATATTTGTAATAGTAATAATATGGTTTGTTCATGTCGCATTTGTATTTTTTTAATCAATATTGTTATTATTTGGTTTCAATGACAGCGGAATGATGCATGGTTGGACCCTTGGGGCTCTCAGCATGAGCAGTGTATTCGCACTGAATCTCACGTTGGTCAAGTCCTTTCATATCACTGACATGGGGACTTCCAGAGTTTTAACAGATATTACATAACACACATAAGCTGCATTATTTTGCTCGGTGACACAAAGTCTACAAATTAAACAATATTGTCAAACACTGCCTTATTTATTTAAAGCCACAAAATGAATGCAGAATCAGCTTACTTACCGTCCTCTGTTCATCAGCAACGTCATTCATTTTGTAGTGGTAAAAATTACAACAATACAAACTTATTTTATCCATTATTGTTGTTAGTATTTGCGTGAATTTTAGCCATGCATTGTACAGAAATGCTTTGCAGGCCTCAAGTCAGCCACTAGCAAAGGGAGTTGAGCCAACATGCCCAACCTGTGTGGCAACCAGTCGAGGAAATACCATCCATCCCAACAGGCTTCTACGAGTAGGATAGGGAAACGTGCTGCTGTTAAAGGGAATTAAAACAAAACAGCTTATTAGTAAAGGCCAGTGCTGGTCCGGATTGAGATGACATGCTTCTGTTGTCCTGTTGGTGTTGAAAATGTTCATCTACTGACATGGAGAATGTGTGTTCTGTTCAGGGTTGGAAGTCATGCAAGTTATGCCTATGCCAAAGCCGAAACAGCGATGACAGATTGCAGGGCAAATAAAATTCACGCTTTCTCCTCACTGAAAATTTCAGATACCGTATTAAGTTGCACCTGAGTATAAGTCGTACCAGCCATAAAATGCCCAACGAAGATGAAAAAAAAACATATAAGTCGCACCGGAGTATATGTCGCCTTTTTGGGGGAAATCTACTTGATAAAAATCCAACACATAGAACAGATATCATCTTGAAAGGCAATTTAGAATAAAAATACAATAGAGAACAACATGCTGAATAAGTGGACAGTATGATAATGTTACATGATGCATGAACAACGAAATGCGAACGTGACTGGTATGTTAACATACCTATTAGAGTTATTCAGATAACTATAGCATAAAGAACATGCTAACAAGTTTACCAAACCATCAGTGTCACTCCAAAACAACAAAATAACATCTGAAATGATATAATAATGTGTTAATAATTTTACACGTAAGTCGCTCCAGAGTATAAGTCGCACCCCCAGCCAAAATATGAAAATAACTACGACTTATAGTCCGAAAAACACGGTAAGTTTGTTTTGGTACGTACTTCACGTGCACAGTGAATCGGCACATAATGATTAATTCATTCATTGAGCAACAAAAATATGTTAAAGCTAAGTAACAAAACATAGGTTCATGTTTTTTTTTTTTTTTGTAACTCTACGTTGTAATCCAACACAAATAAAATGATGCATAAAAGTTCCATTCCATCATCGAGACAGTTAAAAACAAAAACAATTGAGACAGGAAATAGAAATACTGTACTGTAAAATGAAAAAGTGAATGAAAAGCAAAAGTCATGTAACTTGAAATTTGAACTTTATGGGCAGTTCTAAATACTTTGTTAAACAAATGCGTTTTTAGCCCCGGTTTTGAGCACACTTCAGAGCTTCAGGTAACTAGTTGTTCCAGAGGTGAGGAGCATTGTAAAAATGCTGCTTCACTGTGCTTGGTTCTAGTTCTTGGAACACATAGCAGAATGGGTCTATGCAGACAACCTTAGGAGTCCAGATGCTCCGTAGAGCTCAAACAAATCAAGCATGCGCTTTTTGGTCCGCGGTCATAAAGTGTTTCGTAGACCAGCAGTCGTATTTTATAGTCTCTCATTTGACTCACAGGAAGCCAGTGTAACGATTTCATAACCGGTGTAATATGGTCCACTTTCCTTTTATTTGTAACTGGACTCTGGCAGCAGCATTCTGTATTAGCTGCAGCTTCTTGATAGATATTTTGCTAAGAACTGTAAATATACCATTACAATTGTCCAATCTACTAAGATGAATGCATGGATACGTTTTTCCATGTTTTGTTTGGAAAAAAGCCCCTTAATTCTATAAAAAAAACAAAAAACAAAAAACAAAAAAAAACAATAAACAATAAACAGTTTGTATTTTCATTAATTTTTTTACCGTACATTGTTATCGATTGTACACGCAAAATTCCCGTTAAGCAGTACACTCAAAATTTCTGTTAATCAGTGCACAAATATTGTGTAGCTCTTAATTCCACAAGTACTGAATTCTACAAGAATGCAGAAATTTGTGACGGGTTGGACTGAATATACCGTATAAAAAGTGATCCAAACAAACTTTTTAGCACTCAGATGAATAATCAAGAGCGATGGAAGAAATTTATTTTATTCATATAACTGAAACCTTAAAACATGCCATGTAAGAAACAATTATGGAATTTTTATTTAAAAAATTATTTTAAATGTTTTTGAAATCTACGTCTGATATTCCTCATTGACCACTGAAACATCTCAGCTGGGATGCTATGAGTTTCATCCAGAATTCACTATGGTTACTAAAATTGAAAAGTGTTTACTTGCTTAAAGTGCGTATGGCAGGAGAAAAAAAGTCTTAAATAGGATTGTTATGTGAATTAGAATCATACTTTTAGACGATTCGACTATATACAACAATTTAGCAAAGCGCAGATGACGAGAAATCAGTCTTTTAATCTGCCGGATAGCCACGCCTACCATTATAGGGCTCTAGCGTCCCCAACAGGTGGATGACGTCAGCGAGTGACTGGGCTCATCGGTTTTGCTATTCAGCCCATTGAAGGGGAATTATTCAGAAAGAGGAAAACGCGACCAAGAGAGCCGCAAAATGTCATTGTTTCAGTCTCTCTACTCCAATATTTTTACAGGATATTCTTTTTATCTAAGTATTTTTACCCAATAGCTAAATAAATGGCTTGAGAATGACCAGTCAGCCCGTTGAGGGGGAATTATTCAGAACGAGGAAAACGCGATGAAGAGAGCTGCAAAATGTCATTGTTTCAGTCTCTCTACTTCAATATGGTTCCAGGATATTCATTTTATCCAAGTATTTTCCCCAATTGCTAAATAAATGGCATGGTCATGACAAATAACAGTCTTGTGCTAAATGGAATATCAAATTATAATAAAAAAATGCATTCATTCAGGACGACATGGCAAAATTACTCCATAATGGTCAAAACTTTCGACTTCACCTTTACTGTCGCACCTCCCGAACGATATTTTATGACACCTTTGTCGGGCTTATGTCATTTCCCTTACCCGGCTTCGGAGAATGTAAACAAACCAAGAGGCGTGACAGCTAGCCGACATGCTAACCCGAACCGGGTGATGTTTCAAAGTCTTTGAAGCGGGAAATCACACATAACTAGCCCGGAACATTTCACATGACAACTGGGTTGTCGATTGTCTTCGCCGATCGGCAAACCGCCCAGCGGAGAGCAATTTACAGCTCGTTCCCCGGAGGAAGGCGGCTGCAGTTGTTGTGTAGCTAACGTGCAGCTAATGTGTATGAGGAGAGCTTTTTACATGCCTATCCATGATCAAACGTAAGAAGTCCTTTATTGAAAGAAAGTTTGTAGTGTTTATTTTGTAATCGCTGTATTCGCGGCTATATTTAACACAAAGTTGCAATTTCTGATTGGGTGGAAAATTTGACAGAACACCGGGCACACCAAGAGGGCAAAAGCCGAGTATAGTGCTCGCCGGTGGGGGGATGTGCGAAAGTTTGTAGTGTTTACTTTGTAATCGCTGTATTCGCGGCTATATTTAACACAAAGTTGCAATTTCTGATCGGGTGGAAAATTTGACAGAACACTGGGCACACCAAGAAGGTAAAAGCCGAGTATAGTCTTCGCCCAGCAGGGGGGATGTGCGACAAGCCGCTGGTTGTCGGCCGAGGGGACAAGAAGCTTGTCAGCCACAAAATGCAAGCCACTTCCGTATTAACCCTTAGATGCACAAGTTACTGGACCCCACACTCTTCCATAAGTGGGTCAAAAATGACCCATATTAGAACTAATGTGTTTTTATGCCATTTTGGTGTAGAATAATCACTTGTGTATAAATTAGTATGATATTTAGGGGTACACAAGAATGATTTCATGCTTGAAATATCTTTATGATTCAATTAACATTAAAAAAAAAAAAAAAAAAAAAAAAGCAATAGACTTTATCCTTCCTTGTATTTTAAATTCAATGATGAAGAGCTCCCATGCATCTTTTTGGTAAGACAGCGGTGCTAAGCCCTTGTGGAGGCACTGACCGATTTCTGAGGATATTGTGGCTCTGTGTTCTGCCCTGGGTGGGAGGTAATTTTCTCTAGTAAGAGCCCTACCAACTAATTCTGTTGGCCATGATTTGGACACTTTTTTTCTTCAGAGGACACATAAGTGGAATCTTATGAGTCACATTGATCCTGTTCAGTTGGATTTCCAGGTGGACAACTGCCACTGCCACCTGGACAATAGTCTGGGTCCTCATCATCAGAAATTTCGGACACTTGAGTCCAACCCCGTCACTGCCTCTCCATCATCCAACATCTGTAGGACCATTTCAGCTGTAAATCTAGCACAAATCCGATTTTTTCGTGTTTTTCCGAGTCGACTGAACGGGAAAAGTCGCATTAAAGTGAACCATTTTCAAATTCGATCCAGGTAACTTTCGTATGTGGTTAAAATCCCATCCGGGCCACATTTTTCCAGATTGTGGCTGCGGTCCGAACTGTCAAGTCCTCCTAATTGGAATTCATGCAGCAATTAACATCAGCAAAGAGTGAGAGAGACAGGGTGCTACGGTAGCGGTGCAGCTGTGCATCAGCGTTATTGCCTAGCTTAGAAGCGGCTTTTGGGGAAGGAGCGGGCTTGACAACAGTCATAAAAAAATAAAATGGGTTCAGAATAAGCCTGACAATGCTCGGTTTTCTCTCTGCTCCAATGCTCCCTTGCATGCGGGCCAGTTGGCTCGGCGCATCTTGGACTGCAAATTACAGCGCGTGTGTGATGCTTGAACAGGCTCAATGAACAAAGGCAGTCTGAACTAGTACGCCAAAAAACAGATATGACAAAAAATCGGAATTGTGCATTAGGACGTGCGGTATGAACGTAGCCTCAGTTAGCTAGCTAGTTATGAAGTAGTTTAATTTGTTGATAAATAATAATAAAATGTCATGAAAGACACGCACACAAAATACTATATGGAAATAATACTTACAGTACACGTATCAGCTCTTGCTGTGTAAAATGATCTTCTTAAGGGATGTTACTTTTTACTTACCTAGTCAGTGTGGTCCACGTTAAATTTATTCCTGACACCCACAGTTGATAAGAATGAAAGATTCCCATTGGATTCCATAGAAAATGCAGGTGGGTCATTTTTGACCCACTTGTGGAAGTTTAGGGTAATAATACAAAAATGACAATTTCTTCAAATGAATAAAAAGTTCATCAAAAATTTGAATGGCATTATATCAAGAACATGTTTTTGAGGAATACCTGAAATATGAATTGATAACAATTTTTCATTCCGAAGATATTTCAACAAAACAACCTCACCGGGTCATTTTTGACCCACTTATTTTTCTGCAGCCGTTTGGCTGGCGTGATGCGAAAAATAAACGTATTCATCCACAAAATCAGCTGAATCCTTAGTCCTTCTCATACAACAGCACGGCTGTATATTGAAGAGGACTCCTTCCTCTGTACACGTCACACCGCCCTCTTTCTCAACTCGAGACTGTTGCCGGAAGTCACGCATTTTCATGGCGCGAGATTCAAAAAACTAAATAAATATAGCGATTGCTTCCACACACATCCAAGCGGTCCATTTCATTCAGCAGCATAAAATACCAGGGGTATTATGAAATAAACATGCTTTTTCGTGTCACAGGCACTTTAAGTCCGCACTTCAAAAATTCCCGCTTTTTTAACAGAGATTGACAACAGATTGCAAGAATGCATTCATTTGCACAGGAGGACAACTTTTAAAGGACGTAATTAAAAAAAAAAAATCCATAATTTTTTTGTTGTTGTTTTTTTTAAAGCATGTTTTCAGGTTTCAGCTGCTGTGAATAAATATTTTTGTTCTGTCACTCTTGGTTATTTATCAGAGTGCTAAAATTTTTGGGGGGTTAATATTTTTAATAAGATGCATACCTACAAAAAACAAATGTTCTGCATGGTGAACATTGCTTTACTACTACTTGTACATATTCTAAACTCACATGTCTGTGGAAGAAAGGGTATTGAAATGATTGTATCTGTTCAAATCCAGATACAAAAAAATGTGCACATATGGGCAACCTTTCTTTGCGATCACCCATCGCCAAAGTTCAAATTGTTCAGGAGTACTGTAATTTTCGGACTATAAGGCGCAGCTAACTCCAAGCTGCCACCCACCAAATTTGACACGAAAACGGCATTTATTCATAGATAACCCGCACTGGACCATAAACCGCAGCTGTCCTCACTTTATCATCGGATATTTACACCAAAAGATATTAACCGGTAACACTTAATTAGACAGCGGCATCATAAGACTGTCATAATACCAAATGAATCCTATGAAGCTTTGAACATGTTGGCTACAACGCTTTATTTCTTCTAGAAGCTTCATTTGGCCATCACTGCTCCCTTGGGGGAGACGGTCAACCTCTGCTGCCACCTGCTGTCAACACTGTTGTCATTCAGCATACCTTCTAGCGTGCATTGCAGCGCTACAGATGTAAATTACAAACAAAATTCTGTTTTGTGCTAATTATTTCTTCAGTTACTCTTCTAGTTGTTTCATCAATTGCTAGTTATGGTATTTGGTAAAACTTCATTTGACAGTGGTGCCATAACACTGCCATAAGACCATCATAACTATGACATGACACTCCCATGAGCATTAATGAATGCTTATGACTGAGGTCATTTTGTGCCATCCAGCAAATTATCTCACTTTCAAATGGATCTAAAGATAATCTGGGCATTAATGGAGTTAGTGACATAATTTGCTGATAGTGTCATGTCATAATTATGCCGGTTTTAAGGCAGTCTTATGACGCCATTGTCAAATAAAGTGTTACCTATTAACCCAAATGAATCAACAAATAAGCCACACTGGACTATAAACCGCAGGATTCAAAATGAGGGAAAAAAGTCACGCCTTATTGGCAAAAAATTATGGTACATCAACTCTTGTGAACAAATGGCCAGCAAGTACTCCCAAAATGTCAGAGTATAGTTGAGTTAAAACACAAATGACAACTAAACAAATATACTTTAGTTTAATATCATTCTTTCAGCAAACGTGCTACAAATAAAATTGGCTAACTATAGTTAGAATTCACCGAAATATTTCCGTCCAGCCGGCTTTTTTCGAAAAATTTGAAACCCTATGGTCGTCAAACTTGGTGGGGGTGTGCACCTTGGCCAGAAGAACAACCATATTTTTCAAGCAATTGGTCAACAGATGATCTCAAAATATGGTCGAAATTGGACGCAAATAATTTATTTCCATCAGGACCTCCAGTCCTTACCATCACCGGAGGAACCAACCGGTCCCTAGTGAGTGAGAATGCTGTAACTATCGTAATTTTTGGACTAGAAGCCTTTACTTTTTTCTCTCACTTTAAATCCTGCGGCTAATAGTCCAGTGTGGTTCATCCATGAACATTTTCCGTTTTCGTGTCAAATTTGGTGGGTGGCGGCTTATAGTCAGGGTTGCCTTATAGCCTTGAAAATTACGGTACGTTATAATTTCTATGTGGCCATACTGATGAGAAGTGGGTGGCTAGACTGAGTAGGGGTAGGTACGCTAGATATACAGTGGGGCAAATAAGTATTTAGTCAACCACTAATTGTACAAGTTCTCCCACTTGAAAATATTAGAGAGGCCTGTAATTCTCAACATTGGGAAACCTCAACCATGAGAGACAGAATGTGGAAAAAAACAGAAAATCACATTGTTTGATTTTCAAAAAATGTATTTGCAAATCATGGTGGAAAATAAGTATTTGGTCAATACCAAAAGTTCATCTCAATACTTTGTTATGTACCCTTTGTTGGGTATAACGAAGGCCAAACGTTTTCACACACTGTTGCTGGTATTTGGGCCCATTCCTCCATGCAGATCTCCTCTAGAGAAGTGATGTTTTGGGGCTGTCGTTGGGCAACACAGACTTTCAACTCCCTCCACAGATTTTCTATGGGGTTGAGATCTGGAGACTGGCTAGGCCACTCCAGGACCTTGAAATGCTTCTTTCGAAGCCACTCCTTTGTTGCCCTGGCTGTGTGTTTGGGATCATTGTCATGCTGAAAGACCCAGCCACGTCTCATCTTCAATGCCCTTGCTGATGGAAGGACCTTTTCACTCAAAATCTCTCGATACATGGCCCCATTCATTCTTTCCTTTACACAGATCAGTCGTCCTGGTCGCTTTGCAGAAAAACAGCCTCACAGTGTGCATGGTGTTCTTCGGGTGCAATTAAGTATTCTTTCTCCTCCAAACACGAGAACCTTTGTTTCTACCAAAACGTTCTATTTTGGTTTCATCTGAGCATAACACATTTTCCCAGTCCTCTTCTGGATCATCCAAATTCTCTCTAGCGAACCGCAGACGGGCCTGAACGTGTACTGGCTTCAACAGGGGGACACGTCTAGCAGTGCAGGATTGGAGTCCCTGGCGGCGCATTGTGTTACTGATAGTAACCTTTGTTAATGTGGTCCCAGCTCTCTGTAGGTCATTCACTAGGTCCCTCCGTGTGGTTCTGGTATTTTTGCTCACTGTTCTTGTTATCATTTTGACGCCACGGGGTGAGATCTTGCATGGAGCCCCAGATCGAGGGAGATAATCAGTGGTCTTGTATGTCTTCCATTTTCTAATAATTGCTCCCACAGTTGATTTCTTTACACCAAGCGTGAAGACTCGTTAGACCTCGTTAGAAGAAGTTAGACCTTTTTGACAGCCAGAAATCTTGCTCGTTTGTAGGTGATCAAATACTTTTTCCACTTTAATTTGGAAATAAATTCTTTAAAAATCAAACAATGTGATTTTCTTCTTCTTTTTTTTTTCCACATTCTGCCTCTCACGGTTGAGGTTTACCCATGTTGACAATTAAAGGCCTCTCTAATCTTTTCAAGTAGGAGAACTTGCACAATTGGTGGTTGACTAAATACTTATTTGCCCCACTGTAATAAACAGTGTTGTTAATAATGGCGTTAGAGTATAACAGCGTTACTAACGGCGTTATTTTTTTCAGTAGTGAATAATCTAATTAATTACTTTTCTCATCTTGGCAACGCCGTTACCGTTACTGAGGATGTAAAGGCGTGCATTACTATGCGTTACGACGTTGGTTGAATGACGCGAGAAAAGTCTGAGAGACGAGAGAGCTGAGCGGGAGTGGGGAGGAGGGAAGGTAGTTGTGACGCCGTTGCAAACGCAATGCTAGGTGGCTCCAATAATACCTGACTGTAGTAGATAGCCTACAAACTAGGCCCACATGGTGCTACGGTAGATATCACAGGTATAGAGAACTAGATGCGAAATGATAGACTCACAGGTGTTAGTAAACAGCCGTCATCTTAAAGCAGTTGACTTCTCAGGGAGGCTCTGTTGTAGAGAACATTCCTAGCGAACCTAAGTAACTTTTTATCTAAAATAATCCTAAATCGGCAAAATCTTGACTTGAATCTATCTTTATATGATGAAAGTTTTAAAACTTTCACACATCGAAAGTAGGGAAAGTAGGGAAAGTAGGGAACTAATGCAATAATGGGAGAAATTTTAACAACTTTAACGGTTCATTCACAACATTAAATGACTTCCAAACATAGCGCAGATCCCTATGTTTTTTTTTTTTTTGAACGAAAAAAAAAAAGAACATGAAAGGTAACACCAGTTACTTTGCCAAGTAACTAATTACTCTTACATTCAGTTAACTGAGTTACTAACTCAATTACTTTTTGGGAGAAGTAATTTGTAATTGTAATTAGTTACCGTATTATCCGCACTATAAGGCGCACCGTATTATAAGAAGCACCTTCAATGAACGGCCTATTTTAAAACTTTATTCATATATAAGGTGCACTGCAGTATAAGGCGCATAGAATAGACATTACAGTAGAGGCTGTTGTTACGTAATGCATCCACTAGATGGAGATATGCTCTACCTGTTGCGGCTCAATACTGATTCATATATACGGCGCACCGGATTATAAAGCGCTCTGTTGTCTTTTGAGAAAATTTAAGGCTTTTAGGTGCGCCTTGTCGTGCGGAAAATATTTTTAAAGTAAGATTAACAACATTGATAATAAATGACGGACAGCATAGCTAAACTTCCTTTCAAAGTGATTCCCGAAAGCATGAATAAAGAATATTTTTTACAAAATAAAGAGTTGAAGCAAAAATGTGTTTTAAAGCACAAAAAGACATCTATTAATTCATTCATACACCGAGACAAAATGTGTCTGTAAAAACCGCAATCAGAACATCCAGAAACGTACATTCCGTTATTTGCATTTGGCGGGGGTAATGGAAATGTGTTCTTGGACACAACACCTTGAAACATACTTTTACCTTTGTCACTGTTTCAGTTATAAACAAATACCCAGACACCTAGGACAGAACAACAATTTATACGATTTAATTAGACTTAAGGTAAATGTGGCAGAACAAGCCTTTGATACCTTAAATTACAGTTGTTACGGTGATCTTTTGAAAAACACCGACAGAGTACTAATATTAATACTGTTGCAGTAATTAAAAATATTGTCATAACATGCAGTAAATCATGGATGTCAAAAGCCCACACACTTCTATTACAATGGCTTTAAAAATAAAGATTTGAAGCCTCCTAGAAGTCAGATTGTTTTACTACTGGTGCTCTCGTGGGACAAACAAGCACATCCACTATACAATAGTTATTAGTAAAGACTTCATGCAGCATAATCAACTAGCAGGCTTATATTTTTATTGACAGCTTGGTACATCCAGGGTAGGGTGACCTACATTTTGTGAAGATAAATTATAGTTGTTGAAGTACTGTACATACCGTATGACCGCCAAAACAGGTTTCATTTGTACATCACAAGACTTTAAGTCGCATTTTAATTTACCCATGTTTTATAGGCTTATGGTGTGTTCTTCCTGTTTTGTTTACACGTGCCATTAAACTTGTTTATTTTTAACCCCCAAAGGTTTGAATGTACTAAGACAGAGGAAATGCTTCCTGCAACTATTGTTTTTTTTTTTTTTTTTTTTTTTTGTCAGTTCTTTTTTCTTCGTCTCTCGTCTAAACAAATTTGCAATTTGGTAAATGTTTTTTTTTGTTTTGTTTTGTTTCTCTCTGTGCAAATATAATTGCATTTAACATGCTTTCATTTTATTCCGCAGTTGATGAATTGGCAACTCCTTTTTTTTCACCTAATATGCAGTCATTATGTTGAAAAAAAAAAAAAAAAAATCATGTGGTACGTTAAAACAAAAAAAATATTCAGTATAATCCGATGCGTCTAATGAGTTGCACCAATGTATCTTCATTGAGAATGGCAAATTTCCATTATGATTGTGATGTATTTCTGTTCAATTCTTGCAATCACAATGTATGATTTTTAAAATAATTTATTTGTGTGATACAGCTGCAAATAAGTATTTGAACACCTGAGAAAATGAATGTTAATATTTGGTACGCTCGCCTTTGTTTGCAATTATAGAGGTCAAATGTCTCCTTTAGTTTTTCACCAGGTTTGCACACACTGCAGGAGGGATCTTGGCTCACCCATCAGTCAGGTTTCTGGGTTGTCGCTGAGCAACACTGAGTTTGAGCTCCCTCCAAAGGTTTTTTTATTGGGTTTAGGTCTGGAGACCAGCTAGGCCATGCTAGAACCTTTTTATGCTTCTTAGGGAGCCACTCATTGGTTTTCCTGGCTGTGTGTTTCGGGTCATTCTCATGTTGGCAGGCCCAGGCACGACCTATCTTCAATGCTCTGACTGAAGGAATGAGGTTGTTCCCCAAAACCTCACAATACAGGGCCCCAGTCATCCTCTCTTTAATACAGTGCACTCGTCCTGTCCCATGCGCAGAAAAACACCCACAAAGCATGATGCTAACACCCCTATGCTTCACAGTAGGGATGGTATTCTTGAGATAGTACTCATCATTCTTCTTCCTCCAAACACAGTTAGTGGAGTTATGACCAAAATGTTCTATTTTACTCTCATCTGACCACAAAACTTGCTCCCATGACTCCACTGCAGCATCTAAATGGTCATAGGCAAACTTAAGATGGGCCTTGACATGTGCTAGTTTAAGCAGGGGAACCTTCCGTGCTATGCATGATTTCAAACTATGACGTCTTAGTGTATTACCAATAGTAACCTTGGAAATGGTGGTCCCAGCTCTTTTCAGGTCATTGACCAACTCCTGTCATGTACAGTACTTCTAGGCTGATTCATCTCCTTTATTAGGATCATTGAGACCCCACGAGGTACCTGGGACTCCTATCCGATTGAGATTTACTGTCATGTTTAGCTTCTTCAATTTTCTAATGATTGCTGAAACAGTGGACCTCTTTTCACCAAGATGTTTGGCAATTGCTCCGTAGCCCTTTCCAGCCTTGTAGAGGTGAACAATTTTGTCTCTCGTGTCTTTGGGCAACTCTTTAGTCTTGACCATGTTAGAAGTTTGAGTCTTACTGGTTGTATGGAGTGTACAGGTGCCTTTTTGCTGCTATCGACCTCAAATAAGTGCATCTGATTCAAGATAAAACATGGAGTGGAGGTGGGCTTTTAACAGGCGGACTAACACATTTTAACACTAACACTAACACGTCTTTCATGGGCAGAATTATAGCTGATAGACAGGTGTTCGAATACTTATTTGCAGCCGTATCACACAAATCCTATAAATCGTTAAAAAAAGTCATGCATTGAGATTTCTGGATTTTTCTTTTTAGATTATCGCTCTCACAGCGGATATTTACCTATGATGAAAATTTCAGACTCCTCCATGATTTCTAAGTGGGAGAACTTGCAAAATACTGGGTGTTCAAATACTTATTTTCTCCACTGTACATCATTAGGCTTTGCGCTGTGACTCGGTAATTAAAAGGCTGCTTTCACACATCCCGCTACCCGGGTTAGTCCAGGACATTATACTAGGACGTGACCCAATTAATGTCCGTGTTATCTCTGTGTCAGTCGACCTAGGAAATTGCTTACAGACATAAGGGCTAACCGTTTAAATCCCGGGATTTAACCGCAGTTCAGCGTATGTCTGAAAGGGGCTCTTAACACCTTCTTAAGGGTTTAAAGTCCATGTGACACGAAAAAGCATGTTTATTTCATAATACTCGCGGTATTTTATGCTCCTGAATGATATGGACCGCTTGGATGTGTGTGGAAGCGATCGCTAGATTTATTTAGTTTTTGAATCCCGCGCCATGAAAATGAGTGACTTCCGGCTTCGGTCTTGCATTTAGGAGGAGGGCGCTGTGACGTGTACGGTAGAAGACGTCCTCTTCACTATACAGCGTACTGTTGTGTATGAGGACGAAGGATTCAGCTGATTTTGCGGATTAATACGTTTATTTTTCGGACCTCGCACCAGCCAAACGGCTGCAGAAAAATCATTCTGTATGAGAGAGAGGCGTATGTGCCTTTTTGGAGTTTCAAAGGGTTCCCATTCACCGTGGATATTTACTGTGGCACCATTGGACTTACGAGGAAGTGAGTAAACATCTTGTTTTGTATTATGTCAAATACGAATACAGCGATTACAAAGTAAACACTAAAACTTTCTTTAAATAAAGGACTACTTATGTTTGATCATTGATAGGCATGTAAAAAGCTCTCCTCATGCACATTAGCAGCACGTTAGCTGCACAACAACTGCAGCCACCCTCCTCCGGGGAACGAACTGTAAATTGCTCCCCGCCGGGCGGTTTGCCGGTCCGCAAAGACAATCGACAACCCAGTCGTCATGTCAAATAATCCAGGTTAGTTATATGTGATTTTCCGCTTCGAAGACTTTGAAACATCACTCGGTTCGGGTTAGCATGTCTGCTAGCTGTCACACCTTTTGGTTTGTTTACATTCTCCGAAGCCAAGGAAGGGAAATGACATATGTCCGATTTCATAAAATATCCTTCGGGAGGTGCGACAGTTGAGGTGAAGTCTACAGTTTTGACCATTATGAGTAATTTTGCCATGTCGTCCTGAATAAATGCATTTTTATTATTTCATATTCCATTTAGCACAAGACTCTTATTTGTCATGACCATGCCATTTATTTAGCAATTGGGGAAAATACTTGGATAAAAAGAATATCCTGTAAAAATATTGAAGTAAAGAGACAGAAACAATGACATTTTGCAGCTCTCTTCGTCGCGTTTTCGTCGTTGTGAATAGTTCCTCCTCGACGGGCTGACTGGTCCTTCTCAAGCCATTTATATAGCTATTGGGGAAAAATACTTGGATAAAAAGAATATCCTGTAAAAATATTGGAGTCGAGAGACTGAAACAATGACATTTTGCGGCTCTCTTCGTCGCGTTTTCCTCGTTCTGAATAATTCCCCCTCAATGGGCTGAATAGTAAAACCGATGAGCCCAGTCTACCGCTGACGTCATCCACCTGTTGGGGACGCTAAAGCCCTATAATGGTAGGCGTGGCTAACTGGCAGATTAAAAGACTAATTTCTCATCTGCTCTTTGCTAAATTGTTGTATATAGTCGAATCGTCTCAAAATATGATTCTAATTCACATAATAATGCCACTTAAGACTTTTTTTCTCCTGTCGTATGCTCTTTAAGCAGCCTTCTGCTCTAATAGCTGTTTGCTTTTAGCAGAAGTGGGGTGAAATGTATGCGGCAAATTTTGTGTTCATGCATGCATTGTTCATGGCAGTAAAGAGCATTGTTCTTCTCAAGAAAAAAATAGCTGATTTAATCAGTGAAGAAAAAATGGCATATCCTAGCATATAATATACTTTTCCTATCTTGTTTTCACCCCTGTACATCAGATGAAAATACATCTGAAATATTTGATGTGCGGAAGAAATGTTTTTCCCAGAGTGAGAGAAAGCATTCTGCGTGGTTGTCAGAAAGCAGCTTGTCAACCCAAATGAATCCGTCAAAAATATGTGTTCTAATTTGATGTTTACTTAGACCAGTACTTCTCAAATAGTGGGGCGGAGAGTGATGCTGGGGGTGGCGCATGTGACCTTGGGGAACATACTTTTTTGCCGAACTAGAATAAAGTGTAATTGCACATCTGCTGAGTGGGTGGCAGTGGAACTCTTATTTTCAGCATGTGCGCAGTATTTTTTAACCAAACAAGAGCACACAGCAAAGAGCAATGGAGATATGAAAAGCTAAGACAAAGAAATACGACGAAGCGTATGTAGCATTTGGCTTTTGACTTTCAGTACAGTGGGAGACGAGAAAAGACCAGTCTGTTTACTTTGTCTACAAATGTTCACAGCAGACAGCAGGAATTTTTTTTTTTTCAGCGAAAAGGTGCTGAATATTGCCAACACTCGTCCAGCTTTGTCAGTGTTACATCAGTAAACCAGCAAGCACTGTCATCATCATAAGGTGGCATACCAAGTTGCTCATTGCAAAATAACCCAACACCACAGCAAAGGAGCTGATACTGCCTGCAGCAAAAATAAAAACTGTCTCTTTGTCCAAAGACACTGTCGTTTTTGTTCTATTAATTTTTGTTTTTTCAGTCTAATGGTTTGGCATATTGTCCTCTTGAGTTAATGTTGCAAATCAATTTGACCTTAGGATTTTTTAATTTTTTAAATTTTATTACTATTTTTTTTTTCCAGTATCAAACGGTCAAAAAATGTATCTTGAGTCTATTTTTACAGTATGGATGTGATGTGTTCTTTTTTAACACTTAATTTTTTTTCTTCTTTAATATTAAAAAGGACACAATGTTATGCAGGGGTGTACTTATATTATAACAATAAGAATTTTGTAGACAAATGATACTACGGTATATTTACAGTGACGGCAGAGAGTTGGGGGGGGGGGGGGGGGGGGGCGGAACAGAAAATAATTGAGAAGCACTGACTTAGACTGAGGTTGTACCTTAACTACTCAATGTTTTCCACTTCACTGGAACTGTGGAGATCACTCTTAATTCAAGTCATTGCAAACTCAAAATTGGTCTTAGCAATGACCTTGTGTCTCAAAAGCTTCTAAGTTGTGGTATCAATGTTAAAGGAATTTGAGCGTTTTTTTTTTTTTTTAATTTAACACAGCAATTATTCTGAACACAATTGTGCAACTCTGTGTGTGTATGTAAGGATTATGAGGTCAAAAATGATCCTAAAACTGAGTTCATTTTAAGGGTAAGGGTGGTGATTATGCAATAAAACATTAACTACGAGGTGAAATTCCAACATACTCACTACAAAACTAGGTTATGACATATCCTGATTGCAACAATAGACATTGGGAAGAATTTTCAAATTGAATTGTTGTTGTTGTTGTTTTTTTTATAGACAATAGCGAAAATAAGACTGTTAAAGTAAAACAAGTGGTGTTTAATAATTCTGGAGAACAAGCTAGTTAAAAAAAATGTCGTTCTTCCATGCTTAGCTCATGCAGTGGCATGTCTGAGCTTAAGTGGATGCAAGCAGGAAAAAACAGGATGAGGAATGGCATGCTGTCAGTTGTTGATGTAATTTTATGGAATATAATTACAAACAACCATGACAGAATTCCTTCTGCAAAAGGAGCCGACAGACGCAAAGTATTATAAGTTACATAATGAATCATGAAGACCATTGATGAGCAATTCTTTATCAAAGTCAGACAAGGATTCAGTTTCGTTTTACTTATATTTTTATGGTACGTCGTACCTAATAAATCTCTAAGTTTGAGTCATAACTTTCTGCATTAACCTCTCTTCTGACTGCAGTCACAAGTTTCACTGAACACATTTGCCCTTTTACCCAGGGATAGACATGAGCATGTGAGCTTTGAGCCTGAGGCGCACACCCTCCAAGGCTTTTGAAGTCATCACTTTACGTCTCCGTTTTTAATCTTGGATTGTATCTTTGAAACGAAATTGAAAGAAAATTAAAGAGGTGGGGGGTAAAGAAAACCTTACGAAAGGTCTATTCAACGGTATGAAAAAGTTACATGACGTAATGCATGGGTGAAAATGTCAGCATTTCCAGTAGCCTTTGCATAATAATGTTACCCACAAAAACAAACTTCTAATTTCAGCTTCCATTCCATTCCAGTTTTACACTGTTCTTATTCTTTAGCTGTTATTGCTTTGGGCTCCAGGTTGGACTGCTCGTGGTTCAGCTCTCCTGGATCATAGTACCTTTTTGTGAATATTACACAAGAACCTGCAGCCTGGTGTGAAGTCATTTAACGACTGGCAGTGCTTGATGCTTATACGTAACACAAACTGCGCCAAGGTCATGTTTTACTTTCAAAATGATTTTCACTTTGAGACTGGTGAGCAGCTCGCGGATTCTTTTACGACTGAAATCACTTTGATTTACCGTAATTTTCACACTACCGTTACTCTTTACCCTTTTAAAAAATATTTTGTAAGTTTGAATTCTTTTGTGAATAACTTTTTTTTTTTTGGTCGGGTGCAATTTTTTTGAGCTGAATGTGGATTTTGTATCAAACACATTTTTTTTTTCTTGCGAGTACACAAGATGTTTTGTGCTTTAAAAAAAACAATTGTGCGCACCATATCCAAACAATTTCTGTGTCTTTTGTGCAAATACAGTTTTCTTTTAAATATAAATGGGTGCGACTTAAGGCTGATTTTTGCTTCTGTGCTGCGGTGACGGTGGACCTAAGCCGTTAACGCAGACCCAGAAGCGCCAAAAATGTGTGTACTAAATTAGTTAGTTCATTTATTACTAGCGTTGGGCATTGAGCATAGATGGGATCCAGGACTAACACTCGAATCTCCCGGAACTGTTGAATTTTAAAATTTCGTTTCCATATTTCGATGCCCTGACCGCCAACCGGAAAAAAGCTGCCGAACACCACGAAGAAGAAAAACTGTTTCTGATTTTATACTGTACCTGCTGCTAATCTGGACTGGGTTTTACAAGTTGTTTTTGTTTGTTTGTTTGTTTGTTTGATATTCTGCACCAGGTAATCACATTTATAACAACAATAACATGTAAAAATGCGTGCAGCATAAGACACTCTAAAACATAGGCAAAATAATATGTGTAAATGTTTTCTCTGTGAGCTTTAGAAAAATAAACAGCTTTGTGAATGTGCACTCCTGTGGAAAGAAACTCCATTGCAATCCCCCCCCCCCCCCCCCCCCCCCCGCCTATTAAAAGAATCGAAACATCATATCGGAATCGGAACCGTTCATATTCAAACGATGCCCAACCCTACTAAATTACTCTTTCAGTGCCACTGACGACGTGGCTCTTTTTATCTTTCTGCTGTGAATTTAAATGAGTTGATCACTAGTTTATCATGAGTAGATGTCCAATCTGTTTGAACTGGGAGGGTGGCAGCCAATGAAAATTCATTAAATCGCTGCAAGACCTCCCTCGTCAAATGAATTGGATGTCAAGCGCCTTCAAGGACACATATTTTACAGAACTCACCCCCACCCCAGTTGTATTAATCACAGGTCTGTGACATGTTTTTCTTTTTTTTTTCTTTTGTCAAAAATATCTTAGAAATTAAGAATTAGAATCAATCAAATCAATCAAATTTATTGATATAACCCTTTACAAAACTCGAAAGGCCCTCAAAGTGCTTTACAACAAAACATTACTCAAGATAAATAAAAGGCAGGAAAGTATTATACAATGACATTAAGAAACAAATAAATTAGGGCTGTCAAACGATTAAAATTTTTAATCGAGTTAATTACAGCTTAAAAATTAATTAATCGTAATTAATCGCAATTTAAACCATCTATAAAATATGCCATATTTTTCTGTAAATCATTGTGTGAATGGAAAGATAAGACACAAAACGGATATATACATTCAACATACGGTACATAAGTACTTCATTTGTTTATTATAACAATAAATCAACAAGATGGCATTAACATTATTAACATTCTCTTCAAGCGATCCATGGATAGAAAGACTTGTAGTTCTTAAAAGATAAATGTTAGTACAAGTTATAGAAATTTTATATTAAAACCCCTCTTAATGTTTTCGTTTTATTAAAATTTGTAAAATTTTCAATCAAAAAATAAACTAGTAGCTCGCCATTGTTGATGTCAATAACTACACCATGCT
Organism: Corythoichthys intestinalis; assembly: GCF_030265065.1. Classification (NCBI taxonomy): domain Eukaryota; kingdom Metazoa; phylum Chordata; class Actinopteri; order Syngnathiformes; family Syngnathidae; genus Corythoichthys; species Corythoichthys intestinalis. The sequence continues at coordinate 21,927,036 of NC_080409.1, forward strand.
CACTCATGGTGTAACACATAAAATCAGTTGGACTCAAGCGCCAGCACAGACCAAAAAACAAGTAACAAGCGAACATTACACTGCTGTCATTTTAATCTGTCTGAGCGGGGCATGTGCGTTAATTGCGTCAAATATTTTAACGTGATTAATTTTAAAAATTAAATACCGCCCGTTAACGCGATAACTTTGACAGCCCTAAAATAAATGAAACAAAAAAACAGCGCACCGCGATTGAAGTCCAGCAAATAAAACAATAAAACCGATAAAATCCGAAAACATTATAAGCCCTAAAGCAAATAAAACCAGGCTATCCTAATCTGTGTAAAAGGCAAGTCTAAAAAGGTGTGCTTTTAATCGAGACTTAAAAAGACCTAGATCCGTAGGGGTGCGGATTTCAGGGGGAAGGCTATTCCACAGCCTAGGGGCAACAACCGCAAAAGATCGATCTCCCAACTGTTTAAGTTTTGACCTTGGAACATGTAAAAGAAGCTGGCCGTTCGAACGAAGAGTCCTGCCAGAGTTACGGAAGGTTAAAATTTCCGATAAATAAGATGGAGCCTGGCCATTAATAGAATTAAAAACAAACAGTAAAAGTGTGAAATCAATTCTAAAATGAACTGGAAGCCAGTGGAGTGATGATAGCACGGGAGTAATATGCTCACGTCTAGGTATACCTGTTAAAAATCGAGCAGCAGCATTTTGAACAAGTTGCAGATGAGAAATTGAGGACTTGGGGAGACCAACATAAAGTGCATTGCAGTAGTCCAGCCTTGAGCTTTTAAAAGTGTGAATTGCTTTTTCAAGGTCGTGGCGACTAAGAAAAGGCCTCACTTTGGCCAAGAGACGAAGCTGGAAAAAACTTGCTCTTACAACAGAACTTATCTGCTTAGCCTGCTATCGAATATCACGCCGAGATTTTTAAGGTTTGTCTTAAAAACGTCAGTCGGAGCACCAGAGTTGGGCTCAAGGGCATTCATCATAGAAGGTGTGCCAAAAGTAATATATTCAATTTTGCTCTCGTTAAGATGTAAAAAGTTTTGTGTAAGCCACTGCTTCACATCAGATATACACTACATCAATTTAGCGAAAGCAGTTTTTTTGTTGGGTCTCAAGGGTATATATATATATATATATATATATATATATATATATATATATATATATATATATATATATATATATTAGGGCTGTCAAAATTATCGCGTTAACGGGCGTTAATTTTTTAAATTAATCACGTTAAAATATTTGACGCAATTAACGCAGATGTCCCGCTCAGACAGATTTAAATGACAGTACAGTGAAACGCTCACTTGTGTTTTATGAGTTTTGCTGCCCTCTGCTGGCGCTTGGGTGTGACTGATTTTATAGGCTTCAGCACCCATTACATTGTGTAAGTAATTATTGACATTAACAATGGCGGGCTACTAGTTTATTTTTTGATTGAAAATTTTACAATTTTTATTAAAACAAAAACAAAGAAGAGGGGTTTTAATATAAAATTTCTATAACTTGTACTAACATTTTTTTTTTAAGAACTACAAGTCCCTCTATCCATGGATCGCTTTAACAGAATGATAATAATTTTAATGCCATCTTGTTGATTTATTGTTATTGCGATTAATTGCGATTAATTACGATTAATTAATTTTTAAGCTGTAATTCACTCGATAAAAATTTTAATTGTTTGACAGCCCTAATAAATAAATATATATATATATATATATATATATATATATATATATATATATATATATATATATATATATATAGAATAGTGAATAATTTGGTTGTGCTAATATAGCAACTGTACATTGACAAATACAGTTTTAAAGAGCATACGACAGGAGAAAAAAAGTCTTAAATAGCATTATTATGTGAATTAGAATCATATTTTGAGACGATTCGACTATATACAACAGTTTAGCAAAGCGCAGATGACGAGAAATTAGTCTTTTAATCCGCCGGTTAGCCACGCCTACCGTTATAGGGCTCGAGCGTCCCCAACAGGTGGATGACGTCAGCGGGAGACTGGGCTCATTGGTTTTACTATTCAGCCCATTGAGGGGGAATTATTCAGAACGAGGACAACGTGACGAAGAGAGCAGCAAAATGTCATTGTTTCAGTCTCTCTACTCCAACATTTTTACAGGATATTCTTTTTATCCAAGTATTTTTCCCCAATAGCTATATAAATGGCTTGAGAATTGCTAAATAAATGGCATGGTCATGACAAATAACAGTCTTGTGCTAAATGGAATATGAAATCATAAAAATGCACTTATTCAGGACGACATGGCAAAACTACTCCGTAATGGTAAAACTGTCGACTTCACCTTTACTGTCGCACCTCCCGAACGATATTTTATGACACCTAAATCGGACATATGTCATTTCCCTTCCCTGGCTTCGGAGAATGTAAACAAACCAAGAGGCGTGACAGCTAGCCGACATGCCAACCCGAACCGAGTGATGTTTCAAAGTCTTCGAAGCGGACAATCACACATAACTAGCCCGGATTATTTGACATGACGACTGGGTTGTCGATTGTCTTCGCGGACCGGCAAACCGCCCGGCGGAGAGCAGTTTACAGCTCGTTCCCCGGAGGAGGGCGGGTGCAGTTGTTGTGCAGCTAACGTGCAGATAATGTGCATGAGGAGAGCTTTTTACATGCCTATCAATGATCAAACGTAAGTAGTCCTTTATTTAAAGAAAGTTTGTAGTGTTTATTTTGTAATCGCTGTAGTCGTATTTGACATAATACAAAACAAGATGTTCACTCACTTCCTCGTAAGTCCAATGGTCTCACAGTAAATATCCACGGTGAATGGGAACCTTTTGAAACTCCAAAAAGGCGCTTACGCCTCTCCCTTATACAGAATGATTTTTCTGCAGCCGTTTGGCTGGCGTGATGCGAAAAATAAACGTATTAATCCGCAAAATCAGCTGAATCCTTCGTCCTCATACACAACAGTACGCTGTATTGTGAAGAGGACGTCTTCTACCGTACACGTCACAGCGCCCTCCTCCTCAATGCAAGACCGAAGGCGGAAGTCACTCATTTTCATGGCGCGGGATTCAAAAAACTAAATAAATCTAGCGATCGCTTCCACACACGTCCAAGCGGTCCATATCATTCAGGAGCATAAAATACCGCGTGTATTATGAAATAAACTTGCTTTTTCGTGTCACATGCACTTTAAGGGCTCAATAGAGATGCAAATTGTTAGTACAAAATGATGAGTCATATGTTCAAGATGTGAATGGAAACGCGAAAGAAGCAGCTGGAATGTCCGCTGGTTAGGGTGTGCATTGTTCCATAGCGGCGAGCAGAGGGAAGGAGCTGGAAAATGTGGTGTCTGGGGTGTGGTGACTCCAAGAGAATTTTGCCAGCTCTTTTCTTAGTTCTTGTAGCATGCAGATTCTCAGGAGGGGGATAAAGGGTACTGATGATGTAGTTACATTTTATGTTTGCGTATACAAATTAATTTAGCAGTTAGCATATTGTTCTAAGTTTCAATGTGTTACTCATATAACTACAATAGAACAACAAAAACCCAGATGTTTCAACACAGACGTTTCTGTTTGATGTTTTAAGTTTAAAATCACTCTAGCCTTCTTCAGCTATTCCCTGCACTTTGAATGAGATATTAAAAGTGAATTCATCAGAAACCAAGAACAAACATTATACATTAGAGTAAATTAAGTTATTCACATAAATACAACCTAAACAACGCAACAAAAGTAAGCTTGCGGGCTCTAATAAGCCACAATTGTTCTCTTTTACCAAAATATGTTATTAGAAACACATAAAATATTGCCATTGATTTAAAAACCTATAATATTTACTACATGTTTTGACCTACGGAGGGCGCCATCTTTTAAGCATGCTATGGACTCTCGGAGTGATGACATAGATTGTCACTGTCACTCGACGAATACTCCCGGGTTACTGAAATTCCTTCTACCGCTAAGCGGCGACTACTTACTATTTGTGTTTTTATTAAGTCTTTTATTACCTTTTCATTGCCTCAAAATACTTTTTGCATGTGTTTCCCTCTCATACATTTAAGAATTGTGTTTTCTTGTGGTGGTTTTAAAACAGATTGATGATCCGTTGACCATATTAGTCACATAGCATATTTAAACCACCCGTATTTGATATCACTACGTTTAAAAAAAAATTTTTTTTTTTTTTTTAAACCTGTCCTGTTCAGCTGTTTGACACAGAGAATGGAAGTCTAAGTGCCCGGGTTGTCTGAACAGTTTTAATGTTTCACATTGAGAATCTGATATATTCCCATTGTGATCATTCAAAATACCTTTTTATTATGACAAAGCAGCGAACAGGAAGGGATTATGGGGGGACAGAAGAAAAGCAACACAAGAGAAGGCGTGGCTCCTGGGGTGTGGCCTCCCCTCTGCCTGGGCTGTCGGCCGCGGGAGTGGGGTGGGGGGGTCGGGGCTCCGATCTTGCATCACCCCGTGGCGGTTCCTCGGCGTTCTCCTGCCTCCGCCTTCCCCTCTTCTCTGACTGGGCATCCGCCCTGCGCTCCGTCGCGGGTCGCTGGCTGGGCGCCGGTGTATCAGTGGGGTGTTGCCTGCACCGGCGGGGGACCCTGCCCTGCCTTGGGCTTAGTGGGCCGCTGGGGTTCCCGTGGCGTGCCGTGCCGGTTGGGGGGCTGCGGCTGTGGCTCGTGGCCCGGGTGGGCGGGCGGGGGTGGGGATAGACGTGGGGTTGGTGGTGCGTCCCCTCCTGCCATCCCTGAAGGCCGGTTGATGGGTGCGCGGGTGGCCCGAGGGACCACCCTGGATCCCGGGGGGGGGGGGGATGGCTCCTTTGCTGGGATGCGGGAGGAGGGATGGGCTGCGCTTGACCCCCCGACTCCCCGCCCACCCTCCCTCCCCGGGCTGGCTGGGTGGGGGCCGTGGCCCTGGGTCGGCTCCCGCGCGGCTTCTCCGCCCGTCTGCGTGGCTGTCGCGCGTCCGGTGAGGCTCGCGTGCTGCGGTAGTGCATGCTCGGGTTGGGAGTCTGGGTGCCGGGATTGGCGATGGGGCGGCGTAGGGTTGATCACCAACGGGCTTACTTTCATAAGAGATTCACATGATTACTGGGTTCTAGATCACAGAACTGATTTGTGTAGACTCTACCTCTTTCAATCACTTAGCTTATAGACACCCCCACCCCTGTCCCCCTCTTTCACTGGCCAATAGGCCCCCACATGGTGTAAACCGGAAATACATCTCGCTGACGATGGCACCGGCATATTAATAATTAGTCTAGATGTTCTATGTATTTCTTGATATCACTACGTTTAAGTATTTTCTTAAGGCAGCTTTAGTATGTTCTGTCTATATGCATCTAAACAAAACAAGCTGAAAGCGCACGGTAGTATTTTGAGTGTCAAATTTGCCTCTTGTAGATGTTTCGCCAGTGTACATTTTGGCAGAACACTGGTTTTGTCATACTCTCGTCTCATCTCATCCCGTCTTTCCTGTTCACTTTGCTTTTGCTGCTCGTTTTGTGAAATATCGACAGTGCTGTTATGCTCATTAATGTTCCTCTCGGGTTCAAATTGAAAGGGTTGAACAGATGACATGTTTATGTCGCTAGAGTCATACTCTGGAACCCGGCAGCGTAACCATGTGACGTCACGGCCCTGCTACGTCAACAACAATGGCGAGCTATTAATTTTCCAAATTGTATAAAAACGAAAACATCAAGGGGGTTTTCAATAACAAATTATTTTAACTCATAATAACATTTATTTTTTTTAAGAACTACAAGTCTTTCTATCCGTGGATCCCTTTAGAGTCATCATCAGCTGCCAACTCTAGGAGTAGAGAGCATGTTTATCACGCCCTTTTTGCATCTGTAAGTGCGGAAGAAAAAAAAAAAACATATACAAGTCGCACCTGAGTATTAATTGTAAATCCAGCCAAAATATAGGATTTATGGCCAGGAAATTAGGGTATCCTGTAAATATAACAACCAATCCCACCTGCAGACAATTTAGTACTTCAATTAACATACCAGTCATATTTTAGGGATGGGAAAACACAGGCACAGGAGAGTCTGGATTTAAATCCACAAGCTCAGTACTGAGATGCAAGTGTGTCGCCCACCCTTCCACCAGCTGTTACAATATTGAAATTTTGAAATACAATACTGAAGTTACATCACAATCGTGTGGCCAGCTAAAGTTATTTCCTGAAAATGACTGTTAGAATCCAACGTGTAAAAGCTTGTGACATTCTAGGGTCGAACAAGAATGTTCAAACGGTTTGTAGGCCAGTTTAGCCGTGTTTTTGGATTATGCATTTTATAGTTTTTCAAATTAGTCATCTATTAAACGCTCAAGTAACTGACTAGTATGTAAACATACTGACTGGCTCACTTAATGGCAAACACAGATAGACAGACTAAACACAGACCAGTTATTTTTTGTCAATGTGCCAAAAGCCCCTAAAGTGACACTGAATACTTGTCGCTGCCTAAATAATCTGAAAATGGGTAAACAAACCACTGTTTCAACTCAATTAACACAAAAATGTTGGAATGTGTAGTCGTTGCCCAATTGGTCAAGTCAAGGTCTCTTTTTTTTTGTGTTTTCTGCAACCTGCGAGACAGTTTTGCAATTTGCACGTGGGAGTAGTAAATGCAATGGTTTCCCCTCCCTAAATGGAGAGTCCAGAAATTCTTTAAAGAGTTGGAGAATAAAACAAACCACTGTATGACAAACTACATGACAGCTAAGAGCAGCAGCTGCTCCACAGTTGATTACAAAAATATATAATAACCTTCAGTGTGCAATGAAAATAGTACAAGACATTTTTGACCTAGATCTGCAATCTCAGTTTTTTTCCCATTTGCTGCTGTTTTTGTGAGTGAACGGAAAATAAAAAGATCAAATTTTATTTATCTATTTATTTTTATTATCCTTTAACTGCTCTTTTTCTAACACCTGGAAACTAAATTAAAACCGTCCATTCTTGTTTTTTTAGACAGTCTCTACTTTTGCTTAAATGTATAGACAAGAACTTAATCATGTGTATCACGCGTAAATAATTTCGTTTAATAAAGTGACAAAGAATTATTATTTTTTGTTTAAATGTGTAAAATAGTGGGGGGGTGATAGAAACCAATATTTTCTAGGAATAGGAGAAATACCTCTTGTCAGACATTTTTAAAAGCGACTACTATTTTAGCCAATCAAATGCAAGCACCTCAAGATTGTCCTGCCTACTTGTCATGCATTGGCAGAGGTAGGTAGAGTAGCCAAAAATTTTACTCAAGTAAGAGTAGCGTTACTTCAAAATAATATTACTCAAGTAAAAGTATAAATCCCAAAAAATACTCAAGTAAAAAGTATCCAGTGAATACTCAAGTAACGAGCAACATTGTGAGTAACTGCTTATTTTTGTTTGATTTTTTTTTTTTTTTTTTTTTTTAAACAATGGTATATTTTTTTCTCTCAGTGCAAACTTATCTATATGAACTGTTGTTGTAACGATACTGTACAGTAACCCATCACACAACTACATTAAGCCAAAGAAATACAAAAAAATAAATGAACAAATAAATAATTGAATTCTGGCGAAAGGGAAAAAAAAGACGGAAATAAAGCATTATTCGTCCAAAGACCACGAGTGCCGTCTAGTGGACGAAATATTTCTTAGTTTGAATAGTGAATAGTACCTTCACAGTGACTATTATGAAATTAAAATGATCATATCTCCGGTCTTCCTTGGTCAATCGGTGCCAAATAAAAACTGGGAAAGAGGTTTAAATCTGAGCTTTTGAGTCATGTCGAGGGCAGTGCTTTACGTCAAATACTGTATTTTTTACAGTGCTTTAAAGACGCCATGTGATTGAACAGGGTGACGTTATCATACAACGGCAAGCTTGCGTCTGATTGGTGGTCTAGTGGTTATTGTTGCGCCGTCACATTGGTGAAATTAGTAGCGCTACTCTTCGCATCGCTGGCAAAAAACAACAAAAAAAAAAAATCTAAAATGTAGAATAAAGAGGAAAAATGTAACGACTCTTATATGTAGCCCAAAGTAGCGGAGTAAGAGTAGCGTTTTTTTTTCTTCACAAATCTACTCAAGTAAAAGTAAAAAGTATGGCTTAGTAAAACTACTCATAGAAGTATATTTTTGTCAAAAAGTTACTCAAGTAAATGCAACTGAGAACATGTAACACATTACTACCCACCTCTGTGCATTGGCAACCCACTGCAGTATGCATGGCTGTTGGGGAAACATTTAGTGGAGAAAAAAAGTGAATCCGGTTTTGTCCGAGTCTCAGACGAAGAAAGATGAATGACAGAGACATATTGAATATGTACAGAAACTATAGCTTGTTTAGAACTATTTACCTGTTTTAGGTTTATCAGTGGCTCTAGGCTTGTGGCGTGGCTGACGTCACGTTTGTCACTAAATAGATGCGCTTTTTGTGTTTAAACATTATTTACTTCATTTTCATAGTCTAACAAATGTGCGATTTGCATACTTAAATACTTTATGCAACCGTATTGCACATGAAGGTCATTTTTACTAGGTGTTTTCTGTTGCTTTAATTTAAATATTTACCTTTACCTGAATTTGACAATTTAATACAGAATATACTTTTAACGCCTCTGTCAAACACATCAACTGTTGTCAACTGTCTACTTTAAATAATTAGTACTCAATAGATACAAAGAGAAGGAATGATTGCTATCCTAATAAAGACTTGTCACGTTTTTTGAAACGTGCCTGAGTGCAATCATTGTCATTTCATTGATTGCTGTATTTGAACAGTGTCTCAGCCAGAGTACATCTAATTGGCGGGCATCACGCACACACAGTGACACGCTTTTGCAGTTCACGCTATATCTGTTTTTTTCTTTGTGTTTGGCACGAGGCAGAGCCAAAGGTTAGACGGCACCCTCGTGCACACTTCCCTAAAGGCTGTTAGCCACTGTCACACATTGGGTACACTGACAATCAAATGAGAGTTGTATTTTGAGCACCTACTTTTTGTTGAGTTTTTGTCGACACAATCAGACTAGATTTCCATCAATTTCCTCAGGTTTATCCTGTTAAGTGACATTGGTGAACTGGAGCAAGCATATTTAAATAGTTCCTGAATTGGTTGTCAGTCAAACACAGGGTGCATGAAGACAAGCAGTTTCATGTATTCACACCTCTAGGTTATTTTGGGTCATTAAATAACCTAATATGTTTTTGGAATGGCTGCTATATGCATACAGTACTTCAAAGTGTTTGTCATTAAATTGTTTTTGTTACCTAATGTTTGTTCCTATTGTACTTGCTGTTGGCAATGGCGCGTGGTTATAAAATAGTGAGCCCTAATTGAATGGCTCACTTGACCTCATGTGATCCTGCTATGCATATGTTTAGAATAAGACAATCTTTAAATGTTGTCTTTACTTATTTACATAATTATCTCCTCTTAAGCAGCAGTAACAGTTAGCTTCTACTCCTGAGAAGCTAACATTAAACTGGATTTGCGACCCTGTTACTGTGATTTTGCCAAATATTGATAAATGGAGTTACACTTGTATCACGCCTTTCAAACTTTAAGGCCCACAAAGCGCTTCACACTATATCACCATCTACAGTGAGGAAAATAAGTATTTGAACACCCTGCAATCTTGCAAGCTCTCCGACTTAGAAATGATGAGCTAGTTTGAAATTTTCATGGTAAGTGTTTGTCCACTGTGAGGGACATTCCAAAGAAAAAACAATCCAGAAATCACAGTGTAAGATTTTTTTAACAACTTATTTGTATATTGCTGCTGCAAATACACTACCGTTCAAAAGTTTGGGGTTTGGCGACCCCAAACCTTTGAACCGTAGTGTACATAATGAAAAATCCCATATGATACACTCCGGTAGTGTAAGTATTTGAACACCTGTCTATTAGCTAGAATTGTGAACCTCAAAGATCTGTTAGTTACCTTTAAAAGTCCAACATATAAGTGGAGTGGAGGTAGACTTTTTTAGTCTGACTTTTTGACCCGTTTGAGGCGGTTAGATGCATATAAACACCTGTCCACCCCATGCAATCAGGAAGACTCCAATTCCTAACATGGTCAAGACCAAAGAGCTGTCCAAAGACACCAGAGACAGAATTGTAGACCTTTACAAGGCCGGACAGGGTTACGGGGCAATTGCCAAGCAGCTTGGAGATACAAGATCCATCGTTGGACCAATTATTAGAAAATGGAAGAAGCTAAACATGACTGTCAATCTCCCTCGGACTGGGTCCCCATGCAAGATCTACCTCTTAGGAACTTAATGATCTTAAGAATTGTAAGGAATCAGCCATGAACTACACAGGAGGAGCTGGTCAATGACCTGAAAGGAGCTGGGACCACCATTTTCAAGGTACTGTTGGTAATACACTAAGACGTCATAGTTTAAAGTCATGCATCGCACTCAAGGTTCCCCTGCTTAAACCAGCACATGTCCAGGCCCATTTTAAGTTTGCCAATGGCCATTTGGATGATCCAGTGGAGCCATGGGAGAAAGTCATGTGGTCATATGAGATCAAAATGGAACTTTTTGGTCTCAATTCCACTCATAGTGTTTGAAGGAAGAAGAAGGATGAGTACCATCCCAAGAACACCTGATGTGGTAGCAACATGCTTTGGGGGTGTTTTTCTGCATATGGGACTGGACGACTGTACTGTATTAAGGAGAGGATGACCAGGGCCATGTATTGTGAGATTTTGGTAAGAAGATTTGTGTGGAACAGTGGTGCAAAATCCCTGCTGCACTCTGTGCAAACCTTGTGAAAAGTTACAGAAAACGTTTTTGACCTCTGTAATTGTAATTAGAGATGCACAATAATATTGATCACCGATAATTATCGGCCGATAATGGCAATTATGACGTCACACAGATAATCCAGATTAAACGAAATTCAATCGATAATGCAATCCGATAATTATATACTTGATTTAGCCTCCGAATGTGCACAATCAACAGTTTTGTCCAATTCTGCTAGTTTTAAGGAGGTGTTTTTGCAGTGTAGTAATGTGATATATGTTAGGAATGGCTTAGTTTTAAAGGCATTTTTGTGCAACATGGGTGTTTACTCTCTAAGTAATTGTTGCAAACAGTTTACCATTACACAATGTCATTGCCATAGTTTAGATGTTGGAATTTACTACTTGTTCACATTTGATGTGGAAAAAAATAGCACTGAATTACATTTTTTGCGCAGTAACATTTGATCTTTGTATACTTTAAAATTTTACATACATATTTGAATAGAATTATCGGTGTGACATTATCGGTTATCGAGTGGAAGGGGCAGGAAATTATCGGTTATCGATATCTGTTGAAAAATGTATTATCGTGCATCACTAATTGTAATCAAAGGCTTCTGTACCAAATATTAACATTGATTTTCTCAGGTGTTCAAATACTTATTTGCAGCAGTATAATACAAAGCAATTGATAAATAATCATACACTGTGATATCTGGATTTTTTTTTAAGATTGTCTCTCACAGTGGACAACCACCTACCATGAAAATTTTAAACCGGCCCAGCATTTCTAAGTGGGAGAACTCGCAAAATCTCTGGGTGTTCAAATACTTATTTTCCTCACTGTATTTACTGGTGATGGAGCACCAGGAGCAATGTGAGGTTCAGTATCATGCTCAAGGATACTTGAGGATACTCCTCTTGGTCTACTACTCAGCCATGCCACCCCAAATATTGATATTTGAAAAAAAAAAAAAAATCTCATATTTGATTAAATGATGAAAAATCAAGCCTTTAACAGTTTATTACCTACAGTGTAATTGAAGAATATGTAGCAGACAATCAGAAAAGTGAAGGATTTTTTTCCCAAGAATACTGAGTCTAAATTGTCCTCCAATTCTGGAATGACATTTTGGCCCTAACATTAGCTGTCCAATTATTACCACATTTATTAATTAGAACTAATGTTTGCACCCAAAACGACTTGCCGCCATTTTCCATAAGCATTTCTTCTGAGGTGCCGCTATGTAAGTTTATCACAAGTTGCGTCACTAGCACATACTGGAGAGCTGTGTTAATAGGTCGCTGCCTTTCACATGGTTCTCTTAACTCGACTTACGGAAGTATGACACATAGTTGTACCCGACATTCAGAACAGTAGTAAGAAGCACGGTACGGCGTGGCGTTGACCTCTTCGAGTGGACGCAGACATGTTTTGACGAGTGTTGGCGCCTTTGTCAAAGCAATTAGAAGTAAAGATAACTTTTTTGCAAGGTTTTTGTGCAGGTCACACTGGCCTGGCGATGTTGTGTGTCTGCAGAAATGCTTTGTGCGTAACTGTATCACTATGACCTTGTCACAAGCTGCTGTTGGGCCAATGTCCTTTTGTCACACTCGTCCATCCTGGTATGTTTTGTACATAACATAGGCATGCTGACGTTAAGACAAACACAGATGGGCAGGGAAGCAGCTCCACGACAAACATGCAGGTCAACACATGAGTCAGCAAACGTTTTTGTTGGTCAGTGTTTAGACAGCCTCATCGTAACATCTAAACATCCACCAACGCTCACGTGAAAATGATATTTGCACACACATGACCTTGAAATTGAAGTTGGATTGCATCTTGTGAAGCATATTAGTGTTCAGAGCGCAAGTCTGATGAGGATACACACAGCTGCAAATATGCTGTATTATTATTCATATTCATATAATATTTGTATTTTTTTTCCCCCATCCACATTTTCAGCGTGCTGCCTAGCCCACACCCTTTGAATGACGCACAGTGTTAACAACTACAAAACATGCCAAACTTTCACACTTCGCAGACTTTTTGTTTTCACCCCTAAGGTTCACGGGTATGCCAAAAACAGGGGGTCTGTGCCCCCAAAAAGGCCCTTACATTTCTAACGGTAAAAATATAAAAATTTTTCATAGTCTGTCAGCAAGTTTTTGGCAAAAATGTACGATTCTACCAAAATTCAATGGCCCCATTACTTTCCAATGGAACTGCCACCAAAAGGTTTCCATTCACTCCTACTGATTTTGAACTTGGATGGACCTGCAACAAACTCCCTTGTTGGTCATTTCTTTTGAAAAAAAGTATTGGGTCACCTACAAACAAGCAATATTTCTGGCTGTCAAAGAGGTCTAACTTATTCTAACGAGGTCTAACGAGGCTCCACTTGTTACCTGTATTAATGGTACCTGTTTTAACTCATTATCGGTATAAAAGACACCTGTCCACAAAATCAGTCAGTCACACTCCAAACTCCACTATGGCCAAGACCAAACAGCTGTCGAAGGACACCAGAGATAAAATTGTAGACCTGCACCAGGCTGGGAAGACTGAATCTGCAATAAGTAAAAAGCTTGGTGTAAGAAATCAACTGTGGGAGCAATTATTAGAAAATGGAAGACATACAAGACCACTGACAATCTCCCTCGATATGGGGCTCCATGCAAGAGCTCACCCCGTGGCGTCAAAATGATAAAAAAAAGGGTGAGCAAAAATCCCAGAACCACACGGGGGGACCTAGTGAATGACCTACAGAGAGCTGGGACCACAGTAACAAAGGCTACTATCAGTAACACAATGCGCCGCCAGGGACTCAAATCCTGCAATGCCAGATGTGTCCCCCAGCTGAAGCCAGTACACGTCCAGGCCCGTTTGCGGTTCGCTAGAGATCATTTGGATGACCCAGATGAGGACTGGGAGAATGTGTTATGGTCAGATGAAACCAAAATAGAACTTTTTGGTAGAAACACAGGTTCTTGTGTTTGGAGGAGAAAGAATACTGAGTTGTATCCGAAGAACACCATACACACTGTAAAGTACGGGGGTGGAAACATCATGCTTTAGAGCTGTTTTTCAGCAAAGAGACCAGGACGACTGATCTGTGTAAAGGAAAGAATGAATGGGGCCATGTATCGAGATATTTTGAGTAAAAATCTCCTTCCATCAGCAAGGGCATTGAAGATGACACGTGGCTGGGTCTTTCAGAATGACAATGATCCCAAACAAACAGCCAGGGCAACAAAGGAATGGCTTCGTAAGAAGCATTTCAAGGTCCTGGAGTGGCCTAGCCAGTCTCCAGATCTCAAACCCATAGGAAATCTGTGGAGGGAGTTGATAGTCGGTGTTGCCCAACGACAGCCCCAAAACATCACTGCTGTAGAGGAGATCTGCATGGAGGAATGGGCCAAAATACCAGCAACAGCAACAGAAAACGTCTGGCCTCCATTCGTGCCAACAAAGGGTACATCACAAAGTATTGAGATGAACTTTTGGTATTGACCAAATACTTATTTTCCACCATGATTTGCAAATTCTTTAAAAATCATCCATCCATCCATCCATTATCTTCTGCTTGTTCCGGGGTCGGGTCGCGGGGGCAGCAGCTTTAACAGGGAAGCCCAGACTTCCCTCTCCCCAGCCACTTCAACCAGCACCTCCGGCGGGATCCCAAGGCGTTCCCAGGCCAGCCGAGAGACATAGTCTCTCCAGCGTGTCCTGGGTCGTCCCCGGGGCCTCCCGCCGGTGGGACATGCCCGGAACACCTCTCCAGGGAGGCGTCCGGGAGGCATCCGAACCAGATGCCCGAGCCACCTCAGATGGCTCCTCTCTACGCGGAGGAGTAGCGGCTCGACGCCGAGTCCCTCCCGGATGACCGAGCTTCTCACCCTATCTCTAAGGGAGAGCCCGGACACTCTGCGGAGGTAACTCATTTCGGCCGCTTGTATCCGGGATCTTGTTCTTTCGGTCACGACCCAAAGCTCGTGACCATAGGTGAGGGTAGGAACGTAGATCGACTGGTAAATCGAGAGCTTTGCCTTTCGGCTCAGCTCCTTCTTCACCACTACGGACCGGTGCAGAGTCCGCATTACTACAGACGCTGCACCGATTCGCCTGTCGATCTTCCGCTCCCTCCTACCGTCACTCGTGAACAAGACCCCAAGATACTTGAACTCCTCCACTTGGGGCAGGATCTCATCCCCGACCCGTAGAGGGCACTCCACCCTTTTCCGACTGAGGACCATGGTCTCGGATTTGGAGGTGCTGATCTTCATCCCAACCGCTTCACACTCAGCTGCGAACCGCTCCAGTGAGAGTTAGAGGTCACGGCTTGATGAAGCCAACAGCACTAAATCATCTGCAAAAAGCAGAGATTCAATGCTGAGGTCACCAAACCGGACGCCCTCAACGCTTCGGCTGGGCCTAGAAATTCTGTCCATAAAAATTATGAACAAAATCGGTGACAAAGGGCAGCTTTGGCGGAGTCCAACCCTCACTGGGAACGAATTCGACTTACTGCCGGCAATGCGGACCAAACTCTGACACCGGTCGTACAGGGACCGAACAGCCCTTACCAAGGGGCTCGGTACCCCGTACTCCCGGAGCACCCCCCACAGGACTCCCCGAGGCACACCGTCGAACGCCTTCTCCAGATCCACAAAACACATGTAGACTGATCGGGCGAACTCCCATGCACCCTCGAGGACCCTGCCGAGGGTGTAGAGCTGGTCCACTGTTCCACGGCCGGGACGAAAACCACACTGCTCCTCCTGAATCCGAGATTCGACTTCCCGACGGACCCTCCTCTCCAGCACCCCTGAATAGACTTTACCGGGGAGGCTGAGGAGTGTGATCCCTCTATAATTGGAACACACCCTCCGGTCCCCCTTCTTAAAAAGGGGGACCACCACCCCGGTCTGCCAATCCAGAGGCATTATCCCCGATGTCCACGCGATGTTGTAGAGACGTGTCAGCCACGACACCCCTACAACATCCAGAGCCTTTAGGAACTCCGGGCGGATCTCATCTACCCCCGGAGCCTTGCCACCGAGGAGCTTTCCAACCGCCTCAGTGACTTCAACCCCAGAGATCGAAGAGCCTACCTCGGAGTCCCCAGACTCTGCTTCCTCAAAGGAAGGCGTGTCGGTGGAATTGAGGAGGGCCTCGAAGTATTCTCCCCACCGGCTCACAACGTCCCGAGTCGAGGTCTGCAGCACACCATCTTCACTATACACAGTGTTAATGGTGCACTGCTTTCCTCTCCTCAGGCGCCGGATGGTGGACCAGAATTTCCTCGAAGCCGTCCGGAAGTCGTTTTCCATGGCCTCGCCGAACTCCTCCCATGTCCGGGTTTTTGCCTCAGCGACCGCCGAAGCCGCAGTCCGCTTGGCCAGCCGGTACCTGTCAGCTGCCTCCGGAGTCCCACAGGCCAAAAAGGCCCGATAGGCCTCCTTCTTCAGCTTGACGGCATGCCTTACCGCTGGTGTCCACCAGCGGGTTCGGGGATTGCCGCCACGACAGGCACCAACCACCTTACGGCCACATCTCTGATCGGCCGCCTCAACAATGGAGGTGCGGAACATGGCCCATTCGGACTCAATGTCCCCCACCTCCCCCGGGACAAGTTCTGCCGGAGGTGGGTGTTGAAACTCTTTCTGACAGGGGATTCTGCCAGACGTTCCCAGCAGACCCTCACAATACGTTTGGGCCTGCCAAGTCTGGCCAGCATCTTCCCCCGCCATCGGAGCCAACACACCACCAGGTGGTGATCAGTTGACAGCTTAGCCCCTCTCTTCACCCGAGTGTCCAAAACATGCGGCCGCAAGTCCGATGACACGATAAGTCGATCATCCTAGGGTGTCCTGGTGCCAAGTGTACATATGGACACCCCTATGTTTGAACATGGTGTTCGTTATAGACAAACCGTGACGAGCACAGAAGTCCAATAACAGAACACCACTCGGGTTCTGATCGGGGGGGCCGTTCCTCCCAATCACGCCCCTCCAGGTCTCACTGTTGCTGCCCACGTGAGCATTGAAGTCCCCCAGGAGAACGAGGGAGTCCCCAGAGGGGGCGCTCTCTAGCACACCCTCCAAGGACTCCAAAAAGGGTGGGTATTCTGAACTGCTGTTCGGTGCATAAGCGCAAACAACAGTTAGAACCCGTCCCCCCACCCGAAGGCGGAGGGAGGCTACCCTCTCGTCTACCGGGGTAAACCCCAACGTACAGGCGCCAAGCCGGGGGGCAATAAGCATGCCCACACCTGCCCGGCGCCTCTCACCATGGGCAACTCCAGAGTGGAAGAGAGTCCAACCCCTCTCGAGAGGATTGGTACCAGAACCCAAGCTGTGTGTGGAGGAGAGTCCGACTATATCTAGTCGGAACTTCTCTGCCTCACACACCAGCTCAGGCTCCTTCCCTGCCAGAGAGGTGACATTCCATGCCCCAAGAGTTAGCTTCTGCAGCTGGGGGTCGGACCACCAAGGCCCCCACCTTTGGCTGCCGCCCAACTCCCTACGCACCCGACCCCTTTGGCCCCTCCCACAGGGGATCTTTAAAAATCAAACAATGTGATTTTCTGTTTTTTTTTTTTTTTCCCTCCACATTGTGTCCCCCATGTTTGAGGTTTACCCATGTTGACAATTACAGGCCACTCTAATATTTTCAAGGGGGAGAACTTGGACAATTAGTGGTTGACAAAATACTTATTTGCCCCACTGTATATGTACGCGTAGCTAAGGTCCCCCTGAACATTTTGAGTCATTGGAAGTAAAAACCAAAAAAATGGCAAAGTTATAACATCGCAAAGGTGTGGACATTAAATGGTCAAAATACCTCGAGTGTAGATAAAGTTATTTCTAACCCCAAGGGTTAATCTAAAAAAGAAAAAAAACTTGCTTGTCAGAAATGTTCTTAATTCAAGAATAGATATTGTTCAAAACATTATTTGAAAGCATTTTTTCATGATTTTGGTGAAAAATCACTCACTTTTAGATTTATGGGTTTAATAATAGCAAATGGTAACATTAACTAAAAGTAGGTGAAATAATCTGATGCATTAATCTGATAATTTAATTAATTTGGTTCGTATTGGTGAAAAATGTAGCCCTGACCGCCGTTCACCCAATCTGTTTGGTCTTATTAATGTCCCGTCCCCAGCAAAAAGTGTACATGCAGGTTATGCTGTTATATTGTCCCTACCAATATTGAGACCAAACCTACGCCTTTGCCGCAAATAAACATAAAAGTGACCCAAAATTAATTTATTGCCTACCATTGACAACGGTAGCTGTCAAATTCATTTAAAGTGGGAGGATTGGCTGTGAATGGTCATCTTTCAGTGCCATCAATGGTGTTAGACATGCAATCTATATTAACTGATAGGGGGTAAATTAACAAATACGGCAGCCAGTGACCTACTAAGGGAGTGACCAGATAATGGCCCAAAATAAATAGGAAGTGACAGCAAATCTACAGAAAGTGAAATAGCATTTGCTTGTTGGACTGTGTTTTTTGACTACTAAAAGAAGAGAAAAAAGAGCCCATTATAGTTTGTAGAATGCAGGAATGGATTGTCTATGAGCTCCGAATTGATTTTCCATGCTTCTTTGGCTAACATTTTCAGTTAAGTTTAGCCTAGAGCCCTCACGTTCTTGTCTTGATGCATGACTCTGTGGTAACGCACGTGCCATTCTGCCAGCTAGGTCGGCATTGGCCTCATTGCAGTTATCAGCAGTGTTGTTAATCTTACTGAAAAAAAAGTAATTAATTATAGTTACAAATCACTTCTCCCAAAAAGTAATTGCGTTAGTAACTCAATTACCTGAATGTAAGAGTAATTAGTTACTTGGCGAAGTAATTGGTGATAATTACTTTTTTTTTTTTTTCCCTCAAAAAAAAACAAAACAAAAAAAACATTGGCCACATGATGGGAAGTTTTTTGTGAAGGTTTTTGGTACAATTGGCCCGAGCCCAATTCTTTACCCTAATTTACCCTTTACCCTGAATCAACTGTTAAAAGTTGTTAACATTGCTCCCATTATTGCATTAGTTCCCTTCCCTCTACTTTCGACATATGAAAGTTTTAAAACTGTTTCATCATTTAAAGATAGATTCAAGTCAAGATTTTGCCGATTTAGAAGTATTTTAGATTAAAAGTTACTTAGGTTCGCTAGGAAGGTTCTCTACAACAGAGCCGTCCTAAAAAGTCTACTGCTTTAAGATGGCGGCTGTCTACTAACTCATTTAGTGCCATGTCTGTCATTTTGCATCTAGTTATATCTATGTACAGTACATGTGATATCTACCATGTCTACCATATCTACCATAACATGCGGGCGTAGTTTGTAGGCTATCGGCTACAACATGTATTATTGGAGCTACCTAGCATCGCGTTTGCTCGGCATCACGACTTTCTTGCCTCCTCCCTACTCCTGCTCTGCTCTGTCGTCTCGGTGAGTCCGTCTCCCTCAGACTTTTCGACCAATATAGTAACGCATAGTAACGCATGCCTTTCCGTCCTCAGTAAAGGTAACGGCGTTGCCAGGATGAGAAAAGTAATTAATTAGATTACACACTACGGAAAAAAATAACGCCGTTAGTAACACCGTTATATTGTAACGCCGTTATTAACAACACTGGTTATCAGCATGTGGAAGTTTAAAAAAAAAAAAAAAAAACAGATTGGAAAAGAGCGAGTCACTGTGAGGGAGGTTAAGGAGGTTCATTATGCAGCAATAAGTGTACTGCAGTGCAAAGAATGAGACAGAGGTGAGAAATAATGTACACAGATGTTGGAGGCAGGATGTGTTTCGTTTTCCTATTGGCTCACAATGCAGGGTTGAGGGCCAATGAGTATGTTTCAAGACGGACACGCAAAAGGCAAACATATTAGTTGACTAATTCAAACCAAAAGAACATAAGTTGGATTCCTTTTTTTCTTTTAAAGCATGTTAACTCTTTAAATGCCACCAACGATAACGTGGTGTCCATTCATCCTTCTGCTGTGAATTTAAATTAGTTTATCACTATTTTATCTCTTCAAGAGGGTGGCAGCGAAATGTTCATTTGCAGCAAACCCTCACACTTCAAAGGGATTGGACGTCTAGCGCTGTCACTGGCAGCCAACGAGCTAAAGTGTTATGCTGTGTCTTTCTCTTGACTGACTTTTAAAGAATGTTCCAATGATGGTGTCTCCCAAGAGGTATTTTTTATAGCTTAACCACGCTGTAGTTACAACCATTCTGGTAACTTATTGTCACCTAAAATGTTCAACTATAGAGATGATCATAGTGTAACCCTAACCACAGAAATTCACTTCCTTGAAATGAAATGAAATGAAATGAAATGAAGCAAAACCTGATGAAATCAGCAATTTAAAGGGAACCACAGACTAAAGACTAAGAAGCCACAATTGTTCTCTTTTACTAAAATATATATCTAGAAACACATATATTATTGCCATTGATTTAAAAATTGATAATATTTAGTACATGTTTTGACCTACGAAACGGCGCCATGTTTTACGCGCGCAATGCACACTGGGGGTGATGACGCAGTTGGGCTGGACTGAGAGAATAGCTGTGCTAGCTAGCAAGAGACGCTAGTACGACGGCTGGCATGATTTTGTCAAATTCTGCTGCTGGTCAGATTGTTTACTGTGTGATGAGTTCCCAACGTCGTACCTGCAACCAATTCCAGCTCACCAGCAGTGTCTTTAAACCGATACTAAGCGGCTTGCCAAAATATTGACTTGCTGCCATTTGACAGTTTGTATATCCCTTCGTTGCTAGTTATATCATTGCCTTGTTTTTTTTTTTTTTTCCGTTTGTCGGCCTCCCAGCGCAATTTTGTCTCGTTTTATTTTAAAAACAATTTTTTTTTTTTTTATTGATGCTGACCTACTGGCACGGACCCTTTTTGTCTCCTTTTTCGCAATCGCTTTTTTTTGTGTGTTCACTAAACCATTTTAAGCAATCCCTATTTTATGGTTGTCTGCTTGCTGTCTGAAGTGAGCCGCGTTTTCTAATTCCGCGGTTCCACACTTTCTTTTCAGTTGCGCATGTGGGTTGCGATCGCTCTATAAAGAAAATCATCACTGTAACGTCTCGCAGAGTATAGTCCTGTGGTGTATGCGCCCCCTGTCTCCGCTGGCGTGCCCCAGGGCTCTGTCCTGGGGCCGCTCCTCTTTATCATTTACATTCTCCCCCTCGGTTCCATCTTCTGCAAACACAACATTCACTTCCACTGTTACGCGGATGACACCCAGCTCTACATTTCCTCAAAACCAACCGCCTCCCTCCCACCTTCCTCCCTCACCCTCTGCTTAGATGACATTAACTCCTGGTTCTCCTTTAACTTCCTCCTACTCAACAGCTCGAAAACAGAAGTCCTCCTAGTTGGAACCACCACAATGCTCTCTCATGTCCATAAGTTCTCTATTACCATCAACAATGTACCGATCTCTCCTTCATCTCAGGTTAAGAGTCTGGGTGTCATCCTCGACACCACACTCTCCTTCCGGTAACATATCAACACCATCACCAGATCAGCCTATTTCCACCTTCGCAACATTTCTCGCCTCCTACCTTCTCTCACCCCCCATGCCGCTTCCACCCTGGTCTGTAATCTAATAACCTCCCGGCTCGATTATTGCAACTTACTGCTCTTCGGTCTCCCTAACAAGTCCCTCCAGAAACTGTAGCTCCTCCAGAACTCAGCAGCACGCCTCATCACTCGAACCCCTGCAACACACCACATCACCCCCATCCTCCGTCAACTTCACTGGCTTCCCGTCAAACAAAGAATCAATTACAAAACACTTCATGGCCTGGCCCCTCCCTACCTTTGCAATCTACTCCGTTTAAACAATCCAACCCGTTCACTTCGCTCTACCACTATTCTTCCCCTCTCCGTCCCCCGTGTCCGCCTCTCCACCTTTGGTTCCAGAGCTTTTAGTCAGTGTGCCCCCCAGCTCTGGAACTCCCTACCCCCTGATCTTCACAGCATATCTACCCTATCACTTTTCAAATCCAAACTGAAAACATACCTGTTCACTCTTTCTTACCCACCATAACCCCAAGCTCTGTTATATTTTTACTTCTTTTTATTGTGCTTTTAATCTTTTATCCTTTTAATACCTTTTTATCATACTGTGATTCCATGTCTCTTGTGAAGCATCTTTGTGTGGTTTGAAAAGCGCTCTAGAAATAAAATGTATTATTATTATTATTATTATTATCTGTCAAACGGGAAACGTGAGTTCCAATCCCAATGGGAACCTTCATTTAATTGCCTTTGCTGCTCATTTTGTGAAATAATTGACAGTGCTGTCCTGCTCATCACTTTTCCGCTCGGGTTAAAATTAGAAGGGCAGAACCGAAGGTATGTTTATGTAGCTAACACTGTGGAAGTAAGGCAGCGCTGACCAGTGACGTCAGATGTCACCGCCCAGAGTTCATTGCGTCGTCACATCAATGGCAACCTACTAGTTAAACTAATTTTTCAAATTTTAGGAAAATAAAAACATTGAGAGAGATTTGAATATCAAATTATTATAACTAGGGGTGTGACAAAATATCGAAATGGTAATATATCGAGATACTTTGTATCCCAAAAGGTTATTGATATGCTCCTGCCAAGAATTGAGATATCGTTTTAAAAAGGTCTCAGTGTCTAAAAAAAATAAAAATAAAAATGAAGCAACAAGTTGCTACCAAAATCTTCCACCATAATAGTGTCTCAGTTAACTCTAGCTGTATTGACGGTGCTCGACGCCCAATTCATTTAGACTGGGAACGTTCGTTCATTCCAAATCAGAGCATTCACAGTCATTCTGTCCGATTTTCAGGGCATTTACAGGTCACTTGCTGCTCATTTTAGAGCATTTACAGGTCATTTTCTGTTGAGTTTGAGTCACTGCGTTTTTATTTGGGTGATTCCCAGGTCACTTCCTGTTCTGTAACTCAAAATAAACTGTTAAAGGCCCATAAAATACCCCAAAATCAACAGGAAGTAACTGAAAACAGGTAAATGACCTTAAATGGCCCAAAAATACTTCATTGCCTGGCATTGGCTGTCACTATCGGCCATAGACGTTCAATCCGTTTGAAGTGGGAGGGATGGCACCCTCCCACTTCAAATGGATTGGACGTCTTCTAGTGATAAACTCTTTCCAATTCACAGCAGAAGCTTGGTTTTCTGTCTATAAATAGTTTGCAGAATAGGAGTGGGAACCTCAGGGCACCTCACGATACGATACGATTCGCGATACAAGGCTCACGATGACGATTATCTCACGATATCACGATACCGCGATTATTGATATGTTGGTCAGAAATTTGATACATGATATTCTACGATATAACTGTTGAGAGGAAAAAAAAAAGATATTTCAAAATAGAAAACGTACTGTTTAAGTCATTTATTAAACAGTGACACCTTTTCTGTGCAACATTGCCATAAAATATGAATCTACTGCAAATTGTGTACCTGCACATATAAGGGAAACAAACCACAACCACTGATATCTTTTGGAGAGATCATGATGAATGGCACCCTTAATTTCTTTAAAGTTTTAAACCTTTAAAAATATATATCAGTGCTGTAGGTGTCAGTCAGCAGTTGAGCTTGGAATGGGGCAATGATAAAAATGGTGGGTCTTTTCTACGTATATGACCTTTGTTGCCAAAAGCATTGGTTTGAGCACTTCCACCATCTGCTTCAGCAGTTGAGATGTCGGACTCAGTCACAATTTTCCTCACCTTAAAAACAACAAAATAAAACAAAAAATATTAGTTACTTAATAGCTTTTGATTTGAAATCCTGATTTTTTTTTCTGTGTTGGAAGTATTGAGTGAATTAAAAAAATATGAATTGAATGTATAGGAAAAAAATGCAGAATAATAAAAAGAATAATTACCGATTTTTAATATGTAGGCTACATTATTTATCATGCACATCACCTTATATATCTTCGAAGCTATTCAAACCATTTTTATAGCTTATTGCATCAAAATGGCAGTAATAACAGTTTGTGTAGTAAACTAGATGGAAAGTGGTTCTCAAATAATATCAAATAAATCAGTAAATTAATGTAGGCTTGTTCGATATTCATTTTCATCCAGTTTAGGGTCCTGGTTTATTTTATATCACTCAACACCAAATGTCATCAAAATAATACATGTGAATTAAAAAAAATCACTACATTGCAAAACTTTCTTACCTCAAATGATGAAAGCGAAGCAGTGAAGAAATCCGTGTCCACTTCGTAAACAGCTGCCAGTGAACCTTATTTTTTTAAAGACAATTCTTGCATACAGCAAAGTCCTTGTTCACCTTACTTCCTTTCTTGTTGGTGTAAAATCTAAAGTGTGATCACATGTGTGATTTGTAGCAATATTTTTCTCACTTTTTCCTCCACTGTTCTCACGAAGCTTTTTTATTTTTTTCTACCCACTTGGAGCTTCCTCTCTTCTTCTCTAGACAACTTGTGCGCACTTTACCTTCACCGCCACTCTTGAGCGCCCCTAGTGGACCGCCAAGGAATTGCTCAACAAACATTGAGCAGTTTACAGCATCCAATGGCCAATATGTCAAATAAAAGTATCGATATTTGGCGGGAGCATACCGATAACCGATCGGGTTGCAAAATATCGCGATATATCGCCGCATCGAGCTATTGTCATACTCTTATTGCAGAATATCCTAGAATGATTTCCTGACCAATGTATCGATAATCGTTGTCTCGTCATATCGTCAGATCATCGTTATCGTGAGCTTTGTATCGCAAATCGTATTGTATCATGAGGTATCAAGGTACCACTCCTAATTATAACTCATACTAACATCTATCTTTTAAGAACTACAAGTCTTTCTGTCCGTGATTCACCTTTAAAATGCAGATTTACGCAATTTGACTTTTGACTGTTTTATTATTTTTCTTCTCCATTTAGGGTCTCTCTTGGAATATCTTTGTGAATTATTCTTATTATTTATTTATTAGTATTATTATTTTTGCAAATGTTTGTATACATCTTTTTTTCTGTATTTTAGGCAGTGGCATAACTGGTGTGAAATTTAAAAGAATCAGTTTGGTTTAGTTTGAGGGGATTTAAAAGACATCAGCTTTGGCAGATTCTCAAAGTGTTGTAACATGCAAACACCCTGAAGTGGTATATTAAACAATCACTGAATTAAATGGTTAAGTTGTGCTTTCCAGGACAGTACTTTTGTTACAGTTCACACATAGTTACAATAAATTTTTAGACAGCTGTTTATTTCATTACCTATAGCACAGTATTATTGTTTCAACCGTGGATAACGTTATAGTGATTTACAATAATAATAAATATACTTTTTAAGGGATAAAACACCACAGTATACTACACTTCTGTATTTTATTTCTTTTTTTAAAGATAATATTTGGGTAATAACTTTGAGAAAACATTCATGATGCCAAAATACACCAAATCAACGTTTTTCAAAGATTTTGGGGATTCACTAAGAAAAAGGTGCTGCAAGTCTTACAGAGCCATGTGCAGCTTTCATTACAATTATAATAACATTATTCTTGCAGACATTAAAAACATTGTTGACTTTCCTCGAGGGTAGGAAAAGTCGGACTTTCCAGTGCTCTGAGCTGATACATTTCACACATGATATTCTTATTTGTTGTTTCCAGATATATAAGAGCAAACAACAAGGTTTCAAAGGAAGCCTTTAACACTTCAAATGGCCATGAACTTAGGAATGCCACGTGATATGATGCCACACGCTCCATGATGTACCCACAGGATGTTGATCACTAGAAAGGCAACCACAATTTCAAAGGAGCCCTTTAAGACTTCAAAGGGCCACACAGTGAAGCGAAGCATGAGATTTATGAGGGCATGATGCCACAGAATCACAGGAACTAAGGGTTGTTACCTGTCAATGCATCAAGGCATATCTCCAGACAGCATCAGTCTAGTGATAAGGATGTAAGGCTTACACCACTGTAATGATAAGATGAGTCACAAAGTCAGATCTGGAGACCAATTGAATTTCTATAACACTCACTGGAAAAAAAAAAAAAAAAAGTACTCTTTAAAGTATAACAATATCTTTGTTATTAGGGATGGGAATTGATAGGATTTTTACGATTCCGATTCCATTATCGATATTGCTTAACGATTCAATTCTTTATCGATTCTCTTATCGATTCTAATTTGGGGGAAAAGAAGAACAAACATTTTGATTGGCATCGAGTTTGTTTAATCAGAAGTCACAACCTTACAAACTCACAACGAGATCAAAAGAGGCCCAAAGCCTCAATGTTAACTGTGGCAATAAGTGGCAAATACACAAGAATGTGTAACATTTTGCTGAAACATTTATCTAACAGAAATAAAAAATATTGGTATATATTGCCAGATAGGTTGTTGTTCTGCCTTTGGCAATATGTGTTAAAGCAGGGGTCCCCAAACTTTTTCCTGTGAGGGCCACATAACTTTTCCCATCTCTGATGAGGGGCCGGGGTCAGTTTGTAACAGAAAAAGTGTGACGATTGCAGAAGTGCATAAATGTAAAAAATTATTGTTTTTCAGAAAGCCACAATCAAATAATCCTTTCTGCATTCTTTATAATAATAATAATAATTAATAATAAAAACACTATTAATTAAATAGTGCCAATACTTTTGTCTGGCCCATTTTTGAAATTTTGTGTGAAATGATAATGATTTGATTTTTTTTTTTTTCTTTTGTGTTTTCATTGCAAGTAAAATAACTGAAGATATTACTACCAAAGCATTTGTAATTGCAATCATTTTCTGGGAGAAATTGAGCATTATCTGACAGAATTGCAGGGGTGCCAATACTTTTGGCCAGCAATGTAAGAACCAGTTAAATAAAGACCAGGACGGCAGTGATTTTCTGATATTTTTCCTGCATTCAAGGCACACAGGGTAGTTTTGCAGTTGATCCTGCATTACAGAGTATCTTTGAACTCAACAACAACAACAAAAACGAAGCCCATACAGCTCTAGGCTGCTTTATAGGGAGTGCCGTCACCTGGCCTGCCATCAAAACATGCTACAAAGAGCGACGACTTCTTCTGAAGCGTCTGTGTACATTTGTGCAAATTCCAGTTTTCTTTGCACATGAATTGTTTGCATCTTTGATGTGTTTTCTGTTTGCAATAAAAATAATAAAATTTGCCTCAGTGGTTTGACTTGATGCTAGAAGATGATTTCTCCGTAATCGCACTGGTTCCATAGACGGCGATAGATGTCCAATACATTTTGAATGTGAGAGTTGACAGCAATCATTCAATCACTAGCAGCTAACCAGTCAAATTGGATTGTCTATCGCTGTCAATGTCAGTGAAACATGATCACTTAATGCGAGCCATCACCGTTCAAATTGATTTAATATCTATAACTGTAAATGGCCTTGAATGAGTTAAATGATGCATAGTTGTGTGGCTGCTCATGCCTTGCTTCAGACGTAAAGTGGGGCAAATAAGTATCTAGTCAACCACCAATTGTGCAAGTTCTCCTACTTGAAAAGATTAGAGAGGCCTATAATTGTCAAAATAGGTAAACCTCAACCATGAGGGACAGAATTTGGAAAAAAAAAAAAACGAAAATCACATTGTTTGATTTTTTAAATAATTTATTTCCAAATTAGAGTGGAAAATAAGTATTTGGTCACCTACAAACAAGCAAGATTTCTGGCTGTCAAAGAGGTCTAACTTTTTCTAACGAGGTCTAACGAGGCTCCACTCGTTACCTGTATTAATGGCACCTGTTTTAACTCATTATCGGTATAAAAGACACCTGTCCACAAAATCAGTCAGTTACACTCCAAACTCCACTATGGCCAAGACCAAAGAGCTGTTGAAGAACACCAGATAAAAAATTGTAGACCTGCACCAGGCTGGGAAGACTGAATCTGCAATAGGTAAAACGCTTGGTGTAAAGAAATCAACTGTGGGAGCAATTATTAGAAAATGGAAGACATACAAGACCACTGACAATCTCCCTCGATCTGGGGCTCCATGCAAGAGCTCACCCCGTGGCATCAAAATGATAACAAAAACGGTGAGCAAAAATCCCAGAACCACACGGGGGGGCCTAGTGAATGACCAACAGAGAGCTGGGACCACAGTAACAAAGGCTGCTATCAGTAACACAATGCGCCGCCAGGGACTCAAATCCTGAACTGCCAGACGTGTCCCCCTGCTGAAGAAAGTACACGTCCAGGCCAGTCTGCGGTTCGCTAAAGAGCATTTGGATGATGCAGAAGAGGACTGAGAGAATGTGTTATGTTCAGATAAAACCAAAATAGAACTTTTTGGTAGAAACACAGGTTCTCGTGTTTGGAGGAGAAAGAATACTTAATTGCATCCGAAGAACACCATAGCCACTGTGAAGCATGGAGGTGGAAACATCATGTTTTGGGGCTGTTTTTATGCAAAGGGACCAGGACGACTGATCTGTGTAAAGGAAAGAATAAATGGGGCCATGTATCGAGAGATTTTGAGTGAAAATCTCCTTCCACTAGCAAGGGCATTGAAGATGAGACGTGGCTGGGTCTTTCAGCATGACAATGATCCCAAACACACAGCCAGGGCAACAAAGCAGTTGCTTCGTAAGAAGCATTTCAAGGTCCTGGAGTGGCCTAGCCAATTTCCAGATCTCAACCCCATAGAAAATCTGTGGAGGGAGTTGAAAGTCCGTGTTGCCCAACGACAGCCCCAAAACATCACTGCTCTAAAGGAGATCTGCATGGAGGAATGGGCCAAAATACCAGCAACAGTGTGTGAAAAGCTTGTGAAGAGTTATAGAAAACGTTTGGCCTCCGTTATTGCCAGCAAACGGTACATAACAAAGTATTGAGATGAACTTTTGGTATTGACCAAATACTTATTTTCCACCATGATTTGCGAATAAATTCTTTAAAAATCAAACAATTTGATTTTCTGTTTTTTTTTTCCACATTCTGTCTCTCATGGTTGAGGTTTACCCATGTTGACAATTACAGGCCTCTCTAATATTTTCAAGTGGGAGAACTTGCACAATTAGTGGCTGACTAAATACTTATTTGCCCCACTGTACGTTTGACATCCTCTGTTTGTCAGGGATGGTTGAGGACATGATAAAAAGCTTTGACCTTAGTTGGCAATACAGAATATCTCCAATCCGAACGTTGTGAATTTACATCCAAACAATGATAACCTTTCAACAGCCCCTTTCATAAACGACAGTAATATGGACATTAGAGGAACCATTCCAATCACAAATAATGAGACCTCACTGACCCAAACATGCTTTTTTTCTTTTGTGAAATGATTGCGATCCAGTCACTCTCACTCCCATAACCAAGCAGAGGAGGAATGATACATGCAACTTGGCCTTTTCTGTCCTCCTCCACTGTTTGGAATTTTGTACTTTTTCTAATATACCTCCTGTTAAACTTTCCCCATCGCACCAAACTCTACACACACACTTTTCATTATGCTCTGATTTCACTTTTTAAAAAATGTTTTAATTTATTTTTTGTTACAATGACAGCAACGAGAAGGCGTGAAGCTATAGGAGTGTCTTCGACTTCCGAAGATGAGGATATTCAAGGATTTGGTAGTGTTTTGAGTGAGTTCTACCATTAGGTAAACTATTTACAGTCATGTGAAAAAAATTAGGACACCCCATGAAATATTCAGTTCTTTATTAAAGGGATCCTCTGTTTTTAAGACAAGTAATTCTTAAAAGATAAATGTTAGTATGAGTTATAATAATTTGATATTAAAACCCCCCTTAATGTTTTTGTTTTAATAAAGTTTGTAAAATTATTTTAAGTGATAGGTCGCCATTCTTGTTACGTCGCAGTGCGTGACGTCACTGGTCCCGTTGCCGAAATTTCAGCGTGTCACTCATTAGCTTTCCCAACATGTCGTCAGTTCTTCCCTTCCTATTTGAACCAGATCTGAAAAGTGAAGAGCAGGACACCACTGTCGGTCGTTCACAAGACGAGCTTCAGGGAAAAATGCGTGCAGCAAATACCTGATAAGACAAAAGTTGGGCAAAACTGGTGATGCGAGAGTCCTGTTGGGAGTCCGGTTGGGAGCGAGAGTGTATGCTGTCCGGTTTTATTAGCAGATATTCAAGATGAGCATATTGCGTTTTCAAACTTATCCCAATATAATTATGTAAATTGTTAGCATCCAGAGCTGTCGTGTGCTTTACATACAGTTCTTTTCATCTTGTACATTGTAACGCGTGGTAGCTAGGATACGTGTATAAAAGTACCAAAAAGGGGAGAAGCTTCCACTTATGCACATTTATTCACAAAAAAATAATATTAAAAAGTTAGGAAACCCCTACCACCTAATAGCTAGTGTTACCCTCTTTGGCTGAAATAACTTAAGTGAGACGCTTTTTCTAGCCATCTACCAGTCTTTGACATTGATCTGAAGAAAGTTTGCCCCACTCCTTAACGCAGAATACTTGCAGCTGCGAGATGTTTGATGGGTTTCTTGCATGTACAGCCCGTTTCAAGATCAGGGCTATGACTCGGCCATTCCAGGACTCTCAATTTCTTCCTATTCAGCCAGTCCTTAGTGGATTTACTGGTATATTTTTGGTCATTGTCATGTTGCAGGGTCCAGTTTTGCTTCAGCTTTAATTTTTTCATAGATGATCTCACATGTTCCTCAAGCACCCTCTCAATCACGATAGAATTCATGGTGGATTCTATGATGGTGAGCTGGCCAGGTCCTGCTGCAGAAAAGCATCTCCAAACCATAATACTTTCACCTCCATGCATCACAGTTGGTATGAGGTTCTTTTCCTGTAATGCTGTATTGGGTTTACGCCAAACATGTCCTCTGTTCTGGTGACCAAATAATTCAATTTTAGATTTATCTGTCGAAAGAATATGAATATAAAAATATACCAGAAATAGTCCAGAAGTCCTGGTCTTTGTCTACTTATACTCTGGCAAACTTCATTCTGTCTTTCATGTTCTTCTTGGAGAGCAAAGGTTTCCTCCCTGCACACCTCCCATGACAGTTAAACTTGTGGTGTCTCTTTCTGATTGTAGAGGCATGCACTTTCACATCAAGAGTAGCAAGAGCCTGCTGTAGGTACCATGATGACATTTTAGGGTTTATGGAGACTTCTTGCAGTCTTCTCTCGGGGTGAACTTGCTTGGACGGCCAGACCTGGGCATGTTGGCAGTTGTTTTGAATGTCCTCCACTTGTAGACTATTTTCTGGACAGTGGAATGGTTGTTTTTATATTCTTTTGAGATCTTTTGAAATCCCTTACCAGACTCATAAGCGTCTACAATCTTCTTTCTAAAGGCCTCAGCCAGCTCCTGTGATTTCACCATGGTGTTCTCTCTCACTTTAACAGTCAGGGGCAAACCAAACTAAATGTGAGGTTCAAATAAGGCAAGCCTCCTTTAAAACACTGGGTAATGATGTTGTAATCGTGTGCACCTGATGTGATACCCCTGTGTGTGATTTTAGCCATTTTAAATGGGATTAAATGTGGGGGTGTCCTTCAATTTTTTTCCTCAACAAAAATTGCATTTATTTAAAATTACATTTTACAGAAAGTTATAAAAACAACAACTTTTTTTTCAGTTTTAATTGTTTAGTTCCATTACTTGAATCTTTCAAGATTTTTAAAATTAATATTAAATATCCATATGACCAAATATGTTAGAAAACAAACAGGCTTCCATAGGGTGTCCTAATTTTTTTCACATGACCATATCTTGTGTTGTTTAGGAGATAGTTACCTAAATCCTGCTGTTCGGTGGTCTTGATTGAAAATTGTAGTAATTTTCTTGTGCTACTACATGAAGAAAGTGTCATCTAAAATTGACAGTAGATCTAAAAGTTGATTTTAAGTCAATTTTTTACCCCAAAAGGTCCAACTAGCCCATATCAGTATCCCATCTTCACTTAGCCGGCGTCTAAGCTAAAGTAGTGCTCTATGTCCATTACTGATACAACCAAGGCCCCATCAATCCAATCAGTCAAGTCACTGTCAACTCATCAATCCGCAAAACTTTTGAAAAATCTGTCTTCGGATATCTCTTAGTCCATTCTTGATATTTCAACTTACAGTATGTGTCTTGTTCAGATGTAGTTATATTTCAGCCTTTCTTACCTCGGCCATGTCGCTAAGAACTAAACTGATCGTACTTCTTGACACTCAAGGTAGGTTGCTTTTGTGGAATATGGCAGCACAGGAGGATAACTATTTCCTCGTAGCTTCATATTTGATTCTTCTCAATTCTTGACTGCTAATTTGATGCTAATTTGTGGTGACAAACACTACCTTGTTGAATTTTTGCGACCAAACTTTTAATGGTTCTGTGATCACGCCCCAATATCTATCATATTTAAAGACTGCTGCATCCTTCTGATAGACTTTTCACTTTTAACTTTTGGCTCATTTTTCCTGAGAAGAACAATTTGCCAAATAATTATTATCTGTTAACCCCATTTCACAAACACACATAATCTGATATGCATTATATTCAATAAACATTAGAGTTTATACAGATTGGAGTTATACTGTATATATACAGTACAGGGCAAAAGTTTGGACACACCTTCTCATTGGTGCGTTTTCTTTATTTTCATGACTATTTACATTGTAAATTCTCAAGGTAATAAAACCGCAGTGCCTTGCAAAAGTATTCGGCCCCCTTGAACCTTGCAACCTTTCGCCACATTTCAGGCTTCAAACATAAAGATATAAAATTTTAATTTTTTGTCAAGAATCAACAACAAGTGGGACACACTCGTGAAGTGGAACAAAATTTATTGGATAATTTAAACTTTTTTAACAAATAAAAAACTGAAAAGTGGGGCGTGCAATATTATTCGGCCCCCTTGCGTTAATACTTTGTAGCGCCACCTTTTGCTCCAATTACAGCTGCAAGTCGCTTGGGGTATGTTTCTATCAGTTTTGCACATCGAGAGACTGACATTCTTGCCCATTCTTCCTTGCAAAACAGCTCGAGCTCAGTGAGGTTGGATGGAGAGTGTTTGTGAAAAGCAGTCTTCAGCTCTTTCCACAGATTCTCGATTGGATTCAGGTCTGGACTTTGACTTGGCCATTCTAACACCTGGATACGTTTATTTTTGAACCATTCCATTGTAGATTTGGCTTTATGTTTTGGATCATTGTCCTGTTGGAAGATAAATCTCCGTCCCAGTCTCAGGTCTTGTGCAGATACCAACAGGTTTTCTTCCAGAATGTTCCTGTATTTGGCTGCATCCATCTTCCCGTCAATTTTAACCATCTTCCCTGTCCCTGCTGAAGAAAAGCAGGCCCAAACCATGATGCTGCCACCACCATGTTTGACAGTGGGGATGGTGTTTTCAGGGTGATGAGCTGTGTTGCTTTTACGCCAAACATATCGTTTTGCATTGTGGCCAAAAAGTTCAATTTTGGTTTCATCTTCAAGTTTGGAAGGACGGCCGGGTCTTGGTAGATTTGCTGTGGTCTGATGCTCCTTTCATTTAAATATGATGGCTTGCACAGTGCTCCTTGAGATGTTTAAAGCTTGGGAAATCTTTTTGTATCCAAATCCGGCTTTAAACTTCTCCACAACAGTATCTCGGACCTGCCTGGTATGTTCCTTGGTTTTCATAATGCTCTCTGCACTTTAAACAGAACCCTGAGACTATCACAGAGCAGGTGCATTTATACGGAGACTTGATTACACACAGGTGGATTCTATTTATCATCATCGGTCATTTAGGACAACATTGGATCATTCAGAGATCCTCACTGAACTTCTGGAGTGAGTTTGCTGCACTGAAAGTAAAGGGGCCGAATAATATTGCACGCCCCACTTTTCAGTTTTTTATTTGTTAAAAAAGTTTAAATTATCCAATAAATGTTGTTCCACTTCACGATTGTGTCCCACTTGTTGTTGATTCTTGACAAAAAAATTAAATTTCATATCTTTGTTTGAAGCCTGAAATGTGGCGAAAGGTTGCAAGATTCAAGGGGGTCGAATACTTTTGCAAGACACTGTATGAATGAGCACGCGTGGAATTATGTACTTAGAAAAAAAAAAAGTGAGATAACTAAAAACATGTATAATGTTCTGGCGTCTAGCACCGTCAATGACAAAACATGAGCATTCAAAGCCTTGTCCTCGTAGTTTAAATGCATTAGATGTCTATAATTTTCAATGCCAGCCAAACTTTGACAGCGAACTGTATTTTCTCCAAATATGTAGGACACTGTTATTATTTTTATGTCTATCATATAAATTAGGGAAATAAATCTAAAAAAATAAGGGGCCCTGGTACACCATTTCACTCCACTCCACACTTCAACACCCCTGCCTGCTTTGCTCTCTATTTGTGGCTTTTGGCATATTTTCATTTTCCATTCTGTCATTCCTTCTGCCCACCAGCTGTCTTTAACATTGCTCCTCCGCAGTGTCTTTCAATGATATAAACAAAAGATGAGAGATGTTTGTCCCTTAGAAACCCCACTATGACCTGTACAAGCACACAGTAAGCGCGGGACAGCGCATATTTATTTCTACGTGGGAACACGCGGCTGTAATATTCCAATGTCTTATGATAAATGTGGATTCTAAAGCATTTAAAGTTAGAGGAGAAATCAAATTGTCTTTACATTTATTACAAGACAAGTGATCACCGTTGTGGAAAAATTCAGTTGTGTTGTAGGTTTGTTTCCGTTTGTTGCTTTGTCAAACACCACCACTTACTGGCGAGAGAGATTATTACAACATAGATACAGGTACAGTAGAGAATTTTGAACAAGAGGAGGTAAAAATTAAATAGGTTATTAGGCACTGGAAACCAACGAAATTGCAGCACCATACTGGTGTGAAATTGTGTGAAGTGAAGCTATTTAAAATATAGTGAAGTTCGTTAAATAAGAATGTCACAAGATTTTTTTTTTTTTTTTTTTTTGTCAGAAGACTACAATTTTAATGTCATATTGCTTTCTTTAAATCTTTTACAATTAAATAGTCTACTGCAAAAACAGAGTTTTCGGGGTAAATATATTCCAATATCATTTTGAGGCTTTTGTTTTTAATGAGGTTTTGCCCTGAGTTTTTAAAAAAAAAATTTCTATTACCGTTTTCCATCTAGTCCAATACAGTGGGGCAAATAAGTATTTAGTCAACCACTAATTGTGCAAGTTCTCCCACTTGAAATATTAGAGAGGCCTGTAATTGTCAACATGGGTAAACCCCAACCATGAGAGAGGGGTGGGGGGGGGGGGGGGGGTGGGGGGGGGGGGAACAGAAAATCACATTGTTTGATTTTTAAAGAATTTATTTGCAAATCATGGTGGAAAATAAGTATTTGGTCTATACTAATAGTTCATCTCAATATTTTGTTACGTACCCTTTGTTGACAAAAAAAAAAGAAAAAAAATCAAAGAAAAATAGCTTTCACATGCATTTTTTTGTTTTGTTTCAAATTTATTTTTGCATCCAAACACATTTTTTTTTGATTGACGTGACCTTTTTTTGGTTGAAAATATATATTTTGATTGAGGCAACTTTTTTGTTTTTTTTATTGAAGCAACTTTTTTTGATTGAATAATAAAGACACAAATCGACCTCCATATGGCTCCGCCCAGGGGATACAATTTTTGACTGGGGTAACTACATTGGCACGACAGCGTCGGGCGTGTCATATTTAATGGATGAGGATCATGGCGAAAAGTATTGCCTAAGTAGCCTGATTTAGAATTCCCCTCAAGAATGATGGGAAACAAGCAAACAAACAAAAAAACGCTCATTGTTAACTTATTATTACAAATATTCTTGTAAGTAAATTTTTATTGCTGACAGTGCGTTTCTGGGTCATCAATGCTCCAAAAGTCAAACTCCGCCTCTGGGAACAGGCTGAATTGACCCCAGGAAGAGTAGCTGTACTTGTTACAGCTAATGGAGATTTAAATAAATACAAATACAATCAGTAAGACTCAAACTTGTAACATGATCAAGACCAAAGAGCTGTCCAAAGACAGCAGACACAAAATTGTTCACCTCAACAAGGTTGGAAAGGACTGCGGAGCAATTGCCAAGCAGCTTGGTGAAAAAAGGTCCACTGTCGAAGCAATCATTAGAGAATGGAAGAAGCTAAACAAGATGGTCAATCTCAGTCGGAGTGACGCCCCATGTAAAATATCACCTCGTGGGCTCTCAATGATCCTACAAAAGGTGAGGAATCAACCTAGAACTACATGACAGGAGTTGGGACAGCCGTTTCCAGGGTTACTGTTGGTAATGCACTAAACCATGCACGGCACGGAAGGTTTCCCTGCTTAAACCAGCATATTTTAAGGCCTGTCTTAAGTTTGCCTATGACCATTTGGATGATGCAGAGGAGTCATTGAGCAAGTTTTGTGGTCAGATGAGAGTAAAAGAGAACGTTTTGGTCATAATTCCACTAACCGTGTTTGGAAGAAAAGGAATGATGACTACTATCTTAGAACACCATCTCTACTGTGAAGCATGGGGGTGGTACCATCATGCGTTTGGAGTGTTTTTCTGTGCATGGGACAGGACGAGTGCACTATATTAAAGAGAGGATAACTGGGGCCCTGTATTGTGAGATTTTAGGGAACAACCTCCTTCTCTCAGTCAGAGCTTTGAAGATGGGTCGTGCCTGTGTCTTCCAACACGACAATGACCCGAAGCACACAGCCAGGAAAACCAAGGAGTAGCACCGTAAGAAGCATAACAAGGTTCTACCATGGCCTAGCTGGTCTCCAGACCTTAAACCAATGGAAAACCTTTGGTGGGAGCTCAAACTCCGTGATACTCAGTCACAGCCCAGAAACCTGACTGATGGGTGGGCCAAGATCCCTCCTGCAGTGTGTGCAAACCTAGTGAAAAACTACAGGAAATGTTTAACCTCTGTAATTACAAACAACAAAAGGCTACTGTATTAAATATTAACATTCATCTTCCCAGGTGTTCAAATACTTATTTGCAGCTGTATCACACAATTTTTAAAAAAAAATCATACATTGTGATTTCTGGATTTTTTTCTTTTTAGATGATCTCTCTCACAGTGGACTTGCACCTACGATAAAAATTTCAGACCCCTCTATATTTCTAAGTGGAAGAACCTAATATGAAAAATAGCAGGGTGTTCAAATACTTTTTTTTTTTTTTTTTTTTAATTGTATAGACCCTACCCACCGACGTCAGAAAACCACGTGCTCGCTGTATGGTTCCGCCCCCTTGTCCGTCATTTTGTCTCTGTATTAGCATTGGTTTCAATTGATTGAGGAATTTAAAATGCATTTCATGGAAGACCCGGTGCTTTCGGATGCCGTAAACTCACTGGATGTGTTGCATAAAAGGCGTTATGTGGAAAAGCTTCGTTCTATACAGTCGCCAGATCCATATTTGATGCCCAAATCGATGTTTTTCGACCCACTGTCTTCGCCCTGTCTGCCTGACATCTGCTACGCTGATATTTACAACTATCTTGTCCACACAAAATCAGCCTATTCTCACGAAAATTTGAAAAACTTCAAGAGCTTGGAGGCTTATAAATACTTCGTTGCTGGTTGGGTGAAACAGGTCCTCGTCCACGAAAATCCGGCAGGAATCTATTTTGTGCTTGGAAAGGTTAGTTACGAAATTTTCAATTCAAAATCTTTTATTCTCGCTAACATCCACTGTCAAGTCTAATTTATTTCATGTCATTTGTCAATGCAGTTAGGGCTTTTTATGTTTATATGGTTTAGCGATAGCACTCTCACTACATACATAAGTGTATGTTGTCGGCGATTAGCCTAGCAATGATCTTAATTGAGGTTATTTGTCAGCCCAAAACCCTCTAAGTATATCTTAAATGCATCTCACCGGATATAAAATGACTACTACATAGTCTGTGGTGATTTTTTGGTGCCCAGTTTTCACGTCGAATTGCAGCCGTCCATTTCGCTCTCCTCTTTGGATCCCTCGGAATACGGTAAAACTTCAAGTCTCTCCTTCCATCTTCTCTGTTAGTGCAACCAACAGCCACACACGCCTTCACCATTTTGATTACTAATGTTAAGGAGCAGAAAAACACGCCGTAAATAGGAGGAATGTACGTAGCCGTAACAGGTTAACACTATGTTTTGACGGACAATTGGGCGGTACCATTCAGGAGTGCGGAGTTGTGACGTCACGTGGGTAGGGTCTATATGAAAGTACAACTTCATCATTGTAAATTTATAATTCTTTATTATATAAAAAATACAGTGCAAAAACTAATAAGTCAGTCAGAAATAATGATTTCACAAATGTTCAGTACAATCATGCTCATTACAGTACAATAAGGTAAATATTCTTTTATTTTTATTTTGAATTGTTTTTTTTTTTCAGAATTAAAAAAAAAAAAAAAAATCCTAAAACATTCTATTTTATTTATGTTTTTAATTAAAAAAAAATTAAATATTAACTTTATATTTTTAAAAATTGCATATTTATTTATTTATTTTTTAATAAGGGGAAAAAATATATACTCTCTAAATTAATTTGTCTTTTGTTTATTTAGGGCTAAATAAATTGTATTTAAATTTGCTTTAATGAAAAACATGGAGTTAATGCAGAAGATTAACTTTTGTGGGCCACATGAAAAAATATGGTGGGCAAGTTTGACTCTTGTGACTTAGGGTCTCACCCTAAGTCATATTACATAGCCATATTACAGTCAATTTAATACAATTTACAATACCCCAAAGTCATTCTTTTCAGTGCACTTGTTTACGATTAGTGAGTTAACGATGGCTGCTTGACCTTATCTTCCTGTTGTAGCTGTGTGTCATTGTCGCTGCTCTCATGTTCCTCTTGCTGGTGACCCCCCCAACACTGTTTGAGGTGCGTGTTGAGTTTTTCCAGGATGTCACTGGAGTGGTTGATGATAAGCGCCAGCCAGGCCAGGCCAAAGAATATCCAGCAGGCAATGAAAAAGCTGTACCACTCCGGGTAAACTTTATCTGGGTTATTGTCTGCAAATAAAACATCCAAACACGATGACGGTGGTGGCAATCAGGCCGAATGAACGTGCAGTGAGACGTACCAGCCACAAAATCTCCAAAGCCGATGGTGCTGAGGGTGATGAAGCAGTAGTAGATGGCCTGTGAGAAAGTCCAACCTTCATGAAGCTGGAACACAACCATGGGAACAATGAAGAAGAGGAGAGCTCCGGATAGGTAGGACACCAGGTGGACGAAGAAATGTGAACACCTCTAAAAGGAGAGAAGCAGTTGGTGAAACGTCAAGAAAATGAGTGTCAAAGATGTCCTCACCGCTCTCCCGGTTTGTCCTTCAAGAAATGTGGAGATATTCCGCTCAATTACGATCATGTATTTGCCCACCCTGTTGAGCACCACCACATTGAGAGGGATGCCAAAAAGGGCAAAGAACACACAGAAGATCTGAGCAGCGGTGGAACGAGGGCTCATGTTTCCATAACCTGCAAACAATGAACACGTGGCTGTTGCAGAAGATGCTATTTACACATACTGTACAAAAATGCTTTTTAAATGTATTCCTTATTGCCTTTTTTAATACTGTCATAGAAGTTATGCTATCTTCCAAGCTGTTCATTTTCCACTTGCCCTTGACGTTACTGGATAAAGTTCAAACCAAAATAAAAAAATATTTATCTTAAAGAGCAAACTGCTCAACAAAACAGACGATAGCAGCATCACATATGAAACAAGTTATTTTCTGCCCCTGATGCGTTCCTACTCAGAAAGTATTATCTCTATGCCTTCATCTCAGCCGGATCATTTGATAGAAAGGCTATATTTATTCCCTATTTCAACAAAGTCATCACATCTTAATGACTAATCAAACATATACCAAGGGGCGCAACTACCCATTCTTGTTAGGGTATGCAAAATAAAAGATGCCCCCCCCCCCCCCCCTCCAAACCCCCAACATTCCAACCGGCCCTAACCCAGCAGACACACGCACTTTTTTATTTTTATTTTGGTGGCATCTATGCTGCTTTTTTAGTCTTATACGGCTGCGACTAACGATGATTTTTTAAAAAGCAATAAATCGGATAAGTGTCACTTTTTTCATTTACCTTTCACAATTTTATTTGAAGTTGTTTTAGGAAGTTGTAAGTAACAATGAAGACAAAATGGATGACTATTTCCTTCAAAAATAACATTTTATTACAGCTTCCTTACTTAACTATAGTCTACACCTGTACTGTTTTAATTAGGTAATACTTGTTAAAGTTTTTAATAAAGGTTCTGAGTATAAAACATTAAAAGAATTTCTCAGTACACAAATCAGACAAACGTCTTGTTCATTCAAATTAAAAAAGTGCTGCTGATGGTCATTTGAAAAAAGTAGGACACCCCATTAAATATTCCATTCTTTATTAAGAAATGTTCACATATCAGTGTCTGATCTTATTTTTCTTTATCTCTGAAAAAGAACGATTTAATTGCAGGTAAACAACAAACAATAACACTGTTTTATACATTAAACCAAATTTATCAACAAAAATGCATATTCTAACTGAGGAAAAAGTTAGGACACCCTACTACCTAATAGCTAGTGTTACCCTTTTTGGCTGAAATAACTTCAGACACATTTGTAGCCATCTACCAGTCTTTGACTGAAGAAAGTTTGCCCCACTCCTCCACGCAGAACACTTTAAGCTGTGAGATGTTTGACGGGTTTCTTGCATATACAGCCCGTTTAAAGTCACCCCACAGCATCTCAATGGGATCAAGATCCGGGCTTTGATTTGGCCATTCCAGGACTTTCTTCCTTTTCAGCCAGTTCTTGGTGGATTTACTGGTAAGTTTCGGGTCATTGTCATGTTGCAGGGTCCAGTTTCACTTCAGCTTATAATTTTTTCTTAGATGATCTCACATGTTCCTCAAGCACTCTCTGATACACGAAAGAATTCATGGTGGATACTATGATGGTGAGCTGGCCAGGTCCTGGTGCAGCAAAGCATCCCCAAACCATGACACTTCCACCTCCATGCTTCACAGTTGGTATGAGGTTCTTTTCCTGGAATGCTGTATTGGGTTTACGCCAAACATGTCCTCTGTTTTGGTGTCCACATAATTCAATTTCAGATTAATCTGTCCAAAGAACATTATTCCAGAAGTCCTGGTCTTTGCCTACATTCACTCTAGCAAACTTCAGTCCGGCCTTCATGTTCTTCTTCGAAAGCAAAGGTTTCCTCCTTGCAGACCTCCCATGAAGCTTAAACTTGTGAAGTCTCTTTCTGATGGTAGAGGCATGCACTTTCACATCGACAGTCGTAAGAGCCTGCTGATGACATTTTAGGGTTTTTGGAGACTTCTTTTAGCATCCTGCGGTCTGCTCTCGGGGTGAACTTGCTTGTACGGCCAGACCTTGGTATTTTGGCAGTTGTTTTGAATGTCCTCCACTTGTAGACGATTTTCCGGACAGCGGAATGGCGGATTTTATATTCTTTTGAGATCTTTTGAAATGCCTTACCAGACTCATAAGCGTCAACAATCTTCTTTCTGAAGGCCTCAGACAGCTCCTTTGATCTTACAATGATGTTTTATCTCACTTTAACAGTCAGTGATTGTTGAAAGTATTCTGCATTGAAGAGTGGGGATAACTCTTCAGACCAATGTCAAAGACTGGTAGATGGCTACAAAAGGCGTCTCACTGAAGTTATTTCAGCCAAAGGGGGTAACACAAGCTATTAGGTGGTAGGGTGTCCTAACTTTTTCCTCAGTTATAATATGCATTTTTTGTTGATATATTTGGTTTAAAGGGTAAAACAAAATAAATTTTAATCTTTTACCTGCAAATAAATCATTTTCTTTCCCAGAGATAAAGAAAAACAAGATCAGACATTGTTTTGTGAACATTTCTTAATAAAGAACTGAATATCTAATGGGTTGTCCTAATTTTTTCACATGTCACATCTTAAGTACATTGCTTGCTGAAGCATTTAACGCAATCAAATGAAGTTGGACCAACTGTGAAGAAAAAAAAAAAAAATAAATAAAAAAAAAAAAAAAGGGTTTGGCTGCTCAGTAAAATAATGCGCACTTAATGAGTAACACTTAATATGAGGACATCTGACCTTATTCAATATTATTTATTCTTGCGTAACTTCTCATATTTGTGTAACAGTTGCAAATGTTGATTCAGACCAGCGAGTCATGAAATTGATTGTGCTAGAGATTGTGGGTTTTCTCAAACAAAAATTGTACATGGGTTCCTCCTTGGTCTATTTATATGAAAGATGACCATTCTATATACAGTGCCTTGCAAAAGTATTCGGCCCCCTTAAATCTTGCAACCTTTCGCCACATTTCAGGCTTCAAACATAAAGATATGAAATTTAATTTTTTTGTCAAGAATCAACAACAAGTGGGACACAATCGTGAAGTGGAACAACATTTATTGGATAATTTAAACTTTTTTAACAAATAAAAAACTGAAAAGTGGGGCATGCAATATTATTCGGCCCCTTTACTTTCAGTGCAGCAAACTCACTCCAGAAGTTCAGTGAGGATCTCTGAATGATCCAATGTTGTCCTAAATGACCGATGATGATAAATAGAATCCACCTGTGCGTAATCAAGTCTCCGTATAAATGCACCTGCTCTGTGATAGTCTCAGGGTTCTGTTTAAAGTGCAGAGAGCATTATGAAAACCAAGGAACACACCAGGCAGGTCCGAGATACTTTTGTGGAGAAGTTTAAAGCCGGATTTGGATACAAAAAGATTTCCCAAGCTTTAAACATCTCAAGGAGCACTGTGCAAGCCATCATATTGAAATGGAAGGAGCATCAGACCACTGCAAATGTACCAAGACCCGGCCGTCCTTCCAAACTTTCTTCTCAAACAAGGAGAAAACTGATCAGAGATGCAGCCAAGAGGCCCATGATCACTCTGGATGAACTGCAGAGATCTACAGCTGAGGTGGGAGAGTCTGTCTATAGGACAACAATTAGTCGTACACTGCACAAATCTGGCCTTTATGGAAGAGTGGCAAGAAGAAAGCCATTTCTCAAAGATATCCATAAAAAGTCTCGTTTAAAGTTTGCCACAAGCCACCTGGGAGACACACCAAACATGTGGAAGAAGGTGCTCTGATCAGATGAAACCAAAATTGAACTTTTTGGCCACAATGCAAAACGATATGTTTGGCGTAAAAGCAACACAGCTCATCACCCTGAACACACCATCCCCACTGTCAAACATGGTGGTGGCAGCATCATGGTTTGGGCCTGCTTTTCTTCAGCAGGGACAGGGAAGATGGTTAAAATTGACGGGAAGATGGA
Source organism: Corythoichthys intestinalis (assembly GCF_030265065.1). NCBI lineage: Eukaryota > Metazoa > Chordata > Actinopteri > Syngnathiformes > Syngnathidae > Corythoichthys > Corythoichthys intestinalis. The sequence continues at coordinate 21,970,153 of NC_080409.1, forward strand.
TGCAGCCAAATACAGGAACATTCTGGAAGAAAACCTGTTGGTATCTGCACAAGACCTGAGACTGGGACGGAGATTTATCTTCCAACAGGACAATGATCCAAAACATAAAGCCAAATCTACAATGGAATGGTTCAAAAATAAACGTATCCAGGTGTTAGAATGGCCAAGTCAAAGTCCAGACCTGAATCCAATCGAGAATCTGTGGAAAGAGCTGAAGACTGCTATTCACAAACACTCTCCATCCAACCTCACTGAGCTCGAGCTGTTTTGCAAGGAAGAATGGGTAAGAATGTCAGTCTCTCGATGTGCAAAACTGATAGAAACATACCCCAAGCGACTTGCAGCTGTAATTGGAGCAAAAGGTGGCGCTACAAAGTATTAACGCAAGGGGGCCGAATAATATTGCACGCCCCACTTTTCAGTTTTTTATTTGTCAAAAAAGTTTAAATTATCCAATCAATTTTGTTCCACTTCACGATTGTGTCCCACTTGTTGTTGATTCTTGACAAAAAATTAAAATTTTATATCTTTATGTTTGAAGCCTGAAATGTGGCGAAAGGTTGCAAGGTTCAAGGGGGCCGAATACTTTTGCAAGGCACTGTAAATGATCATTCACACTGGCATTCACGTCATCATTCAGTGCTGAATTCAAAATTATTCAAAATATAGAAATAGGGTAATAATTATTGTGAAGCCCCCCAATGCCTTTCATTTGACCCCTTAATGGTTTTTGAGTCATACAGAACTGGATCAAAAATCTTAACTAACCTCACTAACCTATGGTTGTGACCACAGTGGCAGCAAAAACAGCCGAGCTGGTAAATTTCCAGAATCCGTCTGTGGTGCTGTTGCCTTTCAAACTAAGGCCCACTTTCGATGCATCTTGAATAACCTGGAAAAAAATGTAACACAACAACAAAAAGCCAAATGCCTGCAGACATACATGGTGATAATGTTTGTTTCTTAGGGTTCAGGTGAGGACTAAAATCATCTCAGAACTCAAGAAGCAGTGAGTTACATAACCGTCATCATCTCTCTGTAAAATACAGCTAGGAAAGAGGCAATAATCTTGCAACAATGATGTTGTGATATTGAACTCATGTCAGGATGGACGCAATAGACCTATTAACACTTGACATTATTTACAGTGCTGCAAAAGTATTGGAACCCCTGCAATTCTGTCAGATAATGCTCAGTTTCACCCAGAAAATGATTGCAATTACAAATGCCCATGGCACTGTGGCTAACCTCCCTAGATGTAGACGGAAAAGAAAAATTGATGAGAGATTTCAATGAAAGATTGTGCGGATGGTGGATGAAGAACCTCGACTAACATCCAAACAAGTTAAAGTTGTCCTGCAGTCCGAGGGTACAACAGTGTCAACCCATACTACCCATAGACGTCTGAATGAAAAGGGACGCTATGGTAGGATACCCAGGAAGACCACACTTCTGAACCAAAGACATAAAAAAGCCAGGCTGGAGTTTGCCAAAACTTACCTGAGAAAGCCAAAAACGCTTTGGAAGAATGTTCTCTCGTCAGATGAGACAAAAGTAGAGCTTTTTGGAAAAAAGGCATCAACATAGAGTTTACAGGGAAAAAAAACGAGGCCTTCAAAGAAAAGAACACGGTCCCCACCGTCAAACCTGGCGGAGTTACCCTGATGTTTTGGGGTTGCTTTGCTGCCTCTGGCACTGGACTGCTTGACCGTGTGCATGGCATTATGAAGTCTGAAGACTACCAACAAATTTTGCAGCATAATAGTGTGAGAAAGCTGTGTCTCCCTCAGAGGTCATGGGTCTTCCAGCAGGACAATGACCCAAAATACACTTCAAAAAGCAGTAGAAAATGGTTTGAGAGAAAGCACTGGAGTCTTCTAAAGTGGCCAGCAATGAGTCCAGACCTGAATCCCATAGAACACCCGTGGAGAGATCTAAAAATGGCAGTTTGGAGAAGGTACCCATCAAATCTCAGAGACCTGGAGCAGTTGGCCAAAGAAGAATGGTCTAAAATTCCAGCAGAGCATTGTAAGAAACTCATTGATGGATACTGGAAGCGGTTGTTTGCAGTTATTTCGTCTAAAGGTTGTGCTACCAAGTATCAAGTGAGGGTGATAATACTTTTGTCCGGCCCATTTTTAGAGTTGTGTAAAATGATAATGATTTAATTTTTTTTTCATTCTCTTTTGTGTTTTTTCATTGTAAGCAAAATAAATGAAGATATTACTACCAAAGCATTTGTAATTGCAATCATTTTCTGGAAGAAATTGAGCATTATCTGACAGAATTGCAGGGGTGCCAATACTTTTGGCCAGCACTGTATCGTCTGAGAAATATTTAATAGTAGCTTTTTGTACTTAAAGTACACCCCACCCAGTGCAGTTTCTGAACTTTTAATTTTGCGGATGCTTTCATATTTCAAGGCATTTGGATTTTCTTTTTTTTTTTTTTTTTTTTTTTAAATAAGATTTTGATACAATAAATTAAGACTTTAATAATTCAGTCCCTTCCAGCTTTTGATTTTTGGGGTTCTATATTCAAAATGGTAGAAAGTATTAAAGGATTTCCATTTTGACCAGAGAATTTCTCTCTCTTCCAGAAGTTGATACCATCTTTTTTTTTTTTTTTTTTTTTTTTAATATACAGTATATTTATTCTTTACTCAGGGATAAGAATCAGCGAGCTTATTTCCAAGATTGAAGATTTTTCAAAGTCTGTAGCCTGAACCCAAAAAAAGAATCTCAAATTAAATTGATGTTTACACATGACTGTCAGGATATCGAAATAGATATTATGCCACATTAAAAAACATAACAAAACGAACGAATCAACAAAAACTTAAATATTTAGGTACAGCATATTCATAACTAAAAATCTTACTTTTAGACATCATTCTAGTTTTTTAGAAAGAAAAAAAAACCCTAAACATATTCCATTTCTGGCTTCATAGCTATGGCTGTATTAGGACTGGCTCTTCTCTTTGAAGCAGATCTCATTTGATTTATTCAGGGCTATCTGAAAGGATTTACAGTTACTGGAGTAAATAAGGTGTCTTTTGATGTCATTTGAAAATATAAATCTCACAAACTCCATTTGCAAATGAGAATGAGCCTTTGATATCCTAAATTTTTAGTTGACAACTCACGCTTCATTCAAGCAAATTGTAGTAGTGCCCCCCTTCACATCCTCAGTAATGGTAATGGCATTGCAATGATGGGAAAAGTAATTAATTATATTACTCACAACTGAATTTTTTATTTTTTTTAAACTAACGCCGTTATTAACAACACTGCTGACAGTCAAAGTCATAAGTGAGACTGGCCAATATCACAATGAACAAAAATCCACATCCGAAACTTCACAATTTTACTTGTTAGTTGTTAGTGTTGCTTTGGGTATCGGTACCAATACAGCACTAAAATCATGTCATCGGTATCGGGGAGTACTTAGAAATAACGTATCGATTTTGTGTTATGTAGTTTTGGAGATCTAGTTTCCAACCACTTGTCGCCTTACCCAAGATGATGATAGACATATAATTGTGTTGTGTCCAATCATCCATCTGCTTTGAATTTCAATGAGTTTATCACATCCAATCCATTTGAAGTGGGAGGGTTAGCAGCAAATGAACAAACGTTTAGTGCAGTCAATCGCAGCCAATGCTGTAAAAAAAATGTCCATATACATATATATACAGTGCCTTGCAAAAGTATTCGGCCCCCTTGAACCTTGCAACCTTTCGCCACATTTCAGGCTTCTAACATAAAGATATAAAATTTTAATTTTTTTGTCAAGAATCAACAACAAGTGGGACACAATCGTGAAGTGGAACAAGATTTATTGAATAATTTAAACTTTTTTAACAAATAAAAAACTGAAAAGTGGGGCGTGCAATATTATTCGGCCCCCTTGCGTTAATACTTTGTAGCGCCACCTTTTGCTCCAATTACAGCTGCAAGTCGCATGGGGTATGTTTCTATCAGTTTTGCACATCGAGAGACTGACATTCTTGCCCATTCTTCCTTGCAAAACAGCTCGAGCTCAGTGAGGTTGGATGGAGAGTGTTTGTGAACAGCAGTCTTCAGCTCTTTCCACAGATTCTCGATTGGATTCAGGTCTGGACTTTGACTTGGCCATTCTAACACCTGGATACGTTTATTTTGAACCATTCCATTGTAGATTTGGCTTTATGTTTTGGATCATTGTCCTGTTGGAAGATACATCTCCGTCCCATTCTCCGGTCTTGTGCAGATACCAACAGGTTTTCTTCCAGAATGTTCCTGTATTTGGCTGCATCCATCTTCCCGTCAATTTTAACCATCTTCCCTGTCCCTGCTGAAGAAAAGCAGGCCCAAACCATGATGCTGCCACCACCATGTTTGACAGTGGGGATGGTGTGTTCAGGGTGATGAGCTGTGTTGCTTTTACGCCAAACATATCGTTTTGCATTGTGGCCAAAAAGTTCAATTTTGGTTTCATCTGACCAGAGCACCTTCTTCCACATGTTTGGTGTGTCTCTCAGGTGGCTTGTGGCAAACTTTAAACGAGACTTTTTATGGATATCTTTGAGAAATGGCTTTCTTCTTGCCACTCTTCCATAAAGACCAGATTTGTGCAGTGTACGACTGATTGTTGTCCTATGGACAGACTCTCCCACCTCAGCTGTAGATCTCTGCAGTTCATCCAGAGTGATCATGGGCCTCTTGGCTGCATCTCTGATCAGTTTTCTCCTTGTTTGAGAAGAAAGTTTGGAAGGACGGCCGGGTCTTGGTAAATTTGCAGTGGTCTGATGCTCCTTCCATTTCAATATGATGGCTTGCACAGTGCTCCTTGAGATGTTTAAAGCTTGGGAAATCTTTTTGTATCCAAATCCGGCTTTAAACTTCTCCACAACAGTATATCGGACCTGCCTGGTGTGTTCCTTGGTTTTCATAATGCTCTCTGCACTTTAAACAGAACCCTGAGACTATCACAGAGCAGGTGCATTTATACGGAGACTTGATTACGCACAGGTGGATTCTATTTATCATCATCGGTCATTTAGGACAACATTGGATCATTCAGAGATCCTCACTGAACTTCTGGAGTGAGTTTGCTGCACTGAAAGTAAAGGGGCCGAATAATATTGCACGCCCCACTTTTCAGTTTTTTATTTGTTAAAAAAGTTTAAACTATCCAATAAATGTTGTTCCACTTCACGATTGTGTCCCACTGGTTGTTGATTCTTGACAAAAAAATTAAATTTCATATCTTGATGTTTGAAGCCTGAAATGTGGCGAAAGGTTGCAAGATTCAAGGGGGCTGAATACTTTTGCAAGGCACTGTATATATACACAGTGGGGAGAACAAGTATTTGATACACTGCCTATGGGAAAACCCATTGGCAGTGTATCAAATACTTGTTCTCCCCACTGTATACATATATATATAAATATATACATACATACAGTATATATTATATATGGCGGGAAACAGAGACAAGACTGAAAAATCCGTTTCTGCTCTTGCACTTCTCTTTAAAAGAAACTGCTGTATTTTAAGCCAGAACAACTGTCGTGTTTGATAGAACAATATGTCTATATGCAGCCATAGCAGATTCATGCTGCGTTAAGCCCCGAACTATTTTTAATTTGTCCGTTTTACCCAGAAAACCCCCGTTTACAGACGTCGCGCAACCGCTTTTGTTTCAACCCACCCATAAAACGAAGGTAATTAATTATATTTATTATTCAAAATGTTTGTCGTTTTTAGCTTAGAATCCTTAATTGGTATCTCATATTTCGTTTAAAAAAAAAAATTTTTTAAAACGACTTTGAAAAAATATTCACTCACGTATTTCAAACTTTTAAACAAATTATGTCACAATTAAAAAAAATCGCGTCTGTAAAAAAGTCACGGATATCTGCCTCATAACTATCACTTAATTGTATTTGTTTTGTTACTGTCACATATGTTAGATGACAAATAATCGATCCAAACAAAGAAAATTGAAAAAAAAAAAAAAAAGTTTAAATGGGTAAATATATGAAAAAGAAAATCTCGACCACTCCTTGATGTCTGCAATTTCTGCATCGCGACCCTTGTTATATTACCATGTTTCACCCATAAAATCCCCCCAAAATCCAGCTGTGGCCATTCACAGCTGTGCAGAGGTTGCACTAGACATTTTCGTTGTCTGTCATTTTGACTGACAGGGTCATAAAAATCCGGTCATAATCTATTTTTACCCGTCACTTAAATTTTTAAAATGATAATGATGACATATTCAATAGTATTTAGTTTTCATTCATTTTTAATTAATATTGTAACGCTTGCTTGGCGGCAAAAAATTAGACACGGAAGTCGTGGTATTTTTCGCCCTCTTTTTACTCTGCTTACCGCCAACAACACCAACAAAACAACAACTCCACCCCCAAAGAAAAAGACGTAACTATATAGACCCCAATCACCAACGTCACACAATGATCTTAACTGTGGTTGTCAGCCCAAAATCTTCTAAATATATATTAAATGCATCTTACCAGATATAAAATCACTACTACATAGTCTGTGGTGATCGTTTGGTGCCCAGATTTCTTGTCGAATTACAGCAGTCCATCTCGCTCTCCTCTTCGGGTCTCTCAGAATACGGTAGAACTTCAAGTCTCTCCGTCTATCTTCTCTGTTACTGCAACCAACCGCCACACACGCCTTCACCATTTTGATTATTAATGTTAACGAGCAGAAAAACAAGCCGTAATAGGAGGCATGTACGTAGCGGTAATGTGTAAACACGACGAGCTGACGGACAATATGGCGGCTCCAGTCAGGGGGGCGGAGTTGTGACGTCTTGTGATTGGGGACTATACACAGGCGGCAATCTAGTCCACCAATTGGATGACGCGCTGGCACACCGGGTGCACCAATAAGAACCTCGCGTTGATATGTCAATCACGGTGCCGCCGCCAGACCCAGGTGACGCTACAATATTCTGACAGAATAGCCAACGACGTCATGCATTAAGAGAGACAATAGCTAATTAATATGCTCACTCGCCACCCTGTGGTCTGGGGTGTGAATTGCAACCTATCAAAATGACGGACGGACTTTTTTCCGTCACCGTTTTAAAAAACCGGTCAACGACGGAAAATATTCGGTTAACGCGACCCCTGCAGCTGTGTCTTGACACTCGGTGATACATGCTACATGGAGTTTTTGGATCGAAACAAGGTAAGTATACGATAATATCTTGTTAAAGTCATGGCGTCTTTAATTCTGCTCTCGCGTGCTCTCGCCTCCAGATAGAGTTTTGCTGTTTAAAGAACATTAAAAAAAAAAAAAAAAAATGCCCTTCTGTTCAAAATTTTTCTTCCACCACAAAATCGAGATTTTAAGCTTTCCAATGATGTATCACACATGCATATGGGACAATTTTGAAAGTTGGACAAATTGGGGGTCTCAGAGCGGAACTTAAGTCACATGAGTGTTTTCCGCCATACACTTTAAAATAAACTGCTGTACTTTAAGCCAAAAGAACTGTTTTGTTTGATAGAATATGTCTATATGATGTCATAGCGGTTTCATGGCACAGTAAGCCCCCCAAACTACTTTTAATTTGTCCGTTTTACCCTGGAGACCCCCGTTTACAGACACGGCGCAACTGCTTTTGTTTCAACCCAGCCATAAAAAGAATTATATTTATTATTCGAAATGTCCATCATTTTTAGCTTAGAATCATTATTCATGTCTAATATTAAGTTAAAAAAAACTTTATAAAATTATTCACTCGCATATTTTAAACTTTTAAACAAATTACATCACAATAAAAAAATTGTGTCTGTAAATTGTTCACGGATATATACCTCATAACTATCGCTTAGTTGTATTTTTTTTTTTTTACTGTCGCATTTTCCCCGATACTTTAGATAATAATTGATCCAAAGAAAGAAAGAAAGAAAGAAAAAAAAAACATTTCAAAGGCTAAATATTTTAAAAAGACAATCTTGGCCACTACTTGATGTCTGCGATTTCTGCATTGCGACCCTTGCTATATTAATGTGTTTCACCCATTAAATCCCCAAAAAGTCCAGCAGTGGCCATTCACAGCTGTGTTTGGACACTCGGTGAGTTTTGGGATTGAAACAAGGCAAATACGCGATAAAATCTTATTAAAATCATGGTGTCTTTAATTATGCGCTTTCATGCTCTCACCTCGAGTTAGGGTTAAAATTTTTGTTTTTGTTTTAAAAATGCTCTCCTGTTCAAATTTTTTCTTCCCCCAGATTTTAAGCTTTCCAATGATGTATAACACATGCATATAGAACAATTTTAAAATTTGGCCAAATTGGGGGTCTCAGAGCAGAACTTTAAAGTCACCTGAGCGTTTTCCGGCATATATAACATAATATCATATCATGTCATATCATATATACAGTACTGTGCAAAAGTTTTAGGGAGGACACCTGCCTAAAACTTTTGCACAGTACTGTATATATTAGAGCTGGGAATCTTTGAGCACCTAACGATTCGATTACGATTCAGGGGCTCCGATTCGATTATAAAACGATTATTGATGCACCCCCCTCCTTTTTTGTTGTTGTTTTTTTTTGGTTTTGTACATTAGTTCCAAAATTGTTCAAAAATCCTCTCAGGCTAAACCAAACTACTATTTCAGTATCAAGTTAACATATAACAGTAAACAAACATACATAAATAACAGTAAATAAAAAACTCCAGTCCCCATTCTGTATCAGCAGCTTTAAACTACATTCAATTAATTTAATGTTGTGAATCAACTGTTACAGTTGTTAAAATTGCTCCCGTTATTCCATAATTTCCCTTCTGTCTACTTTTGTCAAAGTTTTAAAACTATTTCATCATTTAAAGATAGATTCAAGACAAGATTCTGCCGTTTTAGGAGTATTTTAGATAAAAAAAGTTAATTAGGTACTCTACAACAGAGCCATCTAGAGTGGTCTTCTGCTTTAAGATGGCGGCTGTTTACTTACGCCGGAAAGTCTGTCATTTCGTATCTCTGTTCAATAACACATGTTCTAACACCGACGTCGTCTGTCAGTTTGAATCTAGTTCTACATTTATATGATATCTACTGTAGCCGTATGTTTGTAGCAACTAGCAATTGGGCGTTGTTTGTAGCGGCTGTCACCCGCAGTCAGGTATGTTTGTTTTTTTATCTAGCGGCATGAGTTGAACATGATATGTACTCTCGGTCCGTTCCTCATTGCGTCCCAAAGACCGCGCTGACTGTGTTTTACTTCCGCTTTACCTGGTATAATTCAATAATCGGAATTTGGATATTTGTGAATCGTTCTCAAATCTTCCATGGCCGAATCGCGAATAATCTAAGAATCGGAAATTTCGCACGCCTCTAGTATATATATATATATATATATATATATATATATATATATATATATATATATATATATATATTATAATGGGTCGAAATTATTTTTTAAGCACCTTAGACAATAATTTGCTTTGCATAAAAAAAAAAAAAAAATATATATATATATATATATATATATATATATATATATATATTTTTTTTTTAGGGCTGTCAAAATTATCGCGTTAACGCGCGGTAAATAATTTTTTAAATTAATCACGTTAAAATATTTGACGCAATTAACGCACATGTCCCGCTCAGAAAGTATTCTGCCTTTTGGGAAGTTTTACAGCAAGACTTTTTGTGTCCAACAGCGAACTCTTGTGGTCGCTTTGCGACATGGTTTGTTTTCTTTCCAGTTCATTATGGCTGCACGACGTCTCGGGCTGATAATGTTGTGCTTATATGATCCTTGGACAAGATTTGTCCGTAAGTATGGTTGTTGTAAAGAATGTACATATTATGTTAGTAAGCGAAATGTTACATTTTTTGTATGAGACGCTTTTTGTTTATGTTTAGTGAAACTGTATAGCGTGCTAAGCTAACGTTGTTGCTAATGCAATGCTTGTGTACTTTTTTTTTTTTGTAGTTTTACGACGGTCTAAAGAGGACAATGGTTTGAGGCCATTTTATTAATAAATCAGATGAAAAAGGAAGAAGTCTAATTATTAAGGCGTCGTTCACTAGCTGTCTAGCTTTGGAAAAAGTAGACGCTTCGGAGTGAGGACAGCATAGACAGATTTAAATGACAGTAGAGTGAAATGCCCACTACAGTCCTTTTGTACCGTATGTTGAATGTATATATCCATCTTGTGTCTTATCTTTCCATTCCAACAATTTATTTTACAGAATATATATATAATTTACTGAAAAATATGGCATATTTTATAGATAGTTTGAATTGCGATTAATTACGATTAATTAATTTTTAAGCTGTAATTAACTCGATTAAAAATTTTAATCGTTTGACAGCCCATTATTTTTTTTTAAACGTAGTATCGGTACAGTCATTGCATTGGCTGACCCCATGCAGTGTTATTATGTCACGTTTGTTTCTTTCTTCCTCCCAAATGACTTTCTGCCAAAGAGAGACCAATCCTGAGGCTGGTCGCCAGTTAATCACAGGGAGACATGGACAGATTATATAAAAAAGGCCAGTTTTTCACATTTATGCTGTCTCTTGAGTGCCAAATGAACCCACGTTGCCTTATGCACAGAACCACTACAGTATCAGTGACGTTTCAATTTGAATGCATAGGTATGGCTATATTAGGCCATTCACTTTTGCTTTCCCAAAATAAGATGTTGATTTCGTAAATGATAGGAAGTGAGTAGTAAAGTGTCACTGTGAAAGATGTGTTTTAACTTGGCAAGATCAGTTAGCTTTGGCAACTAAAATGAGCCAAAGCTGAAAATTGAGAATAAAATAGTTATTCTAGCTGTCATCGTCACCAAAACAAAATTTCCTTTGGCTAGGATGCGCAATGAATACAACTCAAGGATGTGGTGTGCATTTGGAAATGAATGATGGTTCAAATGTGGCCCAAGGGTCTAACTGTGAACAGGACATGCTCAAGACTTTTCAGCCAATCAATTTTCAATGTGTGACATGCTATATATAATAATTCAACCGCCAGCGAGAGGATTTGTGATAATTATATGTTGATTGTTGTAAAAGCATTTTATGCTAAATTAAAACTAAACTCTATCATATGCTCGTTGGGATGGACTAAATAAACCAAGTAGGATTCTGAAGCCAGAAACTGTAAAGTCATAGGAAACAAATAAAATGGTTTGCTCAGTTCCTTCTTAAAACATCTGTTGAAGTATTTTAATGGGAGACATTCAGTCTGAAAGCAAATGGTATAAACAGCAAAGAAGCAAAGCGGTCAGATGGAAATCAGGTGGTCCCCCCATTTTAAGCCACAGGGTAATAAGTAATCCTCAGAAAGGTAATGGCAGACTTGAGGTTGGATGAATAGTGTGAGCTATCAGTGATCTTGCTTACCTTTGCCACTTCCTCAAGGCCATTTAGCTCCAGACACGTGTATGTTGACAATAGCTTCTGTTTGTTCATCAACAAAAGCCTGATGTCCTTCTCCCCGAAATCCCCTTCCAACTTCCAAAATATCACCCCTCCAATAAGCACGTAGGCCACATAAACCACTCCCAGCATAACGATGGAGGGAACACACACCATATTGAACATTTGCTTTATTTCCGTCTAAATACCTTGTATAAGAATAGAAAAGAAAAAGAAAATGCCAGGGAGACTTTACAGCTCTCAACCCTGGACAACAAGGCACAAACTGTGCGCGAAGGCAAATCAAACTCCACCGGAGCTACTGTTTCAATCACATCTGAGGCCTGTCATGCAAATCTGATGCAAATAAATGAGATGCTGGCTGTGTCTGAACCGCAGTATGAAGTCATTGTGACCACTTTTAGCCAAAGAATACTTGACAAATGACATTTCAAGACCTCTTTTGTCCACAAACACACAATTGAAGTTGTATAGCATAATGTATATATTTCATGCTTGTGAACAATTTTTGAAGGGGGTGATCAAGTAACACGTCCATTTTATGAGCAAACACATTGAAGCGCGAAAGGTAAAAGCCACTTTTCTCCCTTTTTTCATGGGCTCACTTCTGCGTGTAATATGTGCTCTCAGGCTACCACGCATCCTGATTAATGTGTTTGCTTTAGATAGCCCAAACACTCTCTATTCACCAAAGTTTTCCGTCGGCACACAAACACAGATGTTGACTCACATGTTAATGCGTATACACAGTGGATATACAAAGTTTGCACAACCCTGTTATAATGCAAGGTTATTGTGGTATAAAGCAAGGCCAAGATAAATCATTTCAAAACTTCTTCACGCTATTATTGAGAACAATGATCTGTAAAACTCTTCTGGAAAAATAATTTGATATATCATGATGGGAAGTAGTTTGGTTCTTCACCCAGCAAATTACTACTAACACAATAATCTATTTATAACTAAAATAACTATTCATTCATGACTAAAATAATTGAAATCAATGCTAAACAAAATGAATTAAAATACAGCCCCCCTCCCCCCACCCAACAACTCTTATATGGGATATCATCATCGTAATATCAAATTATGGAGGTGCACTCAATAAAGTGTTCATTTACCCTTTCGTATACCAATTGTGATGTATTTATTTATTTATTTATTTTGTCTTAATTTTTTTTTCTCATAACATTTATAGAAGAGAGGGGTCTCAAACTTGTGGCCCAGGGCCAATTGCGGCCCCATTTGACATCAAATTATAGAATTAGTCTTGCCCGTACTTGCTTGTATTTTGCAATTGGCAATAAACAAACAGAAAAAAACAATAAGGAAAAAACAATGTATATATTTTATATACAATAAATTAATTGAAGGATGAATTACGGGAAAAAAAACGGTTTAAATAGAAATACATTTAAAAAGAGCTAATTAAAAAAGCAATGAGTAGTAAAAAAAAAAAATTCTAAATCAAATAAAGCAAAACAAAGAAAAACAAAAAACTTGGGCTGTCAAAATTATCGCGTTAACGGGTGGTAATTAATTTTTTAAAATTAATCACTTTAAAATATTTGACACATTTAACGCACATGCCCCGCTCAAACAGATTAAAATGACAGCACAGTGTAATGTCCACTTGTTACTTGTGTTTTTTGGTGTTTTGTCGCCCTCTGCTGGCGCTTGGGTGCGACTGATTTTATGGGTTTCAGCACCATGAGCTTTGTGTAATTATTGACATCAACAATGGCGAGCTACTAGTTCATTTTTTGATTGAAAATTTTATTAAAATGAAAACATTAAGAGGGGTTTTAATATAAAATGTCTATAACTTGTACTAACATTTATCTTTTAAGAACTACAAGTCTTTCTATCCATGGATCGCTTTAACAGAATGTTAATCATGTTAATGCCATCTTGTTGATTTATTGTCATAGTAAACAAATACAGTACTTATGTACCGTATGTTGAATGTATATATCCGTCTCGTGTCAACAATAATTTACAGAAAAATATGGCATATTTTATAGATGGTTTGAATTGCGATTAATTACAATTAATTTTTAAGCTGTAATTAACTCGATTATAAATTTTAATCGTTTGACAGCCCTACAAAAAACAAAAAATAAATTGTAATAAATTAAAAAAAAAAAAAAAAGATTCATACATACATACGTAATAACAATAAGTATGGCCCTTGTGTATTTTGCTATGGGAATGTATTTATTTACTCATTTATTTGTTTTGTATTAATCACTTCTGACCTCTATGGCTGCCATTGATTAAGCCAGTACTTCTCAAATGGTGGGGCGCGCCCCCCCAGGGGGGCGCAGAGCGATGCCAGGGGGGGCGCGAGTGACCTCGGGGAACATGCTTTTTTTTTTTTTTTTTTGCCGTACTAGAATAAAGTGTACTTGCACATCCACTCCGTGGGTGGCAGTGGCGCTCTCATTTTCAAAGTGCGTGCAGTATTTTTGAAGTAAGCAAGAGCACACGGAAGAGACTCATGCAGAGCTGGACTCACGCAGCGACCCACTGTCTTCTTCGGTTCTCACGTGTCCGGCCGAGAAGTGCCGTTTTCGGCTTGGGATCGTCACGACCACCGCCCTCACCTACGGTTCTCCCTCGGCCGCCGAGAATGCGCTTTTTTCGGGCCGTTTGCCTTTGACTTTTAATATAGTGGGAAATGAGGAAAGACCACTGTTTACTGAGTCTACAAATGATTATAGCGGAGAAGCCAAACCAGTTAATACGCCACTTAAAGACATTAGACCTCAATCTCATTGATAAGCCGCTTGATTGTTTTTCAGCGAAAATGTGCCGAATATTGCCAATTGTCACAATCGTCCCGCTTTGTCAGTGTTATATCAGTAAACCAGTGAGCACTGTGGTGAATCAGCGAAAATAAAAACTTTCCTTCTGTCCAAAGACTTTTTTTCCCCCCTTCTATTCAGTTTTGTTTTTTTCGGTCAAATTTTTTGGCATGTTGTCCTGAAGAGTAAATGTTTCTAATCAATTTGAATGTGTTATTATTTACTGATTTTATTACATTTTATTTTTCAGTATCAAATGGTCAAAAATGTACCTTGAGTGTATTTTTACAGTTTGGATGTGACTTTTTTTTTATTATTATTTTTTTTAACTTCAGGCAAAATGATGCGCGTTAAGTCTTTTCTGTTACAAGCAACACAATGTTAAAAAGTTATACTTTATTATAAGTTGATCTATGTTACTTTTTTTTCTTTAATAGAAAAAAAAGGACACAATGTTAGGCAGAGGCGTACTTATAATAGTAATATAGACGAATTATACTATTTACCGTGACGGCAGAGAGTTGGGGGGGGGGGGGGGGCGCGAAACATTTACGTCTTCCTTGGGGGGGCGTAACAGAAAATAATTGAGAAGCACTGGATTAAGCTAATGATCATTTTTGAATAGCTGTCCACTGAAGTTAACACTGTCCCCCTAAAGGCTTAAGACTTGTCAGTTGTTTTAGTCATATATTTACATAAACAGTGAATACATCAGATTATTACAAAAACATCCCATCCTTTTACAGGAATTATAAAAATTACATGGTAATCGCAACCATTACTAGACTAACATGTTTGTACAGTGTATGAATACGACTCTTTATGGCTTTTTGAGGTAGTCTTGTCAAACATTGTCCCTAAGCATTAAATGAAAATTTGACACATAAGGGCAAAGGTACATTATTAATAATTAAAAGGAATTATTCCTTGGTGTATACAGTAATTAATGCATGCTACACAAGATGTAATGAGTATAAACGGAAATTTGCGAACTGAGTTTGAATAAAGAAAAAAAAAGGTTAAACTATGCACTGTACTAAACTTTATAATATACACAATTCCAACCCAGTTAAATTTTTGAGGTGTCTTCCACCTTATTGGATGACACATCCTCTTCCTCCTCCTCTTTCTTGTTTCTTCTGATCAAATGCGCCATAATTCTTGATCCCATGCTGAGAATAAGAGCAAGCCAGGCCAATGCAAAGATGATCCAAATACCGGCCAGGCTACGGTACAGAGAGATGTACTCCTTGCCTGGGTCTGTCCCTGAGAGGGTAAGGCATCCCATTAGTGTGGCTTCTATTGAAGAGCTACTGATATTTCCTGTAAGTCAAATGTTCAACCTTAAATCAACAATATGTCACCGTGTTATGCTTGCTTATCTTGATGGTACTCCGGCTTTTAATAAGGTTTCTTATTGTGTGCCACTGGCATGACAACAGCAAATTACCTAGTAGGTACACGCTGTGTCCAATCCACCAAAATTGACCCTTTAGATGTTGTTCGTTATTTAAACTGTTGCTCCGCAGGCATTCATAATTATGTGAACATTGTGGATGAAACCCTCCAAATCATTGTTGAAACAATTTCATTGAATGCATTGTTGTTATCATCATGCTAACATTGACATTGGTTTAAAAAATGGAAGGGGAATAGAGGGCATCTTGCATTATGTTAGTGTTTGTGATAATGTTTTTTCATACTGGACTTTAATGCAAACAAATTTAAATTTATATTTAAAGGTATAGTGTAGTGATGGCTTTAAAGCCCATATCAGTTGACTACACACCCTGGTCTAGTCCCCAGGCCTTTGTGGGTTTCCTCACAATTAGTTTTATTTGCTCTTTATACTCACCCACCACATAATCTCCAAACCCTATGGTGCTGAGGGTAATAAAAGCAAAGTAGAAACCCTCTCCAAATGTCCAGCCTTCCACATAACTGAACAGAAGAGGGGGTATGACGAGAAACAGCAGGCTACCAGTGATGAAGAAGGCACTCACTGCTAACACCTCAACAGTTTGCTAGCAAGAAACACACACACACAAAAAAATCCAATTTAAATTTTCACAACAAGCTGGTCTAAACAGATGTTATCCTGAGTAGGTCATTCAAGAAATAGGCGACTTTTTTTTTTTTTGTGACATCAAAATTCTTGAAAAATAAGCATTACTTTTTCTTTCCACTCAATATTTATCAATAAAAGATAATAAACTGTCAAAGGCTTGATTAGCTCAGTTTACAGATCAATTATCAAAGGCTTGATTAGCTCAATTTACAGATCAATTGTGAATTTTTTATGTTTAAAGTATTTTTCATAATCACAGTCACAGGGTTGCAAATTCACACTAATGCTGTTAATGTTTTTTCTAAGGAGTACAAGCCAGCTGTTTAGTTGACTGTTACTACTGACCAAGAGGACGAATGTAAAAACAAAGTTCAAAATGAAGTAAGACCTCCCAGCTCACTCCCTAAACATCTCTTCCGCTCAGAGGCATGAAAAGCTCAATCAAAAAGGGTGCAAATTCTCTACTGGCTAGCTCGGAACCTACAGGCAACAATCAGTGCTAAGTTAAATAATGCAATTAATCAGTTCTGAGACAAAAAAAAAAAATTGAAATAGGGCACCTGTAGTTGTTGTGTATACATCGCTTGAATATACAGTGAGGAGCAGAAGTATTGGCACCCATTGAGATTTTGCAAGTTCATCCACTTAGAAAATAGGTAGAGGTCTAAAATTTCAATCATAGCTGGATTTCCAATCAGAGACATAATCTAAAAAAAATCCAGAAATCACATTGTATTATTTTTTAAATAATTTATTTGTAATTTGCTGGGTTCATAAATATTTGTACCCCTGAGAATCAGCAATAATTATGACACTCAAAGAGTTGTCAGTCTACCTTAAAAAAGTCCACCTTTACCCCATGAGTAACCACCCACCCGATTGAGCTCATTATTGTCGCCTGTGCACTCCGCAGTCAGTCATTATCCAATTGTTATCATGGGCAAGACCGGGGAGCTTTTGAAAGTTACCAGAGAAAAAAATTGTTGAGCTCCACAAAGCTGGAAAAGGCTATGGGACAATTAGAAAGCAGCTTGGTGAGAATAAATCAACAGTTGCAGCAGTTGTTCAAAAATGGAAAAGGCTAAACATGACTGATAATCTTCTTTGGACTGGGATCCATGTAAAATCTTTCCTCGTGGGGAATCACTCATGATGAGAAAAGTGAGGGGTCAGCCTAGAACTACACGGCAGGAGCTGGTCAATGACCTGAAGAGAGCTGGACGCATAGTTTCAAAGGCTACTGTCAGTAGAACACTACAGTGCAATGGTTTAAAATCATGCATGTGAAGGCCCGTCTGAAATTTGCCAGGGACCATCTGAATGATGCGGAGGGGTCATAGGACAAAGTCATGTGGTCAGATGACAACAAAGTAAAAGGTTTTGGTACAAACTACTCGTCGTGTGTGGAGGAAAAAGAAGGATCAGTAAAATCCCAAGAACAGCATCCTCACTGTGAAGTATTGGGGTCGAAACCTTATGCTTTGGGGCTGCGTTTCAGCACAGGGAACAGGACAACTATACTGTACAAAGCAGAGGATGAATGGTGAAATGTATCGTCAGGTTTTGAGCCATAACTTCCTTCACTCAGTCAGAGACTTGAAGATGAGTCGTGGCTGGATCTTCCAACATGACAATGATCACACAGTCAAGCTGACCAAGAAATGGCTGTGTAAGAAGCATATCAAGGTTCTGGAGTGGGCTAGCCACTCAACAGACCAAGATCCAATAGAAAATCTTTGAATGGAGCTGAAACTTCGTGTTGCTCAATGACAGCCTCGAAACCTCATAGATACAGATTTGATTTGTGTGGAGGAATGGGCCAAAATCCCTGTCTCCATATGCGAAAACCTGGTGAAGAACTAGAGAAAGCGTCTGACCTCTGCAGTGTTGGGCACGTTACTTTAAAAAAGTAATTAGTTACATTACTTACTACTTCTTCCAAAAAGTAACTGAGTTAGTAATTGAATTACTCTATAGTAAAAGTAACTAGTTACCAGGGAAAGTAACTATTTCCGTTACTTTAAAAAGAACTTGTTGTATGTCAAAGAATTTGAAATTTTCTGAGCAGTATTCGAGTCAGTGGAATAGAGAAGAACAGACAGGTAGTTAACTTGTTAGGTAAAAGAACTTGTTGTATGTCAAAGAATTTGAAATTTTCTGAGCAGTATTCGAGTCAGTGGAATAGAGAAGAACAGACAGGTAGTTAACTTGTTAGGTGCTTCAGCAGATTTGAATTGCTTACCACAGATGTCGACAAAAGCTTTGCCCCGGGACATAAATTACACATTACATGGAGGTTCTTTAATTTCGACAAACTTGAAATAGTGTCTATATCTACACCTCTTAAAGGACAATTTTTCTTCTGACTGCTCTGCCATCCCGACCCTGTGCATCTGTTTTGCGTGTGTGTTTGACGCACGCGCTGTTCCCGTTTGCTTGTGAAATCACCGGCTCTGATTGGCTTACGATGACACACGACTCTAACCCTCAGCCAGTCACAATCACTTCCATCGCATCTCTCGAGGGGCTGCATTCAGGTAGGCTAGTTTCCCGACAATTCACGTCACCTTCAAAGCGTCTGCCGTCCTCAAGATGGAAGCAGAATTATTGCTGGCTGACAGTGGGAGATGGGAACGAGGCTAGAATCAGGTGTAGCAAACACAGAAACGTTACCAAACTTTGGAAAGCATTGTCTAATTGAATGAGCAGGGACAAAAAGCTTGGAGTCAGAGGTACGTGCACTATTCTCGAACCTGAACGCACCCCAAGTCTTGGGTGACAAATCAACAGAGCAGAGAGTCGACTCGACACGGCTGGTTGTTTCTTCAATTTATTCAGAGTAAGTATCGCACCGCTTTTGACCGTCAGTAACGGTAACGGCGGAAAAAGTAATTAGTTAGATTACCCCGTTACTGAAAAAATAACACCGTTACGTAACGGCGTTATTTATAACGGCGTTACTCCCAACACTGGACCTCTGTAAAAAAATTTTCAGAATTTTTTTTCGGATTTTTTTTTTTTTTTTAGATTACGGTATGTGTCTTGGGAATGCATCTGTGATTAAAATTTCAAACCTCTACCTATTTTCTAAGCGGGTGAACTTGCACAATCACAAGGGGTGCAAATACTTCTGCTCCTTACTGTACAGTATCTACCAAATTTCATTGTGATCTGTCCACGAATAATTGAGGATTAGCAATTTTAGTTTGCATCCTTACTAGCAAGAACTAAAGACTTCCCTCTGAGCGGTCTAAATATAATTCTCATTCCGATTATATGCAGACACGATTGCATGTGTTAAAGAAAGTCATTCATTTAGCGCTTACCATTTTATAAATACCGGTATATGAAAAATATAAGCTATGGCATATATTTGTTCAACTCATTCTTTTTGAAAACTAATGATGTCAACTCCAGCGTATGATATGATTCAGTGCTTTCCCTTAGCAGTCTAAAAATAACTGTCTTATTCTGATTATATGCAGAACAGTGTTGCTTGAGTTAGAGAGTTAAGAGAGTTAAGTTAAGCCTGAGTTATACTCCTGCGTTGCGGTGACGGCGCAGCGACTACGGCGTCATTCGACATTCGACAATTTTGCGGCGAGGGAACGCGTTGCTCTGTAATTCACCGCCAAGCCACAAGAGGGATGTGGCGTTATGTTTGTACGGTTTTGGAGCATGCTTGTTGACTTCCGCTAGTCGGAGAAAAAAACAATGCAAGATGGAACTCTTGAATGTAAATATTCTGCTCATCAACATTGAATAAATATTGAACATACAAATGTTGAGGGGCAGGCGACGCAGAAGACTGTTTCGAGGCGGTCGGGCCGACTTTTGATGCCACACAGAAAGTTTTAGACTCGGGTGGAGAGAGCTAGCTGTGGCGGCTAGCTTCAAACTGGCATCGAGCACTGCGTTCAAGGTCTACAAAGCCCTCCAGCCTGATTTGTTTGCCGTGTCCTACAACCAGCCAGTTGGAAGCCATAGCAGATTTCTGGCGTCTATGGAACTTCCCAAACTGCGTTGGGAGCCTTGATTTTAACGTTATCATAAAAAGCACCGAGACACTCTCAATTAGTGATGATGTAAAGTGTGTGAACTGTCCGTTATTGAAAATTAAAGATCAAAACAACTCTTTTGACACCAAATCTGTGCTTTATTCTTCATATACTTGAAGTGTGACACATAAATAAGTCACAGACTCACAGCAAACATATGTACACAATAAATGATGAAGTGCACCAACCAAAAATACGACATAAAGTGATAAAAAGTTGGCAATTTTTGGCCAACTGGGTCACTGCTTCGTGTGGCAACTCGATTCCGAACACACACGTCTCGGTGGTTCTAAGATTTTTTCTTTTTTCATTCACCAACCTTGCCATTTGGCAATCACAATAATGTCTTGACGAGACTTGCTCTTCGATGATGCTCCCGTCGGCTTGGTCCATTTTTGCGTGTAGAAAATAATGTTTGATTCTATTCTATAATAGCGGTGATTTCACGCTAAACCGGAAACAACAGTCTGAGCGGATCAATCACAGTCCGTTTTCGCCACGTCATACACGTCTACGCGACGCGAAGGTTAGAAAATTCGAGAGGAGTGCGTCAGGCTACGGCGAAGGGTCATAACTCGGGTCTTCCTTGACGGCGCAGGTCTGACGCGGAAGTATAACTCGGCCTTTAGAGTTAGTTTGTTAGAGTTAAGTTATTCATTTAAGGCTAAGTATTTTATAAATATATGAAAAATATAAGCTTGGACATTTGGTCAAGGATGTAGGTTTGGTTTCAACATTGGTAGGGACAGCATAACCAGCATGAACACTTTTTGCTAGGGATGGGGTATTACAAACACCAAACAGATTGGCTGAACGGTGGTCAGGGCTTCATTTCTCAAAAATATGAACCTAATTAATTGATGGGCTAAATGGTCAAAGCAAAATAAATCTATACTAACTTATACTAACTTTCATGTTTATTGGTTCAGGTGATACACCATTCAATTCAAACCTTCGTCTTCAAAAACTACTAAAGAAACATTTTGAAAACTTCCAGAATAAATGTTTGGACTTTGTTAAACAAATTTGAATTGCAATATTTGAACATAACTTCAATTATATTAAGTTACACAATAAATACAAACTTGTTCATAAATTTTTAACTATCCAGGAATGCGCAAAAATAGACTTTGTTTTAAGATCACTCAACATTGTCCAAATAAAAAAATATAGCTGAAAAAAACTTCATCGTCAGGGTATAACTAAAATAAATTAAAAAAAAGGAGCCTTCCTTCAGGTAAAACATGACTGCAACAAAAAAATGAAAACTTCCTTAACTACGATGAATGTAGATATAATTTTCTGAAAGAAGTTTCCGCATAGGCTACAAATAAAATTATTTTAAATGAATAATTTCAAAAAAAAATCAATACATTTTAAATAAATGCAAGTCATGAGTCAATCAAATGTGCGTTTGAGTGGGAAAGAAATGGACCGGCACATTCAGCAAGTGAAAAGGGGTAAACCTAAGTCTGAACATAATAAGAATAATTCACTTAATACTGTTACAATTCTATCCTTAGAACATATGGGAAGACAATCTAAATGGCTTATAGAACTGAACTCATTATATAATGCAAATTGGTTTGCTTAAGAGTTGGTAGGGATAATTTGATCATCCTGACAAGTTGCTAGAGTTATGTCCCTACCGTCCTTATGCAAACCTACACCCTTGCATTTGATCAACCTATTCTTTTGGAAAACTATCTATGTGATTAAGTGCTTTCTGTTAAAAAGGTTATGGTAACAGGGTTGCATGGATAGAATGACCAGTGTGTGAGACTACCTTGTGTAGTACCACAGAGACCATGCCTCGCTCCAGACGACCTAGGTGAATGGTAAGACACTTGCCCAGCTGTTTGAGAAAGGCCAGGTTGAGTGGAATGCCGCACAGTGCATAAAAGACACAGAACACCTGACCGGAGACAGTGCTGGGAGAAAGGTTGCCATAGCCTGTAAATCATGGAAGGATAAATCATTCAGTACAGTTATCACATTAAATTAATTTGCCTCCAAGAAATACAAGGTTCTCACCTATAGTTGTGACTACAGTGCCTGCAAAAAAGAAGGCGCTGCTGAAATCCCAATTACTGGGGTTAGTTGAATTGCCTGAGGGATTCACGCCCCTTTCCCAAGCATCTAAAATAACCTGGAAAGGCATCCGTATATAATGTTGTTGTCATTGTAATTTTGAAATACACAAAAACTACAAAAACGCATTAAGTGAGGAAAATATTGCAAATGGAAAAAATTGCATTTATTTAAACGCCATACAAAACTGCTCACTATAGCAGCGATTCGCAGCATACTAGTGTGTGCTGGTATAATTAAGGCTGTAGGAAATAATCTGATTCCTTTAATTTGACCAAAATGTATTATTGCCAAAAATACTAGTTCAATTATCGTTGTTATGAAACTCAAACTGCCAAGGAGACTGTGTGATGTATAGAAAATCAAATCTTAGCAACCCCACTTGATAATCATGTTACGAGTACTGTAAATATAGTTCGACGCTTGAATCAAAGCCTTTGGATTGTTATCAAATCTAATATTTTATAGCTTACAGGGGTTGCAGATAATAAAAATCCGACATTTTTCTTGTTTTAAGTTTGAATTGTTCAAACACGCAAAAGGTATTACATGACATTAGTCACAGCAGTAAAACCTTGACAAGATTGGTTGTTGATTTATTAGGTCAGATTAACTGCTAAGTATTTTATTGGTATGTGCTTGGCCCTTTAATTATATTGATCTTGTGCTTCTTTTCTTCCCCTCTTCAAATTTACACACTGATTAGGCAGACTTGTGGGTACAAACTGTTGACAGGGTTACAGCTACACTGAATTGTCCGTTTTTTAATCACATTAACAATTTCGCTCTACACAATATGAAATATGAGTGAACAAAAACAAGCCAAACCTGAACAAACTTCTCCAAGGCTGGCCCATCCAGGCAGGTGTAATTTGCCAAGAAATTCAACTTCTCCAATTGGAAGTGGTTTCGGTTATTGCTCTCAGCCTCCCGTTCCAGAATCTGGAAAATGATGGCTCCAAACAAAAGGTACGTGAGGTGGGCCAGAGCTAAAAGTACTGTCCAGCTCACTTTGACACGAACCAGCTGGATCCTCGCCATCAAAAACTCGCCTCTAAGCCACAACGGGGACACAGGCTGTTGCTCAGCTTGAGCTTTAGAACTCAAGAACAATTTGAGCATGATAGGTCTTGAGAAAATAGGTTGATCTTTGGACGTATTCCATGGAGATTGGTGCCCTTATCACTGAAAACAAAGTATTTTCTTAATATTTGCCTTTGAGTTTCTATAATACAAGTGTTGTCCTCTGGTATAGCTGCATCTTGTGATTTTTGGATTGCCTTCCAAGGGTAGAGAATCCCTACCCATTTCTCTTCCTCTGATTGGTCAGAAAACCCCAGTTTGTGCTGGGACATGATTTATGGACGGCTCTGGTTATGACTAAACACCTCTTCCCCATTAGGGTGACATCTGGACACACACAGACAACTGTTTTAACCGTTTCTACTAATAAGGAAGCATCTCGTCTGCAGCACAAAAGTTAATATTTCACCTAGCTGCTGTCAGGCGGTTAAGCAGTTCAGTAGAGCTGTGCATTGCGAGTATGCTGATAAGTCAAGTGGAAACTCAGAGATAATGTAACTACAAATTATTTAACTCTTACAGAAATTGTCAAAAATAATAGACTGGGGCCACAGTTTGACCTGTCAAAGGCGAACCTTAAATTTGAACATTTGAAATCTCATCATAACATTAGGTAGTCAAATACAACACGGGCCAATACCTCCTGCTTGCACAAGAAGACACGCTCAGGGGTATTAAATTTAAAATGCAATACATGATATCGTACTTGGCATTTGAAGCATATTTAAAGGACAAACAACTTTATCTAGTGCATCCCAGCACAATCTTGATTAATAAACTGAAAAACAAAACAAAACTGCATTTCACCTATCTGTAATGGCCACCTTACATGGGGGCTGACATTTTATTAATGCTTGTAATATTCTAGCCAATCAAATTTGTAGCCCAGATTGACCGCCCCTACTTGTGATGTCATTAATTCTCATTAAAGCATGCAGCTGCACTCGAATCTGTCAGTGAGTATGTGCGTGGGTATAACTGAAAACATAAAATGGCAGTGCGCTCAAGCGCTTTTGTGTTTAACCATCTATCACATGGAGGTCATTTACACCATGTGTTGCCCATTTAAAACTGCTTTACAAAGTGAGCAAAGTGAGAAGTAATATTTGACCCCTTAAACTCAAATACAACCAGAAAATGCATTTTCTGGAGAAACTGCGATGGTAGCTTTGCTTTCGCAGGTAAACCCTTTGGGGTTGCGTCCTGTTGATTTCAGGTTACTTCCTGTTGATTTGGGGACATTTCAGGGTCACTTCCTGTTGATATCCGGTAACTTCCTATTAATTTGGAGACATACTATATGGTCACTTCCTGTTGATATCAGGTAATTTCCTTTTGATATTTTGCCTTACCTGGCCGTAAATGGCATTGACTTACACATGGCGGAAAACACTCAGGTGACTTGAAGTTCCGCTCTGAGACCCCCAATTCAGCCAACTTTCAAAACTGTACAATATGCATGGAAAGCTTAAAACCTCGTTTTTCTGGAGGAAGAAAAATTTTGAACAGGAGGGCATTTAAAAAATAAATAAATAAATAAATAATAAAAAAAGGTTTTTTAAACAGCAAAACCCTATCTGGAGGTGAGAGCACGCGAGAGCAGAATTACAGACGCCATGACTTTATGGAGATATTATCACGTACTTACCTTGTTTCGATCCAAAAACTCCATGTAGCATGTATCACTGAGTGTCAAGACACAGCTGTGAATGGCCACAGCTGGATTTTTGGGGGATTTTATGGGTGAAACAAGGTAATATAACAAGGGTCGCGATGCAGAAATTGCAGACATCAAGGAGTGGTCAAAATATTCTTTTTCATATATTTACCCTTTTAAACGTTTTTTTTTTTTTTTTCCAATTTTTTTGTTTGGATTGATTATTTATCATCTAATATATCAGAGAAAATGCGACAGTAACAAAAAAAATACAATTAAGCGATAGTAGATATATGTGACTTTTACAGACGCCATTTTTTTCATTGTGACGTAATTTGTTTAAAAGTTTAAAATATGTGAATGAATAAGTTTTCAAAGTCGTTTTCTTTTAAACGAAATATGAGACATCGATTAGTTATTCTAAGCTAAAAACGACAGACATTTTGAATAATAAATATAATTAATTACCTTCGTTTTATGGCTGGGTTGAAAAAAAAAGCAGTTGCGCGACGTCTGTAAACGGGGGTTTACAGGGTAAAACGGACAAATTAAAAATAGTCTGGGGGCTTAATACGCCATGAATCTGCTATGGCAGCATATAGACCTGTTGTTCTATTAAGCACAACAGTTCTTTTGGCTTAACATACAGCAGTTTATTTTAAAGAGGGTTGCAAGAGCAGAAACTGCTTTTTCAGTCTTGTCTGCATTTTCCGCCATATGCATTAATGGAATTCAAGCATGGGTGTCAATGGCATCGACACACATGGCCGTCATTGGCAAGGACGTACATGGCTGTCAATGGCATCGACTTACTTGGGCGCCAGTTGAATGTCAATGGCCTGTAATGGCAATTCACAACCACCTATGTTTTTCTGCCAATTAAAATGGAGGGGAAATTTAGGCCATTGAAAATAAATGGAACAATGTACATGGCAATGGCATCCCATTAGAAATGAATGGGGAAGTTTGGGGCGAATTTTGGGGGAACCGTAGTTTTTTTTTTTTTTTTTTTTTTTTTTACAAATTCTGTATACGACTCTTATACTCCTTACAATCCTGAATTTTTGGACATATGATTTATGTGAATTGGATAAAAGTTGTAGGACTAAATACATTTTGAAAAAAATACATTTTCAAAAAAACAGTTTTGGCTCGAACGCTACTTTTTTTGGGGTCATTCGAAAGATTGCCTGTGTCGAACGAAAATTCCGGTTATTTAGACATTCGAATGGTGTTGATGTGCCAAATGGTTTGAGCTTTGGGGGGCGCGCCGAAGAAATGCTATTCAAAATTTTTTTTAAAATGATCATTAACATAGATGGTTGCTTTTGCATTACATGCAAAGCTGCCATCAACAAAAATGGCAGCCTTTCTCTGGTACAATATATTAGTTCAGGTAGTGATAATACAATAAAAATAAATGTATTGTAATATCCATCCATTTTTAAAGCTATTGTCCTGTATAATTGAAATTGATATTGCATGATTGTAGTTTGTATAGCGGGTCTTCATGTGCGCCAAGGGTTAGCAGTTTAGTCCTGGCTCCAACTGCCTACTGTCATCATTAATATCTTAATAATGATATAGTGGTAGAGCGGGTCAATGGTTTACTCTCCGCTTCATCAGCCCACTGTCGAAGTGTCCTTGGGTGAGATACCAAACCCTTCATTGTTCCCAGTGAACATGGTAGTGCATTGCATGGGTGCAACACTGCCTACTAGTGAGTGAATGTGAGCTTTGGAGACTGTAATAGTGTAGATAAAAGAACAATATTAGTCACACGAATGATCACATTGTAAATCACCAATTTCATCATATGATGTTGATGTTTTGCGTAACGATATGGTCCTGATGATATTATAATATCTGCCACGAGTCTAATTGAATTCATTTGAAGGGCCTTCGATCAATTTGATATGTATACGGTACATTTAACGCATTTAAGTTACATCTCACCAAAAGCATTACAAATCCAAGGCAATTCAGACGTTTTTGACCATTTTGTAGCTTAAACATTTCAGACATTGGCATAAATACCAACGTTTTTAAATAAAAGACCTATCTAAAGATGACAATGCTTATTGATGAATTGCATTTCGATCGTTTGATTTGATAATTGTCCAACCAATTGGACTCAAGGTGAACGAGAGGCAACACACAAATTACGGTAGGCTAGTCACCAGCCAATTACAGGAAACTAATAGACAAATACACCTATGAAAATATTCTGGTTTTCAATTTCTTATTGAGTGTACAGTACTGTCTGGTAGTAGGAGTGGGAACCTCTTGGTACCTCTTGATACGATACGATTTGCGATAATAAGCTCACGATAACGATGATCTGATGATATAGCGATACAACGATTATCGAAACATTGGTCAGGAATTCATTCTAGGATATTCTACAAACAACGAATAAACAGAAAAACAAGCTTCTGCTGTGAATTGTAATGAGATTATAATTAGTAGACGTTCAATCCATTTGAACTGGGAGGGTCTGCCATCCCTCCTACTTCAAACGGATTGAAAGTCTATGGCCGGTAGTGGCAGCCAATGCCAGGCAATTAGGTAATTTTGGGACATTTAAGGTCAGGTTTTCAGTTACTTCCTGTTGATTTGGGGGTATTTTATGGGTTTCTTCCTGTTTATTTTGAGTTACAGAACAGGAAATGACCCGGGAATCACCCAAATGAATAGGCAGTGACTCAAAATCAACAGAAAATGACCTGTAAATGCCCTAAAATGAACAGCAAGCGACCTGTAAATGCCCTGAAAATCGGACAGAATGACTGTGAATGCTCTGGTTTCGAACGTTCCCAGTCTAAATGGATTGGGCGTCGAGCACCGTCAATGCAGCCTTAGAGTTAACTGAGACAATATTATGGTGGAAGATTTTGGTAGCAACTTGTTGGTTCATTTTCACCTTTCACCTTTTCAAAATGATATCTCAATTCTTGGCAGGTATGATATGCTATATCGATAACCTTTTAGGATACAAAGTATCACGATACATCACCATTTCCATATTTTGCCACACCCCTATCTGGAAGCATGTGCTGTGTGAATTAGTTTCAAGGGACCATTTGATATTCACGTATTTCTACCAGTAAGACAATATACAATACAGGAAAAAAAGACAACCACCACAGAAAAATTTATATTGCCATGATTTACTTCAAGAACACTTGTCTTTCTTTCTCAAAGGCCCAAACCCCTGATGCCCAGATGCAAATTGTGGAACTGCTCCATCTGTCAAACAAATCAAGGCAAAGACATGCAAACAGATTTTTCCCACGTGGTCGCTCTCTCTTTGGGGGTGGGTGTGCAATTGTTTTGAGGAGGCTAGATACCTTAAGCTTGTTAAAACATTTTGAGTTGATCACCATCCTGCCTCGCCTCCCCGTTTACCTGCATTTGGGTTCACCTCGTCCACGCATCCTGACACAACCAATGTACAAGTCAAGATTTGATATTAGATTCTGTACCATGCTCACAGTCTGAATCTGAGTCTTTGCAATCTGAATTTTGCAAAGATAAGATGAAGGAAAACTTTAGTACAAAGTGGTATTTATCATTTTTCTAAGATACACAGTTGAATTATTTTTACAGCAGTTCAACAATGGCCACCACAATCATAACAATGATAACCATAATTAAAAAAACAATGAACAAAACTTATTCAAGGAAATTGGACCATTAAAAAATTTGGCTTTATAAAAAAACATTAAGAATACTGCTTTACTTTATCAAAACTGAATAATTTGACTTAAAAACATTTGATTTTTTTTTTACAGTTCTTTATATTAACAGCCATGTGTAACTCATTTCGACACACATACTGTATTTTTCGGACTATAAGTCGCAGTTTTTTTCATAGTTTGGCTGGGGGTGCGACTTATACTCTGGAGCGACTTATGTGTGAAATTATTAACACCTAATTATATCATTTCATATGTTATTTTGGTGTTTTGGAGTGACACTGATGGTTTGTGAACTTGTTAGCATGTTCTTTATGCTATAGTTATCTTAATAACTCTGTACGTTAACATATCGGCCACATTCGCATTTCTTTGTTCATGCAGCATGTAACAATACCAAACAGTAAACTTACTCAGCATCTTGTTATCTATTATATTTTTATTTTAAATTGTCTTTCAAGATGACATATCTGTTCTATGTGTTGGATTTTATCAAGTAAATTTCCCCCCCAAATGCGATTTATACTCCGGTGCGACTTTTATATGTTTTTTCCTCTTCGTTGGGCATTTTATGGCTGGTGCGACTTATAGTCCGAAAGATACGGTACTGTATTAATGCTAAACATGTTACAATTTATGATATTGTAGTGAGCTAGCTTCTGGTGGGCCGCCCCCTCATCACATATTGATGAGGGGAACATTTGTTCAGATCATAAGGACAACAGAGACTTTGATTTATATTGTACTGCTGCTCACTAACCACATCGGCAATTACTCTTGTGAGATGTGTGTTGGATTAGAACCATTTTCTTCAGTCTATTGTATAGAGGTGTGCGAAATTTCCGATTCTTAGATTATTCGCGATTCGGCCGTGGAAGATTCGAGAACGATTCACAAATATCCAAATTCCGATTATTGAATTATACCAGGTAAAGCGGAAGTAAAACACAGTCAGCGCGGTCTTTGGGACGCAATGAGGAACGGACCGAGAGTACATATCATGTTCAACTCATGCCGCTAGATAAAAAACAAACATACCTGACTGCGGGTGACAGCCGCTACAAACAACGCCCAGTTGCTAGTTGCTACAAATATACGGCTACAGTAGATATCATATATATGTAGAACTAGATTCAAACTGACAAATGACGTCGGTGTTAGAACATGTGTTATTGAACAGAGATGCTAAATGACAGACTTTCCGGCGTAAGTAAACAGCCGCCATCTTAAAGCAGAAGACCACTCTAGATGGCTCTGTTGTAGAGTACCTAATTAACTTTTTTATCTAAAATACTCCTAAAACGGCAGAATCTTGTCTTGAATCTATCTTTAAATGATGAAATAGTTTTAAAACTTTGACAAAAGTAGACAGAAGGGAAATTATGGAATAACGGGAGCAATTTTAATAACTGTAACAGTTGATTCACAACATTAAATTAATTGAATGTAGTTTAAAGCTGCTGATACAGAATGGGAACTGGAGTTTTTTATTTACTGTTATTTATGTATGTTTGTTTACTGTTATATGTTAACTTGATACTGAAATAGTAGTTTGGTTTAGCCTGAGAGGATTTTTGAACAATTTTGGAACTAATGTACAAAACAAAAACAAAAAAACAAAAAAAAAAAGGAGGGGGGTGCATCAATGATCAGTTTATAATCGAATCGGAGCCCCTGAATCGTAATCGTAATCGAATCGTTAGGTGCCCAAAGATTCCCAGCTCTACTATTGTATGTATGTTAGGATCCTGTTATGATCTTGTTTCTCCATCATCGGGTTTCAATGTGTTCCAGTATGGAGGACAAGTTGAGACCACATGGGATTCCAAACGACTTGATTTTATTTATGAAGAGTGCCTGTAATACACAAGACATGTCACATCTCTTTTGGGAAATCATATGGGGAACCATTGAAAAACACGATCCTTAAGGGATTAATAATTACATTTGCTAATTGTTTCAGTAAAGAACATACAAAGAAGAGACAAAATGACCCACAGAGAGGAAGTTGTTATCAAAGCACAAACACTACCACCAGAAGCATGTACATGAGCCAATTTGACTAATTCGACAAAATGGCAATTTGGTGGTCTATCCAATTACAGAAAAGGTAAGTTGTTCAGATCTTTAAAGTATAGTTTTTGGACACAACATTCTATTGTGCCAGAAAAAAACTGACTTGAAACTATTCAGCTCATTCGTGGTATACTGTATAATTAGGCTTCATTGTGTGCGTTTTTGACACATCACTCTATGACTCAGTCAAGACAATAGGCTCTGGAAAAGAAACGTTCGACTTCCGCTAGAGGGCAGGGTTGATCATTAAATTAGGACGTTTGAATAGGTGAAACATATCTGTTTTCCATTAATGAAAGGCACATGATGTAAGTTTATAAAAAATCTGTAGGCACTCACCCTCATAAAGTCAAACAGTGCAAAATATGAACATTCTGTATATTGAAATAAAATTGATCACCTCATCTAGTGAAATATCATTTAATTGGTCATCTATGCATGAAAAAAAGCTTTCACTACACACTTGAGGATCTCTTGTGGCACACTAATGGGCTGCAGTACATTGGGTGGAAGTCATCCCTCCTACGGTATTATAGAAGTGTGTTTGTGTGTTACCTGCCCTGTTGAGGAGGTTTTGGCGAGCTCTGATGAAGGCCAGGATGTCTGCATCAGCCTGCTGATCACCAGTCAGGGGGATTGAAGAAGGCGGGAGGGAGGACTTGGATAGTACTCTATAACACAAAATATGCATATGTGTGCATGTATATATGGCAGAAAACACTAAGGTGACTTGAAGTTCCGCTCTGAGACCCCCAATTTGGCCAAATTTCAAAATTGTCCTATTTGCATGTGTGATACATCATTGGAAAGCTTAAAATCTCAATTTTCTGGGCAAGAAAAAATTTTGAACAGGAGGGCATTTAAAAAAAAAAAAAAAAATTAAACAGCAAAACTCTAACTGGAGGCGAGAGCACGCAAGAGCAGAATTAAAGACGCCACAATTCTAACGAGATATCGTTGCGTACTTACCTTGTTTCGATCCAAAAACTCCATGTAGCATGTATCACCGAGTGTCAAGACACAGCTGTGAATGGCCACAGTCGGATTTTTTAGGGATTTTATGGGTGAAACATGGTGATATAACAAGGGTCGCCATGCAGAAACCGCAGACCACAAGGAGTAGTTGAGATTTTCTTTTTCATATAGTTACCCTTTTATATTTACCCCTTAAAATGTTTCCAATTTTTCTTTGTTTGGATCGATTATTTATCATCTAACATATTGGGGAAAATGCGACAGTAACAAAAAAATAAAAAAATACAATTAAGCGATAGTTATGAGGTAGATATCCGTCACTTTTTTACAGACGCCAAATTTTTCATTGTTTAAAATTGTTTAAAAGTGATTAATTTTTTAAAGTTGTTTTGTTTTTTTAAACTAAATATTAGACATCAATTAATGATTCAAAGCTAAAAATGACAGACATTTTGAATAATAAATACAATTACCTTTTTATGGCTAGTTTGAAACAAAAGCGGTTGCGCGACGTCTGTAAACGGGGGTTTTCAGGGTAAAACTATTTTTAAAAAATTAAAAATAGTTCAGAGGCTTAGCACGCCATGCATCTGCTACGGCAGCATATAGACATATTGTTCTATCAAACACAACAGTTCTTTTGGCTTAAAATACAGCAGTTTATTTTAAAGAGGGGTGCAAGAGCAGAAATTAGTTTTTCAGTCTTGTCTGTGTTGTCCGCCATATATTTATATTAGGGATGTCCCGATCCGATTACGTGATAGGAAATCGGGCTGATCGCGCCATTTTTCGGAGGATCGGATTTGGGTGAAAAGGATCAGATTTTTAATTCAAAATATTTATTCATATTTTTCCGCTTCATGCTCGTACGGCCTCTCACTCACATCTCCTTCTGCGTTTTTTGGTCAGCGTTGCCCTGGAGTTAGTTATTGAAAGTTAACAATGATTGACTGGGGTGTAGCTTTAATCTCGCCAGAGAAGCTTGGTAGCGCTACCACCAAAGCGGCACATGTGTCAATCATCGTTTAGCTTGTTAAACACTAAATCATCGTTTAGCTTATTAAACACTAGCTGACAATGAAAACTGTGTCTTTACACAGTGAAATAACTCAACTGCACAGAGGATATTGTGGTCTATTTGACGTAAGACGTGTCTGTCTGAGAGCAGGCGCTACCATCAAAGGCACAGATGTGTCAATCATCGTTTAGCTTGTTAAAAACTAGTGGTAGTGTGCTGTGGCAACTCATTGTGTAAGTGAGAGGCTGTTCTCAGCTGCATGAGCCTAGATTTGAGTGGACTCACTCAATGAAGCATTTATTAAAGACAAGCATTTTACTATGTTATTCTTGTTAAAAAATAATTCACATAATGAAGGTGGCATGGTGGGACAGTAACATGTTTAAAACTTTTTTTGTTGCACATTTTTTTCGGTATTAGATCGGGACTCGGTATCGGCA
This sequence comes from Corythoichthys intestinalis, assembly GCF_030265065.1. NCBI lineage: Eukaryota > Metazoa > Chordata > Actinopteri > Syngnathiformes > Syngnathidae > Corythoichthys > Corythoichthys intestinalis. The sequence continues at coordinate 22,003,556 of NC_080409.1, forward strand.
GACTCTCAAAATCAGGTGACTCGGACTCAATTGCAAAAAACTGCGATCGGGACATCCCTAATTTATATATACCTATCCTGTTCAAGAACATAAATGATCTGGACTGAGCCTATTCCAGATGAATTTGGGCGACAGGTGTGATACACCCTGGACGGATAACTCGGAACAGAAAGGATTGCCCAGACTCATTCCAAGACATTCTCGAGTGGGAGGCAGACATGCTAACCATATGCTGCACTGTTCTGCCATGAATATATATCATGTATTCAGTAAAAACATTGTGGCGTACATTTTGTAAGTCATAACTTTCAAAATATGGATGTGTTTATTTTTACAAGGCAGATTTTGAAACTTCATGCCTCCATTTAGTTCTGTTCCTTCCATTCATTTTGTTTAACGTTTGTTCTCATTAGCGTTGTAGGCTGTTCTTTTCCCAAAAGTCAGAAATTTTTTCTATATGCAGTAATCGAATTTCTCTCAGAAGAACTTTAATACCGCTATTAAAGCTGAAAAACTGGCTACCACAAACATAAATTGATTTTATGTGACACATTATGCATTGTTTTCACCATAGTTGTGTGAATAAGAGACACATTCAATTTGGCTTTGAATGCATGGATCTACGGTGATTGGAAGCACTTGCGATTAAATACTGAATCTTGCTGAGTGGCACTTTCCAAGAAGAAAACAATTGACTAACGTCAGATTTACATACACAAGTGTTAACAACAAGCCCAATGAAGTGCTTGTGTAGCGTCACCCGTTTCCACCGATATTTATTATTTATTTATTCCACGGAGAACAGGGAGTTCTCCGAGTGTGTGTCTGACGAGTTGCGTCGGTGACACGATATGTGAATGCGCTCAGCTAACCACCCTCCCTGGCCTGGACTCCAGTTGTCTGTTCATTGGATGACATACTGACATGTGATCAGCATGGATAGTTAGATCCGATTGGTTCAAATGCACAAGTTTTCTGGGACAACAAAAAAAAAAAAAAGAACAAGCTTGTTGAATTAATGCAATAAAAAAGGGGCAACGCAACGGGAAATTGATTTGATATTTAAGAGAAAGGAAAGAGTTGAAAAGACGTATACCTATAATGCCTGAGCCCAGAAATAATGAACAGAAAATTAGGATTTTTGCCATTTGAATGCTTTATGTTGTCCTTAAACATAATAAAACCTTTTGAACTTTTTTTTTTTTTAATTTAAATAATTTGCATGTATTTAGCATGTTCTCGTGGCAAAACAAATATATATGTAAATTGAGATTAAACATAGTAAGGTTTTAAACATTTTTTTTTCTATTGCAATGATGTCCAAAACGTCTCAAATGTAATACATTTGGCAATATAGTTAATGTGCACTTTGAACTTTTTTTTTTGTTCAGTTACCTTTGTTAGACTACTTATTTATTTCCATTATAATAAAGAAGGCAATGTTTGCGTTTTCTTCCAAATATATTCCATTTCCTTGTGGAAAATAAGTCATTTGTACTTATTTTTGTTAATGTATGTTACTTTTATTTGCACATCAATGAAAAAAATACAATTTTGAATGAAAATCAGTTTCTCATGGATGCCTTGTTACAGTAAGTGTAATGCAGTAGCCTAATGCATGTGTAAAACCTGTTGTGTTTTATTTTATGTTATTGTTCTAACTGCCAAAAGCAATTTTCTTTGCATTTCTGTGGTTTTTGGATGTTTGACCCCCCCCCCCCCCCCCCACACACACACACACTCTCGAAAAATAATAAATCTGGCTCCATAGGGGTTTTTATGTCAGGGAGTTCCGGCAAGAAATTCTAGCCACTTTCATCCCTGGATATACTGCCGGCCAAACTAGGGTGTAGTCTGCCCGTGACCAACAGGAAGGTGGGATTAACCCCAGCTCCCTGCAACTTTCAACAGTAAAGCAGTCATGTTCAAAAAATGGATGGCTATTGAAAAACTACAAATATACAGGTCCTTTAAAAAAAAAAAAAAAGCATATTGTTATAAAGTTCATTATTTTCTGTAATGTACTGATAAACATTAGACTTTCATATATTTTAGATTCATTACACACAACTGAAGTAGTTCAAGCCTTTTATTGTTTTAATATTGATGATTTGGGCAAAAAAAAGTCAAGAAAAAACAAAAATCCCTATCTCAAAACATTTGCATATTTCATCCGATCAATACAAAAAAAGTGTTTTTTAATACAAAAAAAGTCAACCTTCAATTAATTATATCAGCTATGCACTCAAAACTTGGTCGGGAATCCTTTTGCCTAAATGACTGCTTCAATGCGGCGTGGCATGGAGGCAATCAGCCTGTGGCACTGCTGAGGTGTTATGGAGGCCCAGGATGCTTCGATAGCAGCCTTAAGCTCATCCACAGTGTTGGGTCTGGTGTCTCTCAACTTCCTCTTCACAATATCCCACAGATTCTCTATGGGGTTCAGGTCAGGAGAGTTGGCAGGCCAATTGAGTACAGTAATGCCACGGTCAGTAAACCATTTACCAGTGGTTTTAGCACTGTGAGCAGGTGCCAGGTCGTGCTGAAAAATGAAATCTTCATCTCCATAAAGCTTTTCAGCAGATTGAAGAATGAAGAGCTCCAAAATCTCCTGATAGCTAGCTTAATTGACCCTGCCCTTGATAAAACACAGTAGACCAACACCAGCAGCTGACATGGCCCGCCAGACCACCACTAACTGTGGGTACTTGACACTGGACGTCAGGCATTTTGGCATTTCTTTCTCCCCAGTCTTCCTCCAAACTCTGGCACCTTGATTTCCGAATGACATGCAAAATTTGCTTTCATCTGAAAAAAGTACTTTGGACCACTGAGCAACAGTCCAGTGTTGCTTCTCTGTAGCCCAGGTCAGGCGCTTCTGCCGCTGTTTCAGGTTCAAAAGTGGCTTGACCGGGAAATGCGGCACCTGTTGCCCATTTCCAGCACACGCCTGTGCACGGTGGCTCTGGATGTTTCTACTCCAGACTCCGTCCACTGTTTCTGCAGGTCCCCCAAGGTCTGGAATCGGCCCTTCTCCACAATCTTCACCTCTTCTGGTTGTGCAGCGTTTCCTGCCACACTTTTTCCTTCCCAATGAGGTGCCTTGATACAGCACTCTGGGAACAGCCTATTCGCTCAGAAATTTCTTTCTGTGTCTTAGCCTCTTGCTTGAGGGTGTCAATGATGGCCTTCTGGACAGCAGTCAGGTCAGCAGTCTTGCCCATGATTGCGGTTTTGAGTAATGGACCAGGCTGGGAGTTTTTAAAAGCCTCAGGAATCTTTCGCAGGTGTTTTGAGTTAATTCGTTGATTCAGATGATTAGGTTAGTATAGATTCTTTAGAGTACTTTTTCATGATATGCTAATTTTTTGAGATAGGGATTTTTGGTTTTTCTTGACTTTTGACTTTTTTTGTTTTTGTTTTTTGCCAAAATCATTAATTTTAAAACAATAAAAGGTTTAAACTACTTCAGTTGTGTGTAATGAATCTAAAATTTATGAAAGTCTAATGTTTATCAGTACATTACAGAAAATAATGAACTTTATCACAATATGCTAATCTTTTGAGAAGGACCTGTAAATCACTTAGTGACCATCAGAAACTTAATATTTTTATTTTTAATCATTTATACAGTAAATACGACATTACAATTTAAGAAATCATTTGCCAGTATCTTGCTCTACCTCCACTCTGATGAAGTGAACCCTGCCTCTTGTTCCTCTCGCACTGTATTGGACCTTGCTGTCTTGGGGATGAGGGTTCTGAAATGGAAAGTTATTTCAATTTTGACTGACAAGAAAAAGAATGTATGAGCACAAGGAGACTTTTAAGCAGTGAAAACAAATGATAACAGATACTGGCTGACCTTAAGTCCTGACCCGAAGAACTTGAGCGGTCTCCCCTTGCTGAGTGAGGTCTAACAGTGCTGCTCATGTATCTAATTGAACCACAAGAGGGAGTAATAATGACGTAATGATCATTCAGACATGCTGCATTTTCTTTAGTATGAAACATTTCCAATACAGTCTAAATGGTGGATACAGAACACAAGCAGAGCTTGATATACACCACCTTCCTTTAACTTTTACAACTCTTAGGTGTGTGAATGATAACTTTTATACGCTCACTCCCCCAACGCTCACCTGCAGTATTGTCTGCTTGGCTCTGGCTCATTAACAACCCTAATGAGGATAAGTGACAAAGAAAATGGATGGATGCCTGAAATACTGAATTACGAACTGAAATGTTATGAAAAGAATGTCCAATAGCATGAGAGAATAGCAAATTTTCGTCATAGTCTGACAGCATGTAAATTAATACAAAGAATTGTTATCAATTTCATCATGTAGAAAACAACAGCTCTTTGGATGGTTTGTGTGATTGGAAACATAATGAAACTGAATAGAAAAGCTGTACATTGTATAAAAAACATTTGAATGGACTTTCATATAATATTACAGCCATAAAGCTGAATAACAAAACCATATGACATGAGAAAATGTCTGTTGATTGATAATCTGCAAAACAAAGCTCACAGTATTTTTACTCTGTGACAATTGGGACCCCAATAAAAACCGAGCTTGTGGAAAGGCTGTTATAGAATATCATAAACATCGACTTGAGGGATGAATAAAAGAAACTCACTCAAAACCTGGAGTGCAATGTGAAGATGGCGGCAAGGTTCCACACAGGGATTTAGTCCAATGGCTGGCTTTCTCTTTTGACTCCTGTACATCATGTCACGTCACAAAAAGAAATCAACAACGAAAATATAACTTTCCTCAGTGATGCATTCGTATTTTCATTTCTTTATTCGTTTTTACAATGCACTCTCAAACATGCCTCAAGAGAGCCTGATAGTCATATGGTTTTACACTTCCTCTTTTTAAAACTTGAGTGAGACATCGTGTAAAATTGAGACATTTAAGACTTATTTTCAGGGGTGGGTAGTAACACGTTACATGAACTCCATTACATTTACTTGAGTAACTTATTGAGAAAAAATTACTTCTGAGAGTAGTTTTACTAAGCTATAGTTTTTACTTTTACTTTTAGATTTGTGAAGGAAAAACGCGACTCTTACTCCGCTACTTTGGGCTACAGAAGAGTTGTTACATTTTTCCTCCATATTCTACTGTACATATTAGATTTAATTTTTTACCAAGAGTAGCGATACCAAGAGTAGAGATGTGCCTGTTGTATTACCGGGGTAGCTCTTCCGATTTCACCATTGAGATGTCGCAACAATAATCATATGACTCCATGATAACAATCAGACGCAAGTTTGCCGTTCTAGCTTCACGCCAGCCTGTTCAATCATGTGGTGTCTTTAAAGCACCGTAAAAAATGAAGTACTTGATATAGAGCGCTGTCCTCATCATTTCTCGAAAGTGCGGATTTTAACCCATAGACATAATAACGGTATTGACAGGTCACTTCGGGCACATACTGTGCCTCCCCTTCAGGCGGGGGGCCGCCCACATAAAGGGGAGCTATTCACACACACACGCACACAGCATATGTAATGCAGGATTTAGTTGAAAAAGTAAGAAAGCTATCCCACATACCAACAGGAAGGATTGTCTCAGGAGTGATTTGTTCGAGGATTCAAGGTAATTATTATATTGTTCGTACTATGCATGCATTTTGAAAGGTTGTGAAAAAAATCAATGGGAGAAATCAACTGCTACGGACTAGCATTGCCATTCGACATATTTACGTAAAATAAATGCTACTTGCACGTTTTGTTTTTTTTTTTCCTTTGACTGTTTTACATCCATATCTATGAAGATTTCATGGATTTAAGCATTTATTCACAAGAATTTAAATGTAAAAAGCTCTTTGTTGTGGTAAGGCGACACTACGGTGTGACTTGAAGACGAACAGCACATTCAAAATACTTAAAATAAATTCTACCTACACGGTATTTTTGCTTTTAACCAAGAATCGAGACTGTGTTACATCCATATCTATAAAGAATTCAGGAGTTTAAGCATATATTCACAAGAATTTAAACGTAAAAAGCTCTGTTGTGGTTAGGCGGCGCCTCAGTGTGACTTGAAGATGAGAAGCACATTCAACATTTCCTTGAAATAAATTCTACCAGCACGGTTTTTTGCTTTTAACCAAGAAAAAAGACTGCTTTATGTCAATATCTATAAGGAATTGAGGGATTTAAGCATTTATTCACAAGAATTTTCAACGTTAAAAAGCTCTTTGTCTGTGTTTCCACTCAGTCAGCTTTGACGGAGATAGACCCCCTATTAATCGGCCCCGCGCCCCGTGTCCCATCAATACCAGGAGTGGGAACCTCATGGTACCTCACGATACGATACGGTACGATTTGCGATACAAAGCTCACGATAACGATGATTTGATGATATGGTGATACAAAGATTATCGATACATTGGTCAGGAAATAATTCTAAGATATTCTACAAACAACTAATAAACAGAAAAACAAGCTTCTGCTGTGAATTAGAATTAATTTAGCACGAGTAGACGTCTATGGCCGTCAGTGCCATGCAGTGAGGTAATTATGGGCCTTTTAAGGTCATTTACCTGTTTATTTTCAGTTACTTCCTGTTGATTTGGGGGTATTTTATGGGTCATTTCCTGTTTATTTTTGAGTTACAGAACAGGAAGTGACCTGGGAATCACCCAAATAAATAGGCAGTGACTCAAACTCAACAGGAAATGACATGTAAATGCCCTGAAATGAACAGAAAGTGACCTGTATATGCCCTGAAAATCGGACAGAATGACTGTGAATGCTCTGGGTACAAACGTTCCCAGTCTAAATGGATTGGGCGTCGAGCAACGTCAATGCAGCCTTAGAGTTAACTGAGACACTATTATGGTGGAAGATTTTGGTAGCAACTTGTTGGCTCCTTTTTAATTTTTTTAAAGACATTCACACCTTTTTAAAACGATATCTCGATTCTTGGCAGCAACATATCGATAACCTTTTGGGATACAAAGTATCGCGATATATCACCATTTTGATATTTTGTCACACCCCTATTATGAAGTCTATGTTTAACCCCTCCAAGTTTTTATTCGGCACCGATGGACCACAGAAAACCAGAGATATGGTCCTTTTAGTTCAAAATAGTAATTATGAAGGAAATCTTCAACTATTCAAACTAGGAACAATTTTCCCTATTAGAGCGTATTCATGCTTTTTGGATGAATAATGCTGCATTTATGTACATTTTTTTAATCTTGTCGGATTTTAATGATTTTTTCAAATATTATTATTACTTTTTTATATTCTTTGGCTTAATGTGGTTATGTTACAGAGCACCTATTATAATAACAGCCCATATCGATAAATTTGTGCTCAGAGAAAAATACTGTTGTTAAAAAAAAAAAAAACAACAACAAAATTATAAGCATGTTACACATTACTTGAGTATTCTTTTCATCAAATACTTTTTTACTTGTACTTGACTACATTTTTGGACGACTACTTTTACTTTTGTAATATTAATTTTTAAGCAACGCTACTCTTACTTTAAAATAAAAGTAAACTTTTAGACTACTCTATCCACCTCTGTTTATTTCTAACTGTATTATTTTGACAGCAGACTACATTTTTGGGACGCCTACTTTTACTTTTGTAATATTAATTTTTAAGCAACGCTACTCTTACTTGAGTAAAATTTTAGGCTACTCTACCCACCTCTGCTCATTTCTAACTACGGTATCAATCTTACTAGCTATTCACGAGGTTATTATCGAACCTGTCAGTGACAGCGTATGAAAAAACTTCCCAAGAACAAACAAAAACTATGTCCATTTAACCTAAATCCTACACTGAATGGAATGCATAATAACTTTTGAACATAGCACACTTTCTCCAACAAATGACAAAGGACCTTTCCTGTATGATGCTGAACAGAAGCTGTTAAGGGTCACATTGGCGCCATAAAGGCTTCCAAAGTCAGGGACATTCGCATATCAACTTACATGCACTTAAGTGTCCTTAGGGGCCACAGATGATGCACAAAAAAACCTCCATCAACAAATGGACATTTTTAAGGCCCTCTAGAGTAGTTTGGATTTGACACTGACTCAATCATTATGTGTCCCCTGCTGTAGTTTATGTGGTCTTTCCACATAAAGAAAGTTAAAGAAAGATGAGCTCATTCACCTGCACAATGGAAGCTTCTTCGTTCCACCACTTTTGGAAGTCCCTTTGGAGTTTGACCTTGGCCCTCTCCAACAGAAGTTGCAGGTGTTCAATCTCTGTTCTCAATGCTTTCAACCGGCCAGCAGTGCTCTTATAACTGATGGAGGTTAAGAGCAGAACAATAAACAAAGTAGCATTGGTTCCAGTCAACAGGTAGTGGAATCAGAAGTTCTTGTTCATCAATAGTAGCAGAGTGAAAATTACATCTTTTTCTCTTGCTCGATGTGTACGCGCAGGTTTTCCTCCACTGGATCCACTTCCTCTCCAACATCTTTGTGATTTTCAGTCACACCTGCAATATGAACAGCAAAATACAGTAAAGGTTTTCTGCATTGGGGATATGAGGAAGACACATCTTCAGACACATTAAAATTGGATGAAAGACTCAGTTGAAGGAAGCTCTATTTAATTATTTTATTTTAATTTTTTTCATTTCAAATCTTATGTAGGGATGTGCAAGAAACATACCATAAGCGGCCTGCTGTCTTCGGCGAAGTTCCAACTGCTTCTTATATTCATCTGATGAAGTTAGAATAATTCAAAATAAATACATTTTGACGATTTAAACATGATTTGTAAAACTAAAGGTTGACGAACCATAAGAATAGAGTCTACATAAAACCAATTGTTATTCAAAGTGGTTTTGGTCATATTCTAAGCCTGCTCTTCTGGGTGTCTGGAATCTGTTTAGTGTATAATAAAATAAAGACTATGAAACAACTTGGGAGAGAAATGTGTTGTCGAATGTCAGAAAGCCTGGTTTCAGTCACTGCGCATCATTCTTTGCAAAAGATAATGATCAATAAAACAAAGCTTAAAAATATCCAAGAATAGCTGAGGACAAAACATTAGACAATTGACAAGATGTCTTCTATTCTTCAATTCTAACATATTGTTAGGGATGAGCAGCACATGTACAGGGTGACCCAAAAAAAAAAAAAAAAAAAGAACCTTTCTAACAATCCAATAAAACCAAGAGTGATGGAAGAAATAATGTTTTATTCATAGTAATAGAAACCTTAAAACATGCGATTTAAGAAACAATAATGGATTTTTTTAAAATGACGTTCTCAGATTCCTCATCTGATACGGATACTGTGTGTTTGATCCTGAATTCACCATAGTTACTATAATGACATATTGTTTACTTGCGCAACATCACTGTCTCGCAGTGCTGCCACTTGCTCATGTCTGCCAATATGCAAAAATTCCCGTTTTTTTCAACAGTGGTCAACAGCAGATTTCAAGAATGCATTCATGCAGGAGGACGCTAGAGGAGTTCCAAAAATCGATTATTACATGCATCGCGATTCAACACGTGACGATTCGATTACGATTCATAAAGGTTCAAAAACGATGATTTTCCCTCATAACTTTATGACAGCCGCTTGTCGCGGAACGAAATTCAAGACACGTCTGCCACCCGGACACCGTTAACGGACGCAAACATAACGTTATGATGGATGCTCCCGGTTACTGGGAGAGAGACTTACTCCTTTTTAAAAGACTGCAAAATATATTTGTGTATGAGACAGGCAGGTACAGAAGTGCGACTCGGCGGTAAGTTACTTTTTAGAGCGAGAAGGGAAGAGAGATAGTTCGTTGCTCCTTGTCTTTCAGATGTCCAGCAGTAGTTTTAAGGCATTTCAATTGAAAAATGTCCTGTGTGTGTTGCTAAGACCTGTGTGCGTCTATAAGAGGTGAGTACACGAACCCTTTTGTACTGTTTAGCCTGTATTGTTGTTGTTTTTGAGATGTTAATAGTTAGCGTCGAGCGCTAAGCTAGTCAGCTAATTCGCTAACGTGTATTTCATATGCAGAACGTGTAAAACCATGATTGAGTACAGCGGTAACACTACAAACATGCGAAATAGTACAGAAGTCTGTTGTTGCAAGTGCTGCCTGGGAGCCGACAGGCGTGTGTATGCGTGGGCGGGCAGAGAGAGAAGAAAGTGCGTGCACTGTAATGATTGTGTGTGTGGTGATGTTAGAGGCTGCTGGACTTTTTTATGTGCTTGGCAATAAACGCCATGAGTTAGAGCAGTTATGATTTCCATCTGTCACTCCAAGAGTTAAACAAGGGCGCTAACACTGTGAAAACGAAGTATAATGGTTAAAAGAAGTCTTATTTATAAAGACAATTTGTGTCCAGAAAATGTGGAATTCATTCCACTAGTGTACATTTTATTGTATTGTTGAGAGAAATAAGTACTCCCTTCAAAATGGTAAATGTTTTTGCACTTTCTTGTAAAAAATAAATAAATAAATAAATAAAAAAGCAGCTTAAGGGCAGCTTTTTGTTGTATGGGCATGTTTCCATCGTTCCTGTTGAATAATAAGGATATTTTAAATAAATAATGGACATAAATTTATTTGGCTACGTTATGAATCAGTAATGTACGATGCATCGATAACCGTGATAATCGCTATAACCGTGATCATCGTCAATACCGTGATCATCGTTCAAAAATCCAATCGTACCACCCTGAATCGTAATCGAATCGAATCGTGGGGTGCCTAAGATGTGCACACCTCTCAAGGACGCCATTCAAAGGATATAGTTTTTTTGTTTCTTAAATGGCATGTTTTAAGGTTTTAGTTACAGTGGTACCTCTACATACGAAGTTAATTCGTTCCAGATCCGTGTTTGTAAGTCGAAAATGTCGTATGCCGAGCAGGATTTTCCCACAAGAATACATTATAATTCTATTAATTTGTTCCACAGTCCACAACTAGACTAAATCTTTAATAAATACTGCTGGTACAATTACTAATGGCAATTACACATAGAAAACCAAATAAATTAATAATAATAATAAAAAAAAAAAGAATAATAAAATAATAATAATAATAATTCCTGTAATAATGTAACGAATCGGGTTCTAATGTGGCGGACGTGTTTTGCGTGCAGTACCTGAACGCACCGAGTCGCTGCGTAACAGACAGAGGGAGAGGTGCGGTTGAGATTTTACTTTCTCTTTTAATGTTTTGTTGATTACGCTGTCAACTGCGGCGGACAGTAAGCGTGTTGTGTTGCACAAGTTATTAAATAAATAATAAAAACATGATGAAGCTGGCGATTTCATTGGCGATGTTACCACAACAATAATTGTCACCTTAATCTATAAAGACTGGTGAACGGAGGTCGGAGAAGGACCGTAGACGTTTTTCTATCATTTCAATGGTAAGCGTCACCTTTTTCCTTGTTTCACCACCTGCTCTAACCTTCTTGGCACCTGTGTTGATTTCTCTCACAGGATGTAGAAACAAATGACGATTCAAATTTTACGTCGGAATTTGAAAAGATCGTAAGTCGAAGCGATCGTATGTCGAGGTACCACTGTACTATGAGTTAAATATTTTCTTCCATCATGCTTGCTTTTATTGGATTGTTGAAAGGTTCCTGTTTTTTTGGGGTTACCTTGTATTTAAAATCTGCATTCCCTTTTCACAAATCTGTCATGTAATTTGTATTTTTGACAGAAATTACATTGTCATCATATTTTAGAAGTACTGCTATATTGGCAGCTCTTAAATGCAACTTCTACCAGGGTTGAACAACACAGGGAAAATGAAAAAAACTGACATCGCGAATTTTTGGGGGTTTGTGATATATTGCAACTATAAAACTAGAAGAATTCTCACCAGATGACTTGAATAGCTCTGTTTGGTAAGACTTTGGTTGACTTACCATGAGCACATTGTATTCATAAAATATCGTTTAATCCAGGCTAAGGGGGTTCATCTGTGAATGATGATACAGATCGCTGTATAGGAAAGGGATCAAGGAGGCTATGTCTTTGCATAAAAGAGATCATTTATTTAACATAGGGAGAAAGGCTCCGCGGAGCATGGAGCAGCTTGCTGCTTTTATGCAGCAATACAAAAGTTTTGTGTTGAAAAAACAACAGCAATTGCACATCCTGCAATGGGACTATTCGTAATGGTGATGTTTAAACTATACTATCCTATCGTGCTGGCCTACCATTTACACAGTTGAAATAAAACAAACTATGTTGTTAATGCAGCTACTACAAATAACTGAAAAGTGTTAGTCAAAATTGGAACAGTAGCTCAAGTCTGGAAGGACTTAAGTAGTGTAAAGTCCAGAGTTAAAAGGACAGAAATATGGCAATCGGAACTATAACGGCACAAAATAGTTGCCATTTAACTTCTTCCAGGGATATAAAGAGCAAGGGTCAAGACTTGTTTTGTCAATGTAATGACTGACATCCCAGCACTAAAAGCCCACGTAGTATGAGGTTTAAACTGCTCTGGGCAAAAATTCAGCGAACGCTAAATAGGTTTAGCATCTCACTCTCCGAACACACCTGGAAAGCATTCATTGTTCTGCCATGCTAATCTGGAGCAGGAACATGCAGCAGCCTTTCCTATTTGACATTGCTCTTCCACACGAATTACTCCCCAGACACAGTACCAGACTGCTGCTGCTTTCTCCATTCTCTTGACCGCATTTCGCAGGTCTGGTTTATAGATGGCTACAATTGCTGTCCTGAGACATGCTGCACACCTACAGTACAGTGGGCAGCGTTGGGTTATGGGGGCAGATACATCAGTTCAATATGCCTTTAAGGGAGATCTTTCTATGTACAGGAGTGTGAAAAAAACAAAGAAAATTAAGATATCCAAACCCTTAAAACTGTCCTCGAAAAAAAAAATAATCAGAATGAAAACAAGTTGTGCAGGGACATACTTACAATAATGTTACACCACATGTGACAAGAGCCGAATATCAGCCATTTAATTTATGTATGGAAGCGATGAGAAGTGAATCCTCAATTGAGCCAAGACTCACCACTCTTCAAAATGAAGAGTGAGTCCCATCATCACAATGACAGTTAGAATTAGTTTTACAAGAAAACATTCACTGGTGATAGGACCACTGTCAAAATTCCGAGACCGCATCCATGGAGTTTGCGTCAAGAATAATGTACTGTACAGTATGTGCCAAGGAATGAAATGACTAAAACAGCTTCTGAAAATGATGGGGAAAATTGAAAATTAAACTGCATGAACCAGGGTAGCAGATCTGCGTGTAATTGTCATCATTTGCCATTAAAGAGGGAATGTGAGAGAAGGTAAGCATAATTCAAAAGGCTATTTAAGATAATTGCATCACTTGTGGGTCTAACGTTGGGTTAACATATGGATAACTCATCTTTTCACCATTTTCTTTGCCAATAATTAAAAGTTCGAATTCCCCAATTGAAAAGTTTGGATTTCATTTGTGAGTGACAGCAAAGCCACAACTGTTCAGTAAATGTTAAGCAACTGAAATCGATCACATTCATGAAGATTCGGGTATAAACAATATTAGACGAGAAGGAAGCAATTTCAGCTTCATATGAAATGAAATGGACAGAATATCAGATAGTAAGACACGTAAATTACTGAGGCAATTATGTGTAGGAGTGAGTGTTTTTCAAGGTATTGGATGGCGGGATATTGTGGTGAGTTTCCATTGCAATCCCCCAGGTCTCATACTTGTAGACTATGCAGTTTTAAGACTATGAATGGATCCTACAGCCAGTTGAAAATTTAAAGGGTAAAAACTAAAAGTTGTGGGAGATGTGTAGCGGGGTATTGGTTAACTTTAATCTGTATGCTGCAGGTGCCATAACACAATACAAATACTTCTTGGACAGGAACAGATCAATATAACTAAAAGTAAAACTGAACTCATACACTTCCAACAATTCAAAATCTGATCAACATTTTCAAACACACACTGTCAAATCACACAAAACCTCAAAGTTCGAACCATTGTCATCAAACTCTGAAGGACTCCGTCCCTGGTCATGCATGCCTTAACGAAGAACTTAAATATTTCACAAGATCACAGTTGAAATTGATTTGATGTCTATACCTACGTACTGAATGATTTACCCAAGTTTTTAATTTTTCACATTTTTAGTGTGACTCACAGTGTGAAATTATTTCACGTTACAGCTCTGAAACTCCAGCATAACGATGACGATATACACAAAACACATGAATTGGGCAATTTTTACTGATTCTGACTTATAAGAAATCAATGAAGATTTTCACCTGCGTGTCAAATACTGTACTTAGGCATGCACTGGTTACCGGTTTCAAGGTTTACCGTGGAATGAAAATGTCACGGTTTCAAAACCACAAAAATCTTTCGTCATACCATTGTACGGTATTAGCTAGTTTTTATGTCCCCAAAATGCAGCGAGAAATGGCTTGAAGCAGCAGCGCTCACCCCTAACCCTTCCGGTTTTTGCTGTTGAAAGTACACCTGAACTTTTTCAAAAACCCCTCAAAAAGTCTAGTCTAGTACGGGAATATTTCGGAGGAAGGACAGCCGATGTGCAGGTTACACTTCCAACATAATTTCACATTAACGTGACATCATCCGTCACTTTACACAAAATTGAAGGTAAGTAAACACTGTTATGAACGTTTCTGACCAGCTATGAAAGTTCACTCCAGTGTTTAAATGTCTCTAGCGAGGCTAAAACAATTACTATACCATAAGCTCGTTAACGAGGCTACTAACGTGGCTAGTTAGCACGCGAAGACGGCTAACTTGTTCCCTCACTAACCTCCCTAAAAGCGTACTTTTGCATTTTTTTGTCTTACGCCATTGTAAAAATCTGTTCAAAACAACATTTTCCCAATACAGCCTGTGGTGTTTTTTCTCTCTGGCGACTTTCTGTGTTGAGAGAGGGTGTGTGTGTATAATGTGTAAACAATGATACACGTGTCATACACACGCACGCCGTCTTTTAACTCTCGCTCTCCATTAATATTCAACTAATTAATAGTGGTAGTTGTATATTAACCCAGTAAAGGTGAACATACTCACAGTCCTGCATCATAATTTGGACTGAGAGAGAAATACTGTATGTAGAAAATGAGCCAGTCTCTAAAAATGTTAAGCTGGATGTACCAATGTCGATGTACCAATTTGCAAATATCTTGTGAAAAAATAAAATAAAAAAAAATGACCCATACATCTCAACATAACACATTTTAGAGCAATAACAGCATTACCGTGATATTGTGAAACTGTGGTATTTTTGCTTATGGTTATCATACCAGCACATGCCTAACTGTACTACCAATGTGCAATGCTTCATTACATATCCGTCCACTCACATCACCTCGACAGGACATGCCTGTGGTCTCCGACACCAAATTTACTGAATTGTAGCTCCCCTAAATTCCCTCCCAATTTTCTGCTGGAAGTTGAGCAATGACTTCTAACTATAATCCATAGTAAATATTTTTCAGCTTGTGTTTAAACTTGTATTGCTGCATAATTACCAGTGAGAGATCCATCGATTATATATTCTATCCAGTTCCTGCCAGCATTAATTCATACTAGCCGTTTAAGTCAACATATGTTGTAATCTGAAATCTTCAACACGTCGTTTTGAGGGATCAAATATCGTTAGACAAAATGCTATAAGTAGATTTTCTGTACATGAGTGTTGTCAAAATAAATGAGGAACCATATCCATTGGTACGTACAAAAAAAACAACCCAAAAAAAAAACAATGTTGAACACACTTTCGGTGTATTTCCTGGATTACTGTGTTAGCAGGTAATAATAAAGTGGGGCAAATAAGTATTTAGTCAACCACTAATTGTGCAAGTTCTCCCACTTGAAAATATTAGAGAGGCCTGTAATTGTCAACATGGGTAAACCTCAACCATGAGAGACAGAATGTGGAAAAAAAAAATACAGAAAATCACATTGTTTGATTTTTAAAGAATTTATTTGCAAATCATGGTGGAAAATAAGTATTTGGTCAATACCAAAAGTTCATCTCAATACTTTGTTATGTACCCTTTGTTGGCAACAACAGAGGCCAAACGTTTTCTGTAACCCTTCACAAGCTTTTCACACACTCCTGCTGGTATTTTGGCCCATTCCTCCATGCAGATCTCCTCTAGAGCAGCGATGTTTTGGGGCTGTCATTGGGCAACACGGACTTTCAACTCCCTCTTCACCCCGTGGCGTCAAAATGATAACAAGAATGGTGAGCAAAAATCCCAGAACCACACGGGGGGACCTAATGAATGACCTACAGAGAGCTGGGACCAAAGTAACAAAAGCTACTATCAGCAACACAATGCGCCGCCAGGGACTCAAATCCTGCACTGCCAGAAGTGTCCCCCTGCTGAAGAAAGTACACGTCCAGGCCCACCTGCGGTTCGCTAGAGAGCATTTGGATGATCCAGAAGAGGACTGGGAGAATGTGTTATGGTCAGATTAAACCAAAATAGAACTTTTTGGTAGAAACACAGGCTCTCTTGTTTGGAGGAAAAAGAATACTGAATTGCACCATACCCACTGTGAAGCATGGGGGTGGAAACAACATGCTTTGGGGCTGTTTTTCTGCAAAGGGACCAGGACGACTGATCTGTGTAAAGGAAAGAATGAATGGGGCCATGTATCGAGAGACTTTGAGTGAAAATCTCCTTCCATCAGCAAGGGCATTGAAGATGAGACGTGGCTGGGTCTTTCAGCATGGCAATGATCCCAAACACACAGCCAGGGCAACAAAGGAGTGGCTTTGTAAGAAGCATTTCAAGGTCCTGGAGTGGCCTGGCCAGACTCCAGATCTCAACCCCATAGAAAATCTGTGGAGGGAGTTGAAAGTCCATGTTGCCCAACGACAGCCCCAAAACATCACTGCTCTAGAAGACATCTGCATGGAGGAATGGGCCAAAATACCAGCAACAGTGTGTGAAAAGCTTGTGAAGAGTTACAGAAAACGTTTGGCTTCCGTTATTGCCATCAAAGGGTACATAACAAAGTATTGAGATGAACTTTTGGTATTGACCAAATACTTTTTTCCCACCCTGATTTGCAAATAAATTCTTTGAAAATCAAACAATGTGATTTTCTTTTTTTTCCACATACTGTCTCTCATGGTTGAGGTTTACCCATGTTGACAATGACATGCCTCTCTAATATTTTCAAGTGGGAGAACTTGCACAATTAGTGGTTGACTAAATACTTATTTGCCCCACTGTAGCTCAATGAGCAGAGGTCTTTTTATTTACAATCTAATCTTGTAAATACATGTACTGTACTCTGACAATGAAGCATTTCAATATTTCTATCATTAAAGCAAGGAGAATGGAATAGAAAATACCGTATGCTCAATATGCATACCGTACACAGTACTGTATATACAAACCATAAATCATCCGCGTTTGTTGCAGAAATCAAGAGTTCCCGTCTATATCCTGCTGCCGTGCATACCGTTCAAATTGTGCACCAATGATCCCTCAAAATAAATACGTCTATGTCTGTGCATTTTTTGGACCTGAGGGCTCAGGACATATGCTCGTTCAGAGAGTTTCGATTCATATTGAGGTGGCCAAGAATAATCCTGTAAACCAAGGAAATGTTTGGACAAATGTCTGCAGAGGCATTCTGTTCCTTGCTTTGATTTTTAGCCCAATGTTGAAAATCTCCAAAAGACAAAGCAGTAAAAAGCTTTTATCTATACAGTATTGCGCTGTTTCTACACTCTACATCAACCGAGAGACAAATATTACATTTAGTTTCCAAGCGGAGCTTCCAAAATGGCAGGCAAGCACACCGAGCTTAATATTACAACACCACTTTCCAGCCAGAAGAGGCAACCACCATCCACTAAAAACAGTCCTCATCTAGAAGGAATGCAGCTTCATGTGTCTACTCATGCAGTAATATTTAACAGTACCAAGACATTTGAGGGGTGCTTTTCCCAAGTCGAATGAGTTTTTAAATATTAAAATGCAGACTCAAGAGTACCATTCTAATGATGCATATTTGTATGTACAGTATGTACAGTGGGGAGAACAAGTATTTGATACACTGCCAATGGGTTTTACCAGTGTATGTATGTATGTATGTATGTATGTATGTACTAGTATGTACAAGATGTATTTATGTACTGTATGCATGCATGACAAAAATAAAAAATGGAGTAAGGAAATGTAAACCACATGGAGCCCTTCACTCGTGACATACCCACAGTATGGCTTTCATTTTTGTGGAGTGTCTGGCACAAAGACAGTTGGTGGGAGAAATGCCAACAAAAAATAATAGAGGAGAAGGAGCATCTCTTGTGTTGACTCCTCTGCATTTGTCTTTTTATCTAAAGTTATTTAAAAAAGTTAACAAGAAATTGACTAATAGTCCTATTAAATCAATTGAAGTTTTTCGTCAGGTTTGAATATTAGGTGAAAACTGAATACTCATGCAAGATATCTTAAATTTGATACAAACATGCCATTATTCTATTCATGGAAATAACTTACTGATTTTTTCTCTGACGTCATGAAGTTGCTCTCCAAGTTTTCTAGCTTCTGCAGACCTGTTTTAAATAATAATGGAATTAACTCCTTTTTAAACTCTGTTGAATTATACATTTCAAGAACATTTTAATGCAAAACAATTAAAACTTTAAAGGAGACATGCATTTTCCCCTTTGCACGAGACTTAAAACTGTAGTGTTTCAGTAACATGTCAGGTACAGTGGGGAGAACAAGTATTTGATACACTGCCAATGGGTTTTCCCATTGGCAGTGTATCAAATGCTTTATTTAAAATAACCCAGGGATGGACATATTTACCACAATTTCCACCCTGTCCCTGAAATAAGCGTGTGTCCTTTTTCGTTATGTGGGATCTGCCCAAAAATCACAGCATCTCTCATTAACCTGACGATTTGGAGCATTTAATCATGTTCATTATGCTTCCGACACTGAAACTCAGGCAACGTCTACACTAGGACGGATAATTGTCTTAAACGTGTAATTAGTTAGATTATACGGCATGTCAGCGACTCTAATCTGCCTTTTAACCATGCAAGAACTTACACAGATAAGTTAGCCAGCTAATATTACCCGCCGCTTAATATAGACTTGTATGTCCGTACAATAATCGGATACTAACAAAGTGACATTGTGGCGTCGCCATTTTTAATGCGGCATGACGGCATCGAAAACAATGGAGGCGGACGATCAACACGTGGTATTCCTGCTCCTCTTTTCTTTCCCAAACATTTTTCTTGAATCTTCAGATTACGTCGCTATAATATGCTTCAACTCAGTTCCCATTTGTGGTCCCCCCCATCGTGGATTATGCGGTGATGCGTTTTCTTAAAGAGCTCGTCTCCCACGTTAAGTTTCCGATCAGCCAGCTGCGGGGCTGGCCCCTTCCAACTCAATGTCCACGAACATGAGTTTATAAAAATGCGTAGTAGGAAATTAAACCCCGAAAAGTGAACTGCGTGGTACCACTAGTAAAAGAGGTGCACGATCAGTTTTTCTCATGACATTTCCGCCTGTCAGAACTGTCGCCACTTCCAGGATCGCCACTGTTATAACAAGCACTCTGAGTTGGGGCTTCCAGAAAATATACGCTGTGCCACACCATATGTTTCTATTTGTTATTTTCCAAGTGGTGAGAGCGCAACTGAGCATCGATTGTAACAACCCAATTAACGATGCCAGGCTTTCGTTGTTGTTTTCTAAAGATTTATTTCAATCACAACTTGGAGACTGCTCGAAAAAGCCGAGCGTGCTCTCCCTTCACTCTCGCTCCTGCGTGATGTGTTCAATTGTGTTTACGAAAAAAAAAAAACAGTGATCACAAAAGGGAGTTCCCAACTCCTGGTCTAGAAGGTGTTGTAATTTCGAAATTTCCCGCCGGCGAGTAATGAATTTCCGGTTCAGAGGTAAACTGCGCGGGCTATGACTGAACACATGACGCTGCTCCTTTCTTCGCATGCATGGTTTGCGCAAATGCAGGCGTATCTTGTAGAAGCGCGGGGGCCTTAAACGCCCCTTAAATGTAGTGCGGACAGGTAGAAAAATAGTCAGCAAAATACCCTAGAGAAAATTATCTGTCCTCGCGTAGACATAGTCTCAGTGTTAAGACACATTATTGTGTAAATTAGTCAACTTGTGACACCTGCATACATTCAGAATGTCTTGATTTTTACTTTGACACTTGGAGGGAGTATACAAGCAGTTCCATAGCAAATTTTTCAGAATATTCTGTAGCTCCTTTAAAAATAGTGATCTGCATATAGTAGGCAAACATTGCTTAATGTCTGATTATAAAGTTGGCAATTTGTCACTTATAATTGGAGAAAACAGACCTGCCATAATCTGTCCATGTTTTTCGATATCATTCAACTTGAAAATTATTGCACTGCACAATCTCAGAAAATTTAAAGATTGGTTAAACATACAATATGTGAAAAAAAAAAAAAAAAAAAAATTGGGATGCATTGGACAATAAACTCTACTGTTGCTTCACAAAGATCATTTCATTCATTATCATATTACGTCTGGAATCTACCTCTGTTTGAGCAGACTTTTGTTGTCTTCAATGATATGATGGTCATCATGTTCTGCGAGAAAGGTCTCAAAGGCCTCTTGCTTTCCCATTGAGAATTGAGGTCCTATGTACAATAAAACACACTTTGAAATACAGCAATACTCGACAAATCTACTAAACTATTGTACACTCAAACACAGCTGCTATTTCTCCACTTATACAGTGAGGAGCAGAAGTATTTGCAACCCTTGTGATTTTGTAAGTTCACCCACTTAGAAAATAGGTAGAGGACATAATCTAAAAAATCCAGAAATCACATTGTATGATTTTTGAAAATAATTTATTTGTAATTTACTGGGTTTATACAGTAAGTATTTGTACTCTTGAGAATCAGCAATAATTATGACATTTAAAGAGTTGTTAGTCGACCTTAAAAAAACACTCCACCTTTAACCCTTGAGTAACCACCCACTCACCACCTGCTTGAGCTTAATATTGTCACCTGTGCACCCCACAGTCAGTCATAATCAAACTGCTACCATGGGCAAGAATCAATCAATCAACAATTAGAGCAATTGTTATAAAATGGAAAAGACTAAACATGACTGATAATATACCTCAGACTGGGGCTCCATTTAAAATCTCTCCTTGGGTGGCATCACTCATAATGAGAAAAGTCAAGGCTTAGCCTAGAACTACACGGCAGGAGCTGGTCAATGACCTGAAGAGAGCAGGATGAACAGTTTCAAAGGCTACTGTCAGTAGAACACTACAGTGCAATGGTTTAAAATCATGCATTGTTCAGAAGGTTCCCCTGCTGAAGGCCCATCAGAAGTTTGCCAGGGACCATCTGAATGATGAAGAGGGGTCATGGGATAAAGTCATGTGGTCAGATGAGACCAAGGTAGAACTTTTTGGTGCAAACTTTACTCGCCGTATGAGGAGGAAAAATAAGGATGAGTACAATCCCAAGAACACAATCCCTGCTGTGAAGTATGGGGGTGGAAACCTAATGCTTTGGGGCTGCTTTTCGGCAAAAGAGACAGGACGACTGTACTGTATAAAGCAGAGGTTGAATTGTGAAATGTATCGTCAGATTTTGAGCCACAACCTCCTTCTCTCAGTCAGAGACTTGAAGATGAGTCGTAGTTGGCTTTTCCAACATGACAATGATCCGAAGCACACAGCCAAGCTGACCAAGGAGTAGCTGTGTAAAACGCATATCAAGGTTCTGGAGTGGCCTGGACTCCAGACCTCAATCCAATAGAAAATCTTTGGATAGACCTGAAACTTGGTGTTTCTCAATGACAGCCCCGAAACCTGACAGATCTAGAGATTTGTGTGGAGCAATGGGCCAAAATCCCAGTTTCCATGTCTGATGAAAAACTACAGAAAGCGTCTGACCTCTGTAATTGGAAACAAAGGCTTCTGCACTAAATATTGGCACTAACTTTGTCATTAGCACAAATATTTACGAACCCTAGTAAATTAGAAGTAAATTATTGTAAAATCATGCAATGTGAGTTCCGGATTTTTTTAAGGTTATGTCTCTATAAGTGGAAATGCATCAAAAAGGGGGACAAATACTTCTGCTCCTCACTGAATATATAACAATAATTTGATATGAAGTATCAGTAAGATTTGGGTTGATCCACATCCTACCCAATCCCTGTCTGGATGCCAGATGTGAACTGAAACCGTACTGGCATTGTCGACCTCCCACTTATAACTCATTACAAAAATAAAGGACATGGTCTTTTCCGGGAAACACAGGCACAAATAACAAATACAATGAACATCTTTCTCGAAAACATCAGCAATATATGAAAGAAACTCCCTTCACCACAATTTTAGCAATTTACTACATACAAGAGAAGGACCCATGTTTGGACGGAACCTCCCAGTGGTAGTTGCATTTTAATAGGCTTGTAATATAGTTTAACATCCACTTTTATTAAAGCTGTAAACATCTGCTTACACAGGTTTATGCCTGTAGCGGAAAAGCCATTGTTTTACTCGTAAATATAAAGTTCAATTGGCAGGATACCTCGTGTAATGAATGAACAAAATTGTTTAGGCTATGTTTTATGCTGATTCTGTAGGCTAGGTAATTTAGAATAATATATTAAGCACATTTCCTAATAATTGTTCATGCACAAAACAACAGCAAAAAAAAAATCCTCGATTCAGCATAAATTACATAACACGGGCTATGATTTAGAAAAAAAAAAAGGAAAAATAAAAGCAATAATAATATGTAACATCAT
This sequence comes from Corythoichthys intestinalis, assembly GCF_030265065.1. Lineage (NCBI taxonomy): Eukaryota > Metazoa > Chordata > Actinopteri > Syngnathiformes > Syngnathidae > Corythoichthys > Corythoichthys intestinalis. The sequence continues at coordinate 22,026,357 of NC_080409.1, forward strand.
CTTTTTAGAAAGTTTGAAATGTTTTGATAAATTCCATCCTTATTTGTGAAATCTGTAGACATTTGCAACAAAGCATACATAGAGGACAGTTACACATGTGGGACAAGGACAATGGGGAATTCAGTCGTTATTTTCGGAAAGTCCTGATTGAAACCAGCAGGGATCTCACAAGCATTTGTTACGCGAGCCAACCTCAACAGTTCAGTCTTAAGAGTTCTTAAGGGAAATGCACTTTATTTAAAGGGCAGCATTCTGGGAATATTTTCGATATGACGTATTTTATGTTGTGCTAACATCAGTTGTGGGGTAATGAGATCTCATGGATAACTTGACTAATACTTCTTCGTGCCACAAGTAGTGACAGACTGCCAGAGAGTGAATGTGTTGGGATGACTCATTTATAAGAAAAATAGACTGTGAAGCAATATGGTACATTTCCCTCAATGAATTGTACATCTTATTGCTGTTTGCAAATGGCAAGGACATGCTCATTAAAATGAAAATGAGACTAAATTTTGGGCATGTTTCTAGTGTGGTCTTCTGACAGGTAGACTGCGCCGAAAACCTCAGCCTAATTCATAGATGGTGTGGTGACTGCAAAAGGCCTGTTAGACCCATTAGCATCTCATTACATGCTAGCAAAGTTTATAGTAAGATGTAAGTCTTGACATCTCAAGTCTCCTGTCAGCCCTAATAAGTCTAATGCAAGTCATCATCAGGCAGAATTACTACAGGAACACCTTGTAGATTCATTAGCTGTAAAAACATCGAAGGTACAGAGAAAATACAACTGTACTTGCCAGAGACAGAATAAATCAGACTGAAAGGAAACTCAAATGAGAAGTAGCTCAGTCTGTAACTTACAAGGGATACAGTAGAACACTAGTTCTGATGTCAACATTTTGTAAGAAGTGTAGACTACTTCCAGTGAATTGATCAAAAAGACAAATTCCCTATTGGCCATGTTTTATGTGTTGGCAAAGTTAGAAGGGTGATATAGAATGATCTGCTATGGAAAGAGTGGAGCAAATTATAGCAGGAATGGTTTCCATGGAAAGGTCATCATCGTTACATATACAAATCTTTGACATGGGGACATCTGTTATGGTTGCAGTTACAATGCAGGCTTTTGGATGCAGTACTTTGTTCAAATATGTGTGAGTCAACAACACTATCAGAATCATATGCTATACATATATATATATAAAATATATAAAAATAATGAGGAAAATAAATTAATTTTCCAAAACAAACCTCTACAAAATGTGTCTGAAAGTTGCCTGGAGAGTACCAGCGTACAAAAAGCAAAATGGACAACGTTAAACAGAGGTGTCAAGAAGAAATACAATGATCATCATTGTATAATCTATACAACGAAACCTCTACAAAGTTCTATTTAAGTGGCAAACGGAGGTTATTTATATATGCTTCAATCTGCACCATTACAGTGCCCAAAGTGCTTTACAGGCTCACAGTAAACTATTGACACACCAGTATGTGGCACGCACAATTTAGGGTTCAGTGTTTTGCCTAAGGACACTTCAACTGTGGGTACTAAAGATTTTCTAATCAATAAAAATACAAGGCTGCCCAAATTTATGCACGGACCTATTTTTGTTTAAATAATTACTACTCACTTTCTGACTTCATTTCACTTCTCATAGATTACTGTGTTCATTTGCTATGCAGTGTTTTCGTCAACGAACAATTTTTTCATGACGATGACGTCACGATGACATCACAGAAAACGTGTATTGCGAGACTAAAACATAACGAGATGCATGCCACTTGTTGTCTGACCATAAGAGAATGAGATGAAAATTCGCCATAATTTCTGTCATGAATTCATAATTTATGTCAAATTAATTTTCTTATTTTATGTGTATTTACAACGCATTTAGCAGTGTTCAGTTGTGTCACTCATGTGACGTGCTGCTTCTCTCCCTAATCCCACCGCCCCACACACGCTTACTCACCGGTAAGCCTGTGCTAATTCCAGGCACATTTTGTAAAACATATGTATCAGGTGCTGCTTGGTAACTCTTGCTTTCTTATCTTGGCTAGATATGCCATGTTGCTTTAGCCTTTAAAGATCTGTGCTGAGTGATCATCACACACTAAACTAACTTGTAGCGTTAGCATAGCGCTCGTGTTAGCATTTAGCACGATGACTAGTTGTCTTCTTGAACTCTTGGAAAAGAGTTTATATACAGTTCGTGGCGTCCGGGATTTTTTAATAAATTGCAAATAATGTGCTGTTTTCTTGCTGAGTGTGTATTATCATCATGAAAATGGTGATGGCCTTGTAGACTCTAAAGTTGCGTGATGGTCTGTCATGTTCATTCAGAATTGTTAGAATTTTTTTTTTTATTTGTTCATGGACTAAATCTTTTGAAGTTTATAGACGAAAACATTTTGAGAATTGTAGACTAAAACTAGACAACATTTGTCTGACTTCTCGTTGACTAAAACTTGACGAAGACAAATTTTGAAATAATTAAAATATGACTAAGACTAATAAGTATTTTCGTCCAAAAGACTATGATAAAAATGAAAATGGCTGCCGAAAACAACACTGCTGCTATTTAACTGAAATTATTGTTCCAAACAATCAGTGATTTACAAAGGAAACTCTTAAAAATATCAGGGGTGCCCAAACTTTTTCATACAACTGTATATGTTTAGATACTATAGGTGAAACAAATTAATCAATTTAAGTCTACACTTGTAAATTCATGAGACAACTGCACATTCTTTCATCATAACATGCCATTAACACCCCTTCTGTGGTGCAGTTACTCTATTATTGTGGTCTTTCATTTCATTGTCAAGGTTACAAGGTCCATTTTCCCCACCTGCTATTTAACATTTTTCTCAAGCAAATTGTCGTAAATGTGAAAAGCTACAAGTATGAAAATGTTATTCGAAGCCTGTGCTCCAGGTTTTATTGAGTGCTTTTGCCAAAACCAACCTCGAGCGATATTTGTTCACAGGATCACTTATTTTGGTTGGAAAGCAAAGGACGATTTCAATGTATAGAGTTCTGGAGACCAGCAGGAGTGACTGGGGTCCTTTGATTTGATTATAGAGCATTTGGATCATTTACATGGTCTTAAATGTCAGGTAGGTATATTTATGCAATTGGACCACAAGTGGATGTAGACATTTTATGATTGGTCAAGACCATTATCATTGGAGTAAAAATACTTAACGTATTTTTCGGACTATCAGGTGCACTTAAAATTCTTCATTTTTCCCCAAAATCGACAGTGCACTTTTTAATCCAGTGTGCGTTACTTATGAATTTCTGGTTATGCTTAACGACCTCAAACCTATTTTGTTGAGCATAACTCGATTATACTGCTTTACTAAAGTGTTAAAGACACACATTAACCATTAATCAAACCCACAAATAAAAGAAAAATAAATAATACGTACAATAATAAATAAAACAATATTTAAAATAAGATAAAGACTAAATAACAAATGCAGTACATTAATACACTGATGCGCTTTCTAATCAAGTGCGCCTTATGTATTACAACTAACTTAATGTTAATAAATGCTTGAAATAAGTTCCTTAAAGCGCAACAAACCCCCTAGGGCAGGGGTGTCCAAACTTTTTGCAAAGGGGGCCAGATTTGGTGTGGTAAAAATGTGGGGGGCCGACCTTGACTGACGTCCTTTACGCAGAATAATATATTTAAACAAATTTTAGCAAGCCATTCTGGGTGGCACATTTGCTTTATTATTTTTTTTTGAATTAATAATTTCAACAATTTCGCAACTAGCGTTCTCTTTCGACTCTCGGGCTCTTGCGAAATACTTAAACTAGCTTCAAAAGTTGCTTCAATTTCTCGCTGCGTATCTTCCCCGTAATCTTGTCGTACATGTCAGCGTGTCTTGTTTGGTAATATCGCCTCACATTGAATTCTTTAAAAACAGCGACTGTCTCATTGCAAATGAGACAGACACAGTTGTTGCGTATTTTATTGAAGAAATAGTCCAATTTCCACCTATCCTTGAAGCGTCAGCCGTCGCAGTCAACTTTTTTTTTTTTTTGTTGATTGTCGCCATTTTAGAAAATTGGAAGTCAAGGATCACACGGGGTAATGTTGCTTAGAGTGCTGCTGCCTTTTATTGGATAAATGGGGAGCAGCATTTAGTGTGTAAGCTACCTTATATGCTGGTAGCAGTACTGCTGACCAATTTATTAAGTCTGTGTGCGGGCCAGACGTTACTGATCTTATGACAGAGGCTGGGGGCCGGATCAAATTTGACCACGGGCCACATTTGGCCCCCGGGCCGCACTTTGGACATGTCTGCCCTAGGGTAAATTAAATTCATATTAAAGACACTTGCTCTAAGTATTTAAGTAGCAAATTGTGAATTTCTTAGACCTCTAATAAGGGAGAAAAAGAATGTTTAAAGGACTCAGACTTAAAGACTTTTATTTTTCTACTAAAATATATTATTAGAAATGCATAAAATATTGCCATTTATTTAAAAATCTATAATATTTAGTACATGTTTTGACCTATGGAGGACGCCATGTCTTTATACCTGCAATGGACACTCGGGGTGATGACTTAGCTTGTCACTGTCACTTGACGAATACTACCGGGTTACTGCAATTCCTTCTACGCGGCGAAACGTCCAACACATGCGCTCATCAGTTAAAAGCAGTGAGTACTTACTATTGCTATATTTACTGAGTCTTTTATTCCCTTTTAATTGCCTCAAAATAGCCTCAAAATACTTTTTGCATGTGTTTCCATTTCATACGTTCAAGCATTGTGTGTTATTGTGGTAGTTTTAAAGCAGATTTTGATCTGTTGACCACATTGGTTACGTAGCATATTTAAACCACCCCTATTTGATATTACATTCTAGTATTTTCTACTTGAACACGAAAACTCCTGAACGTTATTTTACGGCGTTCCGGCAATAAGTTCTAGCCACTTTCACCCGTGTATTTCTGTTTTTTTCTACCCACTTTTACACAAATGTCACATGTAAGTACTTTTTTTTTCAAGAAACAATGCAGGCACCTAAAAACGGTACCCTGCAGCCAAGTGGAGACTACAGATTCTATTTTGTGTTTAAATTTAGCCAATTAGTCTGTCTGTTTGCGCAAATGAGTGAACACGTAAACAGGCAACAATTGTGACGTGGTTCCAAGGCAAAACGTCGGAAAAATGATGTTTTCAAGACACCTCTGGCTTATTACACAAAACCTTAAGGCATTTTTAGTATGTTCTGTCTGTATGCATCTAAACAAAACAAGCTGAAAGTGCACAGTAATACTTTCTGTGTCAAATTCGCCTCTTATATACATTATACATGAATACATTTCGCCAGAGTAGCACATTTTGGCAGAACACCGTTTTTTTTTTCATACTCTCGTCTCTTCTTTCCTGTTCATCTTGCTTTTGCTGCTTGTTTTGTGAAATATAGACAGTGCTGTCATGCTCATTAATGTTCCTCTCGGGTTCAAATTGAAAGGGTTGAACAAATGACATGTTTATGACGCTACAGTCATACTCTGGAAGCCCAGTATTGTAACCATGTGACGTCACCGCCCTGGGACGTCAACAGCAATGGCGACCTACTAGTTAAACTAGTATAATAATGAAAACATCAAGAGGGGTTTCAATATCAAATTATTTTAACTCATGATAACGTTTCTTTTAAGAACTACAAGTCTTTTTATCCATGGATCCCTTCAAACACAAAAAATAAGACAGCTTATGAGTGCAGCCATTTTTTATGTCACGCACATAGACACTAATAGACATGAGCACAGGTGCATGTGATAATGAGTATTGATGACATACAGAGAAAAGGCGGATAATTTGGTATTCTTACATTCTGCTGGCTATGTTGAGTGGCCACCTTCGGGAAATATTTGTTAGGGCCCAGTGTTGTTTTCGTCAACAATGACGATAACGAAAATATTTGTCAATGAACACTTTTTTCATGACGATAACAATCTAAAAACGTGTTTTGAAAGACTAAAACATAAGACTAATGCCAGTTTTTGTCTGACGAGACGAGACGAGAATGTGCAATAGTTTCCGTCACATGTTCATTATGTGTAACATTCTATGTGTAGTTTGCCTGCATGGTAGCAGTGTCTGGTTGTGTAACTGTGTAATCTGGCTGTGCTCGCTCTCCCCTCCTCTACCCTTCCCAACCCACCAGTTTGTGTCTCCAGTCTTGGTAAGATTTGTTTTCTTGGCCAGAGAGAATATGCAAAGTTGTTTTAGCTTTTAAAGGTCTGTGCTGAGTGATCATCACACACTAAATGTAACTCGTAGCATTAGCATAGCATTCGTGCTAGCATTGGGCTAATGCTAACAGTGAGCGCAAAACTCTCGGACACCTTTTCTTTACTTACAGGTCGTGGCGCTCAGGTGGGTATCATTGAAAATAATATACTGTTTTCCCGTTGAGTGTGGATTAACACTAAATTGGCATTGTCCTTGTAGATAGACGCTACAATATGTGCTCGTCTGTCAATGTTCATTCGAAATAGTTGAACATGACTTGTTTTTGCTCTTGCCCCAGGACCTGTTATATGCGCGCAGCTTGTCGGATTCCACGCCTGCCTCCTTCCGAGCTTCCTCATCTCACGCCGGCTCAGCTACCCCGAGGAGAGCGAGCTACGCAAGTCTTGTTCTCTTGCGTGGTCGCTAATAAACATTACTTGTCGCAACCTTAGTTTGTCTGCTCTGGGATCCCCTCCTTCTCACGCACCCCTAACAATACTGGCTGTCATTTATGTTTTTGTTCCCCACTATCATACATCGTAAAAACTAAATTCAGTGTTTTTTCAATTTATTAAACAAAATTCTTTTCGCCGGAATGGACATGATAAAGGTGCTGTCTTTCCCTTTTTTCCTCAGTCCACCAAACTGGTTGCATTAGAGGACTTTATGCATCATGAAAAAACAGACAATAATTGAAAAATGCCAGGTGAAATTATTAGTTAACTTACTGTTCAAATAGAATAGTACGACATAGGACCACTGCCTCACTTACATCTTTCATCAAGTTCCATTTCCTACATTGATTGATTTGCCTAACTTCATCTGTCTGGTATAGATTCAAATGTGTGTTTATTTTTCAAATAGGCTCCTCTTTCAGACACACTGTTAGCAATTAGCCCTCCGCTGGCCTTTTAACCGCATTGGACACAGATATACAAAAATGAGAGGATGGGGGAACTGTGGTTAAAGCAGACAGGAGTGCAGCCTCAGTTTGATGAGTTGCTGGCTGGAAATCTACTGCCCAGTGGCTACGACTGAACTAGTTATGAAAGCTCAGGTTTGTCATCATCCACTTAGACAAAACCAGGCAGGAAAAGTCAAATAAATGCAGATGCCTATCTTAGGAGCGTGTCTCAATGCTTAAATGGCTCAAGTCTTAGTAGCCTCTGCATTCTTGTTGCATTCAAGGTAAGGTTAAAAGTACACTGACTGGCCCACAAAAAAACAGGAGTTACTTGTTCTGCAATCTTCATCATGTCAGCATGCTGTACGGTTTGTTTTTTTCAGTTTAGATTATAAGCCCGAAGAGAGGATGTGGCAGTGTGATGACGTTCTCCTTTCAGAACACAAAGACACATCTGGGATCAATTTGCCAGATAATGAGATGACAAGAAAAACAGACATCGGCATAGCTAAATTATATTCAAAATATTTATGTATACATTTACTCAAAAGATACACTCAAGATATCTGCGCATATTTAAGTCATGTGTATTTGGCAGAGCATGAAGTTCAGAGTGGAAATTCACGAATTTGTTGATGGTGTCGTTTGTGTTGACTGGTCCTGCTCACCAACTTATGTTCCAAAGAACACTGAGGATTTTAAACAAATCAACAATAAATCATAGGTTTCATATCTACAGTGTGGATACTGTACATAGATGCCTTGAGATTTTTCTTTATTTTTGTTCATGGACCACGCTCATTACTTAAAACATAACGTAGAAGGTTTTGAAGAGATACCCATGGGCCCACTATCTAAAAATCAAGGGTTTATCAGGCACCTATGCAAAATTTTAACCGACTCACTAAAGATCAGCTTGAGCTCCCACATTCCATAGGAAGGAAATCACCTGGCTGCTCTCTCTGCATCTAATCCATCCCAAATTCTCTGTCTCCTATACAGGCGACAACATCTGCTAAACATTTACTCAATTCACAAACTCCTTTGTTAGTGGGGTACAGTCACTCACTATTTAATAACAGCGAAAAGTAACAACGAGAACCTGAGGTGATGATGTTTTTTATAAATTTTATAATTACAAATCATCATCATCATCATCATCATTACAAATCATTTCAAAGCCTATTTACCCCATATCAAAGGGGAGGTATCGTCTACTTTTTAGGCATATGTTAACATTCTACAGCAAATTCAAGTCACAATTTTACCTATAATGATTTGTTAAAGCTATATGTATTATATACACGACTTAATATAGTGTTTGCATCATGGTTGTCTCAAACGGCTGGAAATAGGACTTTCTGCCTTTAAGAAACTCACCCCATCTCCCCCATATGCAAGCGCTCCGGTTTACTTTCGTTTTAGAGCCAGCGCTTCTACAGAGAGGCAGTTCAATTAAAGATAATCACGGTAGCTGATAGTTTGACTCACGTGTATATATAAATAAATATATATATAAGTACATGACATTTCCTCACACTTGTCGTCTGCCCAAGCACTAAATGTTAGATAAACTGTAGCATTACATACAAACTTGTCTTGAAGGGGGAGGGGAGGCGGGGCGCCGGAGGAAAGTATTACGGCACACATAGAGCAGAGGATGAGCTAGGAGGAAAAGGCGGAGTTAGGTACCAGTGAGCGTTTCAGCAGTCACTACCGGCAGACAGTTCGACGATTTCTCAAACATAGGTGAATGGTTCAGAAAACCTCTTTGACTGTTTTTAACCAGGAAATTACCATAAAGCATGATTAAAACCTTGTAAAAGTGAAATTTGCTCATGACAATTTTAAAACATCCAACCTAGCAATGACTGGATTCAATTTCAGAACTATTTGTGGCTTCTGTTGTGATGTTGAGAAGTCCCGCACTAACATTTTATGAGATTTTTCTCAGTGAATGCTGGTCATCCAAAGGATTTGAATTAAGATGCCCATTCGTTTTTTGTGAAACCCTGCTGATAACATACAGGTATGGACACCTTTAAGAAATGATTAAGCGTGTCCTATCACTGGAGAAAATCATGGAACTATAGCTACCATATCTAAATATACCTATAGTAGACACTCATTTGGCCTAACACACATAGATACTAGTAATTGGATAATTGAATATCTGACAGTTTTCTTTTTTTCATTGTCCTGCTAGCATCAACATTTTTCAATATTAAAAGGGAATATGTTAGAAGATCGTGTTATACATTACCACAATCATATGTAAAAATGTAATTAAGCCCTTCCTGCAGATAACAGCTATCCTGAAAGATGCAATAACATCTCCAAGCATTACAAGAGTACCGTAATTTTCAGATTATAAATCGCTACTTTTCCCCCACATTGTGAATCCTGCGGCTAATAGTCCAGTGCGGCTTATTTGTTAATCTATTGGTGTTAATAGGTAACATTTTATTTGACAGCGGCGTCATAACACTGCCGTGAGACCGTCATAATTGTGACATGACACTATCATGGGCATTAATGAATGCTTATGACTGATGTCATTAAGTATCATGCGGCAAATTATGTCACTAACTTCATTTATGCCCAACTCGGATCTTATACATCTTTTCAAAAGTGAGAAAAAGTGAGATTGCCGGATGACACAAAATTATGTCATAAGCATTCATTAATGCTCATGGCAGTGTCATGTCATAAATATGATGGTCTTATGACGGTTTTATGGCGCCACTGTCAAATAGTGTTACCAAATGCCAGTGCTAGCAATTAATGAAACAACTGGAAGAGTAACTAAAGAATTAGCGCAGAACATTAATTTTGATTCTTATTTACATCTGCAGCGCTGCAAGGCATGCTAGGAGGCATTTTGGACGACAACAGTGTTGACAGCAGGTGGCAGCAGAGATTGACTCTCTCCACCAAGGGAGCAGTGATAGCCAAATGAAGCTTCTTGAAGCAATGAAGCTTCGCAGCCAATTGGTTCTCAAAGCTTCATGGTGGTTCATTTGGTCTTATGTCAAATGATGCTGCTGTCAAATAAAGTGTTACCGGTTAATATATTTGGTGTAAATATCACATAATACAATGAGGACAGCTGCGGCTTATAGTCCATAGTGTGGCTTATCTATAAACAAATGCCGTGTCAAATTTGGTGGGTGGCGGCTTATAGTCAGGTGCGCCTTATAGTCCGAAAATTATGGTAAGTAAGAACACACACTTAAACAAAAAAAGTCTTTAAGTACCTCTTTGCATGCACTGTACAGCTTGTCCTATCGTACCAGTTGAATTGGGTTTATTGTTTCCCGCCGTTTGGAGTAGCATTGCTGCCAAACTTGCATCACTCTTGCTGGTATGCCTATGTCCATTGGAAATACTTGCAAGCTGTATTGAGCTCTCATTGGCTATTTTCCCCTCCCTTTTCAAAATCTTAACCAGGATACCTATACATATTGAGTTAAAGAGCAAATCTGTATTTTGTTTGTGAAGACCAAGATCAATATTTGTAGACAATGGAATATCATGCTTTAGCTGACAAAACATGTTGTACCTGAAGGCCAGCAGATATGCTTGAAAGCTAGACTGATTAATATGTGTTACTTTCAGACAGAATTTCCATGAGGTAAGCCAGAAATGACAACAAAGTAAAGGGCAGTAAGCACATTAGCTTCCTCACGGCATGCAAAAGAGTACGCTTTAAATAACGGCAGATTGCTGACATGTGCTCCCTGTCAGACATCACAGACTCAGGGAGATGTCATGGTCTGGGATGAATCAGTGGAGAGAAGGGGTGCCAGGAAGCCTGCAAGGACTTTGCCAAGATTCCACAAAATCTTCTTTACTGATGAGATTGTATGTGTTTGTCTATTTGAGTCCAAGTGTCGAAATCCTTGTGAGTCTGGGTTTACTTGCGTGAGTATGACATAAACAGACATACAGGAAGCAGGCTGGCTACTAAAGGAGGCTGAAACAGAAGAATTACCAGTGTGATTCTGTTAACACTTTATCTGCAATGAGTTTCACTTTTCCATATGCCTCCCTGCGTTTGGGATACATTTATCCCCTCTTTGTACTGCAAATGCAGTCCTACCTCCCGATTTGACTACTATACCATGCCTGTTTTTTGGTACACACAAGAAACGATTGCATCTTCCACATCTAGTGATTTCCCCCCTAACTTTTGAAAGAAGGGACAATTTGTAAATTGTATTGTTGAAAAGAAGGAAATACTCTACTAAATGTTTACCAGCCAATGCCAACTGACATTTGAAAGGGAATATGAACATGACTGCTCATTGACTAAGAAAGGAGCGGCAAATGATCACATCCAAAGCAGTGCAAAATGCTCTATATCAAATTCACCAGCCTGTACACGCTTACTAAATTTACTATGCCCTGTCCATGTACGCGTCCATTGAATTATCAACACCTCGTGTAACCGGAGTTTCGGACGATAACTTTTTCCCTTATTTTGAATCCTGCGGCTTATAGTCCAGTGTGGCTTTTTTGTTGATTTATTTGAGTTAATAGGTAATACTTTATTTGACAGCGGCGTCATAAGACTGCCATAAGACCATAAGAATTATGACATGACATTATCAAGGGCATTAATGAATGCTTATGACAGATGTTATTAAGTGTCACCCTCAACTTATGTCAATAACTCCTTTTATGTCCAGCTCGGATCTTTTACATCATTTCAAAAATGAGATAAATTTGCCTGATAACACAGAATGATGTCTTTCAAAATAATCCATTAATTTTCATGGCAGTGTCATGTCATAATTATGATGGTTTCATAACAATCTTATGGCGCCACTGTCAAATAAAGTGTTACCAAATTCCATAACTGGCAATTAATGAAACAACTGGAAGAGTAACTGAAGAAATAATTAGCGCAGAACATTAATTTTGATTTGTTTTTATATTTGCAGAGCTGCAATGCAGGCTAGGGGGCATGATGGACGACACAGTGTTGACAGCAGAGATTGACTGTCTCCCCTAAGGGAGCAGTGATAGCCAAATGAAGCTTCTTGAAGCAAAGAAGCTTCACTCACTCTGCACAACAACTTGCAAGTCTAGATTTGCGTTGGATATGAAAATGAAGCCCAATGACTCAAGCAGACAATGGAATGCTCTTTCGATATGCACAGTAGCAGAAGATACAGTAAAATAATCAACCTGCATATTGACCTGTTGCCTTGTTCAACAAAAAAATGTGGGACAATTAAGATTATTTTATTATTATTTCAGTACTGAACTGTTTGGTTGTGTGCCTGTGCTTATTGATGTGCAATATGTGCCATGGCACTATACAAATGTAAAAATACTGATTTAGCAGATAGTAATGCAAAAGCTTGCCTGTGATTTAAAACCTTCAATTATTTACTATTGATCATACATCCTAAATACTATGTATAGAATTTTATGAATAAAACATTGGAGCAACATTAAAATTAGATAGCACTTCTGGTATATGTCCCACATTAACTTGATATACAGTAATGTACATTTAATGACCAAAGCACATTCCATAATAATACATTTTTATGTTCCTCATGCATGGTATTGTCATTAGCAGATGTTTCACAAAAAATTGTGGTGGTCAGCGGAACATTTAGAATGTTCAGTAATAGGTGCAAATGGCATTACTTCAGATGGTAAATGAAGGCTCAGAAGAACGTAATTTGCTTTGCTGTCTGACAAAACAAAAGGAATGATAGTGGGAACAAGAGCACGAGAAAACTGTATCCATTATATTCTTTAATGATAGTGATTATGCTCTAATTGTAAAGCTGCCAAGTTTTAAATATGTTTAACCTAATGTGGCTGGCTAACATCTCTGGGTTTCGATAGATATTATTCAACTGATACCCCAGATTTTTCCATCATGGAGATGTCTGGCATCTGATAACTTCATTTATGCTAAACACAGACATAAGCTTGAAGTATAGGGTGAAAATATTTCTCGGTGGGCCTCCAGATTGGATCAGTGGACTCACTCATAAGCCATTCAGCACAAATATTGTGGTCATACATATCTTATTATGCTCATTCAATCTCCCTGCTCCATCTTTCATGTCACTTTCTATTAAGATGGTCAATAAAGCAGACATAGGAAATATAGAACATTCCATTAAACCACAGTGGCGTGACACAACACTAATCTTACTGGCCACAAGTTGCTCCAATTTTAAATGGACCACATCATGACCATCAAATAAGACAAAGTCCTCGTGGTTCTTGTCACTTAGAGGCACTTGCTTTTAGAGATAATTGAGATTGAGGGCACTATTTTTGTGTCTAGCACAAATATATACTGGCATGTAGTTGCACTATGCAAGGTTGGATTTTAGACAGGCTGTGCTCAGGCAGGTGCATTTGAAAGAGGACTGTTTGTGCTGATATAGAATAGATCCATCACAGATAATGACAGTGGCATCCAACATCATTTTTAAGGGTACCACAGATAGAAAGACATGTAGTTCTTAAAAGATAAATGTCAGTACGAGTTATAATGATCTGATCTTAAAATCCCTCTTAATGTTTCCGTTTTGATAAAATTTGTAAAATTTTAAATAAAAAAATAAACTAGTAGCTCGCCATTGTTGTTGACGCTGGGTACTTCACAGTGTCACTCTTTAACTATGTTAGATAGTGATTTAAATACACTGCAAGGCGTCAATTGCTAGTTTCAAATTACCGTATTGGCCAGAATATAAGATGGACCTGATTATAAGACGACCCCCTCTTTTTCAAGACTCAAGTTTGGAAAAAAAGACTTTTTGAACACAAAATTAATTTTTATACAGAAAATAATTACAGTACATCTGAAACAAATGATTATAACAATATATTTGAGAGAAAAAGTATGCTATTTTGCCTCATTCAAATCTTAATATCTGAACATTTAAATATGTAAACTAAAGTGCAATCACTTCAGTAAATGAATGGCTTCTGGTTTTTGAAATGTAAATAAACCAATCTATTATGATAAAACAACAAAATTGCAATAACTGCATTAACCATCAAATTGAGGTCTAACCGTAACTGTAGTCTTGAAACAAATCTGAATAAGGAAAAACATTGCAATAAAATATTGCAAACTGGTTAAACTTCAGAGTAGCTGTGATCTGTCATGACAGAACATTACTCCTCAAGTTCAGCATTCGCTTCAATGATATCTGGCGCCATCTAGCGTCATGAATGGGTATACTGTCTAGACCCCGAATATAAGACGACTCCCACTTTTTCAGTCTTATTTCAATGCAAAAAACATCGTCTTATATTCGGGCCAATACGGTGATAAGGGATCAAGCCAATGAGTGCATTTTGGCCATCAACAGACGCTGTAGTTTCCTGTGCAGGTCCATTGTGGCTTATGTTCATTTGAGTGTTGTTTTCACAACAAACAAGACTCCTGATCATGGCTCCCAGGATAGGAATTTGTATAATGTGACTGAATATTGCCACCCAGTGTATTTGTTGTGCTAAACGAGTTGCTAAAATGTTTAAATAGAGTTTGACCAAAGTCTGTGTAAGTTTCATGTGTATTTTGCATATCTGTTTTGATTGTGAATTTGTAAATGACAGTTCTCTTTGCATTGATGTTGTTTAACTGTGTGAAAATAGGGCCTCATTAATAAAAATTGAAGCACTTTTCTTTTTGTGAACTTATTTTTTTGATATATTATTTTTGTTGTATTTTCATTATATGACACTTATGTTTGTTGTGAAGGAGTTGCCGAAGCTTATGCCAATAAAAGGCACGGTCCGAGCTATGAAAGCCTTTGTCCAATCGCCTTTCTCTACCTCTTAGATCTCAATGTGCACAATGATACGACTAGCCAGCAACCAAGCTTTGGACATCTGCTTTTACGTGACAAAAATAAGGTAAGAGGCAAACGTTTTCTTGTGTTGTGATGCACTGCCCCGGGCTAACAGAATCAAACTGCTGTGTTTCACTGTATACCCTAATCATGTGCAAAGCGCACGGCAGCTCTGGATGCTAATTATCTCCATAATAATATTGGAATAAGTTGGCTGCTCGTCTCATCCCGTTTTCCCTGTTCATTTTGCTTTTGCTGTCTTTCTCATTAATGTTCCACTCGGGTTCAAATTGGAAGGGCAGAACCGATGACATATTAATGTAGTTAAAGAGTGACAGTGTGGAGGTCAGGCAGCGTGGCCATGTGACATCACCGCCGTGCGACGCCAACATCAGTGGCGACCTACCAGTTAAAATAATTTTACAAATTTTATTAAAACGAAAACATTAAGAAGGGTTTTAATATCACATTATTATAATTCGTACTAACATTCATCTTTTGAGAACTACATGTCTTTCTATCCATGGTACACTTTAAAAGGTGGTGTGCTCACATCTTGTGTGGAGATATCTCTATGTGGAAATAGACAACTACACTTGGCCGGTGTGGTAACAGACAATTTAAACAGCCACATTCATTAAATGAACTAATGCCAAACTTCAGTCGGTAAGTCTAGCTTGGCACAGAGCAAAACTGCCAAATTTGGGGCTTCATATATGTGTGTGGAGATATTTACAGTCACCCAAAATTTTGGAAACAAAATTGACCACTTGTCATTCCAGGAACAGAATTACATACATACATTAAAAAATTGCTATGAGCAACATGTTAAAGGATACGGATTTCATTATCACGCTGAACCAGCAACTCTTTAAGTTTGTTCACTTCCTCTGCACAGTGGGGCTCTTGAATGTCTTTCTCCTCCAGTAAGGCTGTTGGTGACTCCTGTATATCACGATTACTGCAGTTTCCACTTCTATTGCCCAGAATCATCATCTGTCAACCCGAGGCAAAACAAAGCACACATTTATGAAACCTTGAGGGGATAGCCTTGCTATAAACATTGAAGAGGAAGCACATTAAGGAAACTTTGCAGCATTTGACAACACAGCAAAGGAGTGTTTGAGGAAAAAGTTTCCATCATGCAGAGCAACATAGCAACAATTTTCACCAGTTAAGCATGAGTAAGCAATACTCCCACAAAACATAACAAATCTTCTAATACGACAAGTTTTATTGTTTGTTTTGGAAAAAGGCAGAACATTTTAAATGAAATGTTTTCTACTTCATTTAAAGGTATAGGCTACTTACTACAGAACCGAAGTTCTTTGTTCATTCTCTCACCATTCTCTCAAACACACACACAAACACAACACGCATGGGCACCCCCACCCCACACACATGCACACAAAACAGGTGAATGTTAACACAAGATCTTGCATCTAATTAGATAACGTATAGCGGTAAGGAAGATACCTGTCAATTACATGTAAACTTTATTGAGGTTAACTTTAATGGGAATATAATACACAAACATAGAATACACGTTAATCATAAAGTTAAACAAAATCACCTAATTTAAAAATCAATTCCCATATACATACATATGACAGATATACAGTAATGACAAGTCAAGGAATACTGTTAATACAGTGATCTCTTGCTACTTCGTGACCTCAGTCCATCTCGATTTTTTTTTTTCCTAAATAAATGCAGTATTTTATTGAGCTGTCCCTATACAATCACGTAGTCTTTCACTCTTGCTCCTGCCGCTTTTCTTGGTCAGGCAGTGCACTCAAGTTACTTATTAAAGTTAACGATGATTGACAGACGTTAAGGTTTGATCTTACCAGAGACGCTTGAAAGCCGAAACTTCAAAGCGCCACATATGTCAATCATCGTTTAACTTGTTAAACAGTTGCTGTGGCAACTCATTGTGTGTAAGTAAGCAGTTTGAGAGGATCTGAGTGGACTCACTCAATGAAGCATTCAATAAAGACAAGCATTTTTGTACTTAAAAATAATTCAGTTTAAAACTTATCATAATTATTACATTTGAAGTGTTTAACCCTTGAGAGTCGAAGGACGCGCCGGCGCGTCCTCAGCGCACGTCGTCTTTGAAGCGCCCTCACGTTTTAAATACGTCACCCACATGCCGTTGGTTGGTCTCGTTTTAAAGTGCGGAAGTTGCGGTTTACTCTCGTTATTATTTGAAGTCAATCGACCAATTAAAACGTGAGATATTGTCATTTAAGTTTTATAGTTTTATTGTCCTCTCAAAAAAACATTAAAACGCTGCATGGATCATTTGTTTGTGTCTATATTTCCATCATTTCTTGTCCTTTTTCAAAACGGAAGCTCCATGAAAAAAACACAAATCAAACGAACCCTTTCGAAGTCACAGTGGAAGCACAAAATGCGTTTTTTAAATAAATATAACTGCCATGCGAGGTTCCACCGAACGAGAGGGAGGAGTGTTCTGAAGCAGCGAGGTGGCGAGCCGACGGCCGTTTGGATCGAGCAGCGACTTTGTGTGACTTTGAGAATGAACGGAAAACTAAATTTAGCGCAAGCGATTGTGCTTTTTGATCAACTTGAGGAAGAGGATGGTCCAAATTCGTCATCATCGTCTTCTTCGGAAGAGTCCTCGAGTGAAGATAGTGACGTATTTGAACACGTGGGTGACGCCATCGACGAGCAGAGGTAAGCAAACTCACTTTTTTTTTTTTAGGCTGGAAAAAGTTTCTTTTGAAAGTTTCTTTTGATATTGCATGACAAAGTTAATTTTGATGCAATATAAGTGTGTGTTTGTGTATATAATAATAAAATGTGCATATCAAATCAAAGTCGTACGTGAACTGTGTGTATCCAAGGCAGGAATTTATAATTGTGGTGATCTTCTTTCTATATGAAGATTAGGGATGTAGCACATATTCAGCTATGGTATTCTTTCTATTGTCATACATATAGATTTCCATTATTATTTATTGCTGTATATATTTTTATTTTATACTTTATTATTTTCATAAATACCGACTTTTTTTCATGTACATTTATAGTGACAATGAAAGTAAAGTGAAATGAAAATGGAAGGGTGGAAAGAGGACCAACACCCCATGGAAGTGTGGGCTGTGTGATGTCGCCCTGTTTCGAATTCCAGGACGAAACTGCTTTTCGGAGTGGCATGCCTGAAAAAAATTTAACTTGTTTATTGTAAATATTTTTGAAAATACTTTTTTTCCCCCAATGTTATATATATATATATATACATTTTTTCCCACAATCAGTCTTCTCAATTTGTGTATATAAATGTGTGTTCAAGAAGCTTGATTGTGTGTACATAGTTTTCATCAGGTGATGGGCCGCAATACCTAAACTCATAAAGAGATGGCCTCTAAACACTTTTTGTGTTAGATGGTATATATTTTTTCACTGTTCGGTCTGCTGTATATAACCTGTTTTGACTAGAGCATGTATAAAGGCAAAAAACGCCTATGCTATACCTGTTGTTTATGTTGAATTGTCAAATATAAGACTATTTATTCTAAATTTTTTTGGTTGAATGTTCATCCTAACATGTTGAATAAATATTACAAAGTTTCAAAACGGTTCGTTACGCATGTTTGGTTGTCAATTGGACATCAAAATTAAAAATTTTGACAAAACGATTGTGGAATTTTTGGTCTTTTTGGGCCCAAAATGATGATTTATAATTGGTCAGTGACGGAAACAACAGTTTGGAGATGAAGTTCAAGGTGTCACAAAAAAAGGGACCAAACCAGGCCATCGTAAACAATTCTTTCTTTGAAATATAAAGGCAACTTCAAAGGCATGCAAAATCAGACAAAATAGGCCCAGACCTTAAAGGGTTAAAAACCATTTATTAAAAAATATATGCATAAAAGATTTAATTATACTTTGGGAAAAATGTTTAAATAAATAATTTGGGGGGGGGGGGGGGCGCTACTTCGCAGTTTTTCACTTATCGTGGCGGTTTCTGGTCCCCATTAACCGCGAAAAACGAGGGATTATCCTGTATTGTCATTACCTTCAGAAGGTAAAAACAGTGCTGGATTTTTCTCATGTCTGGTCCCAAAGTCAGTGTCACATCTGGATCAGGGTCATCTAGAAAGGTCTTCACTGACTCTCCCAACCTTATCAAACAGACAGAAATTTTAAACTGCTGCACTTTCATGCTATAATCAATCAGTCTCAGCACCAGCTCAGCAGTCACTTAAAATGAAAATCTATACATATTTGAAGAGTCTTTCTAATTTTTAAACTTTGGTCTGTTAAACACAACTATTTACTTAAATGCGTGCTCCAGCGACACTGAGCCAGTCAGTTGATAAACTATCTTTGGATCATAGTCCAAACATTGGTTTCTCATGTTTTGGAAGCATCTACTGGAATCAATGTAGCTATCCATGCGGAATTAAAGTATTTATTTTTTACACAAACATGATTGAGCACTGACACAAACATTACAGTTTCATTTTGGTGTTATGCAACATTTGTGTTTGTTTTTCGATCAATCGAAGTTTGGTTATGCCATGCCACGTGCAATTGCGCAAGATGGGTAGAACCTTATACTCCAAATAATCAAACCGAAATGAACATGTGAGTTAAAAATCACAAAATCATAAATATAAAACTTTTTTTTTTTTTTTTTCATGTTCATAGCAGAATTAGAGAAGTGCAACAGAAAAGGTCCAAGGACACTTTTAATTTACAAAAAAGCATCAACACATACATCTGCTTCTCTTCCACAGTTAGCTGGTCATCTCGCTGCTCTCCTGTCAGCATGGTCAGCTCCTCCTTCAGAGACTGAACCTCCTGCCTCAGGCGAGTAATCAACTGTGATTTGCAGAACAACAAGAGGTTGTTAACATGTTTATACAGGATGTAAACTAGAGACAGATGTGTTATACATAGTTCCAAATATGACACATACATACAGTAACTAAGCATCTTACAATTTACACAAAAATCCAAGTCATTTTAAAGTTGCCACGTTATTAAAAAAAAGCTTGTGCCATCTCACACTAATGCCTTTTGAGAAACATTTAAGTGAATCCAGACAACTGGATGAAGTAACAGGAAAATGAAGGATGCCTGACATACTCTTGAGTACACCTCTGCTTCTCTCTGTTGGCACACATTAGGATCCAGCATATTGAGTTTTGAATATTGTCTGATACTCACCTATTCCTTACACCTCGTTTTTATTCATATATTTATTTTTTTAGCAATGATGAGGGGGAAAAAAGAGGGATGAAGTCTGTTGGAACTGGCAATAATTATTTCGCATTGTTTCTGGTAGTGTTTTAGAGGCGTCAAACAATGGAGCATTTAAGATGGATTAATGAAAAACATCTCAACATACTCAATGTTAAATCTCTTCATTCGAGAGGGTGGAATGGTTGTAATGCTTTGGCCTCAGATAGTATGATACTTTTGTTTGGTTACACAGTAGTAAACAACGCCTTTCCAATTCAATATGTTCACACAACACAGGTAGATAAATGGAATTAAGGGTAATGGCACTTGAGCCAAATTGGTGTGGTTTTATTTGTATAAGGAGCATGTGATGTTCAAGATTTATATACGAACAAAGTTTTTCAACAACATGCTTTCGGTAACAGCTGAGCAGGATAATTTATTTATTTATTCATATGTTTATTGATTCATGAATTGGGGAAAAAATAGTTGTTAATCGTCCTGGTCAAGTCAGTGTGGACATTTATGTTCGTAAAATAATATAAAGGCCCCCCCCCACTCCTGAGGTATATTCCAGTCACATTGACTGTTTATTTTTCTGCCAAAAAGCAACCGAAAAGCTGTCACTGCATTGTCCCCTTGATTATTAATTCAGACACACATGCACTAATTAATGTATCGTAATTTCACAAATGAATGTGCAAAAAGTAATTTGGACATTGTCATCCTTACACGAGGTGTCTTTTTCCCCACGTTCAGTTTACCTTTCTTTACCTCCGTTTTTTGGCCGGCCAGCCTGCAGTGTTTAACTCATCCACATACACAGTCATGTCAACAAATTAGGACACCCTATGGAAGCCTATGTGTTTTCAAACATATTTGGTCATATGGATATTTTACATCAATGTTAACAATCTTGAGAGATTCTAGTAATAGAACTAAACAATTAAAACTGAAAAAAAAAGATTTTTTTATAACGTTCTGTAAAATGTAATTTTAAACAAATGCAATTTCTGTTGAGGAATAAGTTAGGACACCCCAGGGGTCGCGTTAACCGAATATTTTCCGTCGTTGACCGTTTTTTTTTTAAAAAGGTGACGGAAAAAACTGAAGTCCATCCGTCATTTTGACAGGTTGCAATTCACACCCCAGACCACAGGGTGGCGAGTGAACATATTAATTAGCTATTGTCTCTCTTGATGCATGACGTCGTTGGCCTTACTCGGAAAAATGTCGAGGCAACTGAGCGTCCGAACTAAGGCTACTTTCATACTACAGGTCTTAATGCATGAATCCGATTTTTTCGTGTTTTTCCGACTCGTGTGAGGCATTAACTTGACGGTCTGAACGTGACAAGTTGCATAGAACGGGACCATTTCAAATCCGATCTGGGTCACTTTCGTATGTGGTCTAAATCCGATCTGGGCCACATTTTTCCAGACTGTCGCGGCGGTCTGTACTGTCCAGTCCCGCAAATAGGATTTAATGCAGCAATTACGTCATCAAAAAGCGAGAGACGGTACGGTAGCTACGGTAGCGATGCAGCAGTGCGTTATTAGCGCCTAGCTTGCCTTGAACACAGCTTTTTAGGAAGGGTCGGATTTGACAACAGTCATAAAAAAATAAAAATAGGTTTGAGGATAAGCCTGAGAATGATCGGTTTTCTCTCTGCTCCATATAAGCAATATTTCAACATTGCTTACATGGCTGAGAGTCGGGGCAAACTGCCCGTATGTGTGTGTGACATGCACGAACAGTGCGTGCATGCTATCGATCCATATACTTTGAATATAAGCCTAAACGGGGATTATATATGCCTGTTATTTGTGTCCTCTTTTTAACAGCAACAAGCCTATGGCTACGTTCATACTACAGGTCTTAATGCACGAATCCGATTTTTTGTCATATCTGCGCACTAATTCGCAGTCCGACATGGTAAATGGTAAATGGTGTTATACTTATATAGCGCTTTTCCACCTTTCAAGGCGCTCAAAGCGCTTTACACTATCTCGCCATTCACCTACTGGTGACACATGCGCTGAGCAAGACGACCCGCATGCGCAGAAGCATCAAAACAAATGACCATACAATCACACATGCTGGCTGTCATCCGTCATTCCAGGGATATCATATTTTGCTTATTAAAAAGAGGACACAAATAACAGGCATAAATTTTCCCTGTACGGATTTATATTCAAAGTATATGGATTGATAGCATAAACGCACTGTTCGTGCATGTCACACACACATCTGAGCAGTTTGCCCCGACTCTCAGCCGTGTAAGCAATGTTGAAATATTGCTTATATGGAGCAGAGAGAAAACCGATCATTCTCAGGCTTATCCTCAAACCCCCCCCCCCCCCTTTTTTTTTTTTTTTTTTTTTTTTTTAATGACTTGTCAAGTCCGACCCTTCCTAAAAAGCCGTGTTTAAGGCAAGCTAGGCGCTAATAACGCACAGCTGCTTGATGTGTGATGGCGCGGTGTGGATTCTCTGTTAAGCGTGTTCGGATAGAATATTAATTAAAGATGAATGAAAACTAAATACTATTGAATATGTCATTATTAACATTTTAAAAATTTAGGTGACGGGTAAAAATAGATTATGACCAGATTTTTATGACCCTGTCAGTCAAAATGACAGACAACGAAAAAGTCAAGCGCAACCTCTGGGACCCCCCTTATTTTATTCCACTCAAAATGGCTAAAATCACACACGGGTGTATCACATCAGGTGCACATGAATAGAACATCATTATCCAGTGTTTTGAAGGAGGCATGCCTTATTTAAATCGCACAATTAGTTTGGTGTGCCCCTGACTGTTAAAGTGAGAGAAAACACCATGGTGAGATCAAAGGAGCTGTCCGAAGCCTTCAGAAAGAAGATTGTAAATGCTTATCAGTCTGGTAAGGGATTTCAAAAGAGCTCAAAGAATATAAAATAAGCCATTCCACTGTCCAGAAAATAGTCTACAAGTGGAGGACATTCAAAACAACTGCTAACATGCCCAGGTCTGGTTGTCTAAGCAAGTTCACCCTGAGAGTAGACTGCAATATGCTAAAAGAAGTCTCCAAAAACACTAAAATGTCATCACGGGACCTAGAGCAGGCTCTTGCTACTGTTAACTTGAAAGAGCATGCCTCTACAATCAGAGACTTCATAAGTTTAATCTTAATGGGAGCGGTGTGCAAGGAGGAAACCTTTGCTTTCTAAGAAGAACATGAAGGACAGACTGAAGTTTGCCAGAGTGAATGTAGATAAAGACCAGGACTTCTGGAACAATGCTCTTTGGACAGATGAATCTAAAATTGAATTATTTGGACACCAGAACAGAGGACATGTTTGGCGTAAAGCCATTACAGCATTCCAGGAAAAGAACCTCAAACCAACTGTGAAGCATGGAGGTGGAAGTGTCATGGTTTGGGGATGCTTTGCTACAGCAGGACCTGGCCAGCTCACCATCATAGAATCCACCATGAATTATATCGTGTATCAGAGGATGCTTGAGGAACAAGTGAGATCATCTGTGAAGAAATTAAAGCTCAAGCGAAACTGGAACCTGCAACATGACAATGACCCAAAACATACCAGTAAATCCACCAAGGGAAAAGGAAGAAATGGAGAGTCCTGGATGGCCGAGTCAAAGCCCCGATCTGAATCCCATTGTGATGCAGTGGGGTGACTTTAAACAGGCTGTACATGCAAGAAACACCACAAACTCACAGCTGAAAGTACTCTGCGCTGAGGAGTGGGGCAAACTTTTTTCAGACAGATGTCAAAGACTGGTAGATGGCTACAAAAAGCATCTAGCTATTAGGTGGTAGGGTGTTCAAACTTTTTCCTCAGAATATGCATTTCTGTTGATATATTTGGTTTAATGAATAGAACAATGTTAATTTTTGTTGTTTACCTGCTATTAAATCACTTTCTTTTCCCAAGCTCAGACATTGATAAGTGAACATTTCTTAATAAAAATTAATTTAATGGGGTGTCCTATTGTTTTTTTCAGATGACTGAACATTCATCTTGGGCAGGGACTACAAGTCTGAATCAATATTCATACTTAATACACCTCATGTTTTATTGTTTAACACAAAAATATAACATCTGACATTGCAGTCCCAGGCTGCAACCTCTACCTTTTTTGGACCTTGTGGTCTGACGTAAGACTACCAGCTGCATCCTCAAAGGCTGACCACCAATGGTCGGACAGCACAATCAGCAGTAGCATATTTCAGCGGGCAGAGTCCACACTCATACCACAACTCCATGGCAGAATTTCAAATACTAAGAATGCATGACTGATGATGACAGCAAAGAGTCCAGAAGTGCAGTGTAGCAACCTGTAGATTTTTATGGTGTGGAAATATCCAAAACAAATTATGTTTCTATTTTACGTAAATGGCATGTCACAAACATGAATGCCTTTACAGTTAAAAATACGGTCTTGACATAAATATACCCAAATACTTTTTTTTAATGTTATATTTCCCCCCACACACAGACAAAACACCAACAATAAACTATAAGCACTCCTGTATAACTACAGGTTATAGCTTAAATTCACAACTATTACATCGTTTGCCACACACAAACATGCTGCAATTATGGGGCCCTGCTTTATGAAGGAAACAGAGGCATGTTTTCCCACAACATCTAAACACGGATAGCATATGGACATTTAGATTACTGCAATATGACAAAGAACTATGAATGCTAAAAAAGATCAAGGAATTGAGATATACTCACTCGAACATTATGTAACACTTTAAGGTATGCGCTATTCATAGAGGTATTTTCAAGTAGATGATATGGTGTTTAAATGTATGAGAGGGAATTTTAAGTAAGTCATTAAGTCTTAAAATGAATGATTCTGATCCTCTCAGCAGTTTTATCAGGACACAGTTTAACTCAATATAGAATAAGTATGGCTTTGAGTCTTTGGAGACCATAATTTTGACATTGAGGTCATGGCTTTCGGAAGAAACAGGATGAAATTGAAGTTTTTAAATTTAGGTTTGGGACACCCTTAGTGCTCTTGAGGAAACAATCCTTGTCTGGAACATATTTGGGAGAGGACACCAAATCTAAAAACCAATGGGGCTATAATACAAATACAATGAGGATTTTTGTTCTTCAGACCTTTATAAATCACAATTAACAAAATTTCAGTGATTATTTTCCTAATGTTCAGGAAACAAAACATTGATTTTGATAGACAGTCAACTAGATGGCTGAATTGAATTAGATGATATTATGATTAAAATCAGTACGTTTGTGTTCAAAGCTCTTTTTCTAGCAAAATGTTTCCATAATTTCGGAACAGAAACTCAATAACTTTATTCATTAACAAAAAAAAAAAAAGAAAGACCTGTTACCTAATTGAACTATAGCAAGAGAGGCAGGCGTTGGCGTGTTGAAGACAAAAAAAAGTGATCATTTTAGAACAACTCACTGACATTGGGAAAACGTGGTTTTGGATTGCTAGAGAGGACACTTAAACACACGGTAGGTTCCACTTAGTTCCATTTTAAAGCTAAAATCATACAGCAACTCATTTGCTGATCAAATTAAGGCTTGGAAGCTGTGTGAAAGGCCTGGCTGTAATGGCAGCTGTGGTTCGATTGTATGTCAGAGTTATAGTACATATGTGTCTCTAAGGATAAGCAGTGACTCACCAATGTAGGATCAAGTTCTTCATTCAATATTGCTTCATTCTTGATTATAGCCACCCGCTGTGCAAAGCGACATGTAGAGATGGACTCCTGTATTTATTGTTAGTTGACAAATTGTGTTTTAGTGGAAGGATTAACAAACAAAATCAGGACAGATGTTGAAGCCAAGACGTTTTTAATTCATCTGAACAATGTGTCTTACATCTAGGTTCCGTTTATCAACTGCCAAAGTAGCAATCATAGTGGTCTTGCAGTTGCCACCAAGGCTATCCCTCAGCACAGATGTCAGCACTGAGTTCCTGTATGGAATATGGCAGCGATTTCTCTCTGACAGAGCAATTATCACCTGAAGAAAAGAAAAGTGAAAAGCAGCCAATATGTAAATACAAAAATAGATAAGGCAGCTATTAGAATTGCTCTGAAAATAGGTATCCATTGTTTTGGGGTTTTTTTTACGGGAAGCCTTAATATTTCGGGCACAGTGTTGTTGATTTATTTGTTTTTTGTTGTTGTCCATTTATCAAGAAAATCATTTGAGAAGTCATCAATTTTGGATGTACAATGAAGAAAATTAGTGTTTTGCAAGTTCTCCCACTTAGAAATCATGGAGGAGTCTGAAATTTTCATCGTAGGTGCATGTCGACTGTGAGAGAGATCATCTAAAAAACAAATCCAGAAATCACAATCCATGATTTTTGTAACAATGTATTTGTGTGATACAGCTGCAAATAAGTATTTGAACACCTGTCTATGAGCTAGCCCCGAAGGAACTGTTAGTCTGCCTTTTAAAAGTCCACCTCCACTCCATTTATTATCCTGAATCCACCTGTCCACCCCAAACAATCAGTAAGACTCAAACTTGTAACATGGGCAAGACCAAAGAACTGTCCAAAGACACCAGAGACAAAATTATTCACCTCCACAAGGTTGGAAAGGGCTACGGAGCAATTGCAAAGCAGCTTGATGAAAAAAGGTCCACTGCTGAAGCAATCAGGTCCACTGTTGGAGCAATCATTAGAAAATGAAAGAAGCTAAACATGACGGTCAAACTTAGTCAGAGTGGAGTCCCATGTAGGATATCACCTCGTGGGGTCTCAATGATCCTACAAAAGGTGAGAAATCAGACCAGAACTACACAACAGTAGTCGGTCAATGACCTAAAAAGAGCTGAGACAACCTTTTCCAAGGTTACTGTTGATAATATCCATATCCATATCCATGTATATGGAATATATCCATATCAAATATCCATATCATGTTATTTATCTATAAGGCTTTACTGTGCAAACTTCCGAACTACCTCACATCTCTCCTGTCATTCAAATCCAGTAACTACATAACACGATCATCCAACTACTTAACCCTAAACATTCCATTCACTCGCACTAATGTTGGCAGAACTGGCTTTAGCTACTATGCTCCTCTTAAATGGAATGAATTGCAAACTACTCTTAAACTACTGTCAATCATTCATCTTGGTGATTTTAAATGTCTTTTGTCTGATGGTTTTAATGATTATTGTAACTGTTTCCGTTAGTGTATTTTGTGTTGATATTTGTGAATGTTTCTTTGTACTCAGGCCTCTCTTGTAAAAGAGATATTAATCTCAATGAGACTGCATGATAAAATAAAGATAGAAAAAAAAAAAATAATAGTACACTAAGACCTCATGGTTTGAAATCATGCATGGCACGAAAGGTTCCCTTCTTTAAGCCAGCACAAGTCAAGGCCCATCTTAAGTTTGCCTATGACCATTTGGATGATGCAGAGGAGTCATGGGAGCAGGCTTTGTGGTCAGATGAGAGTAAAATAAAGTTTTTGGTCATAATTCCACTAACAGTGTTTGGAGGAAAAAGAATGATGAGTACAATCTCAAGAACACCATCCCTACTGTGAAGCATGGGGGTGGTAGCATCATGCTTTGGGGGTGTTTTTCTGCGCATGGGACAAGAGGAGTGCATTGTATTAAAGAGAGGATGACCAGGGCCCTGTATTGTGAGATTTTGTTGAAGAACCTCCTTCCCTCAGTCAGAGCATTGAAGATGGGTCGTTCCTGGGTCTTCCAACATGACAATGATCCAAAGCAGACAGCCAGGAATACCAAGGAGTGGCTCCGTATGAAGCATAACAAGGTTCTAGCTGGTCTCCAGATCTAAACCTAATAGAAAACCTTTGGAGGGAGCTCAAACTCTGTGTTTCTTAGCGACAGCTCAGAAACCTGACTGATGGGTAAGCCAAGATCCCTCCTGTAGTGTGTGCAAACGTTGTGAAAAACTACAGGACATCTGTAATTCCAAACAAAGGCTACTGTACCAAATATCAACATTTGTTTTCTCAGGTGTTCAAATATGTATTTGCAGCTGAATCACATAAATAACTCGTTAAAAAATCATACATTGTGATTTCTGGATTTCAAAGCGGGAAAACTTGCAAAATAGCAGGGTATTCAAATACTTATTTTGTTCACTGTAGATGAGGCTACTTTCGCAGTTCAGTCATTAGGAACAAGTTGCTCACTACTGACTTAGCTTTGAGTAGATGGGCACAGAAAATGCCTTTCACAAAATACTTCTACACAAGTGGACTCACAGAATTGTCCAAATTGCTTTGTTAATACGAAAAACGTTGAATTCAGGAGGAACATAAAGAAATCTTGTTTAATTAACAAACTAAAAAATATGAGATATGCGATGAAGATGGAAAATGAGGTGAAAACAGGGTGTAAGGGTGGAAATTGTTTGGTCAAATGTCACACTCTTGCTTTCACCTAGCCATACTATTTCATGCTAATATCAATTGAAAATAACAATTTATTAGGGAAACTACCTGTTCTAAGTAATGAAGGGAAAGGTTGATGTATTTGGCCTCAGTGAGCAAGTGCCCATTGAGGCCTGTCTTGCTGACCCGATCCGACCCGGCCAGGTCCACTAGGTGGAGTTTGGATCGTACCACGGTAGCAGAGCCTGGTTCGCGCCTACACAAGTGCACCGTGAAAATACAGTGGGACCGTGTTGAAGCCTGATTCATGGGGGTCTGAAGATTAGAAAAGAAATGGAAGTAAATGTGGCTATTATACTTAATCAAATGCAGGATTGGACCTGGGGAAAAAAACCATTCCCACCTGTCATTTAAAAAAAGCATATATTTTCATCCTTATTTTTTCAGTTCTGATAATTTAAACATACTTTTGCAGCATTTCTTTAGGGTAAGCGGTAAACAAATAGTGGCAACTAGTCATTGGTGTTGCAAAAGTTAGGTTGTGACCCAGAGACACAAAAATAGAATATGAATTATTCTGCACAAACAAAAACATGATTAGTCACACTTATGCAAGTTACTCAACGAAAAAAATAAATGTAATCTGGCAGCAGCGACTGAGAGATATGCTTGGTTTGATGAATCTGGAAGCTGAGGCACAATTGGTAGCGCAAGTTGTCCTGTAACTGAAAGGTCAACGGCATCGCCTTGCATTGCAACAGGTGCTCATTGGTAAATGGATGTGTGCATGAATGAGTGAATATCTGTGAAGCACTTTGGGTAATTGGAGGTATATAAAACTCTATTAGAGTACACTGTAGCTGCCATTTTTTTTTTGTGAATGCACAGATGAAACTTGGATTCAGTATCTCAAGCAAAGCTTAGGATAACTGGTCTCTTTGGACCATACATGCAAAGAGTTAAGGTTCTTATTTGGACTTATCCAAGATTCATTTGGGCAATGTCTGCTCAAGGCCATTATCGTTCAAAAAGAAACTCAAGTTCATCAACACAATAAAGCTGTCCCGACTAGTCGACGCCATCAATGACGTAAATGCGTTGACAGTTTAAAAAAATATGTGCGTGGAAAGTTAAGGATGATGACCGCTCGGGCACAAAGCCAAAAAAGTGCACCAGAGTGAACAATGCATGGATGTATTTTAATGAAAAAAAGGAAGGTATGCTGTCGTGTGCAGTCTCTGTAATGCCAAATTTGCATACAAGGGCAGCACGTCGGCCATGAATGAACACCTGAAGCGGCGTCACCCAGGTATAATTTTGGAAGACAACAGGAGACAACAAGCTGGTGGATCGTAAGTCCATATAACAACATTTTTTTATTGAAGTTGCCTTTATGTGGGTCGTACGACATAGTATTAGGGGCTAATGTTGAGCTAATGTAGCTGAATAAGGAGCTATGTACTTTACGTAGCGTGTTGCCGCCTCTGTTGAAATCAACATTGAAAGCATCTTGTGTGCTAGAATCGATTTTACAAATAAGGAAATCTGTACTATTTTGCTTCGCCTACATCTTGATAATTTATTTATTTGGTCCTAATACACCGTCTTGGCTTCGTATCAAAGTGCATCATTAAGTTTTTTTTCACGTACTTCACTCCAGTGATAAATGATATTTATTTATCTACTCTGCTAGTGCTCACTCTTATGCTGAGAACAATATAGACATACCACAAAAAGACAAAGTGAGAAATGTTTTGAATCCTGTTGGAAAAGGAAAGTCACAGTGTTCTGAATCTGTTTACATTCCATTCTTTTGCTCTAGATAATGCCATCAGCATTTGACCTCATTGTTTATTTTTGATTTATTCTCGTTATTTATGTGTTTATTTGTACTGTAACAAAGAATTTAAGAGTTTCAAAATGTTTTTGTGAATTAATAATCATCAACAAAAATTTAATTGCAAGATTAGTAAAAAAAAAATAATAATAATAATAATAAAAAAAATTTTAAAAAATAAAAAAAAGGGTAATAAAAAAATTATTAGACTAGTGGACCAATCGTTAAAAATGTCTCCAGACTAATAGGGAGGAAAAAAATAAAATTTGGGACAGCCCCACAACACATTAAAACATGGTGAAATTGGGATCAACTTCAATTCAACTTGCTACTACTGTACAATTAAAAGTTGGAGTAAGGAAAGCAAGTTTGGGGGATGAAATTCATGCGCTTATAGTCACAAGAAGAAAAAGTTTATTAAAATGCAGTCAATATTTGCATTAAGGTCAATATTTATTTACTGATGCTTTTGTTTTTACATTTGGAACAAACTGTTTACATGGGTGAGCATACAGGCTTTTAATTCAATTGGCATAGTCCTTTCCCAAGTCTGATGCATGGCAACGTCACCATGCACAGAGGAAAACATTTCCGCATTCTACCAAACCTCGTAATTTTTCGCTCACCTTTTTTGTAAATCTTGCTACCCTAGTACGTACCACAGTTCAACTGCCAAT
This sequence comes from Corythoichthys intestinalis, assembly GCF_030265065.1. Lineage (NCBI taxonomy): Eukaryota > Metazoa > Chordata > Actinopteri > Syngnathiformes > Syngnathidae > Corythoichthys > Corythoichthys intestinalis. The sequence goes on from NC_080409.1 coordinate 22,057,500, forward strand.
AAAAAAGCTAATTATTCAGGTCTTTCACTCAACTAATGAAGTCATGAATTTCCTCCTCACTCCAAAAGTGTTTCATGCTTTTCACCATGTATACCTATTACATACATTCTGTATTCATAAGGTTGCGGATTAGCATGTGCAGAATTCTCCTTTCCAAGGGCTATCCCAATAGCTCGTTTCATAGCCTGATATTAGGAATCAGGTTTATAAAACTGGAATATCATCATATTCCGATTTTTGAACATTTACATGGCCTTGCATAACCAGGTCACTGCCATAAACTCATTATTGGCAGCATATAAATGTAGCCAGTGACATTAAAAAAACAGATGAGAGGAAATATTTTCCAATAAGGTCAAATGAAAGGTGAAAAGTAGTGAAGTGATTTTTATTTCCAATAAAACAGTGGAGGGATTGTCATAAATGAATGAGCTCATACTCTGCTGAGTGCGTGCCCATGTGGTGGGGATTGAAAGATCTTTTGTGTAAATTTGTTGGATTTCTACAGCATGGAATTGTGGAGCAAAGACTTCTGGGTTAAATTTGGCAGTGACAAATTAACAATGTGAACATTGTTTGTTAGCTTCAGGCTAAGTGAAAGTTTCATGCTAAGCAGTCCCAGTAAGAGTTCACAAAGAGCTCAGTGTGGTTGCTGAGGGCACCTCAAAAACAAACCCCGAGCTATTTGATCAGCATGCTGATCAAAACAACACAGCATTTGTTTTCATTGACAACATTCCAGCAGTGTCTACAAGGTACATAAAAACGCAAATTGTCACTATTTGTGTCTTTAAAAACAGAAAATGAGGCACATTTTAATTTCTCATCTAACTTCTAACTGTATGAAAATCAATTTTACAAATGGGTTCACGCCATTGAATGATGCAAATTTAAAAACTGAAGTGGCATGTGCACCTTATGTGGGTCTTGCCTACGGTCAGTGGAGCCTCTACAGGCGGACCATGTGAATCAACACTGATGTGTAATGTTTTAAACATAGTTGCAATGATGCATTTTTATCACGCAAAAGCAGGTGATCTAAAAAAATGGGTATCCATTCTGCTTGTGCCCATGGCACATTTGAGTCATGTCAGGTGGGTTGTTTGGATGGGGTGACAGCTCACACGTATAAACACATTTTTAGAAATAGGAAGTAACAAAAATACATTTGCTAGTCAAGTTGCTAATCCCTGATGACAAAATATAACTCATATATTGTATTCAGTTACCTCAAATGCAAAGTAGATTGAAAAATAGTAACTATACAGTCAAGGTAGCTTTAACTGAATTAACCAAAAGAAACCAAAGTAGTTGTTCTCTCAAATACTTTTAATGTTGTCCATACAGCAAAAGGCATACAGCATGTGTTGCATGAATTCATTTGAGTGCAATATCTCTACAACATCCCTATTGACTACGATACTTACTTCTGCAATCATTCGATTGGTGTCGCCCAAGAATAACAGATTGAGAGCTTCCTCTTCATTTGCAGATTGTTGCAATGAAAGATTCCTGAGATGGATATTCTGGTCAGAATCTTCCATGATAATTACTTTGCTGAGAATGAAAAAAAACCAAAAACAATTTTGTTATCAGAAAGAGCGAAAGAGCAAGATTCATTCATCTTCTGTGGAATATATCCTAACGAAGGTCCCTGGGGTGCTGGATCCTGTCCCAGCCCACTATGGACAGTAGGCTGGGAACACCCTGAACCGGTTGCCAGCCAATTGCTGGGCACAAGAAGGCAAAAAAACTGCATGTTTTGGGAAGTGGGAGGAAACCTGAGTTCTCGGAGAAACCCTACGCAAGGACCGGGAGAACACGCAAACTCCACAATGGACGGCTAAAGCCTGGGACTGAACCCTTGATCTCAGAACTGTGAAATCACTCATCCACCATATCTCCAGAAAGTACAAGGTTGTATATCAAATTGGAATAAACCATGACAGGAATAAAGCTAAAACCATGTAGTCAACACACTACCCAACTAGTCACCTACAGAGAAACAAAGGTGTTAAATTAATTATATAATGGAATATTTATACCAAAAACCATATTGCTCAGTAGCCTGTAAAAATCCATAAATAAACTGCACTGGACAATAAACCGCAAGGTTCAAAGTGGGGGGATATTCAAAAATTATGGTACAGTAATTTGATTTGCCGATTTTAAACTTCTAAAATTCTAAACTGAATTATACTACATTCGCCTTCGAAGACATGGGAAGGCCCAAACCTAAATTGACACAATGACTCAATCTCTTGACAAAGGTATGCTAACCACCAAAAAAAGTCAATTTAATAAGCAAGATATTTAGAGACACTTTCGTCCCCATGTCATAGTGGAATCCTGCAGTAGGGCGCGTGGACTGATGTCAGGAAAGAAGGGAAGTGGAAGAGAGGCAGACCGACAGTGCCACAGCTTCTTCTTGAATCAGCAAGTGGAGCCACTGCATGGTTAATGTCGGGCACTGTCTATTTCCAGTACACTATGATTTGTGGGTATCTAAACCTTGAGCAGGATCATCTTCCAAATAGAGTGGTGCCTTTAAAGGAAATGCCACTAGAAATTGCAGGACTAACACCAACACTGACGAACCAAGATGTTGTTGTGCCTGGAAGTCTAATATCTATTTTGGTGATGTATTGCCTGTGACAGAAAAAGATCACAGACTGACTAACCTCAAGACAGATGGGAGAGATGAGAAACAGGGAGAAGCGGAAAGTAAAGCAACAAAAGAGAAGACAAAAAAGAAACAAATAACTGAAGACAAACAAAAGACATAAAATAGTGCCGGTGGTGTAAGTAAACTTGAAAAAAAAAAAACATCTTAGCATTCACATCAAATTAACCACATTAATATCAAAATCAAAAAATGGTATTCCTTTTGACAGTCCATATTGGACTGCTAAATACAACAGTCTCCATATTCACCACACGTTAAATTCCGGGCAGTGACCTAGCAGAATACAAAAAAGCTCAGCTACACCCACCGCTTCTGAAAATGATGGAACAGTTGATGATGCGACTTTTGGGTGTTAGAATAGACCTGCAAACCGCTATCTTTTCTGTATTTCTGCCTTGTTTGGTTTGCATTTTTCACCTTTTGGACAGATTAAAAATTGCCACTAAAATCTACCTAAATTTACTTGGACACAAGAATTAAGTTCTAGCCATTCAGATTTTATTCATCAACATAGTCTCTTAATCATTTTACAAATCCTAAAGAGTTGGAGCAGAAAGGACAGAGGACACCCAAAAGTGTACAACTGTGAAACCTCACTTTGCAATATACAGTGGTATGAAAAAGTATCTGAACCTTTTGGAATTTCTCACATTTCTGCATAAAATCACCATCAAATGTGAGCTGATCTTTGTCAAAATCACACAGATGGAAAAACAGTGTCTGCTCTAACTAAAACCACCCATGCATTTATAGGTTTTTATATTTTAATGAGGATAGTGTATAAACAATGACAGAAGGGGGAAAATAAGTAAGTAATCCCTCTGCCTAAGGAGACTTAGAGCCACTGAAAACAATTTTTACTAAACAATTTAAGTCAGGTGTGTGCCCAATCACTGCTGAGTGGCTTAAAGCTGCCCTGCCCACTATAAAACACATACATAAGAATTGTCTTGATGAGAAGCATTGTCTGTTGTGCATCATGGCTTGGTCAATAGAGCTGTCTGAAGACCTGCGATTAAGGATTGTTGATTTGTATGAAGCTGGGAAAGGATACAAAACCATTCCTAAAAGTCTGGATGTTCATCAATCGGCAGTCAGAGAAGTTGTCTACAAATTGAGAGAGTTTGGCTCTGTTGCTTCTCTCCCAAGGAGTGGCCGTCCACCAAAGGTGACGCCAAGAGTCCAGCGCAGAATACTCAGAGTGGTAAAAAAGAACCCTAAAGTGTCTGCTAAAAACAGAAAACACTGGTATAGTCCAATATCTCTGTGTACTGTATATGTAAAACTATGGCCAAGAGTGGTGTCCATGGGAGGACTCCACAGAGCAAGCCACTGCCTTTCTAAAAAAACACATTGTTGCTCGTTTAATGTTCGCAAAAAGGCACTTGGACACTCCACAGAAGTTGTTGCAAAATATTTTGTGGACTGATGAAACCAAAGTTGAATTGTTTGGGAGTAACACACAATGTCATCTGTGGAGGAAAAATGGAACAGCTCACCAACATCAACACCTCATCCCCACCGTGAAGCATGGTGGAGGGAGCATCATGATTTGGGGCTGTTTTGCTGCCTTAGGGCCTGGACAACTTGCAATCATTAATGAAAGAATGAATTCAAAAGGTTATCAGGATGTTTTGCAGAAAAACCTGAGGCCGTCTGTCAGACAGCTAAAGCTAAAAAGAGGATGGATGCTGCAACAAGACAATGATCCAAAACACAGAGGTGAATCAACTTCAGAATGGTTTCAGAAGAACAAAATACACATTCTGGAGTGGCCCAGTCAAAGTCCAGACTTGAACCTCATTGAGATGCTGTGGCATGACCTAAAGACAGCGATTCATGCAAGACATCCCAAGAATCTGACTGAATTACAGCAGTTTTGTAGAGAAGAATGGGCCAAGATTAGTCCTGATCGATGTGCCAGACTGCTACAGGAAGTGTCTGGTTGAAGTTACTGCTGCCAAAGGAGTGGGGGCACAAAATATTAAATGTGATGGTTCACTTTCTTATTTTTCCCCCTTCTGTCAGTGTTTGCATACTATCCTCATTCCCCAATAACCTATAAATGCTTGGGTGGTTTTAGTTAAAGCATACACTGTTTTTTCATCTGTGTGACTTTGACAAAGATCAGCTCACATTCCATGATGATTTTATGCAGAAATGTGAGAAATTCCAAAAGGTTAGATGCTTTTTCATACCACTGTATCTGTAACCAAAGAGTCATGGAAAGTATACTGACGGTAGGTCCTCCAATTGAGATGCTTCATTTCTGGATTCCAAGAGGTCATAACCCATTTCGTTGTAAATCTCCAGGTATGAAATGTGGGTACTATACACTGTACTGCTGTCCTGTGAGGCAGAAGAATATAACATTAAAAGCTAATTGAATGAATTAAACTGAGTTTTCAATTTCACATTTTAAATAACAAACTGGGGACAGTGGGTTAGTGCAATCAAGCAGCTGCCCATTCGCACAAAAAACAACCATTTTATAGAACGCAGGAAAAAAATAGGTACCGACCTGACCTTTGACCTCGGCTACCTCTCAACAGCTTGGGTCTGACATCCTTTGAAATCAATCATGTTCTCCCTTTCAAATACAACAGTATTCCATGTAAATCTAAGGAAGACCATTTCAACATTAGCAGGGTTTTATAACTGATCTTTGCTGAGTTCTGACCTCGACTAACTTGTGTTGATGATATAGGGATATTTAAGTGGCTGTTTTTGTGTGTATGTATTTTTGATTGCTTGATTAATGAATGTTGTAGGCGCAAACGTGAGGAAAGATGATGGGCGAGCTGATGAGAAAGTAAAGTGATGGTAAAATGACGATGGAAGACCACGACTAATGGGAAATTGTAAGAAAAGTAGATTACCGCAAACAATCCTAAATATTTAAAGATCTTACAGGTATGATAAGAAGGCAACTTACAAGTCCAGACTCCAGACAGTCATGAAAGATATTATTTAGTGAGATTGATTACAAAAATGTTGACATTGGTACCTGACCAAAGCGCTCATAGAGGTATGAAAGTGTGCGGGGAATAATGCCTCGATCATTGTAGCGCTCTGCCCCTCCTGTGATTGTGAATGTCTTCCCACTGCCTGTTTGACCATAGGCAAAGATGGTGCCATTGTAACCAGCCAATACACTGCAGAGACAAAACACAAGTCAACAATGAGACAGTATATAGAATAGGTAATGACTGAACCAATGGGTTCTAGTTTAAATAACTTCATAATACAGTATATGTAAACAAAATTTCTTTACATTTTAATTGACCACGGCATGTGAATTACACTTAATAACTGCAGAGGGAGCCCTGAAGTAAAGAAAAAGCAAAGGAAAATTCTAATTTTACTCTGGAGAGCGCAGCCTCCCATAGAGTTCTAGCAATTTTAAACAGGTTGTGAAAACTGTTACACTACAGTCCTGTAGTCAAGTATGAACGTGCCTGTGTCCACAAACAGTTATCAGCAAAGTCACTACCCCACTTGGCCGGTTTGCAAGCAGACTGTAGTGTTAAAAGTGAATGTCATTTCCTTGATTGGCAGCTAGTACTGGACTCTTTCTAGGCCCAAAAACAAAAAGATGGAAATAATTTATCGTGTAATACTAAATAAAACTAGCAGAATGGCCCGGCATTGCCAGGCATGCTACTTGTGCTGGGTTGTGGGGTAGGGTGACCAAATGTCCTCTTTTGGCCGGACATGTCCACTTTACACAGTGGTCCAGGGCGTCCGACAAGGTTTCATAAATTTATGAAATTGTCCGGTTTTCAATATTTTTCACAGGACCACTTAGCATGTGTTGAAATTGACTGACGCTTTGCACAGAATACTACGGTACTGTGCTGCCTGTGACGTGTTATCAGAGAACCGTTCCCTGTTGTTAAGACTTTTATTACGATCAATCCGTGTATAATGAAATGAACATGTACCCAAAAGAGTAATTAAGTCGATACCTTTATTCTAATTTTGATACAAATTTGTGCATGCGTGCGTAGTCACAGACTGGCTTTATTATGGTGTCAACTGTCAATTGTCATTCACTAGTGAACCCTCGTCGCGACAGGAGCTCACATGCTATCGGTATGTACACTTGCTAAACTTAGTTTTCGGCAACTTTTGACTTCTGTCAGAGCTTTGTACTGGTGTGATCTGTAAAATCCCGTTTGGTGTTGGATTGTTGCGCTGCCGATAATTTTTGCCGATAATAATAATTTTGCCTCGGCTACCAGTGGTAGCTGATAGGGTAGCTGTCAGTGAGTTAAGCTGCATTTGGAAACATGCTGGTTAACCCGTTTGTCAGTTTTTTTCGGTTATTGTTTGCATGCAAGCTGAATCATTGCAAGAGAACAACAATTGAATGGGAATAACAATTTGTCAATAACAATTATCGTGATAGTAATTTATAAAAAAAATTTAGTTGGCACATAGCCTACGGTGTGTGTGTATTGACTGGACTACATTTCCATGGGTCTGCATTATATTATTATTATATTTTTTTAATCACTATTTAATTCCATTTTTTTTTCTGTTTTGCATTTTTATTGTTTTCGAGTATTTTTTAGGAATAACCAAGTCTGTTGAGTAACCTCTGAGAATTTGAATTTTTGTCTTTGGTTATATACTATAATGGCTATAAAAAATTTTTTTAATAAAACTGAATCTTTCATGTTAAAGTGATATAGGCATCTTTGAGTGAACTTTGAGTAAAATCCAAGTATCTCAAGGCTGGGCCGAGTGTTCTCTTTTTTGGAAATCAAAATACGGTCACCCTAAAGTTGGGGCCAAGGTTTTTTGCATCTACACATAAGAATCCTCAAAATGTGGGCTTCCCTAGAATTTTCTTCACATATGCTGGATAGATTTATCGAGTAATATGGCTTCGACGTTGCTCGGGTGAAAAAGTGAAAATTGGCATTTTTCTATGTTAATCTTTGGAGTTATGAATGAATTTTCCACACCAAACGGAGGCCTACAGAGATCAAACCCATCTAGGTTCATAATGCAGGTCTTAATGCACAAATCTGATTTTTGTCATATCTGGCCTTTTAGCATGCCTGTCCAGACTACCATTTTCAATCAAAAGTGACCCTCATACGCAGTTAGAAAAATATGTCACAAGAAAGAAGCGCCAGCATAAGCTACAATAATTAAAATGGAGGTCTGTTACGTCGCTGCTCATGGATTTATGTTGAAACTCTTGAGCTATGGAAGTAGCCGAAAGCTTGGACAGCCGCCCTCCATGTTTGTTTTTATTTCCCGCGCTACAGTATCGCGTGAATTCATCCTTTGCGAAGCAATACAATTATACAAATAAACGTCATCAGCAGTCGCCCGAATTCCGATTTGGAAGACTTGACAGTTCAGACCGCAGCCACATTTTGGAAAAATATGGCCCAGATCGGATATAAAACAGCATATGATAGTGAGCTAGATTGGATTTGAAATGGTCCATTTATACACGAAAACACCCAAAAAATCGGGTTTGTGCATTAAGAGCTGCGGTATTAACCTAGCCATAAAGTCCAACGGTGTAAAATTTGGTCAAAGTCCGCAAAGGCATGGCCTTTATAAAAAAACGAACACACAGCGACACGGACAATCTCGCTTCATAGAGATTAAGATATCCATCTGAAATAAATCCCTTATTAATATCCTGTAAAATTGTACATTTTTTTAAATCCAGCATCTTGTTGTGCAGTACTCAAAGCCACAATGTCTCAACACAGCACATTTAAGTATGTACATGAAACCATAAAGTTAAAAAGCCAACTGCGACATTGCAATTTCAAGAGATCCGCCTTTTGCCCAAAAGATGGCGCTGTCACCTGCATCATCAGTGCTAATATTTGGAGTTCCGAATTAATTTTCTGCACTAAATGGAGGCCTATAAATATAAACTCATCCAAGAACACTACCAGACACATGAAGTTTAACTGTGTAAAATTCAGTCAAAATCCGCTCAGCCATTTCGGAGTCCATAGGGAACGAACACACAGACAAACACACCCACACTCACAAAGTTCCATTTACAGTATATATAAGCATAGCTATTGCGGAGATAACAATTCAGGCTCAGCAGAGGTAACGCATTATATCCTACATGTGTACTGCTGCTATCAAAAATATCAACCATGCCATGTAATGTACTACAAGTGGAAAGACGTAATGGCATCGGGCATTTAACGGGAGGCTAACGAAAAATGACTTCAAGTGTGAGGGAAAGAAAACCCTCCCAAATGGTACATTTTAGCTTGGCTCTGAATAGGGCCAATGTAAACCAATAGCTCTTACAATAAACAAAAAAAATCAAGCAGCATCTGAATGGCATCAACATAAAAACAAAAATCTGTAGAGATATAGCACAATACTGTGCTCGGTTTATCCAGATTTTCCACATCTGAACTAGAGTATGTAAGTAAAACTACAAAAAAAGTGTCTGTATGTCTTTTGTTTTTGACAAATTCCAAAAAAGAACTAGACAAATACTGTATAACAAACACAAGACCTGATCTAAAGGTGTGAATAAATACTCCTACTCAAGTACTCATGATGTTTTCCAGCTCTACATCCTGTAGGGAAACCTTCACAACAGTTTAAAAAAACATGTGACCACTGATGAGAAAGTCATTTGGCCCGTCTGACATTGGTGTCTTGCAGTATTGCATGATTTACTGCTATGATTGGCAAACAGGAGAATATGCTAGAGTTGCTAGTGTTTCATTTAATGTCACTCGAATGATGCTGCCTGGAAAGTGGCATTAAGGTTTGGGTATTTACCAATGCGTGTCTACATTCCAAATAGGTTGAGGTTAAACTTGTATTGGTAAAAATCCCTTATTTCTATAAAGTATGCCTATGACTTTTACAGTCATGAACTTGAAATCGGTATCAAACTATGAAAGTTTCTGTTGCCAAACTAAGAAAAAAATTAATTGGCTCTTCTCTCAAATTATTAATGATGGTTGTTTTCTGGGAGAAATTGAAATTGAAATGACCAGTTTGAGTAATACCACACCCTTAAATACTTGTGCAGTCATAGCTAATCTTTGGCTCTAGAAATGTAGGGTCACAGTTTGGGGAACTCACCCACAACTCAAGACGACAAGCAGCAGGGCTGCTTCAACCACTTTGGGTACTCTAAACTAAAAAATCCGATTTTTTTTTGCTTAAAATAATGGGTTTTGTGTTGGTGAAAATAAAGAGCCTGTACTTGAAAAGTGCTAAAATAAGCATGGCATTGGTCCAAACTGGATCATGTTAAAGATTACTGTATCCAGATGTGACGCATGGATATACAAATTAGCGACATGGTTATTAGAACGTGACTCTCCTTCTGTTGTACCTTACACACGTGGTGATCTTTTCCACTGCCTTTCTGGCTCGCTGTCTCTCACTAATAAAGGGATGTTGAGCCTAAATTGATCCAAGTGTGTTGAGGAGGAGGAAACACCTTTTCACATTACAGCACAACCAACTTTAATCACAGGAAATTCCATGTAAACTCATGGCTGTTTTCCCTTCTGGAGAGCAAGTTGCAATTTTGGCAAACATTGAAGAAAGAACTAGTTAAACTGCTGGACCAGAGTGAAGGTTGGAGGGTTTGTTAGGAGGTAAACATATAATTTCTGCTACGCGAAGCAATTTGGGTTAAAATAAATATACGTTATGAAAACCTATAAAGAACATCCTGGAAAGCATAAGTGTACCCCGAGTAACTAACCTGTGCTGCACCTTGAATCAGATATCCTTTTATTTCTTCCCAATACCTAAAAGGCTCAAGAATAAGCTGAGTGTTTGATGACTGTTTGATGTTAAAGAGCCTTGACCAGAAATAAAAACCTTGCACTGGTGGAATAACGCTAACTTATTCCACAGGAAGTACACAAATCTCTAATGGACAGATTGTACCTATAGTTAATTTTGAGAATGATTCTACAGGCGGTTTGTTTCAAGATGCTATGCCCCCTTAAACAATAGCACAGAAAGAGAAAGCTGCAACAGCTCATAGTGTCTCTGTGTGCTGTGGCTTGTAAAAATTCTGACACTAACAATGGCAGAACTTTCCACGTTGCCTGCCAGCTGAGTCCTCGTAGTGGTTTGTGCATGTGAAGTACACCAAAAATCAGGCACCCTTCATTTGCATCTTGAAACACTGAAATTATCTGATTTCCTGTGAGCTGGGCTGAGAAAATAAATGTGGCTGGAGACAACCCTGGATGAGTTCTGATGGCCACAGGTGTAAGAATCCTGGATTTTGTACAGTGTATCACAAATGTGAGTACACCCCACGCATTTCTGCAGATATTTGAGTATCATTTCATGGGACAACACTGACAAAATGACACTTTGACACAATGAAAAGTAGCCTGTGTGCAGCTTTTATAATAGAGCTTATTTATTTTTCCCTCAAAATAACTCAAAATATAGCCATTAATATCTAAACCCCTGGCAACAAAAGTGAGTATACCGCATGGGAACTACGTACATCCCTAAATGTCCAAATTGAGTACTGCTTGTCATTTTCCCTCCAAAATGTCATGTGACTCATTACAGGAATGCTGTCAGCATTGCTGCAGAGATTGAAGAGGTGGGGGGGGTCAGCCTGTTACTGCTCAGACCATATGCCGTATTTTACATCAAATTGGTGTGCATGGCTGTCACCCCAGGAGGAAGCCTTTTCTGAGGATGGTACGCAAGAAAGCCCGCGAAGAATTTGCTGAAGACATGTCAACAAAGCGCATGGATTACTGGAACCATGTCCTATGGTCTGATGAGACGAAGATAAATTTTGTTTGGTTCCGGTGGTCTAAAGCATGTGTGGCGGCAACCAGGCAAGGAGTACAAAGATAAGTGTGTCATGCCTACAGTCAGTGTAACAAGTCACATGACATTTTGGAGGGAAAATGACAAGCAGTACTAGATCTGGACATTTAGGGATGTATAGTACGTAGTTCCCATGCGTCGTACTCACTTTTGTTGCCAGGGGTTCAGATATTAATGGCTATATTTTGAGTTATTTTGAGGGAAAAATAAATTAACTCTATTATATAAGCTACACACAGACTACTTTTCATTGTGTCAAAGTGTCATTTTGTCAGTGTTGTCCCATGAAAAGATATACTTAATATCTGCAGAAATGCGAGGGGTGTACTCACTTTTGTGATACACAGTAATTTGTGGATTAAATATAAAAATGATAAAGACTGAAACAAAAGCCTACAGATCTTAAATAGTAAAAGAAAATATAAATGAAAAGCAATCACATAATGGCAGGGCGACATACCTCTCTGCAACTGGTTTTGCAATGTGTTCAAAGATCTCATCTTGTTTCGTTGCTTGATCAAACACTTTTTGAAACCTGGAAAAAATAGAAACTGTCAAATATATATTTATTTTATTTTTTACTTCTCTGAAAATATAAAATCTATATCTAAGTTAGGTATACACAACACCCGTAATCATGTGTATTCTAAAGAAGTTTACAATTTAATTTCTAAAATGGATTAAGAAGTCATTATGCTTTCTAAAGAAGTCTCAAATCTGGCTTTATCCCCACATAAAAAAAGCAGAATGATGTGAGTGGAATCCGCCCAGGATGGTTTTAAATGTGGAAATTGTATTTATACAAGGGCATCAGGGAACCTCCGCAAGCTATTATAAGAGTCAGTGGTTTGCAAAGACTCTCTGTGTCCACTACTGTCTGACTCCCAAACTGTGAATTTGGGGCTTGGAAGCGTGGCGTGAGTCCTGCCCAGAGGGTATATAAGACTGCAGCTTTTACCGCCAGATGTTCTGGTCCAGCAATGACAAAACTGGTAGATGGACTATCCCTTGTAACCTTGGTAACAACACACACACATATGTACGTATATCTACGTCTGTAAGTCAATCTATCTATGCAACACTGGATGGAAATACTAGTACATCTTGTGACTTTGCAAAAGCTTATCGAAACAATGCCACAGCGAATGCATGTCATAATCAAAGCTAAAGGCGGTACAACGGAATTCTAGAGTGCATGACCTTTTATTTTGGTGGTGACTTTTGGAGGCCGGACAGTGTATATAAATATACCGGTCTGTAAAAGAAAATACAAACTGAATGGCTGCTATATCATCTATCATCATCTATATCAGACATATCTTTAGGGATTTAAGTCCAAACAGTAAATGGTGTTATACTTATATAGCGCTTTTCCACCTTTCAAGGCGCTCAAAGCGCTTTACACTGTATCGCCATCTACCAACTGGTGACGCAGCACCAGGAGCAATGTGAGGTTCAGTATCTTGCTCAAGGATACTTACGCGAGGTCATCAGGGCAGAGAATTGAACCCACAACCTCTGGGTTGGGGGACAACTACTTTACCACTAACCCACACCATCCCCCTTGCAAACAAATGTAGGCATACTAAGGAAATTGCTTTTGTTTCATACCAGAAAAAGGACATTTTCTTAAACCGATTTAATTAAAACAAAGTCTTTGTTACAGTTACATACAGCATGTTTTTCTTTAATATTCGATTTTGTGGTGTATGAAGGAAAATTCTTCAAAACACTGTATAAATACTTCTGGACCTTTACTGTATAAGCTTTAGTGACAATACAAGACCAATGCTAAAATACACACATGCATAAGTGTTCTATATCATCAGTTTAACCATAGTAAATATTTCAGTAAGTTGATTAGGGTTATTTATTCAGATTTTATACATTATTATTATTATCATTATTTTTAATTAAAAAAAAAAAACTCTCCAAATGGCACACCTAAAGTTGAAGCACTCCCTCTTGTTGTTAACAAAACCATCAGCTACTTCCTTGGGCACTACAAATTCCAGGGAAGAACTTGCTGGATCCTCGTTGTTGACAGAGTACACCTGAGGGATGCAGAAACCACAGCACAGTCAATCAAAATCCTGTGGGTTTGACCCAAAAATCAATGTATCATTTACAAAGAGGCCATTGGTGTGCAGGAAAAAAGGTGTTATTACTGCTTTGAGCATAATGCAAGCAGTGAGTGGTTAGTTACCATGTCAGTCTCACACTGTTCTGCTTATCTTTGGGATTCCGAATAGGAGTGGGAACCTCAGGGCACCTCACGATACGATACGATTCGCGATACAAGGCTCACGATAACGATTATCTCACGATATCACGATGCAGCGATTTTCGATATATTGGTCAGAAATTGGATACATGACATTCTACGATACAACTGTTGAAACGGGGGGAAAAAAAAGATATTTAAAAATAGAAAAAAATACTGTTTAAGTCATTTATTAAACAGTGACACCTTTTCTGTGCAACATTGCTGTAAAATATAAATCTACTGCAAACTGTGCCCCTGCACATATAGAGGAAACAAACCACAACCACTGATATCGCTTGGAAAGATCATGATGAATGGCACCCTTAATTTCTTTAAAGTTTTAAATCTTTTTTAAAAAATAAATAAATAAAAAGTGCCATAGGTGTCAGCAGTTGAGCTTGGAGTGGGGCAATGATAAAATTGGTGGGTCTTTTCTTCGTATATGACCTTATTTGCTTGGTTTGAGCACTTCCACTATCTGCTTCAGCATTTAAGATGCCAGACTTGCTCAGTCACAGTCTTCCTCACCTTAAAAACAACAAAATAAAACAAAAAATATTAGCTACTTCATAGCTTTTGAGTTAAAATCCTGATTTTCTTTTTTTGTGTTGGAAGTATCGAATTAAAAAAAAATATGAATTGAATGTATAGAAATTAAAAATGCAATAATTACCTATTTTTAATATGTAAGCAACATTAATTATCATGCACATCACTTTATATATCTTGGAACCTATTCAAACCATTTTTATAGCTTATTGTATCAAAATGACAGTAATAACAGTTTGTGTAGTAAACTAGATGGAAAGTGGTTCTCAAATAATATCAAATAAATCGGTAAATTCATGTGGGCTTGTTCGATATTCATTTTCATCCAGTTTAGGGTCCTGGTTTATTTTATATCATTCAACACCAAATGTCATCAAAATAATACATGTAAATTAAAAAGTCAATTACATTGCAAAACTTTCTTACCTCAAGTGATGAAAGCTAAGCTCACAAACTCCTGTGTCCACTACGTCACCAGCTACAAGTGAAACTTATTTTTCTAAGACAATTCTTGCATACAGCAAAGTCCTTGTTCACCTTACTTCCTTTCTTGTTGGTGTAAAATCTAAAGTGTGTCCCCATGTGTGATTTGTAGCAATATTTTGCTCATTTTTTCCTCCACCGTTCTCACGGAGCTTTTTTCTTTTTTCAACCTACTTGGAGCTACATTTCTTCTTCTCTAGACGACTTGTGCGCACTTTACCCTCACCGCCACTCCCGAGCGCCCCTAGTGGACCGCCAAGGAATTGCTCAACAAACATTGAGCAGTTGACAGCATCCTTACTCCATTGTATGGCCAATATGTTAAATAAAAGTATCGATACTTGGCGGGAGCATATCGATAACCGATCGGGTTGCAAAACATCGCGATATATCGCTGTATCGAGATATTGTCACACTCTTAATTCCGAATCTGGGCTTCTGTTTCTAGTCAGGAGCTTGCATTTTCTCCCAATGCTCATGTGGCATTTCTTTAGGGACCATTATGCAGAGTGGGAAATTGAAATACTTTAAAACTATCCACATGGAATAGATAAGTGACATCCAATTGACTGGGCACCAGTCCATGATGCACCCTAGCTCCAATCCAAAGGCAACTACCCTAGCTCCAATCCAAAGTCAGGTGCCATATGGGCGCAAGCGCTCCCACAATCCCAATAACATGCTGTATAAAGTGGAACAATCGCATATATTACATACATTACATTACATACATTATCGTCATTATGGAGATGGTGCCCTACAAGAAGTTAACGCCAAACCTTAAAATAAAACAGTCAGTATGCATGCCTCAAATGTTGTGTTTTGTATTGCGGTTACCGTCTGCCCCAAAAGGAAAAGCTGGAATCATATCATACGGAAGGCTATAGAATATAATTTAAGAGGTAATCATGGTTGTGTTGGGAAATGAGTGCAAGGTAGAACCGTGCTTACTAAGTCGTGCCTCAGGGGAGACAAGAAAAACTGTTGAACATTAAGCAAATACAGATTGAATTTGGGCACTGGATGTCATTGAAAGTGAGATCAGTTGGGTCAAGTTGAACACTCCTACTGTTTGTTTTTTATCTTCGACATATGTAGAGGCATATGTCCTCTAAAGACACTAATGACATTACAAGCCCAAAAGGGTTTAGGCAGACAAATAGATGCAACCTTAATTATATTATTGCCGCCCTTGTGTTTTTGCCTAGTCATGGACGTGCAGAATGTGAAAAGATGTGGCTGCAGACATTTCATTGTGTTCAATATTGTTTTTGCAAGCTAAACGACCACAGAAACCATCTGTGTAATTTGATTATTCTTTCCATCAATTGTTGGGTTCAGACAATAAACTGGATTTTAGGGGGTGAATTCTTTGCCAGGGTTTTCTGTTGCAGAGCTGCAATCCAATGTAATGGATCTATACTACCAGGTAAATGTTAGCTTGCATAACATACAAGCAAAGAATGATTCATAATTTGGTGTGTGAATATTATGCGGAGGCTCTGCTAAAAAAATAACATTTCCATTTTCTCTGGTGCATTCATGAATTTGCTCTGGCAGCTACAGCACCATCCCACAAAAAGAAACATGCACGGAACGGAACATATCCGCTCATAAATATAAATTAATCAGTAAAAGCGCTGTGGGCGTTTAGTGCACAAAATAGCAGGCTGGATTAAATGTTTTATGGAATTATTAACTATTGAATTAAAAACAACAATAAACAGTCCCGATGCAATAGCAGGAAAGTAAGCTTATTAAAACTTTAAAATATATCATTTATGTGTAGTTATTATTTGGACACTCTTAAACATGCACGCTGGATTGTCACGTACGTGAATGAACATGTTTTGTATGCTAATAAGCTAAATATTCATGCGTGTCAACTCACCGCGGTATTTTTCTTGTTCGGTTTTACACGAGCGTATATCTGAATCGTCTGTTTTACCATTTTGTTTCTCTAAACGCTAACTATTTATTTTCCGGTCTTGGATGCTGGCTGCAGAGCTTGCTAGCCAAAGTTGGCGGGTTAGTGTTGTTTGTTAAAATTGGTTGCCAGGCGACCAGAGCCCACTGGGAGTTGTCCAAAGATCGTATATCATTTAAAGATGATTTCTCTCGGAGGGAAACAAAAGGTGTAGATAAAGTCTGCCCGTCAATCCCACCAGTTTCACTCAAAGAAAAAAACTGTGAATTATTCATGTGATTGTGTAGTTTAATATTTATCATCCTTTTCCATGCTTTTTCTGACTCAAACCTTCAGGATAACCCAGTTAATAATTGTAAATGAGAAATAAAGCTTACATACATACATACATACATACATACATACATACATACAGTGCCTTGCAAAAGTATTCGGCCCCCTTGAATCTTGCAACCTTTCGCCACATTTCAGGCTTCAAACATAAAGATATGAAATTTAATTTTTTTGTCAAGAATCAACAACAAGTGGGACACAATCGTGAAGTGGAACAACATTTATTGGATAATTTAAACTTTTTTAACAAATAAAAAACTGAAAAGTGGGGCGTGCAATATTATTTGGCCCCTTTACTTTCAGTGCAGCAAACTCACTCCAGAAGTTCAGTGAGGATCTCTGAATGATCCAATGTTGTCCTAAATGACCGATGATGATAAATAGAATCCACCTGTGTGTAATCAAGTCTCCGTATAAATGCACCTGCTCTGTGATAGTCTCAGGGTTCTGTTTAAAGTGCAGAGAGCATTATGAAAACCAAGGAACACACCAGGCAGGTCCGAGATACTGTTGTGGAGAAGTTTAAAGCCGGATTTGGATACAAAAAGATTTCCCAAGCTTTAAACATCTCAAGGAGCACTGTGCAAGCCATCATATTGAAATGGAAGGAGCATCAGACCACTGCAAATCTACCAAGACCTGGCTGTCCGTCCAAACTTTCTTCTCAAACAAGAAGAAAACTGATCAGAGATGCAGCCAAGAGGCCCATGATCACTCTGGATGAACTGCAGAGATCTACAGCTGAGGTGGGAGAGTCTGTCCATAGGACAACAATCAGTCGTACACTGCACAAATCTGGCCTTTATGGAAGAGTGGCAAGAAGAAAGCCATTTCTCAAAGATATCCATAAAAAGTCTTGTTTAAAGTTTGCCACAAGCCACCTGGGAGACACACCAAACATGTGGAAGAAGGTGCTCTGGTCAGATGAAACCAAAATTGAACTTTTTGGCCACAATGCAAAACGATATGTTTGGCGTAAAAGCAACACAGCTCATCACCCTGAACACACCATCCCCACTGTCAAACATGGTGGTGGCAGCATCATGGTTTGGGCCTGTTTTTCTTCAGCAGGGACAAGGAAGATGGTTAAAATTGATGGGAAGATGGATGCAGCCAAATACAGGAACATTCTGGAAGAAAACCTGTTGGTATCTGCACGAGACCTGAGACTGGGACGGAGATTTATCTTCCAACAGGACAATGATCCAAAACATAAAGCCAAATCTACAATGGAATGGTTCAAAAATGAACGTATCCAGGTGTTAGAATGGCCAAGTCAAAGTCCAGACCTGAATCCAATCGAGAATCTGTGGAATGAGCTGAAGACTGCTGTTCACAAACACTCTCCATCCAACCTCACTGAGCTCGAGCTGTTTTGCAAGGAAGAATGGGCAATAATGTCAGTCTCTCGATGTGCAAAACTGATAGAAACATACCCCAAGCGACTTGCAGCTGTAATTGGAGCAAAAGGTGGCGCTACAAAGTATTAACGCAAGGGGGCCGAATAATATTGCACGCCCCACTTTTCAGTTTTTTATTTTTTAAAAAAGTTTAAATTATCCAATAAATTTTGTTCCACTTCACGATTGTGTCCAACTTGTTGTTGATTCTTGACAAAAAATTAAAATTTTATATCTTTATGTTTGAATCCTGAAATGTGGCGAAAGGTTGCAAGGTTCAAGGGGGCCGAATACTTTTGCAAGGCACTGTACCTACCAAGGGCGAAGGTTTGGTCTCAACATATTGGTAGGGATGATATAATAGCATAACTGCATGTACACTTTTTGCCTGGGACGGGACATTAGTAAGACCAAACAGATTGGGTGAACGGGGGTCAGGGCAATATTTCTCACAAATGTTATGTGTATGTTGTGTATGATCAACATACAGTATGAGGTTATGCAGCACCCCTCTCTAAGCAGCTTCTTGCTAATGTTTTTCAACTTCTATAGTTTCCAGCAGAGTTTACTTCATTTCTCACAGTTTAATAAATGTTAACAGCTGAAAACACAAACAGAAGGACACTTCTCTCTAAGCGGCTTCTTACTCAAGTTTTGCAGGTTAGCAAGTTCACACAGTTTAATGTTATGCTAACTCCGATGCAGGTCAGACTTTTAGTAGCAAAATTGGTGGTGTGTTTCCCACCTCCACAACATTGGTGTATTTTTAAATTTATAAATAAACTTACAGTGGCTGCTGCTGGCCAAAAAAAAAAAAAAAAAAACTTGCTTAAAAGTTGGTGGGGACAATTTGAGCATCCTGAAAAGTTAGTAGTGTTATGTCCCAACCTTCCCTATGCAAACATATGCCCTTGATACATACATACTTACATACATACAGTTGTGGTCAAAAGTTTACATACACTTGTGAAGAACATAATGTCATGGCTCTCTTGAGTTTCCATTTATTTCTACAACTCTGATTTTTCTCTGATAGAGTGATTGGAACAGATACTTCTTTGTCACAAAAAACATTCATGAAGTTTGGTTCTTTTATGACTTTATTATGGGTTTACGGAAAAAGTGATCAAATCTGCTGGGTCAAAAATATACATACATGGATCTGAAAAAGCGAATCACTGACTTGAACAAGTCAGGAAAGTCACTTGGAGCCATTTCAGAGCAGCCGAAGGTCCCAAGAGCAACAGTGCAAGCAATTGTTTGTAAGTATAAAGTGCATGGCACTGTTTTGTCACTGCCACGATCAGGAAGAAAACGCAAGCTATCACCTGCTGCTGAGAGAAAATTGGTCAGGAGGGTGAAGATTCAACCGAGAATCACCATAAAGCAGATCTGCTAAGAATTAGAAGCTGCTGGAACACAGGTGTCAGTGTCCACAGTCAAGCGTGTTTTGCATCTCCATGGACTGAGAGGCTGCCGTGCAAGAAGGAAGCCCTTGCTCCAAAAGCGGCACCTTAAGGCTCGACTGAAGTTTGCTGCTGATCACATGGACAAAGATAAGACCTTCTGGAGGAAAGTTCTGTGGTCAGACGAAACAAAAATCGAGCTGTTTGGCCACAATGCCCAGCAATATGTTTGGAGGAGAAAAGGTGAGGCCTTTAACCCCAAGTACACCATGCCTACCGTCAACCACGGTGGTGGTAGTATTATGCTGTGGGGCTGTTTCGCTGCCAATGGAACTGGTGCTTTACAGAGAGTAAATGGGATAATGAAGAAGGAGGATTACCTTCAAATTCTTCAAGATAACCTAACATCATCAGCCCGAAGATTGGGTCTTGGGCGCAGTTGGCTGTTCCAACAGGACAATGACTTCAAACACACATCAAAAGTGGTAATGGAATGGCTAAATCAGGCTAGAATTAAGGTTTTCGAATGGCCTTCCCAAAGTCCTGACTTAAACCCCATTGAGAACATGTGGACAATGCTGAAGAAACAAATCCATGTCAGAAAGCCATCAAATTTAACTGAACTGCACCAATTCTGTCAAGAGGAGTGGTCAAAGATTCAACCAGAAGCTTGCCAGAAGCTTGTGGATGGCTACCAAAAGCGCCTAATTGAAGTGAAAATGGCCAAGGGACATGTTACCAAATATTAACGCTGCTGTATGTGTGTTTTTGACCCAGCAGATTTGATCACTTTTTTCTGTTCACCCATAATAAAGTCATAAAAGAACCAAACTTCATGAATGCTTTTTGTGACAAAGTATCTTTTTCAATCACTCTATCAGAGAAAAATCAGAGTTGTAGAAATAACTGGAAACTCAAGAGAGCCATGACATTATGTTCTTCACAAGTGTATGTAAACTTTTGACCACAACTGTACATACATACATACATACATACATACATACATACATACATACATACATACATACATACAGTACATACATACAGTACATACATACAGTACATACATACATACAAACAGACAGACACTGACAGAGACGGACGGACGGACGGACAGACATACCTGGCTACTGCAAGTCACTCATATTGCAAATACTGTATGTGCAACCACAGCTGTAACCCTTTGCATCTATCGGTACTTAAGAGTTAAGGAAAAAAAAAAAAAAAGAATAAATCAGTAGACAACAACAGCAACCTTTAGTGTCACTTTAAATTTCACTAAAATTTGAAGAATAGCTAATTACATATTGCTTTGCTTTCATGGATGCAGATGAGCTGAATCACTGATGGTGTAGTCAGTGGTACATACTGTATGCCTTTGGCCTGAGGTTAGCTGGGATTGGCTCCAGCACCCCGCGACCCAAACAACTTGTCAGTGACAAGGAAAAGCGGTGTTAGAAATGGATGGATGGATGGATGGATGGACGGATGGATGGACGGACGGACGGATGGATGGAGACGTCGTCTCCTGACTTTAATGACTTGACATGTGCCTTCCCTCTGGTTCTCCATATTTCAACTATCCTGCCAAAGTGCAGGGTAGAGGGTTTGTGTCACGCTGTTTCTGCTATTTCACCTGAGCCCTGGATGACTGCCAAATATCACTAAGTAGGGGGCCTTCTTCTCATTTCACCAGGCAATGAACGTGGAAGCGTATGTGGTTTCTATTTGGCGCCACTGCAGTCTTTGGTGTTCCAAGAATATTGCATGCTTCTCGTGGCAATGTATGAATGTCTTGTGTTTTATTACTCATGGGTGTCAACACATTTAGACACATTGAAAAAGTTTGTGGTCCTCTATGTAATTCAAATGACCCTTTAATTTACAACACAAACACAATCATAATTTATGATAAGTACAAAGTGTTAACATACAAATGATTATATTAAGCAACTCAAAAATCGCCCACAAACGGATAAATATTGCTGAAAGGACAGTGCAGATAACCAGAGGGACAGAATGCATTTGACAATGGTGATACACACAGCGCTGCATTCCTTCATGCTGGACTTTTGTTTTTGGGGATACTTTGTATTATGCGAGAGACAATGACTCTATGAGGAGACAGTGTACCCTTTCAGTTGACTATTGCTGACTTGTTGGTGATCACATACAGATGACTGGACAGCTCTACAAAAGATGAGGTCCTGGAATCCAGGGCTAGCAAAGTGACCTGAAAAAGGAATTTTTTACCTGTTTACACTAAAAAGTAAAATAATAATGTATGTGACCTTAGTTGCCATTTTAGAATGATGACTGGCTGTCAGCTGCTTGTCTGGGCAAGTTCAATAGCAATTCTTTATCAAGCTCGCACTTTAATTTTCTATCTGCAGCATTAACTTTGGCCACACTAAAAACCTAATGAAAATACACCACATAGTTTATATCTGCATGCTGCTTGTCGGTTTATTCAGTTTTGTTTTGTTAAGTGCTTGTTTTTGACCAGGAGTACTTTTGGTTTGTAGTCAATAAACTCGTAGAGTAACACATGTAATCCACTAAAATTTTAGCATCTTCCAGAGTTGTTGGTGACAACTCTGTATTTCTGCTGCAGCTCAAAACTAGAGGCAAAACCGGTTGGATGATTTTGAAGTCAAAAAGCAAAAGAAAACTAAAGCTGTTTGGCACATATTATGCTAATAGTTTACATTACTATTACAGTTTATGTCTTTGGCCTTATAGTTTAATTGCCTAAATCATATTTCACTGATTTTGGAAAACAAGAAAAAACATATTTCTCTGAAAACTACCATAATTGGCTTTTTTTTTTTTTTTAATTGATATTGTTTTAGGTTTCTAAAAAGTGTTATGATTGCCCAAGGATATAAGCATAATGGCAGGATAATGCAGAATTGAAAGGAGCATAAAGTTAATCAGATATCACAATTTGGCCAAAAATGGTTTAGGCAATTATGCTAGGAGGCTAACAATATGTATGCCATTAATATGAGAATGTAAAAAAAATAAATACTAGGTAATGCAAAAATAATGGATTTTGCTTCCATTACTTAGAAATTGGTAAGTAGCATGACTGTTGGGCTTAATATACGAGTACACAAATAGCAAAATTGTATCCTGCTGAAATCTAAACTATCGTACACGACTTATGCCAATGTGATCACACAAAAGTGTTTGGAATGTTTCTTTTTTAATGGTACTTTAATACATTATTGATGGTAAGCACTGTTCCAATTGTTGTTTAAAAAAAAAAAAAAATCCATACAAAGGAATTAAATATCCTATCAAAAGCTTCTTAGCCAACATGTACTTTATGTTGTCACGATATCTGGGTTGAGTTTACAAAATAATGCTTTCTCAAAAAGTGACAGTGCCTTGAATAAAAGAGTGACCACATCCACTTTCTATAAAGCAATTATACAGAGTAGTCAGACATGCACAGGAAAAGCAGTAAACACAAACCATGGGCTGGGCTTGTTGGGAGAACCGTGAACTCTTATTTTAAATATCATCTGAAATAGCTGAGGTTTCACCCCGGGGGATAGAAAAGGAGGGAAAAAAACAGCAGACAGCAAGATTTCTAAAGCGGGCAAGCAACTGTCAACTCTGCATGGATGATGCACATTTGAACTTTTTTTTTGCAAAATTAATCATCTAGGTTTATTTTTTTCAATCTCAACTTCACGTCTACATTTTTGTGGTGACAATATAGGAATATCCAACGTCAATACCACGTAAGGTACTGTACGTAAAGGTAACCAAGGATTTATATGCACTTAAGCGCACAGGCACACATTCCCTTTCATGCATAGGCATCCTTCAAATATTTACACAGCACAGATCAAAACAAGATTCCGCAATGGCTATTGTTGTCATTTGTATAAAATATTTGTATTCTAGGCACAAAGTATTTAAAGCCCTTTACCACTGTTCCCTGATTGACCTTCTAATACATCAGTACTTCTCAAATAGTGGGGCGCGCCCCCCTGGGGGGGCGCAGAGCAATGCCAGAGGGGGCGCATGTGACCTCGGGGAACATGTTTTTTTTTTTTTTTTGTTGCCGTACTGGAATAAAGTGTACTTGCACATCCACTCAGTAGGTGGCAGTGGCGCTCTCATTTTCAGAGTGCGCGCAGTATTTTTGAACTAAGGAAGAGCACTCAGCACACACAGACAACAGATATGAAGAGCAGTGTGCCACCGCCGTTTTCGAAAGCCGTTTTCCGACCGGACTTACTCACGCAGCGACCCACTGTCTTGTCCGGTTCTCACGTCGCCGCCCGAGAAGTGCCATTTTCGGCTTGGGATCGTCACGACGACTGCCCTCACCTACGGTTCTACCTCAGCCGCCGTGAATGCGCTTTTTTCGTGCCGTTTGCCTTTTAGCTTTGACTTTTAATACAGTGGGTGATGATGAAAGACTACTGTTTACTGTGTCTAAAAATAATTATAGCAGACAGCAAGAAGCCAAATCAATTAAGACGCCACTTAAAGACATTAGACCCCAATCTCATTGTTAAGCCGCTTGATTTTTTCAGTGAAAACGTGCCGAATATTGCCAACAATCGTCCTGCTTTGTCAGTGTTATATCAGTAAGCCAGTGAGCATTGTTAGCATGCTAATTGCAAAATAACTCCACACCATTGCAAAGGAGGTAAATACTGTGAGCAGCAAAAATAAAAACTGTCCTGTCCAAGGACACTTTTTTTCCCACTTTCATTCAGATTTGTTTTTTCGGTCAAATTTTTTGGCACATTGTCCTCATGAGTGAATGTTTCTAATCAATTTTAATTTGGTATTATTTACTGATTTTATTACATTTTATTTTTCTGTATCAAATGGTCAAAAATATACCTTGAGTGTATTTTTTAGTTTGGATGTGACTTTTTTTTTTTTAAATTCAGGCAAATTGATGCACGTCAAGTATTCTCTGTTACAAACAAAACAATGTTAATAAAGTTATACTTTATTATAAGTTGATCTATGTTACTTTTTTTTCTTTATTAGAAAAAAAGGACACAATGTTAGGCAGATGCGTATTTATAATAGTAATTTTATAGACAAATGATACCATTTACAGTGGCGGCAGAGAGTTTGGGGGGGCGCGAAACATTTACGTCTTCCTTGGGGGGGCGTGACAGAAAATAATTGAGAAGCACTGTAATACATTAAGGCAAATGGGGGTTTAGTCTTCTACACTATCATTCAACACATTTGTCAGAAAAGAATCGGACTGACAGTTAAACTCAAAGGCATGTCCCAAGTACGTTGAACATAGTCTAATTGTGATGTTTGCCCAAAAAAATCTGCTACTGTCAGTGTCAGTCGGTAGAGATCACGTATAAAACCAGATTATAAAATTTCCCAAAACTATTTGTATGTAATTTTAGTCACCTCTTGAAGTTGAGAGAAATAGACAAATGGAGAGGATCAGTCATGAACACTGCTTGCCACGGCTTGTTTATTCAGCACAAACTGTGGTTTGCTGACTGTGTCCATGTAGTGTGTGATTGCTTCCAATATATTTATATAGGCGTGTACTGTAAATTTGAACATACTTGTGGGTGTGCACCACACAGTCACTCTGCCGAACAACAAACATTAGACCCCTTCTGGCTAATCAATCCATTCTAAAGGCATCTTGTTTTTTCCTGCAAACAGGGTGCTTTGGGTTTGGTTAGGACAATATTACAGAGAAGAGAAGCATACTGCCACTCCGGGACTTGGTATTCGGGGTTATACGCATAAGTGTGTGTGTATTTCTCTTCTCTTCCATCTTTGGCTGTGTTTGGCCACAGAGGTTTAGTGTGGGAGTGCCAAGATGCTCTTTGACTAAAAAGCATGATCAGATACAAGATTCATCTGCCATGGCACCATGCTGTGTAACCCAGTGTTCATTATATGGAACATAACATGATTTGGTGCTTGTAATATGTTAATAGCCTAGTCTTTCAAATAATCATTAACTGTTGAAGTACATCCAAGCATGGCTTCCTGTTGTCATTATCAAAATCTCATCAACGTTAATTAGGGCTGCTGTGCTTGATTTGAATTTGCATTGAGATAATCATACAATCATTGATCATAGACTCCCAGTTCAGAGGTACAGTGGGGCAAATAAGTATTTAGTCAACCACTAATAGTGCAAATTCTCCCACTTGAAAATATTAGCGAGGCCTGTAATTGTCAACGTGGGTAAACCTCAACCATGAGAGTGAGAATGTGGGGAAAAAAAACAGAAAATAACATTGTTTGATCTTTAAAGAATTTATTTGCAAACCATGGTGGAAAATAAGTATTTGGTCAATACCAAAAGTTCATCTCAATACTTTGTTATGTACCTTTGTTGGCAATAACGGAGGCCAAACGTTTTCTGTAACTCTTCACAAGCTTTTCACACACCGCTGCTGGTATTTTGGCCCATTCCTCCATGCAGATCTCCTCTAGAGCAGTGATGTTTTGAGGCTGTCGTTGGGCAACATGGACTTTCAACTCCCTCCACAGATTTTCTATGGGGTTGAGATCTGGAGACTGGCTAGGCCACTCCAGGACCTTGAAATGCTTCTTACAAAGCCACTCCTTTGTTGCCCTGGCTGTGTGTTTGGGATCATTGTCATGCTGAAAGACCCAGCCACGTCTCATCTTCAATGTCCTTGCTGATAGAAGATTTTCACTCTAAATCTCTCGATACATGGCCCCGTTCATTCTTTCCTTCACACAGATGCACACCCAAAGCATGATGTTTCCACCCCCATGCTTCACAGTGGGTATGGTGTTCTTCGGATGAAATTCAGTATTCTTTCTCCTCAAAACACGAGAACCTGTGTTTCTACCAAAAAAATCTATTTTGGTTTCATCTGACCATAACACATTCTCGCAGTCCTCTTCTGGATCATCCAAATGCTCTCTAGGGAGCTGCAGACGTGCCTGGACGTGTACTTTCTTCAGCAGGGGGACACGTCTGATAGTGCAGGATTTGAGTCCCTGGCGGCGCATTGTGTTACTGATAGTAGCCTTTCTTACTGTGGTCCCAGCTCTCTGTAGGTCATTCACTAGGTCCCCCTGTGTAGCGTGGTACTCCAGACTCACCGCTGTTCCAGCTATTGAGTCTGGCCACCATTAAGCAGATAAAATTTCCAGGGCGGAGCAAGCCACAGCAAACAGACAGCGGAGTGGACCAATCAGCGACGGGCGGGACGAGGTACTTGTGCGCGGAAGTAAACATACGAGGAGAGCGGAGTTTATTCAACATGGTTAGCGCGAGACAGACTGTTGTCAATGACTTGTGTCGATGTGTTTTTGGTAATTTAAAACTGATTTTACCGTGGATTGGAACATATTCTCGGCTATCCTGTTCACCATCCGTGTTGTTGTGGAGACGACTTCCGACGCGGAAGAGTGACGTTGCTCGTTAAGAACATATCACGCAAACAAACGAATCTGATTCGTCGATTGATTTAGTACTTGCTCGAGAGGCTGTTAATGGGCTGGGTCCCAGATTATACTCTCAGTGTTTGAAAAACACAGGGAGAACAGTCGGGCCGTGCCAGGCAACCCCTTGTGTGGTTCTGGGATTTTTGCTCGCCGTTCTTGTTATCATTTTGATGCCATGGGGTGAGATCTTGTATGGAGCCCCAGTTCAACGGAGATTATCAGTGGTCTTGTATTTGCCTGGCTCTGCCAGACTATTCTCCCTGTATTTTTCAAACACTGAGCGTATAGTCTGGGAACCAGCCCATTAACGGCCTCTCGAGCAGGTACAAAATCAATCGACAAATCAGATTCGTTTATTTGCGTGACGTGTTCTTAACGAGCAACGTCACTCTTGCGCGTCGAAAGTCGTCTCCGCAACAACACAGATGGTGAACGGGAGAGCCGAGAATATGTTCCAATCCACGGTAAAATCTGTTTTAAATTACCAAAAACACATTGACACGAGTCATTGACAACAGTCTGTCTCGCGCTAGCCATGTTGAATAAACTCCGCTCTCTTCGTATGTTTACTTCCGCACGCAAGTCCCTCGTCCTTCCCTCGTCATTTTACTAACGTGACGTCTGCCCGTCGCTGATTGGTCCACTCCGCTGTCTGTTTGCTGTGGCTTGCTCCGCCCTGGAAATTGTATCCGCGGGAATGGTGGCCAGACTCAATAGCTGGAACAGCGGTGAGTCTGGTGTACCAGGCAAGTCTTGTATGTCTTCCGTTTTCTAATCATTGCTTCCACAGTTGATGTCTTTACACCAAGCGTTTTACCTATTGCAGATTCAGTCTTCCCAGCCTGGTGCAGGTCTACAATTTTGTCTCTGGTGTCCTTCGACAGCTCTTTGGTCTTGGCCATAGTGGAGTTTGGAGTGTGACTGACTGTGGACAGGTGTCTTTTATACCGATAATGAGTTAAAACAGGTGCCATTAATACAGGTAACGAGTGGAGCCTCGTTAGACCTCGTTGGACCTCGTTAGACGAAATTAGACCTCTTTGACAGCCAGAAATCTTGCTTGTTTGAAGTTGACCAAATATTTTCCACTCTAATTTGGAAATAAATTCTTTAAAAATCAAACAATGTGATTTTCTGTTTTTGTTTTCCACATTCTGTCTCTCATGGTTGAGGTTTATCCATGTTGACAATTACAGGCCTCTCTAATCTTTTCAAGTAATAGAACTTTCACAATTGGTGTTTGACTAAATACTTATTTGCCCCACTGTAGTTGGTTCAAATTTGGGCTTTGGCCTTTGGATATTTGGATGTTCTTTCTGTTTCTTCATTTGTTTACGCGAGGTTTTCTGATTTCCCCCCACATTATAGAAGCGTGCAAATGTAGTAGATTGATGAACGACTCTAAGCTGTCTGCGCCTCTCATTTCCGCATGGAACGGGTCAAGCACAAACCAAGCTTTAGGCTACGTCCACAACAGGATGAATATGTGTTTAATTCATTCATTCCTCTTCCGTATTCCCACAAGGATGTAGGGGGTGCTGGAGCCTATTCCAGATAACTATGGGAAATAGGCTGGGTACACTCCAAACTGCTTCCAAGGCAATCGGATGATAAGTTTTTAAAAGTATGATCAATGAGCCAATACCCCATGTCATCCAAATTAACTTACTTTATATGCAGACGTTTTTACAACTCGTAAGTAACCATCTAATTTTAGGATCTCCAGATCCATCGTCTTGTATGGAAACATTTGTTAAGCGTTGATGAAAAGGAAGTGACGTCATGCACACGCCATTGCCAACTTGCAGATATAACCAATGAAGGCTGACGATACATACAGTACATATCATCTCTGCTCCTTTTACATGTTCAGACGTTTGTAAAGATTACACAGAATACATTCGGAGAAGGTGACATATAGTACGATGAAGGAAATTTTGAATGAACAACACCTTCAATATGTTAATGTTCTATTGTGATTTTGCAATACTTTGACAAGCAATGGTTATCAACATGAATAATCTAACAGTTGTTGTTTATGCTTGCTTTGTTCAACACAATGACTGTGAAGATTCGAAGATGCCACTAATGAACAGGCAATGGTTGCGGCTATACAGCTCGACCGATAAGTTCAGTCTTCAAGCAATAGTAGCAAGAATGGACAATGAGGGCGACAGCAAAACAGTGGGGGGTTTATGATCAGATTTCTTGACCCGTACGTCAATTGTGTTCATTAAGGTCTCTATACTAACTGTCTACTTTTGTCAAACACTAAATTAGCTTATGTCAAGAAGAAACCAAAATGCTGACTGTCCATCCGAAGTAGGCTACGGTAGCGACCGAATGGACTATTTAAGGCTGCACTGCACAGTTTTCTGGTCAGGAGCTGTGTCCAAGGGAATTCCTCAGGGCTTTGGTTATGTGTTATTCTCTGAGGCTTCTGCCCTCTGTTTTGCTTGCTGGGCCTGGCATATCAAACTTCAGTCTGCATTCCTCAGATACAGAGTAAAATTTTAGAGGTGACTAACGGGACAAGCCGAAAGAAAAAGAAGAGTGGGGATAAAGCAGCACAAGGCATGAGTTAGGTTTCATTTAGATGTGTTTTCCTGGTAAAGTGTTAGCTGTACCAGAAGAAGAACAAACCATTATATAAAAAATAACCCTGTGTTTTTCAATTATTTATTTTCTGAGCTCTATTTTGCTTTTAGTACAAGCAGGATATAATGCTGTTTTGATGCTGGCACTAATCCATAATGTCTCGGTTGTTCTTTCATGCAATCACATGAACCTTTCTAATTTAGAACCTTCGCATGGCAGCATTTTGTGACTTTTATTTTATTTGTGCTTGTCAGTGATATCGTTCATTGCTTTCTTTGGAGACTCTGTGGTACCTTAAATGAGAAAAACTCATTAATTTCCTTTCACAACTTATTGCATAAAGGCATGTGCAATGAGTCCATTTATGTTGTAAAAGTGACTCAATCCTCAATTTTTCACAGCATCTCACTTTATTGGATATTTTCAGTGGGACATGATTTTCTAGGTTATCATTGTATAACAGGCATTATGTCAAGACTTACTCAACAAGTACCTTCCTTCAAAACACGTTTACTTGAGTAACATTTTGTGAAAAATGAATAGTTTTACTTAGCCCAGACTAACTTGAGTAGATGTGTGCAGAAGAAACGCTACTCTTACTCCGCTACTTTGGGCTCGTTACATTTTTATTTTTTATTCTACATATTAGATTTTACTCTTTTTTTTTGCCAGCAATGCCAACAGTAGCCCTACCAATTTCATCAATGACACGTCACAACAATAATCACATGACTCCATTATACCAATCAGACTCAAGCTTGCGGTTGTATGATCACGCCGGCCTGTTCGATCACGTGGCTTCTTTAAAGCACTGCAAAAAGTTAAGTATTTGACAAGTGCACTGCCCTCATCATGACTCGAAAGCGCAAACTTGAACCTTTCTCCCAGTTTTTATGTAGCACCGATTGATCATGGAAAACCGGAGATATGATCCTTTTAATTTCTTAATAGGAGCTAGTCACTATTCAAACTAGGAACTATTTTCTCAACTAGAGGCCACTCATGCTCTTTGGACGAAAGATTCAGTTCTATACATTTTTCCTCTCTCGCCAGAATCAATTTTATTTCATTTTTTTTGTATTTCTTTTGTTTAATGCGGTTATGTAATAGGTTATAGTAAAGTATTATAATAACATTTCATACAGATAACGTTGTGCTGAGAAAAAAATACAATTCTTAAAAAAAAAAAAAAAAAATTAAATCAAACATCGTAAGCAGTTACTCACAATATTACTCATTACTTGGGTATTCTTTTCACCCTATTCTTTTTTACTTTACTTGAGTACATTGAGTAATAATATTTTAGAGTAACGCAACTATTACTTGAGTCAAATTTTTGGCTAATCTACCCACTTCTGCAAAACACTGCAACAATATTTTTATACCTTTGGAATGCAACTAAGGTAGAATTGGATGTCAATTTTAAAGTGCGTATGACAGCAAAAAGCATGTTTATTTCATATTTCACGTGGTGTTTTGTGCTCCTGAATGAAATGGACCGCTTGGATGTGTGTGGAAGTGATCGTTTTATATATTCCCACGCCATGAAAATGAGTGACTTCCGGCTTCAGTCTTTAGGACGAAAGCGAATGTGACGTCACCCGGGTCAGCATCTCACAATACAGCATTGCTTTATAACATGCAGATGAACTGCGGATTCAGCTGATTTTGCGGATTAATTTGTTTATTTTTTTGCATCACGCCAGCTTAATGGCTGCAGAAAATTGTTACCGCACTAGGGAGAGGCATGTGAGCCTTTTTGTGTTTCAAAAGGTTCCCGTTCACCGTGGATATTGGCCAAAACAAGCCCTACTATTGCGGGACCATTGGACTTACGAGGAAGTGAATAAACATCGTATTTTGCATTATGTCAAATACTAGGATCATGGCACACATTTTAATACAGGGGTGGCTTGCATTTTGTGGCTGATTGTCAACAGAATATGCCATTCGACCGACGAGCAGCCCCTAGACGAACACCACACCCCCCACCACCACCACCCTCGCCGGGAGAGCGCTATACTCGGCTTATTGCCCTCTTCGTGTGCCCGGTGTTCCGTCAAATTTTCAACCCCATCAGAAATTTTAACTTTGTGTTAAAAATGACCGCGAATACAGCGATTACAAAGTAAACACAACAAACTTTCTATAAATAAACGACTATTTACTTATGTTTCATCATGGACGAACATGTACGTACAAAAGTTCTCCTCAGAAACATGCTGCCGTGTTAGCTGCAAAACAGCTGCACGCCGGTCTCTCGTTACGTCTTCGCTGTGTAGTAAATCATTATTTCTCGCCATATTCGTGTTGACCATGTGGCAGTTACGCGCTCCTCTGACGTCAGCCAGTTTGTCCGGCGGTACTCTCCAGCTGCTTCCCCGGCGAGCTCTCCTGTCGGTAGCAGGGTAACTTGCTCGCTGCTGGGCGGGTTACTGATCGGCGAAGACAATCGACAACCCCGCCATTGTGTGACATGATCCAAGCTAGTTTTGTGTGATTTTGTGCTTCGAAAAGCAAAAATAAGACTTTGAGACATCACTTCGTTCGGGTTAGCATGTCGGCTAGCTGTCACGCCTCTTGGTTTTTTTACATTCTCCGAAGTCGGGGCAGAGAAATGACAAATGCCTGACTAATTACGGTGGCATAAAATATTGTTCGGGAGGCGCGACAGTAAAGTTTAAGTCGACAGTTTTGACCATTATGGAGTAATTTTGCCATGTCGTACTAAATAAATGCATTTTTATTATTTCATTATCCATTTAGCACAAGACTGCTATTTGTCATGAACATACCATTTATCTAGCAAATGGGGGAAAATACTTAGATAAAAAGAATATCCTGTAAAAATATTGAAGTAGAGAGACTGAAACAATAACATTTTGCGGCTCTCTTCGTCGCATTTTCCTCGTTATGAATAATTACCCCTCAATGGGTTGAATTGAAAATCAGATGAAACCCTGACCTTGCCGACGTCATCCTCCTGTTGGGGATGCTAGAGCCCTATAATGGTAGGTGTGGCTAAACAGCGGATTAAAAGACTAATTTCTCGTCATCTGCGCTTTGCCAGATTGTTGTATATAGTCAAATCGTCTCAAAATATGATTGTAATTCACATAATAAGGCTACTTAAGACTTTTTTTTATCCTGTCGTACGCACTTTAAAGATTGTATATGCACAGCCTTTGTTTGACAAGCCCGATGTAAGCCACACCTCCAACGACAATAAATACATACTGATATATTTGACACAAGTACAAAGTAGGTCGCATCATTGTCCATTTTAAAACCAATTTAGAAACTTTTATTGCCTGGCATCCAAACCAGTATGAGACTCCAATCTTTTATTGTTTTGCGCAACACTTTGAGCCAGCATTTATTGTTTTAAAGTGCTTTATAAATAAAGTTGAGTTTAGATGTGGGACAGGAGCGAAAGTAATGGTAATTTCCACGTAAGCCTTTGTAGCAATGAAAAAGTAACATAAGACGATTTGGAGTAATGGAGCAAAAATAAATGGATATGAAATGAGAGACAGGGTTGAAAGAGGACAAGATAAATATTTGCAGCTGTAATGACACACTCAAACCCTAACCGGCCTTGTCTATAATAAATCCACTTTTCCCACATTTTCCGTCACAAAACCACCAAATGCCGGCAACTTTTGTGCTTCCTGACGTGAGCCAGCTCCAGGTGATGGTTCAGCACATAAACAGTCTTACGTAACAACTGAGGAAATGCTTGGAAGGAATTTAAAGTAGGCTATTGTAGGCTGGTCAACTCATTGCTTTTTCAGAGGATGGTTGGGTCCAAATTCCTTGTTACCGTAGTATATACTGTATGTGCATGTGCAATGGATTACAGGTCTATCTCACTATTCCACACAAATTAATTCTCGTTTGATGTTCGGGTCTGTGGGACCCGTTTTTCCGGAAACTGACCAGGACCACGAAGCTACATAAGGGTTTAGCACAATATGTTAGTGTTAACCCTGGTAAACCCTGAACATTATGGTTGACAAAAAGACGACTAATACAACAAAATGAGTGCTAGCATGACAAAAAAAAAAAAGTGGCCTTGAAAGCATTTCCAATGCAGTTAATGTTCTGTCTGTTCCAGCTGACGTGATGTCTCAGTGTATCAACTTGTTGTGCTAATAGAAACTGGAACAGTACAGTACATTGGGATATTTGAGCATCCACATATTGATCACTTGCCATGTGTCACAATAAATTAGGCCACAGTGAAGTGATGGCTGAGTGCATACGAGAATGTTCCTCTTCCTCTTGTTTTTCAGCCACCCTTGGGGCAACGTCACGTTGTTTTCTGACTGTAATTGGAATTTTGAAAACATGTACACACTTAAAAATATCGCCACATAGCTTCATTTGACCTTAAAACTATAATTTTTAAAAATAATTTTGTTGTATTGGTGTAGTGCTTTAAATAAAAATATTGATGATTTGTATTTTACAAGACCTTTAAATTTTAACAGTTTAGATTGAGTAAATAAATTATCGGTGTGATCTAAAAAACCCACTTTGTGTATAATCCGAATTGCTCGTTTCCCCATACTTTGACCCAATATGAAAAGTATGGAAGTACCAAAGTGCATTATGAAATACAAAGTGCATTTACATCAAGGTATTG
This sequence comes from Corythoichthys intestinalis, assembly GCF_030265065.1. Classification (NCBI taxonomy): domain Eukaryota; kingdom Metazoa; phylum Chordata; class Actinopteri; order Syngnathiformes; family Syngnathidae; genus Corythoichthys; species Corythoichthys intestinalis. The sequence continues at coordinate 22,092,086 of NC_080409.1, forward strand.
TTTTGCTTTATTTATGATTGACAGACATTTGGAGATTTTGTTTTTCGTGTATCTGATATGGGGTTTCCATGACAACCTGTTATCAATTATAACACCAAGAAATGTTGCTTCATTTACATTTTCAATTGGTAGAGCTTCAATAGTTATTTGCAATTCAGGATTAGCTATTAGATTACCAAACAATATTGCCTTTGTTGTCTTAATATTTAGGGATAATTTATGTGTATCCAACCACTTCTTTATGGCTTTTAGTTCCTTATTCACGGTCGCTACAAGCTCGCTATAATTATCACTACTATAGAATATGTTGGTGTCGTCAGCAAATAAAATAAGTTTTAATGCATTGGATACGTGGAAAATATCATTTATATACAGGGGTGAAAGTGGGCCAGAACGGTCAGGAACGCAGTTCCGGTATAAGATTCAGGGCCGGAATGCTGTTCCGATACACAGTGCTTTGATTCTGAAAACATGACGGCAGCTGTCAAAACGTTATGTTTGAAAAAAATAATAAAAATGCTAAGCTTCCACACATGCATTTCATCTCCAAGAAGAAAAAAATCTGCCAACTTCAGATTTACATACACAAGTGTTAACAACAAGCATAATAAAGTGCTTGTGTAGCGTAATCCGTTTCCACCAATATTTATTATTTATTTTATTTCACGGATGGCATGGAGGTTTCCCCAGCTGCTGCAGTTATCTGAGTCTGACGATGATGAGTCACGTCAATGTGCGAATGCACGCAACAAAGCAAAAGGACTGGACTCATTTATCCATTCAATTGGCTGACATACTGACATGTGATCAGAGGAGATAGTTAGCTCTGATTGGTTCAGATGTGGATGTTTTCTGGAACAGCAAAAAAAAAAAAAAAAAAAGGTTGTTGAATTGATTCGACAAAAAAAGGGCAATGCAACATAATATGGATCAAATCTTTAAATGCAAGGAAAGAGTTGAGGAGGTTTATTTATAATATTTAGTTTTATTTGCTCTAATGGGAAGGTTCAGAACACCTTAGCTGTCAATGTTCACTTTGGACTTATATTTGTTCATTTAAATTAGGCTACTTATTCATTTCCTTATGATTTAAAAAAGTCAATGTTTGCGCGATCTTCAAAATATGTTCCATTTCACTCTCCATAATATGTAATTTGTACTTATTTTTCTGAATGTATGCTACTTATATCTTATTTAAAAAATGTAAACATTTCCTTTTTTTAACTTAAATTTTAATATACATCCTATGTTCTTAAGTAGTTAAAACTGAGATTGGCAATTAGTATGTGAGGAAATGAGGGAAAAGAAAAATTAGGAGATGGAGGTTGGGGGTATTGCTGTTTTTGTTAACTTGTATTTTGCAAATCATTGAAAAAATACAATCTTGAATGAAACTCAGTTTATGTAGGTGTTATAGAAATAACTGTGCCAAAACAGTTTTCTTTGCATTTCAGTAGTTTTAGGAGGTTTGCCCCACCCCTGCCCCCCCAAAAAGAAAAACAAATAAATAAATAAAATTTCTGACTTCTTGGCGACCTTCACGTCGGGGAGTTCCGGCAAGAAATTCTAGCCACTTTCACCCCTGTTTGTATACACAATGAACAGTTTTGGTCCCAACACAGACCCTTGAGGGCCTCCACAGATAATCTGAGGTGTGCCAGATACTGTATGTTCTCGCCCATCTTAATATATTTTACACTTTCTGTTAAGTAGCTTTTCACCCAGTCCCCAGCCACACCCTTAATTCCATATTTTTCCAGCTTATTTAGTAGAATTGAATGATTTATCGTATCAAATGCCTTTTTAAGATCAATAAAAACATCAATGGCATGTTTTTTTCTTGTCTCTTGCAGTCGTGATTTCTTCAAGTGCATCAATTATTGCCATTGGTGTCGTTCTATTGGCTCTGAAACCATATTGTCCTTCAATTATTATCTGATGTTTTTCAAGAAACTTTTCAAACCTGAAATTGAACAGTTTCTCCCAAATTTTTGAAAACTGGGGAAACAGAGAAATTGGTCAGTAATTGGAAAAACAATGCTTGTTTTCATCTTTGAATAATGGGATTACTTTAGCAATTTTCATCTTTGCAGGAAAACAACCAGTTTGGAATGATAAATTGTATATATATGTTAGGGGTTTTGCGATGTTTAAAATAACTTTTTTAACCAAATTTATATTGATATCATGGTAGTCAGTAGACATCTTACTTTTACATTTAAGTACAGTATTTATTACTTCTTGTTCATTTGTTGCTGAAAGGAAAAAAGAACATGGATTTTGCATAATATTTGAGAAGTGTTTGTCAGATCAGTGTGAAAACTAATGTGCACATTTTACTTTAGTCATTGACCTTCACTTTTTCTACCTTCAGTTTACATAACATCAAAGAGAGGATACATAGAATAGATAAATCAGAGAGCAGATTACTCGGGACAAAATTAGCAGAGCATGCAGTTCCGGACAAAAGAGGGCCTCTGTGCTGTGTCAAAGAGCACAGCCGGGTCAGCTGTTCAGAGAATGTCGGGTGAGGAGAAACAAGATGCATTAAATAACAGGAAACAATTGAACTGGCGCTCTACACAACTGAGTAAGGTCTGGGCATAATTCTGGTATTATGTGGCAGAGGATCACTCCTGACACTGGAAACAAATTTGGGGAAAAAAAAAAAAATAATTCACTTAAGATCTAGGGATCATAAGTGTTCCTAACAAAGAGGCCACAAGTTAGGCTGACATTATCTGCCCTAATTTTGCCTGTTGCAGTTTTATCTTAAACATGTGTAGTTGATTATCTTTACTGCTTATCCTCATGAGAGTCATGCTGGAGCTCACTATGGGCAGAAAGTGAAGTACATACCATTCCCCCCCACCCCCCCCCCCCACCCCGATTAATATAAAAAAAATGAAAATTGTCCTAATTTTCTGAAATACAGCGTCTGACTACCAGCGCTGTGTGAATGAAATCAGTTTTTAGTGAAGAGCAAAACATTTTGCAAGACAAACATTTTGAAGTTAATATAATCACAAGGTATTTTGGGTTTCTATGAGATACTTTCTTATTAGCCGAAAATAGTGAAATGATGTGGTCAGAGCAATTAGCTTGATGACACCTTTTTTTTTTTTTTTTTTCAGATCCATTGTCTGGTGAAGCAATGCTATTTTATCCCGAGTTGAATTGAACAATTCAAAGCAATGAGTCCTACTAGACCGAAATGTGAGCACTTATACCCCTTACATCTTGGGATCCAGCTAGTCTGCTCATAACAAGAGTCCATGTTGCCATAAATACTGTATTTCCCTCAGACATGGAAGACCCTTCCATCCAGAGCCCTGGATCACACCTTTTTTTTGTCGCTTTTTTCCAAATGAAATGCTAATTCTTCTCCCAATGAAGACGGTAAATCCACTGGTAGTCTTGTTTCGGCTAAAACTGTGAACCTTCACACTAGGATAAACGATTTACTGAAACTATAAATGAGCAACTAACAAAATAAAATAAACTTGCAAAAATATTAAGAAAATTATTGACCTTCTTTTTAGGCTTATGATCATAATTTCTGCCAGACAAAAAGCACTGAATGATAATGCGGTTGTAAAAAAATGTTTTGGAGATGAATTCCCACTTTTGTTTTTCAGAGCAAAAAAAGTTGCCTCTGGTTTTAATTGAGGCATCATCCGATAATAATTTCAGAATGCAGAATGACTCAAGGGGAAAAAAAACTCACCGCAGCAGATAGAGGATTGAAATTGCTTTTATATTTGTTAGCTAATCCACTGCAACGTGCCATTTTTAGCACATTAAATCTGCTGCATGCATACAGTAAATCAAAATACTCTATGTTTCGTTGTGTAAACCTGAGCAATGTATTTGATTATCATCCACACTACTTGAAAAAAATTTACTTTCGTGGTTATGGCTAAAATATGGTTGGGCTGCATCAAAAAGGGAATCTAGCGTAAAAATGGAGCCAAAAATATCACATGAGTGATAGTTTTGATGACCCCTGACAGTGAAAAAGCTGAAAGAAAGTTCTTCATAACATATTAATTTTACATTGTCATTTCCCCTTCTTTTGACATACTTAATATAAATTATACGTGCTTAGCAATATCTTTTTAAATAATAATTCTTTTAAAATCAATTTTTCCCCATGTGCTTTATGTGTTGTTTAAAAGATACTTTTTGTAATATGATTGATGAACAAGTACATGCAGTATAATCCAGTTAAAAAAAAAAAAAAAAAAAAAAATTAAATCACTGATCATGCAACAAAAGAAACCTGCAAGAAAAAAAAGTGCCTCAGTGCTTGATGAAAATCACATGAACAAGTGCATAGGTGGCAAGGTACCTTGCCATGTTGGTCATGGCCCAAAGTTATGTATATGGACGTTTGAGACATTAGAATGAGACATACTGAGTAGTTCAGGTGTCTTTTGACAACTTCTACGAATATGTCTCTAGACTCAAAACATTGGATAAAGTAAAATCTGAATCTTCGCTGAACGTGACCATATAGTTTCTATTCAAGGGAGAGTCATTATATAACAAAGGTTGTCTGGTACAGACTGGTAAGTACATCTCTATATGCCTTGTTTGAGTTGTTGAGTTGTTATTTACTTTCAATGGGTTAAATTTTAAATCAGATTTAAAAGAACATATTTGTGACAGATGTGGGAAAAGAGTTCACACTTTTGATACTACTTCTTCAAAGCAGTGGATGCTAAACAGTTGAATAATGTAATTTTCGGACTAAAAGGCGCACTTGACTAAAGGGCGTCACCCACCAAATTTGACACGAAAACGGCATTTTTTCATAGACAAACCGCACTGGACTATAAGTGGCAGCTGTCCTCACTGTATCATGGGATATTTACGCCAAAAGATATTAACCGGTACATCTTTATTTGACAGCAGCATCTTAAGACTGTCATAAGACAAAATGATCCGCCATGAAGCTTTAAACCAATTAGCAGCAAAGCTTCATTGCTTCAAGAAGCTTATCTTGGCCATAACTGCTCCCTAAGGGGAGACAGTCAACCCCTTCTGCCACCTGCTGTCAACACTGATGTCGTCCAACATGCCTCCTAGCATGCATTGCAGTGCTACAGATGTAAATAAGAATCGAATTTCATGTTCTGTGCTCATTATTTATTCAGTTACTTCTCCAGTTTTTTTTTCATTAATTGCTAGCTCTGGTATTTGTGAACACTTTATTTGACAGTGGTGCCATATACTGTAACTGTCATAGGGCCATCATAATTATGACATGACACTATCGTGAGCATTACTGAATGCTTATGACAGACGGCATTTTGTGTCATCCGGCAAATTATCTCACTTTTGAATGGACGTTAAGGATCTAAGCTGGACATAAATGGAGTTAGTGACATAATTTGCCAGGTGATACTTAATGACATCTGTCATAAGCATTCATTAATGCCCATGATAGTATCATGTCAAAAGTATGATGGTCTTATGGCAGTCTTATGACGCCGTTGTCAAATAAAGTGTTGCCTAGTTACCCAAATAAATCAACAAATAAGCCGCACTGGACTATTAGCCGCAAGATTCAAAATGAGGGGAAAAAAGTAGTAGCTCATAGTCCGAAAATTACAGTAGTTAAAAATGTTAGAACATAAAACATTGACCTTATGCTCCACTGTACTGTATTTTAGTGGTTTTGGTTTGAGTTGTGAGGTTTAAGCTTTAGCGACAGCGTCTCAAAACTGTCACCACTGCAAACATCTATCCATCCCATCCATTATCTACACCGCTTATCCTCATGAGGGTTGGGGGATGTACTGGAGCCTATCCCAGCTGACACTGCAAACATAATAACATAATTAGTTGGATTGACATGGCAGTAAAAGAGCAATAGGGTAACAGGTTTTCTAATCTTGTAAAACACTGCTCGAGTGTACCTTTCATCATTGTCATTTTTTAAAAACCAATGTACCCACACTGAATGCTACTTGATATTTGTTCATTTTTATGCCAAGATCCTCTCTGCATCATTGCAAATTTTAGCTTACTTATTGTACACCCTATACATGTACGTGTGTGGGCTTGCATACTTCATAGACACATAGACATAGCTGTGAAATCAGTTAGAAATCCTTCTATCCTTCCAGACACCCTTGAGATCAAAGGTGTTGACGAGACCTTTTCGCATGTTCGACCCTGTCAATTCATGGCACGTCTTCAAACACCTGGCTCCTGTCTAATACAGTAGAGGGAACTAACTAAATGTTATTCTTGGCTTTCTGTGCAGACTGAGTGAAAACGTGATCCAATCACAAATTATTTAAATGATTTCAGGTGACCTTGACTTCAGAGTTATGATACACCAACAACCTCATGAGAATATCAGGAGGATGTCTCTCTCTCTCTCAAGAGAAATAATAATAATCTAGCAGTCTTGCAGCATTTAAACTTCCATGGTGGTTTTGCCTGGTTCTATTTCTCATAGTTCCTCTGAGGTCAGCGTGAACCTGGAGTGACACAAGGGCGCTGACAGATTTCCCTGATTACTGACCTCACTGGAAAACCACTTAATATATAGTGGTGTCACTCCTCGGAAAATGCTCACGATGACATACAGGTTTAATTGAATAGTGTAATAATTTTTAGCTGCTCCAAACAATTAAAAAGTCAGGAAAAGTCTCATTTGTGCTAATAAGAAGGATGTCAGTGTATTTTCATGACAAAAACTTAAATTCCCTATAATCTCTTTGATGGATTATCCATTTGACCTCCACCTGGTTTTGTTAAATTAAAGAGAATTATACTTTCTTTTTCTTGGTTATCTTCAAAGGGCAAAATTATTGGCTTCATAATATGGGTCCCTGAGCAACCGTAGCACTGCCTGCTTGGTAACCTCACCCTGTCCAACCCTGTCCTTTCCTTTTTTTTTTTTAACCTGTCTTGTTCAGCTACTTTGACACAGAGAATAGGAATATGAGTGTCCTATTTGTCTGAAGTTTTAATGTATCACATGGGACTATGATACTTTCACCCGTAATGATTATTCATTGTGTTTTGTTTATTAGGAGAAAGCAGCGAACAGGAAGAGGTAATGGGGGGCAGAAAGAAAAATAGTTTAGAGGAGAGACAGAGCCAAAAGAGAAAAAGAAGAAAAAACAACAAGAAATACATTGAACGCCTACACTACCTATGAATATAGTGGTGCTATCGTTAGCTAATTGTAATACTCGTGGACACCATGTGGGGGGCTGAGGAGAAAGAAGGGGGGGGGGGGGTGAGTCAAAAAGAGATGTGATTAGGCAGGGTGGAGTGTTCACAAATCAGCAATGTGAGGTGTACAACCCAGTCATATATGAATAATGTTTAGATTCTATTCTATGCTGCCTGATCGCTAACACTGGATCCAACATTCTCTCCACTTGAGTGTGTCTAATTGCACCCAGTCATACGTGAATCCCATCAGATCGTCCTGCAGAGAAGTGGTAATGCTGCGCGGGGGCAACGATAGGGCCATGGCCCTCTCACAGCCAATTGGGGGGATGAACCAGCGTAGCTCCTCTTTCCTCCCACAGCTTCAGCAAAGGGAACGTCGCCATCCACCCCGGTACCCAGGGTGGTCCCCCAGACCTTCCACGCCACCATTAAGGATGCCTTCAATGCCTTCAAGGAAGGGATGATGGGACACGCCACCGTCCACTACCAACCAGCGACTGCCGCAACCCCCCAGCCGACACGGCACACCACAGGACCCCCACAGCCCACTGGGCCTGGGGCGGGACAGGCTCCCCACCCAGAATGGGCGACACCCCGCTGATCCACGAGCACTTAGCCAAGCAGGATACCCGGGTGTAAAAGAGGGGGGAAGGATCAGAAGATCGCCGTGAAGCCGCCGCAGGGTGGCGTGAGACCTGAGCCAAAACCCCACCCTGGCAACCGGCAGCCCAGGCAAAGAGGAGGCAACACCCCGGGAGCAACACCATAAATAAAAATGTGGGATCCACCTACTGCCCTATTACTGTGGCTGCTGGGTCCCCGACTGATAGCCATTACCCTGCACCGTGATGGGATTGTGTGAGGAGGGTAGTGCAGTGTATGCATTAAAGTAGGAGAACCTGGTTAAGGGCAGTGGGACCGCCACATGGAAGGTCTTCCCAGCCGCACATCCCACTGTCCCTCGCCGAAGCCCCCCTGTGAAGTATAATGTATGTGGTGCGTTAAAAGAGGTGCGGGAATGACGTGGCCTGTGGCGGGGACGCTGTCACGTCGCCCAAATAAACCTGTCCCAGCCACCCCACATTTTCGGTGTATGATGCATTAAAAGGGGGGTTCTGACTCTCCCCGACGACCTGAATGAGTGTGTAGGTGCCAAACATGATATATTTTTACAGTGCAAAGTGAAGAGTGCGTGAGCTAAGAGGCCGGCTCCCGCATGCAGGGCCTCACAGGCCAGAACCACCGGCCGCAGGGCGGGGGAAGTATCAACATTCGCTGCCATTCACAGTGATAGACATCCAATCCATTTAAATGTTTAAGGTATAGTAGTGACCATTTGCTGCCAGCCCTCCCTGTTCAAATAGATTGGATGTCCATTGCGCTACTAGCAGTGACTGAGTTAAAGGGAAAGAGAAGAGTCGCTTTGATTATTGGTGAATGGAGTTGGCTGTGGTTATGACCACAACGACACAAAACTTATTCAAATTTTCAATTTGCGTGTTACTCGCACAGTTGAGCAGCACGTCAGGCCAGATTGGTGCTATGGACAAAAACAGAGCTCATAGTTTAACCCCATTTTTACAGTACACCTCATAGCATAAGGCCTATGAACCAATTAATTTTTGTATCTTCTGTTGAATCCCACAAAGTCTCTCAACGGGCTGCACAATGACATTAATAAAACATTTGGCATTAAAAATACATAGGTTACAGTCTGTAGGTATGATTATCGATAACTGATTCTTGCAGTGCTGTTTTTCGTTTTGTATTTCAATTTTATTTTATTATTAACATCACAGTGAAGCATTCTTGGTAGGCTGAATTAACCTCTAGGCATCTGGGAAATGTCCTGCTGCTATTGTTTCTGCAACATTAGAAATGATCACAAAATAAAAACTTTAAATTATGTTCCACATCTGTGAGTATCTTGAAGCCAGATTCATTATTTTAATGGCCAGTCATGTGATTCAGCTTTAATGAATTGTGGAAGAATTAATTAGAAGAACATGGTCAATGGAAATTTAATAAAATATTCTGCCTACCCTAGACTTCACCAACTATTTCCAGTAATGTTTTTCATTATGCCTATCTGTATCAATTGTCTTCAGGCCATCTCATATAACTTTGTGAGCTTTCCACTGCGTCTTAGCCAGAGTGTAACATAAGAATCATTAACAGAATGGCTGGATTTGGTTGTTGGCCATCCCTTTAGCCTCATGATATTATTACTTCCAACTGTTGCTTATCTAACTAAAGCATGAAGTCATCACCACATCCATCTATAAACAGAAACAAGACTGAGTCTACAGTATCTAGTAAGATTTCCAATCACCACAAGCGTGCGAGACTTGAGAAATGATCCAGTCACAACACAATACTGGGACAACAATAATGCCACCCAAGTTATCCTAGTACTGTTACTCATTGTTTATTTGATTGAGAATCGTCAAATTATTTCCAGGCACCATCAACTTCCATTCATTTTCTTCAAGAGCGTCATGCTAACAAATGATCTCCTTTAACTACCTGTACAGTAAATAGCACAGCTGGACATAGAAGTTTCTCGGATACATTGAATTAGATACGATGTCTGCAATATGCACAGCTCAATGTGGTTCCCCAGAATGTGCAATTAATGGAGGATTATGGCAAGCTAAAAACCTAGCCGATCATTTGGTTCCTTCATACTTCAGAGGATTTAATGCTTAGAGACATCAAACTATTCCATGCAAACTTCTTTTGACTTATTTACATGTAACATGATGGGTAGATTCCTAGAAATGGCTTTCAAACCAAATGCTATGCAAAGAAGGAAACTGAGTACAATAATACAAACATGACAGTATGGTATGGTGTGACGTTCAGCTTAATCACATCATGCACCCTAACTGCAGTTTGGGCCAAGATACTAAGAAATATTGCGAGATAATAACACCCCAAGTCACTTCAACTGAGTTCTTTGGCACCAACATGTCACACGATGGTTGCAAAACACAGCTTTAATCCTAAATTCACGCCGACATAGTTAGCTAGCACCATGAGGCCACCAAAATAATGCTTCTATTGCTATGGCTTGAGCAGATGAAAATGAATATGAGGAGGTGCAGCATAAGATGAAAAAGAAATGAGAGATCACTTCAAAACCCCTAAATGCTAACGAGGAACTGCAGAATACTTTATATGGGGAATGTTGTGTTGCTGTTGTTTAGCAAAAAATGATTGGGCGAGCTGTGTGATTGGATTGAAAAAAAGAGTTAGCTTTTGTTTTAACTTGTCTTGCTGATTGTAATGTGACTTTCATATTTCTTTTTATTTGTGCTGTTAATTACATTTCTTAATTTCTTATTTTTGTTTTATTTTTTTCTTGCTGAATTTAATGTAAGGCATGCAGAGCAAATTGAATTACCTTCTGATGAATTGTGTGATAATAATAAATTTGTCACAATGTCAGTAAAGCATAACAGAGTTGGTTTGTTTCTCAACTTCAGGCACGTGCTTGGGTGGGGGGGAAGGGGTGTGTGCTTGAGCACCTGCCCTTTTGCCCCTACATGCCAAATGTGCCCCTTTTGACCGGGCTTTTTTTTTTGTGCGTATTGTATACGTGTGCTGGCCGACTGTGCAGGCACACCACCAAGTACTTTACTTGAACAGAAAATACCTTAAATTTTTTTTTTTTTAAAGCTGTCTGTGTGCCGCTATGCCGGCGCATACACCGCCCCCCCCCCCCCCCCCCCCCCTGCACGTTGTTCCTCTGTGACCTGGGTGTGTGGTGAGGAGTCTGAAGACATCTGGTAGTTGAAAACAAAAGGTGTTGCCCTATCAAACCGTGTTCGATCAAGTACTGTAGTGAAAATTCTTACACCAGGTTTATTGTGGGGATTTAAAAAAATAATAATAATATGTGATTTTCTCATATAGTTTTCTATTTTAATAATTACCCCTCGCTCCAAGGCTATTTCGACCCGTGTTTTGACTCTCTGTTGCAAGGGTGTAGGTTTGGACTCAACATTGGTAGGGACGATATAACAGCATAACATGCAGGTACACTTTTTGCTGGGGACGGGACATTAATAAAACCAAACAGATTGGGTAAACGGGGGTCAGGACTACATTTATCACGAATACAAACCTAGTTAATTGATAGGCTAACTGATCATTGCAAAATAAATGTGTATTGAGTTATACCAGTCCTTCTCAATTATTTTTCTGTTATGCCCCTCATAGGAAGACATTATGCGCTCATGCGCTCGTCCTCATGGGAAACAAATTCTAAAAAAAAAACTACCGCTTTTGTCCACCAGCGTCGCTAAAATCGACCAAAACTGAAAAGTTACCAAGTGTTGCTTTAAGACCACATAAACAAAACAAAAATGAAAATTGGGCAGAAGGGGATAAACCTCGGTTCACTACATTTCTCACAGTTTAGTTTATGTTAACAGCAGAAAATACATACAAAAGTGGAGGAGACGTCTCCCTAAGCAGCTTCCTACTCAAGTTTTGCAGGTTAGCAAATTCACACAGTTTAATGTTGTAGCAAAATTTCAGTAGCAAAATTAGTGGTGTGTTCCCCACCTCCATAATATTGACGTCTTTTTACATTACTTAAAGTGGCTGCTGCTGGAGCTGAAAAAAAAACCTTCTAATATCCCTCCTCTTTGAAGGGGGCGGATGAAGCGGCATGTTGCCGACATGTTGTATTTTCTTCTGGTCAGTGCATGTGTGTGTGGGGGGGTCAAGTCATCAGCCAATCAAACGTGAGTTTGAGGGGGAAAAATGAACTAGCACATTTAGCAAGTGAAAATGGGGTAAGTCTGCGGGAGCCTGCCTCTTAACTCACGCACTTCTCACTTCGGCACTGTAAATATTTTTCACCCTGGCACTTACATGCTCATACATTTCTCCGGGGAGAGTTGGGACGGGGCTTTACAGTCCCGGCCCGGCTCCCCCCTGTTTTTAATGCACCACACACCAAGGTTGTGGGATGGTTGGGACCTGTTGGGGGTGGGGGCACCTCACGGCTGCCTCCTCACCACAGGCCCCGCCATCTCTGCACCTTTTTTAAATGCACCACACATCATACTCCACAGGAGGGCTCTGGCAAAGGGCGGTGGGACGGGCGGCTGGGCAGAAGCTCCATGCTGCGGTCCCACTGCCCCAAGCCAAGCTCTCCTATTTTAATGCATACATTGCACTACCCTCCCCTCACACTCCCATCACGGTGCTGGGTGATGGCTGCCAGTCGGGAACCTGGCAGCCACAGTAATAGGGTGGTAGGTGGGTCCCACACTTTTTCTATATGGCGTGGCTCCTGGGGTGTGGCCTCCCCTCTGCCTCGGCTTCCGGCCGCGGGAGTAGGTTGGGGGGTCGGGTCTCCGATCTTGCATCGCCCCGTGGCAGTTCCTGGGCGTTCTCCTGCCTCCGCCTTCCCCTCTCTTCTCTGGCTGGGCATCCGCCCTGCGCCCCGTCACGGGTCGCTGGCTGGGCGCCGGTGTATCGGCGGGGTGTCGCTTGCACCGGCGGGGGACCCTGCCTTGCCTGGGCTTGGTGGGCCGCTGGGGGTCCCGTGGCGTGTCGTGCCGGTTGGGGGGCTGCGGCTGTGGCTCGTGGCCCGGGTGGGCGGGTGGGGGTGGGTGTAGGCGTGGGGTTGGTGATGCGTCCCCTCCTGCCATCCCTGAAGGCCGGTTGATGGATGCGCGGGTGGCCCGGGGGACCACCCTGGGTCCCGGGGGGGGGGACGATGGCTCCTTTGCTGGGCTGCGGGAGGAGGGATGGGCTGCGCATGGCCCCCCGCCCCCCCCGCCCGCCCTCCCTCCCCGGGCTGGCTGGGTGGGGGCCGTGGCCCTGGGTTGGCGCCCGCGCGGCTTCTCTGCCCGTCTGCGTGGCTGTCGCGCGCCCGGTGGGGCCTGCGTGCTGCTGGATGTGGTAGGGCATGCTCTGGTTGGGGGTCCCGGTGCCGGGATTGGCGATGCGGCGGCGTAGGGTTGGTCGCCAACGGGCTTACACTCATAAGAGATTCACACGATTACTGGGTTCTAGATCACAGAACTGATTTGTGTACACTCTACCCCTTTCAATCACTTAGCTTATAGACACCCCCGCCCCCATTCTCCTCTTTCACTGGCCAATAGGCCCCCACATGGTGTAAACCGGAAATACATCTCGCTGACGATAGCACCAGCATATTAGTAACTAGTTTAGATGTTCAATGTATTTCTAGTTGTTGTTTGTGTATGTGTTTCTTTTCCTTCTTCTCTTGTATTTCTTTTCTTCTGTCCCCCCATAATCCCTTCCTGTTCGCTGCTTTGTCATAATAAAAAGGTATTTTGAATGATCACAATGGGAGTATGTCAGACTCTCAATGTGAAACATTAAAACTGTTCAGAATCCGGGCACTTAGACTTCCATTCTCTATGTCAAACAGCTGAACAGGACAGGTTTAAAATAAATAAATAAATAAATAAATAAATGAAAATGGGGTAAGTCTGAAAATAATGCAAATAATATACAGTGGTACCTCTACATACGATCACTTCGACACACGATCTTTTCGACATCCGACGTAAAATTTGAGCCGCCATTTGTTTCTACATCCGACGAGTTGCTCGAAATACGACGATTTACAGCAGCGTCGTGATTGAATTGGTTTCGCTGAATACGGCAGCATGGCGGGTTTTCTTTTAAAAAAAAAAATCAACATGGGTCCCAAGGTCGTTGGTAAAAGTGAGGGGAACAGGAAAAAGGAGATGCTTACAATTGAGATTAAGAAAGAGATGCTTGAAAAATATGAGCAGGGTGCACGCGTTAGCGAGTTGGCTTGACAATATGGCCGGAATATGTCAACAATTTCGACGGTCATCAAGCAGGCGGAAGCTATAAAGAAGGTAAACGCCTCCAAAGGGACTACTGTCCTGTCGAAACGTTGTGGCGTTATTTTGGAGGAGATGCAACGCCTTTTACTCATTTGGATTAAGGATAAAGAGATCGCTGGTGATTCAGTCACTGAAGCAATAATCTGTCAGAAAGCGTGCGCTGTTTATAATGACTTAAAGACCGCACCTGAGGGGAACGCGGAAGTGGAGAGCCATCTCGCCGCCGAGGAAGAATTCAAGGCTTCTCACGGTTGGTTCGAAAAGTTCAAGAAACGGACCGGTATTCATTCTGTTGTTCGTCACGGGGAGGCTGCAAGTTGTGACGCCGAGACTGCCAAGGAATTTGTTCAGCATTTTGAAAACATCGTGGAGGAAGGAGGCTACGTGGAGCAACAAGTGTTCAACTGTGACGAAACCGGTCTATTTTGGAAAACCTAAGTTAAGATGACAATAAAAGAAAACTTTTTTTTAATTTTTTTTTTATGTTTTTTAAACTAATTTTCGTTTTACATGTGTCTAATGTGTTTGTTAAAGTAGAACGTGGCTCGCCGCATCCTCCCTCGGCTCGCCGTATTCCCTCCTCCTGCAACACCCGCTGTCTCGTTCACCACTCTAAATCAAGGTGAAAAAAAAAAGGCTTTTTTTTTTTTTTTTAAACGAATTTTCGTTTTACATGTGTCTAATTTAATGTGTTTGTTAAATTACAGCACGGGCTCGCCGTGTCCTCCTGCAACATGCGCTGTCTGCTTCGTCTCCATTCACCGCTTTTACGTTAAAGTGACAATAAAAATGCTTTTTTCAAATCACTGATTGTTGTTATTATTATTATTATTACTACGACTTTTATTCATAATTTATTTGTTTTGCTTTGTTTAATTGCTATTTGTAATAGTACCAGCAGTATTTATAATGGATTAGGTTGGGTTTTTGGGCTGTGGAACGAATTAATTGAATTACAATGTATTCCTATGGGAAAAGCCTGCTCGACATACGACCATTTCGACTTACAATCAAGGTCCTGGAACGGATTAACTTCGTATGTAGAGGTACCACTGTACTTAATAATGGTAGGGTCAATTGAATCCTGACAACATATGGGAAAGCAATCTAAATTACATATTTAACTGAATTCATTATAAAATACGAATAAGGTTGCTTAAAAGTTGGTGGGGATCCTGAAAAGTTGGTAGTGT
Source organism: Corythoichthys intestinalis (assembly GCF_030265065.1). Lineage (NCBI taxonomy): Eukaryota > Metazoa > Chordata > Actinopteri > Syngnathiformes > Syngnathidae > Corythoichthys > Corythoichthys intestinalis. The sequence continues at coordinate 22,107,348 of NC_080409.1, forward strand.
TATGTCCCAACCGTCCCTATGCAAACCTACGTCCTTGCTCTGTAGGCAACCATATTTTTCCATTCACTTCATAACGTTATCTAGAAAGGTACACATCTTTAAGTTCTCTAATAATGAAATAATACGTTTTGAAAAAACTGCTGATGGTGGCTCAGTGAACATCTACTTTGGTTTGTTCAAAGATGAACAACAAGTTGAGCAAGGAAGTTTTGATATAGAGGTTGAAGGAAGAAAAGAGGCAAAGACTGACGAAGTCACAGCCAGAAAGTGTGGATGACAGTGTTGATTTCTATTCACTGCCCCCCCAATTAAAGTCTGTCGCAGTCACAGCCAATTATACTGTAAAGCTGGTTAAACTGGAAGTGATGTTGTTGCAAAGTGTATTAAATTTTTGTTCATGTGCCCCTTTTGATCTATGAGCACCTGCCCCTCCTGCTCAACTTGTCTCGCTATTAACTCTTAATATGGCTGCCATTGACGGCGCTAGAAGTCCAATCCATTTCGAATCGGAGGGCTGAAAGTCAAAGTGGATTGGACGTCTTGCGTCGTCCATGACAGCTAATCAATACCAGCCGTTCCAGTTCAGATGAGTTTGATGTCGATCGCTGTCAATGGCAGTGAACGAGTTAAAATGTGGTCAAATATGCAACATGAAAAGAAATATAAAGCACAACAAAATGTTTGATCTTTCAAATAGAAAGAAAATGCAGAGACGCGCGCATGCGCACAAAAAGAGAGCGTGGTAGCTTTAAGAAGGGAGGCGTGGTGCCGCTGTTTTGACCGACTTGACAGTCCCTCTGCAGTCCAGTCCACTATCATTCAGCTGAATGAACAGCTCAGTCGACGCATGCAGGACATCGTGACCACTCTCTCATTCACCACGTTTATCCGATAACAACACCAAGGGATTATTATTATTATCACCATCATCATTGCCCACCAGAACCTGTTTTTTTCCGTAAAGAACCGAGTGGTAAGTACCTATTTTGATTTCATTTTACCTGGTAATTGAACGTAAGGTGATCGGTTAGTGATGGCACTATACTCTGCTCTCACCCGCCGGTTGTGCCCTTCTCAGCCGGGGAGCAGCTAGGCTGCATTTGGCGTGCAGCTGGCGAGCGTTTGTCGGCTTTTTTGCAGGTAAATGCTCACTTGACACCGTTTTTGCGTAAGCTAACCGGAGTCACGCCACTTCGGAGTTTTAAAAAATCAAATCGTAAGCATTGTGCGTGTTGTTACGCGACATCCTTTGAAGCGTTTGATGTTCAAAGGATGCCAACGTTAGCTTGCTTCAGAAAAAAACGTTTTTGATTTCGGATCTCGGCAACATTAGCTTGTTTTTTGTTTTTATTCACACTAGTAAGGAAATAACCAGTCCCTTCATTCGTGTTGTTTTCCTATATTTTGTGAAATGGCAATGAGCTGCCTTTGCATATTTGTATTTATATTCTAACGCGTCTAAATTTACACTGGTTCCGTCAAGCACCCATAGAGGGCGTTCTACATCCTTATTATTAATCCATGTCAAAAATGTGCACCAATAATTGACGGTTGAGAAATGTTAGGCTAAGAAGAATCATATCACTTATGTAAACAATAATTTCACACTAAACTAAATAATACATTGAATTTATAAAAGGTGATTACTGTGTCTAAACCCCAGGGAGCCCCAGGTAAGAATGACTGGACAGACAATTAAAGAATAATTGAGATTAGAGAAATAGCACCATGCCTGTTGATGTACAGTCTAACTGTTCTATGTCAAAGAATTCCTTTTGCATTTTAAGGCTATTGTCACTACAGTGTACAGTTTATGCCTGAGACAAAATTATTCTCAGTAGCACCTTGGATGGATGTCGAGCATGACCACAATTATGAGGTCTGGGGTTCGAATCTTGCCTCTGGCCTTCCTGTGAGGTCTGTGGAGTTTGCATGTTCACACCGTGCTCCTGTGGGTTACCACGTGTACTCCAGCTTCATCCCACACTTCAAAAGCATCCGAGAGGGATTTATGATGACTATGGATGGTCCATAGATTTGAATGATTTTCTTTTTTTTTTAAATACAAATTTCTATTTATGTGTGGCCTGCATTTCGTTGTCAAAAACGTATTGGCTGTCACTCACCCAAAGTCAGTTGGAATAAGCTCCAGCTCACCTGGGACCCAGAATGGGATACTTGTACAGAGGCTGGATTGATGATTATAATTGTACTCTAAACCCTCTTAGTAGTGTCTCAATTCATCCCAGTCACTGGTGGGAACTGAACCCAGGTTAAGAAGTCAGGCAAATGTTGACACTACAATGTCAGTGACCAATAACAATAAGCTTGTTGTTAACATAGTACCCGTGTGAGCATCAAGAAAGGATACTATCTCCATAAAGGTTTCCGTTCGGGTTAATTTAATTGTTAAGGCATCACAAATACTGTGGTTAGTCAAAACAGCATAAACCAGTGTCTCTTTCTTTCTTCAGAGTAGCAGAAATTGATCAAGACAATATTCAAAGATGCATTTGAGATTGTTTCTCACGCTTATAAGAATAACAATGCATTCAGGGTGTCTATGGTAGCCTCCATAGCTCTTAAAACTCAATCTGTAAGTCAAAGAGGATGGGGAGGTATCAAGAGCCATTTAATCCCACTGAACATCTGGCAATGAAGCGGCAATGTGTCCTCATGCTCAGCTGACCAGGCTTTACAAACGGTGCACCATGCCAAGCGCACACTTGTCCCCTCCTCCTCACCCACACAGCTTTGCAGTTAGCATCTGCCACACTCCCCCCTTATGGAGCCAGGCAATGTTGCTTGTGGGTGTCACATAAGATCTCGTTGATCCTCTAACATTTGGTTTGGCTGGAATAAATCATGACACAGAAATTACATTTTGTTATGATTTGCCAATACTTCTTTATAAGGCAAACCACTGAAAACAGCAAGATTTTACTGATTGATGTCAATGATGGATCAATTTATTGGGACGTGAATGTCATTGGTAGATGTATAGCATAATGAGTACAACTCATTTGAAAAGTAAGGTTATTAACCAGCTTTCTGTGATCACTAATATTGTTTTGTGAATTCAAAAGATGATTAGACTTGGTTGAATGTGTCAAATTTACATTTGCTTTTTAGATACAAACTGTTGCTAGCTACTTAGGATTTTTTTCTTGTGGTGTACTTATAATAGAAACCATAGAAAATTACAGAAAATACATGATAAATTTGTGTGTTCCCATTGTCAACTCATATTTGGAATCAAAGGTTCACATTGGTGTGTATTTTATTGTACGGTATTCTGCAGAAAAGTAATGGCAGTTTCATTATTACATTCGTTATTACTGTATGAATGTGCAGGTTAGGACCTGAAGCATATGAAGCTTTAAAAATTGAAAACCTCACGAACACATTGAATGGGATTTGCCATGCAGTTCATCTGGAGCAGCTGTTGCAGCAGTTTGGCATAGTATTTTTAGGTTGAATGTTTTGATTATCAAGCACACTCCTCATCCAGCTACAGTACCTGTATGTTTCCTAAGCGAGAGAGGAAAGATAAATAGATTTGGTCCAAGAGTAACAGAGCCCCTTGGCTGACGTGTGCTGCTTCTGGCATTACCCTTTCTGGCTGAAGAGGATATAGAGAATTGTTGGGTTGTGTGCACATTACTGGGGGTGAGGGGTGGGGTATTAAAGTGATTTGGAAGCCTTGTTCAGATGACATGGTAGCATATGGCAGCAGGTATAAAGCAGGATGCGTGTGACACTGGTGTGTGCCCAATATATAAGCTTTTTTGCCACAGGGCAAGGAGTCTGTCAAACCGTGAACAGCCATGTTTGCCCAAAGTGGTGCATATTAGTTCTGCATGCTACCACAGAATTGTTTTAGTATACAAAAGTCGGGATTTAGGCACTGCTGCACAGTGGAACCTATCAATGATTCTTAAAAGTGACAAATTGTGGTCGACAAACACATATACTGTAGTGTTCTTCCCTGTAAAATGTGACTGCTTAGATTTTGAGAGATAAGGTAAATTTAGGCCATGATATTTTCTATCTTCGCATTACATTACTGATTTCACAGACAAGTGAGGATTATTCATTGCTCAATTGTTCAGTTTGATGCTTTAGGGGACGGTGACAAAACAGCAGCATTGTATGAGCAAAATTCACACTAAACAATGTTTTATTGACCTTTCATTGAATTTCGGATTTTTTAATTTTATTTTTAAATCCTAATCAGGCTCATTGTTTCCTTCATGGAGTGTCTTATGTAGGATGATGGTTTGGAGATTTCTGTGTTGTATCCACTTTATTCTCAGTAATGTTGTTGTCTTTGTCCTTCTGTAATGTTCATTTGTTATCATGGAGAACACGTTTCTCTCCACTGATCAACCGTTGATGCTACACATTTTGAAAAATGCAACGCAAACTTTTCTTTTGTTGAACTAAACTAAAATGCAGTTTTCATTTTGAGCTAGGGCTGGGCGATATTGCCTTAAGTACTTATCACGGTAAATAGAGCAGATTTACCTCGATAAAGATGAAGGATGATAAATTAGCCCAAGCGGACTGTTATATAATTTGAAAATCTGAATGAATGCATGAAATACCAATTAACTGTTTCTCGTTGATTTTTTTTTTGTACCAGCTTTCAACATATTTAACAAATACATTGAGTGTAAACATTAAGTATATGAAAATATCTTGTAAGAAATAAGCATTCAAGTATGTACATTTTAAAATGCTTGTATGACTTGAACAATGTACAACATTGTAAATATTGCTATGGCCACTGTGCAAAATATAATTGTAACACAAATGACTTATAGAAAGAGGGAATTTAATACTTCAAACAGAGGACCGAGTATCAGACAACTTAGTGTTAATGGCTGCTGTGACATGATCACTCAACACGGGTGTTTACTTCTAGGTTTCAGGTTTTTTTCCCCAGAGCATTTTCTGAAATACACGCACACACACATTAAGCTATACTGCTTTAACTCTTATGCCAATGAAACGTTTAAGATTTTATGATGGCAGTAATGGCACAGAATAAAGCAAGCACATACAGTGAAATAGCTCTGGCCATTAAATGGTCTTATTATAGGCTACACTGTTGGATTATACTTTATGCTGAATGCTGTGCTGATCCATTGTAGATTGTACCATCATAAAAGCTATCAGAGAAGTCTCTCACACACACAAAGATACAAAATAAAGCAACATACTGATTGCTAGATGCAGTCCGTGCCCAAAGCACTGCTCTTGCATCCACTCATTGAGTTCAGCCACTTCGACAAGGTTAGAGCCGCTGTCGGTGGTGATGGCGACTCCATGTGTTATGCAGAGAGCATGTGTTTCAGGGCCTGAGCGATCATTTCACCTGTGTGGTCATCCGGGAAATAGGCTGTATCCTGCACCCGGGCTGCGCAGCTCCCACTTGTCGTCTATGAAATGGACCGTCAAACTGATGTAGGGCTCCATGGTTCGTCATCCTTCTCGAATCAAAAATACATCCAGACAACCGACTTCGAGTTCTTTGGCACCAACACCACACTATAAGCGTCGACTAATGCTATGCATGAAATGCCGGTGGCTTGGCTACCGGTAGGCGTTTCATTATTATCCTACTCCATCAGTTTTACTTCTAGCGTTAGAGCGTTAGCGTACCGGTTGATAACAACATGTTTCTGTTTGTTTGATTTTCTGATAAACACGTGACTTCATACGTAAGCACACTGGCTGTACTTTCTTAAAGGGGAATGTGCATAGCCGAACAACACATCGTCAAGGCGGTCTGAAAAGACTTACATTATTTCATTTCGTTAAAAAAAAACAATACAATTTACCGACATGGTCAAAATTACATCGGTCATCATGAACCATCTTGGTTATGGTAAATTTTCTTTAAACCGCCCGGCTCTATTGTGAGCTGAATTTTTCTTGATTCTACTAAACCCAAATGTGTACTCAGTCATGTTTATACTACCTGAGATTTTACACAAATATATGGACACACAATTATTTAGTGTGCCACCAAAAAAAAAAAAAAAAAACACTTGTTTGTTGGCTTTTTCTTGAGACAATAGACAATGTGGCAATTTTTGTAATTCTGATCATCAAGAATCCACATGTCATTAACTTGCATTGTTAGTCACAGTAAGTGCCTACGACCTCTTGCTAATTACAGTTTCAGCCTGAACTTCCTGTGGCTGGCCATGCAGGCTGCTTGCATGTTTACTGCTGGTTTTCTGGCACAGGGGCTAAGAAAGAAATCTGGTAGTAATTAGCTGTTAAGGCATAATCTTATTCCAGACAGAGCATGTTGTGTCTGTTAAAATGACCCCCCCACACAGACACACACACATGCCCCCAAAAGCCCTCTCCTCCCAGTCCTTAGTCATATGTGGTGTTTATGACCCCCTGTCCAAACCTAACTCTTAACACCCTGACTTTAAGTTTATGAGTACATACAAAAATAGCAAACCGGACTGTCCTCAACATTATTTTTGTAGCATGAGGCAACCATATTTCTGGCTCCGTGAAGTACTTACATTCCCATAGCGTGCATTTGCACTTCCAAATATCTGAGGAGAAGTACATAAATCATGCCCTACTGTAACATAACCTGTACTTTCTCCCTGAGCTGTCAGGCAGTAAACTACACACTGAGGACCATGATGTACAAAACTACATGAATCAGCATGTATATTAGTCAATGTTACATTTTAGTAGATCAACAAAAATGTGCAGTTTTTCAATTATGAGTGACTTCAACTTCCAACAAAAACTTCAAACAATCGGACTATAAGGATCGATCATACTAATTTTATTTGATCTATTTAAATCACTTGGGTTTCGCACAGAAAGATATGCTCATGTACCATAGTGTTGTGAGGTTTTATACTGTATTGTTGATATGAGTGAAAAACTGCTACTACTGCATCAGTCGTTGTCTGACTTTAATGACTGAAGATGCCACAGCCTTGGCCAGGTTTAGGACAGGTTGTGATGTCTTGCTTCTAAACAGTGGTAAAGCGAGGATGCACCTGGGTTAAAGAGAAAATGCTGGATAGCAGGAATGTCTGATACGACAAAGGCCTCTTCGTTGGCATCAAATGAGAATGTGGCTTAAACAGCTGTGAGGTTTAATTTTAACACTGGTCATCCTGAATGGAAAAAATTCTTTACACTTCGTGGTTTATTACATAACATTGTAGAAGACTTACAGTATAAAGAACACCCTGTTTCTTGCCCTTCATTTTTACACTGATTTCTTCTTAGTAGCCCTCTTATTCCAGATGTGCTTAAATTACCTCCAGACTGTGGTCAATTAAAATCCTCATCAATCAAGGCTTTTCTACAATTGACCAGACACCTTGCGACCTGTTCTTGGTCATTTGTGATGTTTCATTGTTATCTTGGCTTTTACACACTTAGGCCACTGCTGTGGTTTTGGAAACAGTAGCTCACATCATAAATGTACTGAGTTGACATGCATGTTTCCACCCTGCCTTATTAGTTTAGTTCTTGTTTTCACCAGGCTCTGTTCTGACTCCATAGCACTCATGGCAGCATTCTGTTAGAACAGAATCAAATAATCAGGATCATTATCATTTGATTCAGGTGTGTTCAAGGAGGGAGACATGGAAAACAAGCTGGATCACGGCTCTCAAAGACCAGGGTTGCAGACCCTGTGTTAGAATATACTGTACATGTGCATCTCAATGGCAGCACATTGATGACTGGTTAGCATGAAGTCTCGAGTTCTGAACCAACCCAAAGGTTCAGTCCCGGGCTCCGGCCTTCCTGTGTGGAGGTTGCATGTTCTCACCGTGCCTGCGTAGGTTTTCTCCAGGTACTCCAGTTTCCTCCAACATGCATGTCTATATGTGGTCTGTGATTTCTGGCTTCCCAAAGTCAGGTGGGATAGACTCCAGCACCCCTGCTACCCTTCTATCAATGAGTGATCTAGATGATTAATAAATGAATATATCTCAAGTCTGTATAGCTAAACGCAGTGGGTGGAGATACGTAGATACCAAATAAAGAATACTCTTGTTAATTTATTGAGGGTCTGATATCTACCTCTATTTTGTAATGATTGATACTGATCTGGCACCAACCACTAGGTACACACTACACCTCCCATTCTGGTGTGTTTTAAAATCATTAGTAATTTAGTATGAGTCAGGCCTCATCAGACATTACAGTTTTTCTGAAATGCTAAAACACATTACACAAATGTCTTCTTCATTCAAACCAAAGTTTTCTTTGCAAAACTCAAACTTTCGCACCAAAAGAGCAGCTCGAGGCTTTAAAAAAATTAAACAATATACTGTACACATCGTTACTCACTTCAGCAAAACAATTGAAAACGCAATGTTTAATTTATGAGGAGGGTCATTGTTTCACAATTGCTATTGCATATTTTTAGAAACGTCAACAGATGTTCTTATAATAGATCACTGTAGAGAATTGGGTATTTAGATTTGTGAATTTCATAAGAAGAGTATAAATCTATAAAAAATACCGTTTGTACACTACTGAACAGTAAAAAGTTACACAACTCAATGCAAAAACTGACAATCTATTGCACACAACAGTACTTATTGAAAACATGTTCAGTGTGTTAAGTTTTTTTTATTTAGTGTATGTAGGCCTATGGTACACAGACACGCACACGCCTACAAAAATGCAAGCACGAGCATGGACTCATACACTGGCGCACTCCCATGCGTGCACACCCCCACACACATGCACATTACAGAATCTGAATGCCCTTTGTTGTCATTTCACATTTCAAGTTATACAATGAAATTGGAGCTTTTCCTTATCAGTACAAATAATATGAAATATACAGTGGTACCTCGACATTCGATCGCTTCAACACACGATCTTTTCGACATTCGACGTAAAATTTGACTTGCCATTTGTTTCTACATCCGACGACATGACAGCACCGCAGACGTACGCAAGGTGCATTTTCTTGTGTGAGAAATCAACACAGGTTTAAAAAATGTTGGTGCAGGTGGTAAAACAAGGAAAAAGGTGATGCTTAACTTAAAAATGAAAATCCAAATTATAGAAAAATCTGAGCGTGGGGTTAGCATCCATGAACTGGCTCAACAATACATCTCCACGGTCCTCCTCCGACCACCGTTCGCCAGTCTTTATAAGTTAAGCTGACAATTATTATTTTGGTAACATCGCCAATGAAATCGCCAGCTTCGTCACGTTTTTATCATTCATTTCAAAACTTATTCAACACAAAACGCCTCCTGACCGCCAAGGTTGACGGTGTTCTCCAGAAAACATTGGTGTTCAAGTACAGCAAAAAACGTCCGCCACATTCGAACCCGATTCGTGACGTTATTACAGGAATAGAAATTATTATTATTATTATTATTATATTATTCCGATTTTTACTTATAATTTTTTTTTTTTTGCTATGTGTAATTGCCATTTGTAATAGTACCAGCAGTATTTATTAAGGATTTAGTGTAGGTTTTTGGGCTGTGGAACAAATTAATGCAATTATAATGTATTCCTATGGGGAAATCCTGCTCGACATACGACCGTTTCGACTTACAAACAAGGTCCTGGAACAAATTCACTTTGTATATAGAGGTACCACTGTAATTATAAACACAAATATTCTAAACAAAGAACTACTAGTATATGGCAAGTAAAAATAAATACATTTACAAAAGATGGTAAAATTAATGAATAAAACCTGAATAATGTACAGGTCTAACTACAAATAAGAGAATGGTATGAATAAATATGATTTATTGAGCATGACAGTTGAATGACACAACAATTGTATTGTATGGTATTCCTCGAGTTCCAATGCACAGTGACGAATTGTTTTACATACTCCTGTAGTTTAAAGCAATCTGCTAAATAACTGCAGTAAAATCAATTCCCTGACTCTGCCACCATCCATTGTGTTCATTTGGAAATTGGATTCTTCAATAAACGCCACTCTCAACTGCTTTTATATATGTGATCACATGATTTGGGTCATGTATCTTCAATTTTGAGTCGTTGTGTTTAACAAATGAAGTCAGAAGTCTTCATTGTGTTCAAGTTTTAACTGACCGTGGCACAAATTTTGCATTGTATGAGCTATAATTCGAGATAATGAGCGAAGTCCTTTTGCAATTTGTAGTAATCCAAAATGTGTTTAGATTCATTAGAAAGGAGGATTGTGTTCTCTGAATTGAGTCATCATGTGAAATCTGTTTGTGGTATTGACAAATTTGGGCTTTTTTATTAAATGTCTTTTAGACATCTGCTCATTTGGTTTAGTGAGTTGGATTGTGGGTATTAGCATTTGTGGAAAAACGGTAATTTACCTAAAGGATAATATAAATCCACAGGTCATGCCCAAACTAGGGTATTTGACTGACAAACAAATGACAACATCACCATGTGATCGTGCAGAAAACTAGCATGTGTCTGTATTATATTTAAAATCTATAGTAGCGCGAAAGAGAAACCTTGTCCTTGTCCTGATACCAACTCAGAGTCAACATTGGCCCGTATAGTATGTGTTGAAGTGACTGCACTCTCCACCCTGCTTTTCCTTCCTTCTGCCCAGCCTTGGTTCACTTAACCTTCCACACCTTTTCTTTTCCTCCAAAACCTACTTGTGTTGTTGAGTTCACATGTGTTCATGTGGTCACAGGCAATTAGTTGGGATACAGGATGAATATTGAGACCAAGGCATCCATCTTGGATCTCATGCCTGCTCATACTGATCCAATAAAACGCTGTTCTACAGAGAAAGTACCACACTGGTTTTGTCAGTATAAGCAAGGGGACAGATTGGGTGGTGGGGATGATTGGGGGTTCCATTTGGGACATGTGCGCATGATACTTTGCTGAGCACAAAGCAGCTCTTTCACTTGGGATCTGGAGCACATATGGAATAGTTTATCAAAAATCCATAACGTCAACTCCGCAGTGTTCTCTTGCCAACAGGTTTCCCTTCACCTACCATCTGAAATTTAGTGTGTCACTGTACTAAGCTTTTAAAGTTGGACATGCAGCTACCTTGTATTCTTCAGATACAATCAGAAATTAAACTTAATGGTGAGAGTATACAAATACTAATAATATTTCCGGCTTTTTTTTATGCCCTTAAATGTTATTGATACTTGTTTGTATTTAGAAGTTAATTGGACATACCTTTGTTTTTAACATCATACTACATCCTGGTTTCCTCCTTTATGGTGGAATGATACGATTTATACTTGTTTTTAACCTTGCAGTTAATAATAAACCTAATCATACCGGTTAGAAGATTTACTCAATGTCACGCTATAGGAACCCTATTTTGACGTTAAGACTGTGTGCCTGTATGACATCATCTTGAGAGCTTTTCTTCTAAACTGCACAGCTGGGTGTAGATAAGAGACTGGCTTGGATGTTTATTTCTTGTCTTTCTGCATTCCTGCTTCTTATTTATAATATCCAGTATGGTGGGGTTACTTCTATAAAAGGAAGTTTGAAGACTTTCGCTGACCCACTGGAAACAAGGCACGCATATCCATTTTTTTTTCTCAAGATGTAATATCTTTTGGAAGGAGATGGGGAAAGAAGTATTCCTTCACCAATTATTCCCACTGCACACCCATTGGTGCGGCCGTTGAGACTGAATTGCGCAATGTGTTCCTGCAACTAGTGTTTTTATGAATTGTCAACCATCTGCCTCTGGTCTTGGCTGCACATCAAGGTCAATTAAAATGGTATGTTCACAATTGACTGTAATTTGTTTGTGATTGTCCAGATTTGTCTAGTTGTCTAGTTCGGCAGCATCATTTGGTAAGCACCTGGCCTCAGGTTTGCCCTCCACCACCTCACTTCATAATTGACAAACTCAGACATTTTACTTTCTTTTTTGCATTTTATTATGCTCAAGATGTAGTCTTAAATGATTAAGGAACTTCCAAATATTTTGTACGATCACTTTTTAATTTATGAAGGCACAGTAGCAAGTAGAGGTAATAGTAGGGTTCGGAATGATGCCTCACAGTTTTGAAATCTAGGTTTCAATACTGGATTCCATCCTTCCTGATTGGAGTTTGTATTTTCTCCTTGTGCCTGCGTGGGTTTTCTCTGTGTTCTCCGGTTTCCTCCCATATCCTAAAAACATGCATTCTAAGATGATTGAACTCTCCAAATTCTCCTGAGGTGTAAACCAGTTTAAGGTGTACCCCTCCTACAGCCCATATGGTAGTTAGTTGGCATAAGCCCCAACACCCCCACGACCTTTGTAATGATAGGTGATACTGTATGTAAGATCAGTAAATGAATAGCAAAAAAGCAAGCCATTTGACAGATGGGGGTTTACACCCCTTTTAAATGTATTATACACATTATAATCCATCAAATTCATCTCACACTTTGCTATACAATTGTGTTGTATAACACATGAGTGAAAAGTGTAAGCAAGCAGTGCTGCACCTCTGGAGGCGCAGGAGGGGTTTGTTGTTGCTACTGTCTTATTCAAGGGTAGCGCAACAGTGGCTGAAAAGCAAACTAGCATTTCTCCCATGAACAGCTACATTTGTTTGCAGCAAGAAAAAGCTCGTGTCCCTAGAAATGAGCTACAGCTGTTCAATAAATAAGGCCAAAAGTCTGATTTTTTTTCTAATGCAGATACCCTCAGTTATTAGGCGATTTTGAAAAAAATATATATCGGACACAATTGCGTACACAATTCATAACAATAGCACCATTAGCTTAATAACTTACATGGTCATAAGCAATATGGCTAAACATGAACTCGTTTCCCCATGTTATTGTAACTGTCAGTTCTTCCTCATTCCACACTCCCTTCCTTTCACTGTCATTGGTTCTTTTTTCTGCTCTGTGTGAATTCGTTTGTGTTTGATTGTGGGAAAATTCCCTGACATTCGTGAGAGTCCCCCCGCTCTCTGGTCCGTCTTTTCCCTGGAGGCCCCTTTGACTCACAGAGACCGAACCCCATCACTTCTCTCGGACCCTTCTCCTAGCAACCCTTTCACTTCCATTCTGGAGACTCGAAAATGCAGTTTATTTTTGTAGACGTAAGAGATTCTATGGCACAAAAAAAACACTTCCTAACAATAAATCACTTCAGATCAAGACTGATATGCATACATGGGTGTCACTGTTACACATCATTTGGGAATGCGACACTTTTTTTTTGCTCTCCCTGCAGAGCAAGTCTTTCTTCCAAAGCTGCATGTTGAATCTCAAGGTGAAATGGGTTTATATTTGTCTAGGCTTGTTTTCTTGTGCCATTTACTTAATGCTGCTGGAATCACCTCTTTAAACTAAGCTTGTTTGTTGGCATATTGAAATATAGAATTCCAATCTTCTGGTCAATCAGTAAATTCTTTAATCTTTTGTATGGATTTGGTTCCCTCTCATTTGCTCTCTCTTTGGGATTCCTCACAATGCCCCTGTTCATGTAAAATGACATGATACTTTTTGGGAATATCCATGGTGCCCAGACATTTGCATGCCCCTCTATATTTAATGGGATATCAATGTGAATACAGATGGGAATCGAGAACCGGTTCCTAGAGAGAACCAGTTGCATGCGTTTCAATTCCATGGAATCGTTTGGCAGTTTATCCGACGATTCACTTATTGATTCCAAGCAGCACGAAAACCGTCACAATTGGGTCACGTAATTTACACATGTTACACACGCTCAATTCAGCAAGTAAGTCTACGTGATTATTCAAAGAGTGACCACTCATCATGTAAATTCTGGAGAGCCGTCGCCGAGTGATTTTGCTTTGAGGCCAGGTCATTATTCATGAGACTATTTGAAATGGTGATTTTTCCCAAAAAGTCTATCAATTGGTCCATCGTATTCCTCGTCGAATAATAATAAGGAAAATATAACATATATGCATCTAAAATAATCCTAAATTATTTCATTAGCAATTTTAATACTCATTTCGGTTGGTAGTCCACCAATCAGTGTTTTTTTTTTTCGGAATAATTCTAATTTGGTGGGTCGTAGCGCAAATCTGACTACTGATTTCACACAAAAGTACATACCTCCGCATCCGATGGTGCTATTTTTGTGTTGATACGACTAATGGAAGTGAATGTTCCAAATTACTTCGCGAAATGCATCTGACAACTACAGCCAATAAGCATATTTTCGCCCGTAATTCGAGATAAGATGGTCCCTTTGGTCCCAAACCACTTTTATTCTACTCAGTATCAAAATGCCTTTCCATAGAGTACCCTAACTATGTCTTAGAAGTTAACGGAGGATTGTGCTAAAATTCCTCTTACATTGTATGAGATCCAACCGTCCTTATGTAATTTCACCAACCTAATTATAAACTTGTTAATATTTGGGACAAGCTGTCTGGACTAGATGAACACTTTCTGTGTGTGCAGGCTTTCCCCACCCAATCTGAGAGGGTGTTCTCCACTGCTAGTGACACCATAAGTCCAGAAAGATCCTACCAGAAAAAGCAGACACGCTTATTTTTCTGCAAAAGAATTGTTAATTTTGGACTACGCACTTTTCTGTTGTATTTGACAGTATTATCTTTATTTTTTAATTATTATTTTTGAGTGCTATCAGCTCATAAGTCCTTTTAAAAAGAAGGATTTGTTATTTCTATTGGCAAAATGTTTCAGTAAAATGTTAGACATTCTTGTCTATTTGCCACAGTTACATATTGCCACAGTTTACATCGAGGCTTTGGGCCTCTTTTGACCTCGTTGTGAGTTTGTAAGTCTGTGACTTAACTAGATGCCAATCAAAATGTTTGTTCTTCTTTTTCCCCAAATTAAAATCAATAAGAGAGTCGATAAAGAATCGAATCGTCATGCAATATCGATAATAGAATCGGAATCGTAAAAATCCTATCAATTCCCATCCCTAAATGTGAACATGCCACAGTGTGCAAAACTTTGGTTATCTTTAAGTACAATAACAAAGCTTTCTTGTTCGCTTTACTTTTTATAAAGCCTTAACAAAACAAGAAGACATTTTTAAATGTTAACCCGTACCTGAGTCTTAAAATGATATCCTTATCTGCTAATGCATTTTCCCCCAAATGATGTAATGTATAATTTAGGCCTCTAAAATAAGGTAATATGCACTGGCAGGCACCTTTACTGTCTACTGGCTTTCACCCAAAACGTAATGCTTCATTTGCGTTAATTGTCATCTCATTGTGTTTGAGCAATGAGATGGATGAGTGAGTGCAGGTGGCAATCAAAAAAATGATGACAAACGGCTCCGTCCTTTGGCTATCAAGTAACAAAACAGATGAACATAGATCTGAATGCTGGACCTGAGCCCATGATCCTTCATCACTAGTACTTTTTTTTTTTTTTTCAAGAACTCCTTTTGACCAAGTGAAGGACCGCGTGGTTGGAAACAGCTAAAGCATTCAAAGGCCTTATGAATAGAAGCCTGTCCCTAGAGAGCCATGCTAAAATGGGTTCTTTTGCTTTTATCCTTTTGGAGAGGCAGATTGATCTCAAGCTCAGTTCAAATGGACTGTTGAAAAGCAAGGTGTTTATTTGTACAGCATTATAACGCACCATTTACCAGTTTTAGTATCTGTTGGTGTTCTCCATCAACCTTAAGCACCGCAAGCCTATGATGACTATTCATTTACCATTATTTTCATACATAGTATAGCCTCTCACGGTGCTTCCTTTCACTGCTCGTTGGCATTGAGCGCATCTTCACTCTTCGGTCAACCCCAAGAAAAAGATTTTGAAGTTCTATTTACAAACTTTTGCAGATGGAAAGGTGGAACGTGGAAGCAAGGAAATCTGTTAAAACATTTTTTCAACTTCCTATGATGTATGAACCATCTCTTGCATGTTAGATTTCACATGTGGACATCAAGTGACCCTTGGCAATACCGCCATAGTTACCCAGAACCCCCTCTTTAACAATCTGAAGGAGTCGGTAAATATATGTGTCTTTACCCCTCTCCCTGTACTTCAAATCATATAACAAGAAAATTATTTGCTATTGGCATTCAGGAATTGTTTGGCTAAACAAACACCAGTAAGCAAAAAACAGCCTTTTTCTAACAAGCACCACTAATGACCAAAAAAATAATTTTATGTTTGCATGGGCAATACATAGCAACTTTTCACAATTGCGATGCTTGCAGCGGTTGTCGTGTTGCCTTTTTAATTCTGTTCGGCCTGATCTAGAATTTTCCCACTGCCAGAGTCACTAAAACTACAAGCTCTGCATATGTGTGATGAAAGGTCCATTCTTCTAACAACGGAGCAAAAGATGGTAAACCCATAGTCACATCAACGTGTGTTAAACTATCAGTACAAGCATAAAAAAGAGGTTGATTAATTTGGGGTCACTTTTGATGTACAGTGGGGAGAACAAGTATTTGACTGTATCTGTATCTTTTTTTTAACATGATGTAGAATCTGCTTGAACCTAAATTTTTTCCTTGACCTGTTAGCCATAGAGATTGGTACACCAAATACCTTTGCATTGTGTGACAGCTGCATTCATTAGTGGTGCCATGCCGTACTAGCAGACTTAGAAATATTTTGATTGTTGAAGAAAGCTAAAGCAAAAGAAGGTCCAGTGCCAAAATTGAACATGTATTCAAATTGATGCAAGCGGAGATGAGCAAGCTCAGCCGTATCAGACAGGCTGCACCCCCATTTCAGACACTCATGCAGCTTTATCAACTGATAAAACACACCCCTGTAGCTCCACTGTTGTAACCAATGCCAGAGTAACGTCGCTATACAGTAGTACATAACATTCTCAAATCTTGAATAAGGAAGGACGATCAAGTGGAATTTCGTTGATCTTTAATTGTAAAAAAAAAATAATGTGTTCGATAGTTACCAATAACCAGTGGGACGGCTATCAACGTATGTACTTGGACTCCATCCAGGGCTTAAAATCCTATTAGTTAATGGGTGTTAAACAAGATTTTCCAGTTGATTGGAGTAAGTTGCACATACTGTTAAGTCAATTAAAAGACGAGCCTCAACACCAATAAGCTCCTTCAGATGGTGAGCGATATGCATTAGAAGGAAAACTGGATGAGATAAAAGCACAAATTTTAGCACAAAATTTGTCATACTTGCCGGAGAAACAATTTCCCCGTACTTTTGTCCAGTGTGGTTTTATTTTTGATTGTTGGATTAGCACCATACTTGTTAAAATTTGGATTTTCTGGTGCCTTGGTGACAGGTTGCAGAGTCGGGTAGTTTGGAGTACACTGGAAGATTGAATGCATTCATATTTTTTATGTTTTTTAACTTCCACCCCTAAAGGTGGCCATCTTTAAGTAAAACACCTGTACTTTTTATGTTCACATTATATACTGCATATGAAATTTATGCATTCAAGACATTGAATGAGCCACTATTCCAAAACATTCTATCAAAATTGTTGCTGTGGCCCATTGGAAAAGGTCCTGGACTGATCTGTACAGGACATGATTATTGTAAGTGCACACATGCAATTGAAGCAATGTTGACAGAGCTCAGAATATTAAAGCAGACAATGATCATTGATTTGTTTCACAGTGGTGTTCAGTTCTATATAATATATAACTAGATTTTAGGGCTGCATATCGAATAATTTAGTAATTGAGTATTCTACTGAAGATTTCCTCGATTAATCGGATAACACATATTTTGGGGGGCCGGGCGAGGGTAGTGTTATGCAAGCGCTGTCTTTCAGTGAATACATGAAACGGTGTTCGTCTTGGTCTCCAGCTTGAAATACTCCCACACTTTTGACATTTTCTCCCTTTTCTTGGTGCATTTCTCTTGGATTTCGTCGGCTTCTTCGTCGTTGTGTTTATATCCATGCATGATTGAAATCAAATGTATCCACCGCTGATGTTTTCCTTCGGTACATACGTGACGTCAGGGCATTGTGCCGCATTAAAGTAGTCCGCTCAAAACGTGATGCCTACAGCTGGCAAAATTAAACGATTCCTCACGGCAAATAACATTTCTCGATCAATTTTTAAACTCGAGTTATTCGAGTAGTCGTTTCAGCTCTACTATATTCTAGGGCTGCAGCTATCAAATATTTTAGTAGTCGTTTAACCGATGGACTACTTAGTTCGAATAATCGAGTAATCGGATAAGGAACATGAAAAATGAAAATACCTGAGCTGAGCCTCAAACGGTGTGTATTTTTTTTTTTTAAAAGAGGATGTATGTACAACAAAAGAACAACTGGCTAACTTACATAGAAAAAGTCCGCTAGCTTAAATGCTATAAAATGTTAAAGTTCTTTTTTTTTTTTTTTTTTTTTTTACACTGCTCTTAACAAACGTTTCAGGCACATATTCCCCCCAAAAAAACTGCTAAATATACCTATGAACCAAATTAAGAATGCATTAAAAAAACTCAAACAAAAACTTAGCTTATGTTGGTCTTAACAGAGAGCAGTTGGATTCAGCCATGTGAAAAGTTGGCAGACCAGAGGGCAGTGTATCCACCCTCATCAATAAAACTAATTGCAAACACTTTCAAAATAAACCATTTAAAACACCACTGTAATTAAACGAATACTCGAAGCAACAAAATTTAATTCGAATATTTTTTGTAATCGAATCCTCGAGTTAATCTATTAATTGTTGCAGCACTACTGGATTCCATTTATTTATTCATTATCCCTACCGCTTACCCTTACAAGGGTCACTGACTGGGGTGCTGGAGCCTTTCCTAGGTGATTATGGACAGGGGGCAGTGTACACTCTAAACTGGTTGCCACCCAATACCAGGGCACAGAGAGAAAAATAACCATACACGCACACATTCATGTCTACAGACAATATTGAGTGTTTAATCGACCTAACATGCATGTTTTTGAGATTTTGACGTAAATGCAATTATGGGCAGAATATGCAAACTTCACACAGGAAAGCCTGGGATTGAACCCTGGAGCTCAAAACTGTGAGGCAATGCGCTAGCCAGTCAGCCAACATGCCCAGTAGAACCAATTCATTAATTGATTCCTTCATTTTCCGAGCCGCTTATCCTCACGAGGGTCACGTGGGTGTTGGAGCCAATCCGAGCTCACTACGTGCATTGGGGGGGGCACCCTGAATCTGTTGCCAGCCAATCGCAGTTATGAATCAATTCATTCATTAATTCTTCCTGTCTCCATTTAAACTGAAAATAGATTTCCATTGACCTGTATTCCTAAAATCTTAAGCTCCTTTTATTTCTGTTACGGACTTGCACCCCACTCCCTATTTTCACCCTGGAGGTACTATAATGATCGATAATGAGAGACCATGTAAATAACTGCTGAATTGTGTTTAACGTTCAAAATGTGTCAGGTCTCTCCATCTCAAAGTGCAGTTGTGTTTGCTCTTATGATCATTATCATGCCAACTCTCACTTCTTTCAGCCCTTTTGTCTCAAAAGCGGAACAGTGTAAAGCATATGAAGGAGGAGGAAGGAAACCAATATGACTAATATTTTTGTTCCACGGTGCAATGGGATAACAATTGTTGGCCCAAACTGAGCATTTCATTTACATAGCATGGAATTTGAACAATGTGTGTTTATTGAATGCTACTAAAACGGATGCATTTAGCCCAGACTTGTTTAAGTTGTCTTTCATTTTTTTGTTTCCTCCGATTTTAAGAAATAAAATGTTAGGCCTATTGTTTGATATAATAGTGTAAGTTGTTTTGGTGTGTGTGTGTGTGTGTGTGTGGGGGGGGGGGGGGGGTCCATAGATTTTGACATATTTTGATTTCTGTTCCAGCCCTGAATAAAAAATCCAAAAGCATAGTATGTGTCCTGGAATAACACAGATGGATTTCAGAGGTGTGTGGCTAACTGTGGATGAGGGTGTTTGTCTGACACCCCAGAAAGCTGCATTAGTCTCAGCTGGCTTCATCAGCACCATGATTTTGTGCACAATAGGCCCCCTTCAATTTGCTTCATTGCTGCTCCTGACAACAGAATGAAATGTTTTTTTTCTTTATAATCCCAACATATAGTTGCCATCTAAAGCTACTTTGCATCAAGTGGCCAGGTAAAGCTGTGACATTACATGACCAATATTGATTGGTATTTTGTATTTATTTCTCAACCCTGGAGAATCCTCAAATCCAATTTTGCCTATAAAATGTCTGCAACTCCAAAAAACATGAGTTCTTCATGGTTAAAGGCCCGGCAAAGGAATTAGAATTATTTATTTATTTCAGTCCAGCATCTGGACTGCTTCTCCGCGCGAGGGTCGTTGGGGTGCTGGAGCATACTCCAGCTATTCCGCATATTTTTGGGATGTGCGTGGAAACTGAAGTACCGTATTGGCCAGAATATAAGACTGTGTTTTTTTTGCATTGAAATAAGACTGAAAAAGTGGGGGTCATCATATATTAGCGGTCTAGACATTATACCCATTCATGATGCTAGATGGCGCCAGATATCATTGAAGCGATGTTCTGTCATGACAGATCTCAGCTACTAGCCAGTTTGCACTATTTTATTGCAATGTTTTTCCTTATTCAGAATTTTTTCAAGACTATGGTTAGTTAGACTTCACTTTGATGGTTAATGCAGTTATTGCAATTTTGTTGTTCTATCACAATAGGTTGGTTTATTTACATTTCAAAAACCAAAAGCCATTCATTTACGAATGTGATTGCACTTTAGTTTACATATTTAAATCTTCAGATATTAAGATTTGAATGAGGCAAAATAACATGCTTTTTCTCTCAAATATATTGTCATAATCATTTGTTTCAGATGTACTGTAATTATTTTCTGTATAAAAAATAATTTGGTGTTCAAAAAGTCTTTTTTTCAAACTTGAGTCTTGAAAAAGAGGGGGTCGTCATATAATCAGGGCCTTCTCATATTCGGGCCAATACTGTACCTGGAGAAAACGCACAGGAATGGGGAGAACATGCAAATTCTATACAAGAAGGCTGCGTCTGGTTTGAATCCCTTGATCGCAGAACTGTGATGGGGACGTGCTAACCAATCAACAAACGTGCCGTTGATTTGTTTCTAAACATACTAAATATGTTTGTGTGCAGTGCTGAAAGCATATGAGTGAAAATATCCATCGTGTGTAAAAACAGAACACAATAATTTTAATTGAACTGTACCACCAGAACAACATTGCTCTTTAGCTGGAACGAGGCATGTTTACCTCTGCAGCCATCCAAGTAAAGCACTGAGAGAATTCATTCTTTCATCCCTTGTCACAAGGCAATTAGTTTATAACAGTAACAGCCACGTGACCATCGTTTGCAATGATTATGAGGATGCTGAGGAACAGGATGTGGCTGAGGGCCCCTTAGCTTTAGAAGCCAGTAAATTGGATGAATAACATGTCTGACCCTTCTCGTCATATACTGTATGAGGCAGCAGCATAACACTCCTTTTGTGGTAGGTGGGAACATGAGGCACATGAACGTGATGAGTTTCGATGGGTCAAAGTTTGAATATGTTTTTACCTGTTGGTTGCTTTAGTTTATTGGTATGCAATGGTTGGGTGATTTGTTTTCAGTATACTGAGATGCATATAGCTTTCTGTCCGAAAATTTGGTGGTTGAAAATTTTGGGTTGAAATTTTGACTATAATGGTGTTTCGGTTTCAGTCCGAAATACTTTTTTCACTGAATAACATCACTGAATCCGGACGTTGTGTAGCTCCAAGCAAATAGCTCGTTAGTGTGCACTTGCTTTTTGCGTTTTGATCGATAATATTGAATTAAGCTTAACCAGTCCATGTATCGATTCAGATTGATGTGTTGTTACGGCCCTTATGGTCATGCCATGCATATAATGTTTAGATTTAGAAATGGTATTATTGCAGGATGGACACATAGTAATTTTGTTTAAAGATTAGATTCTGCAACTAATTTCCCGAATATAAGGCGCACCCATGTATAATGCGCACCCCAAATGTACTTGTAAAATCTAAGGGAAATTATTGTACCCGTTTATAACGCGCAGCCTAATTTTAGCACCAATAAATAGAAGGATACAAGAAAACAGCTCGTGTACAGATACAGAAATGTCATTTTACTGACTGGTGAAACACAGCACAAGCATAGCATATTGGTAGTTCAAAACATTACCATAAACTGACAATATTTACGGTAATAATATGATTTGACAACTTCTCCAACTTACCAGAATCTAGGAGAAAAGAAAACAGATGTGACTTTTCTTTTAAAGGCTGCTGTATAACTTGCTCGTTTCATCATGATGAATAAATGTTTCTTCCATGGATTGATACGGTAAAATGAAAGTGAGAACGTAAGTCGGAAATCCGAGACAGCTCATCGCTGTCGACACGACAGTAACAATAGGAACTATTGTTATTTGGGTTTGAGTTTCCCGAGGGACAGATATAGTTGACGGACACACACAGGAAGTCTGTGTTGTTACGTTTGTTATGGTCCGAGTTGCGGAGCTGCAATAATCGTTGACTCAAATGAGTTCAAGAAACAAAATTCTGTGGTTTATGAAGAGTGAAAAAAGCTGAATTTAACACAGACGAAATCATTCGGCTGATCAGAGTGAAGTTTTACCGAAACAAAATGGTGACGGCACGTACCATAATGGTCGGCAACGGATCGCCGCATACGTTTCTTCAACACAACGTGGCCGTGTCAGTAAAAAAAAATCGGTTTACATATATATATATATATATATGTATATATATATATATATATATATATATATATATATATATATTTCTATCTCCGTCCATGTACCCGTTTATAATGAGCACCATGATTTTACACGTTGATTTTGGGGGAAAAAAGTGCGCGTTATATTGGGGAAATTACGGTAGATTAATTGGAATAATGTTGGTGTTGGGGACTAATAGTACTATCAGCAAGTCAAATCCATAGAGTAGCTAAATTTATTTAGGTAATGTAATATCAAATAATTTTCCAACATTCTTGCTTACTTGGCAAGTCCTCCTATTGCTTCCATATATAGTCTCTTGTAACCAGTGTTGGGCACGTTACTTTAAAAAAGTAATTAGTTATAGTTACTCACTACTTCTTCCAAAACAGTAACTGAGTTAGTAACTGAATTACTCTATAGTAAAAGTAACTAGTTACCAGGGAAAGTAACTATTTCCGTTACTTTAAAAAGAGGTTGTTGTATGTCAAAGAATTTGAAATTTTCTGAGCAGTATTCAAGTCAGTTGAATAGAGAAGAACAGACAGGTAGTTGTTTTATAGAAGCTTGTAATATTTATTGCACCTCACCAGCAACAGATTTATCCAACACTTGAAGTGCAACAAAAATAAACAGATTCGAATTGCTTACCACAGATGTCGACAAAAGCTTTGCCCCGGGACATAAACTTACACTTTACATGCACGCTCTTTTCTTTAATTTCAACCAACTTGAAATAGTGTTTATATCTCCACCTCGTAAAGGACAAATTTTCCTCTGAATGCTCTGCCATCATATCCCACTGCATCTGTTTTGCGTGTGTGTGTGTTTGCTGCACGCGCTGTTCCGGTTTGTGTGTGAAAACACCAGCTCTGAAGTATTTTATTATTTTTTGAAAACAAACTTTATTAACAGCAAATACACATATACAAACATAGGGCGAGACAATTCACATTTAAACAACCGGCTCTGAAGTACGTGCGCTATTAGGCTCGAGCGTTTACGTCACAGAATGGGGGATCACGTGAGATTTGACAACAACGCAGCCATATTGGAAGCAGGTCTGGCTTGCGGGACATTAGACTTTAACTTGCCAGTTCGATAAAGAGACAAACTTGTTACTAAGTCGAAGAACAGATATGTGATCAAACTTAGGGATGTGAACAATGTTGACCCTTACAAGCAATCCGAAGACAAATGGAGTAAAGATGTCGACGGGCTTCCACAATTACGCGAAATGGACATTCTGCTGTATTTATTGTTTGGTGTATGTTACTAAACTCATCAGCGATTCCGAAATTACAAATCGCTACAAAACTACGAACAGTTTTGCTGCGGATGGGTGCAGGACCTGCACATTATGACCGTATCAAGCGGCAACTCCATCGTTCTTGCAAAGGTAGGCTATGTGTGTTTACTATTTTAATTGCCATGAACCTGAACGCACCCCAAGTCTTGGATGACAAATAAACAGAGCAGAGTAGACTCACTACGGCTGGTAGTTTTTACAATTTATTCAAAGTAAGTAATGCACCGCTTTTGACTGTCAGTAGCGGTAATGGCGTTCTAACGGCGGAAAAAGTAATTAGTTAGATTACCCCGTTACTGAAAAAATAACGCCGTTACGTAACGGCGTTATTTATAACGGCGTTATTCCCAACACTGCTGGTAATACAACCTTGCCTGTTCAAACAGCTTGGTCTGTGTTTAATGGTAGTATTAGGTTCAAAGAGTTCATCGCCCATTACAGCAGACTAAAGTTCAATAAGAAGGTCACAAGACCATGAGCAGTTTTGCACCTGTTCACAGGGGGCGTTCTTTCGCCATGCGAATGGCTTCCAGATGTTCTTATGACGGCCATGACCACGTGTAAGGAGGAGTGGTTGGGCAATGGTGTAAAACTACTGTATCCTATTTATTTCTTATGTGCTGTTTAGAATTGCACTTCTTAGACATACTTCACCATAAACCGGTGGATGAAAAACTTGGGAGGGAGTTAAAACATTTGGATTGACAGTATTGTAAAGATACAATTTACACCCAGACTGAGAATTTAAAGTATTTTCAGGGTTCGCTTTCCTGTCACGAAGCACTCCTAAAGTGGTTTGTGCTGTTTGCTTTGACTAAGGGAATAAATGTCAGCACTGAAATGTAGTGACTGTTGTACAGCTGAGGCTGCACTCTCCAGATAGCTGTTCCCTTGTTGGCACTTAACTATTGCAAGAGCAATATAAAAAACATATTTTCATATGGAAGCATCTGGAAAAAGAACAAGCCCACTCATTACCGTTTTACCATCGTTTTTTTCTTATTAGTATTCTCAAGTAGGCCTTCCATTCAAATATTTCCTTTCCTGAATTCTTCAAGAAAGTCCTAATTTGGGATATGAAAAATCTGTTCGCCATGGATTTCATGTGGCTTTTTTCATTCTTCTGCTGTGAATTTTAAATGAGTTTATCACCAATTGAATAGAATACTTTATTGCCTGTCCCCGTTGGTGACAGAAAATCTTCCTCGACAGTAGACGTCCAATCTATTTGAACAGCCCTACCACATCAAATGGCATGGACGTCTGTCGTTGTCAGTGGCATCCAAAGATTTAACAATAGTCTAAATATGGTGCAATCAATCAATTATGTATGTTGTTGTTGTGGCCTTCATGCTCAGAGATCAAGCCACAACACCATTCTCTTTCATTAAGATGTCATGAGTCAGTTTACGGGAAAGCTGGACCATTGTCAGAAAATGACAGCATTTAATTGGAACTAGTCCAGACAGACAGCAATGGAACTGTGGAGCAAGCAGTTGGCTGACCTCTGAACCTGCCCAGTCACCATCGAGGACAAAAACACAATTCAGGCCTTCACCACTTTTCAGCAGTATGACCGTGATAAATTATGTCTAGAAAAAAAAGCCTGTTTATTCTCAGGGGATGTTACAGGTACTGTATTTGTATTAAATGTAGAATGGGCGAGAAACAAATTGTGACTGGGGGAGAGACCCGATCGTCTTTCGGTCAGGATCCACAGCCCGAAACCACAGGAGAGGGTCGGAGTAAAGATCGAACAAAATGGTACACGAAACGTAGACACAGCACACCCCAGATAATGAGTCGGAGAATGTATTGATGAGTCTGACTAATTGTTGTTTATCCTGCTGACTGGCGTAATGATATTCCTCCAGACACCAATTTAAGAGAACAAGGTGTTGATATGTTTGATGTGAGGATGACCTGTGTAATCATCACAATAATGATATTTAGTGTCCTCAAGTAACCCTGATAATGCCTTGCCAGAGTGAAGAGAGTTTCACATGTTGTGGATGTGGTGACTCGTATTATCGCGTCAGGATTAAATACCTTTTAGCTGACCCCTCAGTGCATTCGGCCAGCAGCAATAATTTGTAGAATCAAGATTTTGCCTCTCTTTACTCATTGGACTTGGGGAATCCCTGGTTGATCCTAATGAAATACTGGCGTATTTTGGTGTGTGTGATTTAAAGTGCATGCCGGCGTTTGAATGCCGTGCCAGGAAGCAGTGTTTCCTCTGAGCATTGTGATATCCCCTACCAACCACAGGGTGCTTAGTCAGGGAATGTGAACGGTAGAGATGGAATTGTGGGAAAAGGTGTAAGGAAAGCCATAGACTTCAAAATATAATTTATCTTTGACAGGCATATACTGTAAGCCACACTGTTTGATACATACAGTATGTATATAGCCCATGCCAAAAGCAAAAGTACTCAGTTTTTCCCTGTTAATATTTGTATCAACATGTTCATGCTTAAAGGGTTTTGAGTTGCACTTAAGGATCCAGAGGTGGAAATATGGCTGTCAGCAATTCAGTCCTCTCATATCCATAAGGGGAAAATTGCAAATTGTGCCGTTAGTAAACCTATGTGTTAATAATTATGTGTGCTTTCCGTGGCCACTATTTAATGGGTTAAATTCAGAGCGAGATGTACATGACTATTTCTGGAATAAAAATGAATTGCAATAATAGTGGTGCCTATGAAGCAAGCCATCGTGCAAATTTCCATCCAAGGATGACATAAATCCCTTTGAACATAGAAGCACTGGCCAGAAAATCGCAAATTGCACCATGTTTTGTGAGCAAAACAACACAACAGATGACCATCTGGCAGCCATCTTGCTTTTTGTGTGTGTGTGTCTCTTTTTTTTTCTAAAAAAAAAAAAAAAAAAAAAAAAAAGTGAACATGCCAAATACCATGTTTGTATCACAAAGTGTGCACTCCTACTCCAAATCCAAATTTAGCTTCTTCATCCAAAATGCTGCTATGTTATCATTAATGTTTGCTGCAAAAGTGACATAATACCAAAGATGGGAAATTGTTATTGAAAGCCATATTGTAAGGAATGGAGTTGGAAAGGGGGCGGGACAGAGAAAAAGCAGGGACAATGTCAACAGCTCAGCTCGCAGCTCTGTCAGCTGAAACCCACATCTAAGCTCAGACGTTCAGAGAGGAAAAGCAGACGTTACACAGCAGTCGTGGCAAAAAAAAAAAAAAAAAAAAAAAAAAAGTATTTGTAGGACATTGAAATGCGCTGGAAATTTGAGGGAAAGCCATAAAAGACAAAAAAATGGAGAAATAACGGATTACTACCCAACTGTTATGTGGAATCCATGACCATTGAATTGTTCTTGATTCCATTCCGGAGTAACCCATCTGTCAGAACATGAAGCAGGTGAGCGAGATATTTGATCTTGATAGTGATACTAAGCCTATCATTATGCCTAATAGATTTAGTGATGTTCACACTGTAGAAGATTGTAGATGTAATCATGTTAGGTCTACAGATGTTCAAAACCTAGTTTCTCCTTGGAAGAAAAAGCAAGAAAAAAACTGTCAATTGATACGTTTAGCCATTGCAATAATCCCATTCAGTTAGTGAAACCCGACCGTTCATGTTGCTGTGTTTGGAGGTAATGTTGCCTGGAGGTCATAAACGGTAGTAATTGCAGTATAGCGAAACACGCACGGTCTTAAAATTGCACTTTCTCTCCCTGGAGGTGTTGACAGCATGTATGCATTTACCTCTGTGTGCATGAAAGCAGAAAGCTTTAGTGGAAAGAAAATTTCAGCTTTTCGCTTAGGCTATACCGTATGCTTTAGGTGCTCCATAAACAATTATATTTTCTCATGTCTCATAACTGAGAAGCAATTTAAGGCCATTTAAAAAGTGAAATTAGCATTCAAAATACTACCAGTCGCATTTACTTTAATTTGTTCATTTACCTTCCCCGATACAATTAGCTTTGTGGCGTTAACAAAATGGAACCGTATGAGTGAAAATTGTCCTGATCTCTCCTCTTTGTAGTCTAAAGCAACTTTTTTCAACTGGGGTACTGTGACAGATCGTCAGGTGTGCTGCGAGAGATTATCCAGTATCACTTAAAAAAAAAAAAAGAAAAAAAAAAACAATTATAACAAAATTAGGGTGGCCTCTGACAGTATTTTTTTAAGGACACTCAGCCTCGTTAACAGCACGCGGATGTTGTTGCAGTAGGATTCTGTGTATCAAACGCAACTGCTTAGCGCAGCACAGAAACATTTGGCCGTGGCTAATCGTCTGTCATCTTATCATTGTTGATTTTGAATAGTATCCGTGCTTTACTTCCGCTTCTAAGGATGCCCTGCGTGTGTCGTCACAGCCTAGAGCAGTGTTTTTCAACCGGTGTGCACACTAGTGTGTTATTTTATCCAATTTCTCTCTCTTTTTTTTTTTTTTTTTTTTTTTTTTTTTTTTTTACGTCGTCAGGCGGAGTTGCAGAAGGACGGAAGGACTAGGCAGAAGGTTTCAGTTGTGTGCAAGTGAGCGAGGTATTTCTCTTGCTGCGTTCAAGAACTGCTCGGATTTCTAGCCACCTTGCTGTCCGTGACAATGTGGACCCCAGAACTTGTACTGTACATCATTGGATTACACTCGTCAAGTGTCGATATACACGAAAGTGTCCTTTCCATATGTGACAACCGTCAATCCACCCCCTGTGTTTTATTCCAACACATTCTCGAGGACAGCAAGGTGGCCGATGGCTAGAAATCCGAGCAGTTCTTGAATGCGACACAAGCGACTCTCCATCAGCGCCATGGTGCCAAGCAAGGTTAAACGTCAACTCCAAATGAAACACCCATCGCTTCAAAAGAAGTCGATGGACTATTTTGTTTGCCTTTGTGAAAACACAGAGAAACAGGCAACTTTTTTGAGAAAAACTACAAAGGTAAATGAGAAAGCCATCAAAGCCAATCACCTTGTTGCTGAACTTGTTGCTAAATTCTAAAAGTCCTACACTGTGGCAGAAAAACTAATACTACCTGCCTGCAAAGTAATTGTCAGCGAGATGCTCGGCCCTGATGCGGTTAAAGACATTGCTAAAGTCTGAGCTTTTCAAGTCTAACTGCGATAAAATAAAATAGAAAGACAAAGAGCTGTTGAAGAAGAGCTTCGTGTGCGTCTTTCTTCAATTCCAGCCAGCATATCGGCTTTGTGTTCATCGGCTCATTTCACATTGGGTTGAAATAAATCTTGAGAAATTTTTGGATAATTAAATATACTGTACAGGAAGTAAATTTGGAACATTTTTGATTTGAGGTGTGCCGCGACATGTTTTCCTATCTAAAAACGTGCCGTGACTCAGAAAAGGTTGGAAAAACACTGGCCTAGAGCATCACAGCTCCACGCTGTGACGCTGCAAAAAAAGCTACCTGCTCTGGCTGTATTCACAAGCGAAGCAGAGTGCGCATAAAGCAGACCAATTTTTGAGTGGACTATAGTTTTGCTGTTTGGTCGGATGCGCATTCACAATTATTGAACGAAGCAGACTATCTGATTAAAAAAAAAACCAAAAAAACTGGTCTGTTCAAAATGGACCAAACAGTGCTCCTGTGAAAGAGCCCTAAATTGGAAGGGCGATACATCAACATTATAAATGATAATAAACATTTCACTTATGGACAATTGACGTTGCGACGTCATCGTCCTTGAGGGTGACCTCCAACAAAACTGAGTTGTTGTGGAGTATGCAGAGCAGCTGACACAAGATCACCAACATTGGAAAAACCTGGTGCATATGGTCAGCTCAACGCACAGGGACGGGACGCCCTGACCTTTGCTAGAGCAGTAATGAATGAATGAATGATTGATGGGCAATTGATGATTTGCCTTGTTTTAAAGCAACTGAGGCAAAATTGGAATGACTGCAATCAGCACAGTTGCTGATTAAGTACTCTCAACTAGTTTGTGGCCTAACTTACAGAGAAAAGCAGAGCTCCTATCCCACATTTTTTTGGAAATGACAATGTAACTATGGTGAATGAAAGAAAATGAGACAAATTTCAACCAACCATCATTCACCCAACGCAACATGCTGTAAATGCTGAATTCGCTTCCACGTCGATGCCTTCAATGTTCCCCAAGTGTACTCAAATACACGATGGAAGTTCCACCAACATAAACTATCTCGATTTCCAGGGTTCCCAATTTTAAGAGGTTTAAAAGCTCCATTTCCCATGTGGAAGCTTTGCCTGTCCCAGACAGGCTGTCATCCTAGCTGTAAATCCTCACTGTGTGTCAAATGCACGTTGATGAAACTTGTATACATCAGCACTCCAATTTTCCACATATGAAATTGGTTATGGATACCCTTTGTAAGGTTTTCCTCGGTCTGATATTTTATGGATGGAAGACATTCCATACAGACACCTCAGTTTTTTTTTTCTTACAAAGTTTACTAGTAGTTTTACTATTGTTGTTGTTGTTGATTCTTTTTTAGATATGAGATTGATGAAATAATACAAAACTCAAATCACATTGAAATGGATACGTACTCAACCATGTAGGGAAGACATTCATGAAAGTTGAGGACTTGCACGTTCTGTACATACTCAGGTACATACCCTGCTGCCGTCAGCACTCCTGGGTCTTTTCATATTTTATTGAGCATTACTGATGTATGAAGTGCCTCTCAGGATTAGTTGGAGAGTGACGGAAAACTCACTTAACTACTGTGAGATCTTTTATAGCGTCGGCCCCACATGCAGCTTAACAGTCATTTCATTGGGATAGTGAAAAAATATCAGGACTGTCTGAAAAGCTGCTTAAATATTACTATCAGATCATTTGGGTGGGATTACCATCGTGTTGTATTCAACATAAAGTGCTTAAGTGATCTGCAGAACCAAATTCTGGAACACTATGAAAATAGATGTGAACCCCTTCTGTCCTTCATGGGAAGTCCCCCACTTAACTGACACCATTGTGCCAGTGACACACTTTCTGGGGCACTTAATGTGTAAGCATATCCCCTCTTTACAGTGCCTCAATTAAGTGTTCTATTACTTCATGCTATTTTAGTAAAAAAAGACTGGTCCCTTCATAGGGCTACCCCAATTTGTGTGCCTATAATAGTCCTAGTACAGGATTCCAGGCATTACCCAGAAGTCCCTTGTCCTCAGAGTTGCAGCTGTTGACCTTACACAAGCTATAAGAATAGCCTCGTGAATGCAGCATACGGGATTTAATCCTTGTTTTATGACATGAAAAAAAAACAGAGGACACAAAGTTTATGTCCACATTATTTTCTAAGCCTTAAGTAATTTATTTCATTGGCCAGCGTTCGATCACTGCCAGCCCCGCGGTCTGGACGGTTTGGACGTTCATTGACATTAATGACAGTGAAACATGATCACTCAGTGCCAGGCAGTATAGCTAAATTGGATTTGATATCTATCACTGTCAATAGCGGCAAATAAGTTAAATGGCAAGTTTTGCTTTTTTTTTTTTTTTTTTTTTAAATCCACCCCCCTTTTTTAATCAAACACGTATTTTTAATGCACAAAATATATTATGAGGTCAATACTCAGTGGTCGATTCAGTTCCCTCATTGTGAATGGTTGTCAGACTTTATGCGCCCGTGACTGATGTATAAACCCTGAAAGAAATAGAAAAGAGATGGATGAGTAATATCTGCATGTTTCATTTCACAATTTAAAGAACCATTTGTGATCTTTTTGCAGTTTCCTGTATGCTTTTAATCTTGGATCCAGCTCAAATATTTGTTAATGTAAAAAAAAAAAAAAAAAGCTGTCCATATAACAATATGTATATGTCTAGGTCCAGAACATGTTGCCATTTGATTTAGCAAGGTTAGAATATCATCCTTGGCAAGGTACCTATATTAACATTTAGCAACGTTGGAGTCTTTGGAATGTTGTGAATACAAATGGTGTAGTAATAAAAGGAATCGGGTTTGAAGGATGAGAATGTTCATTCATAATCTGAATTGCAAACACACAGAAGAATAATTGCAAACTGAAGGCTAAAGAGATTGAATAGGCATTAGCTATTTGAAATTTCTCTGCACAGATGGTATTTTTTTGTCCAACATTTACAGTCTTCCGATCGTCGTGCCTTTCGTTGCTACAGCTTGTCAGTGGGTTTTTAGTTTTTATTGAATAAATAAAATAATAATTGAAAAGTAATGTATTTACAGTTTTGAACACTCGCCAAAAAAAGTCTGTAAAAGGTCTCTTAGGTATCTAGTGAATATATTTAGTAGGAATGGGCATTGGAGGAATTGGAGGAACTCTATCTTAAATTCATTATGAATTTAAAATGGTTAGAGACACTGTGACCAATACAAGGGGTTAAAAGACTACCTCGACATACGATCACTTCGACACACGATCTTTTTGACATCCAAGGTAAAATTTGACTCGCCATTTGTTTCTAAATCCGACAACATGCTCAAAATACGACGACATCACAGCGCTGCAGACGGACGCCCGGCGGATTTTCTTGTGAGGTAAATCAACATAGGTGTCATAAAGGTTGGTACAGGTGGTGACACAAGGAAAAAGGTGATGCTTACCGTTGAAATGAAAATGCAAATGATAGCAAAATATGAGCCCAGTTGCGCGTCCGTAAACTGTCTCAAGAATACAGCCTTAGAATGTCTACGATCTCCACGGTCCACCTCCGACCTGCGTTCGCCAGTCTTAATAAGTTAAGGTGACAATTATTATTGTGGTAACATCGCCAAAGAAATTGCCACCTTCGTCGGGTATTTATCATTTATTTCGGACCTTGTCCAACACAAAACGGCTACTGTCTGCCACAGTTGACGGTGTTCTCAACAAAAAAATTAAAAGTGAAAGTAAACTCTCAACTGCACCTCTCTCTCTCTCTCTCTCTCTCTCTCTCTCTCTCTCTCTCTCTCTCTCTCTCTGTCATGTCAGCGACATGGTGCGTTCAGGTACAGTACGGAAAACACGTCCGCCACATTAGAACCCAATTCGTTACATTATTACACAAATTATTATTACCATTAGTTTATTGTTCCGGTTTTTATTAATAATTTATTTGTTTTGCTATGTGTATTTGCCATTTGTAATAGTACCCGCAGTATTTATTAAGGATTTAATGTAGGTTTTCGGGCTGTGGAACGAATTAATGGAATTATAATGTATTCTTATGGGAAAATCCTGCTTGACATTTTGACTTACAAACAAGGTCCTGGAACGAATTGACTTAGTATGTAGCGGTACCAATGTAATCAGTTTCTTCAAACTGCAACCGTTCAATTTGAGGTTCATAATACTGTTTAAAGCACATCAAAGCAAAACATCTAAAGGCACAATACCACAAACCCTGGTACTTCATGTGGTCCATGTGATCATGACCATTCCACACACCAGGAAATGACTTCTTTTTTCATTAATCAAACTAAATGAAACGACTATTAAAGACGTCTCGGGAGGATTCGAAACATACTGTATATCCCCCCTCCTCTTTTTCCAGTGGCTTGGTATAGCTATTTCCTTTTTATTAGTGAGGTGGGCCTCTTGGCCCTGTTAAAACAAGTGGTGCTTGTTTGTTTTCAAGGAGGCTGGAGACCAACAAGACCTCAGAGATTTTGGAAAGTTTGTCAGTAAAATCAACAGTTAAAAGGTTTAGGATTTGAGCTTGTCTATTAAAAACATCCAATCTTTCAATTGGTAGTTTCTGTGTTTACATAAAGCACAATGTTTTGTTGGCCTTGCCCACCGTTGCACCCTCACAGCAATCCAACAGCACCCCAAAGTTATGTTCAGTCTCTGATTTATAAATGTATTTTCAACACATTAAACTTATAAATGTTGCATGAAAATAATAGACTGGATATTGCTGCTCTGTACTCCTACGTCAACTAAGAAGGTATGATGGTCATTCAATAAAGAAGGGGGATTTTTCGGTATAAGGACTTCTAATACAGATAGAAGATTACTTTTATTTATTTTTTTGAACGTAGTTTCCCAACACTGTCACACACTTTTACCATCTGTGCACAAGTTTCCGTATTCCCTCAGCGTAAAAATCTTTGGACTGATGTTTCAACGAGCCTCTCACAACACTTTTGACATCATCGACATGTTCAAACTTGGGGGCAGTTTACATGTCGACTCTGCGACACGAAAACGTAATGACTGTGTTGCGGAGTGGCCTCGCGTGCATATGTTGTCGGCGAAGACGGAAGGCAAAGACGAATAATTCTGAATCCTGCCCCCAAAGTGGAAGAATTCAATTGCGGGGGATTGAGGGTGGCTTCCTCCGCATGCATGTCAAAGGCTCCCGCGGCGCGAAACCGCGCGATAACGTCAGCACTCGTACACGTCATATAGACCCTACCCACGTGACGTCACAACTCCGCTCTCCTGAATGGTACCGCCCAATTGTCCGTCAAAACATAGTGTTAACCTGTTACGGCTACGTACATTCCTCCTATTTACGGCGTGTTTTTCTGCTCCTTAACATTAATAATCAAAATGGTGAAGGCGTGTGTGGCTGTTGGTTGCACTAACAGAGAAGATGGAAGGAGAGACATGAAGTTTTACCGTATTCCGAGGGATCCAAAGAGGAGAACGAAATGGACGGCTGCAATTCGACGTGAAAACTGGGCACCAAAAAATCGCCACAGACTATGTAGTAGTCATTTTATATCCGGTAAGATGCATTTAAGATATACTTAGAGGGTTTTGGGCTGACAAATAACCACAATTAAGATCATTGCTAGGCTAATCGCCGACAACATACACGTATGTATGTAGTGAGAGTGCTATCGCTAAACCATATAAACATTAAAAGCCTTAACTCCATTGACAAACGACATGAAATACATTAGACTTGACAGTGGATGTTAGCAATAACAAAAGATTTTGAATTGAAAATTTCGTAACTCACCTTTCCAAGCACAAGATAGATTCCTGCCGAATTTTCGTGGACGAGGACCTGTTTCACCCAACCAGCAACGAAGTATTTATAAGCCTCCAAGCTCTTCAAGTTTTTCAAATTTTCGTGAGAATAGGCTGATTTTGTGTGGACAAGATAATTGTAAATATCAGCGTAGCAGATGTCAGGCAGACAGGGCGAAGACAGTGGGTCGAAAAACATCGATTTGGGCATCAAATATGGATCTGGCGACTGTATAGAACGAAGCTTTTCCACATAACGCCTTTTATGCAACACATCCAGTGAGTTTACGGCATCAGAAAGCACCGGGTCTTCCATGAAATGCATTTTAAATTCCTCGATCAATTGAAACCAATGCTAATATAGAGACAAAATGACGGACAAGTGGGCGGAACCATACAGCGAGCATGTGGTTTTGTGACGTCGGTGGGTAGGGTCTATTGGGCCTGCGCAGCGGTGCTACTTAACAATAAAACCGCAAATATGGCGGAATGTCGGCTTTAATTTATTGTTTTAATAATATTTTTAGATTAAATATGTTGAATGTTTCCATTTTTGTGCCTTTTTGGACAAAAGAAAAATCCCATTGCTTTGAGTGGGCGGGCATATTTTTTTCCGGGCTGAGGAGATTTGGTGGGGTCAAAGTGCATCATTCGCTGTCGCCTTGTAAATCTGCACTGCCCCCTAGGGCCTGGGATGAATACTACATCGTTTTCATGCGGAAATGCGACATTGTTCAAATGGAGACGGGCCGATATAAATGTAAATTTGAAATTTTTCGTATTCTCGGAGAGTCACCATTTAAACGGCCCCTTAGTGCCTTTTTTTTTTTTTTTTTCAGACATTTCTTTGGCTGAAACATGAGGCACCATACACAGTTGACATTTTCCTATGAATGTTAAATGGTTTTAAACCCTTCAGCAACCGAAAACCTGTCAACTGGCCGTGTTCAATCCTGGAGTATGCTTCTGTGTCGGCCATCTTTGTTAATCGCCAAAACTTTTTAAATTTGCAAAAAAAAAAATTAAATACATGTGAAAATGAAGTAAAACCAAAAAATAAAAGTATTCATCTGTATTAGAACCCATTGCACTGAAAAAATTCACACTTTTATTGAATGACTCTCGCGCTAGTATATAAGGAAATGATCTCTCTTCTGTCACTGACATGAGGAGGATGATATGTCAATTACACAGGGTTCGACTTAATACTGTAGCTGGGCCAAAATCTGTCTGAAAATCATCAGACAAGTCCATAATTTCTACTGAGTCTATTTGGCAGTTAAGTAACCTTGATGCTTTTTAATGCCAGCTTCCAATTCAACTCTTGAAACGTTTGCACTAGAGTCCAATGACTGTTCAAGGCTGTAAGCCACTTAAATTAAAACTCAAGTAACATAAATGAGCGTCTCCTTTGCCCTCAAATTCTGGTGACGTCGTTAGAAGACATAGTTTTCAGATGCCTCATCTTCATAGCTTCCCTGATCTGATTGTAGGATTGGAAGGAAACAATTGAAAGAGGCACAGCAATTACAGTGGGTACAAAGAATGGTGGGGGGGTGGGGGTAGATTAAGGAAAGGGTGTATTTCCGATCCTTGGAAACTTCTTTGAAGAGGCACGTAGGCACAAATTTGTTAAAGGCAATGCACATTATTATAATCTGGTTGGATCGCTGCTTAATCAATTACTGTATCGATTTAGATCAATATATTGTTATACCTCTATCAATCACGCATACGTCTCTTAGAAATCAATGTTATTCCATAGTACTGGCCCGACATGATATTCGGCCTGCCATAGTGGACATCCTAGCCAAGGGCCTGCTGTCAGAATGAGCACAGTAATGCATTGTATGTAAATGTACTATGAAATCCTGTCAGTTTGTCGGCTTTCAGTGCTGCTTATTTGTCCTTTAAAGTGGTAGCTCACTGCTTACCACTGAGATCTGTACCAGAATAGTAGGGTGTTGTCACACCTCAGGAATTTGAGTGCACTCACTTCAGTCTCATTTTGTGTGCTTACATTATTGTGTTCAGCAGTTAAACTTTAGCCTGGCCAACTGGTTAATTGTATCATTTATTTGCAGTATGTAATTTACGCATAATTAAAAAGAAACAAGCTAAACATATGCATCTAAGTAACTATATACATGTATGCTTCATTACTGGTTTTCACAAAATATGACCTCTGACCACAGTAGGGTGAGACTAATGTAGCTGTGGGTGGGCCGTCGGCAAGTTTTACATGTCTAAGGTGATTTGGCTCAGAGTCAAGTGCTTTGTAAGGGGATCAGAAATTGAGGCTTGGTCCATTAGTCATTGGACAGAGAAGTGGACACAAGGGAGGGAATTTTGCAAAGGGCATGTCTGGGGCACCAGCATCCAGTTGGCATTACTCTCCAGTAAACACAGTTGGATAGTTTGCTTCATGACAAAATAATGAGTATAAATATGTTTTTCCTTTGCCAGGTTGAACAAAAGTGTGAGTCATTGAAATAAAGTAGGGCTGTCAAACGATTCAAATTTTTAATCGAGTTAATCACATCTTAAAAATTAATTAATCGTAATTAATCGCAATTCAAACCATCTCTAAAATATGCCATATTTTTCTGTAAATTATTGTTGGAATGGAAAGATAGGACACAAGACAGACTTAAACATTCAACATACTGTACATAAGTACTGTATTTGTTTATTATAACAATAAATCCACAAGATGGCATTAACATTATTAACATTCTTTCTGTTAAAGGGATCCACGGATAGAAAGACTTGTAGTTCTTAAAAGATGAATAAAACCCCTCTTAATGTTTTTGTTTGAATAAAATTTGTAAAAATTTCACTCATAAAATAAACTAATAGCTCGCCATTGTTGACGTCGCCGAGTGGCACGTCAAATAGGCTCCCTGCCGTTCTTCCACAGTCTCTTTAACTACGTAAGGTAGTGATTGAAATACATCACAAGATGTCAATGGCGGGTTTTAAATTAATTAGAGATGTAGCCAAGGCAAATCTGAGTTTTATGTGTATTTTGCATAGCTTTTTTGATTGGGAATGCCAGTTCTCTTTGCATTGAGCGCTTTTCTTTTTGTGAACGTTATTTTTTTGAGAGATAGGAATATTATTTTTTGTTGTACTTTCACTAAATGATATTATAGCGCCTTAACTGTTCCGCCCAAATGCATGATGGGAAGTGGGCAACCATGACTGTCAGTGGTGGCTGCAAATGGTATACAGTATGTTCTGCGTTGTGTTTAATTAAGCGTGTTAAGAAAAAGATTGTTTCCTGTCATTCTTCCCCACGACGTTCGCCACAATTGCCAAAGCTTAAGCCAATAAAAGGCGCAGTCCAATGAACGCCTGTGTCCACTCGCATTTCTCTGCCTTTTCGCTCTTAATGTGCTAAAACGGCGTCATTGTAAACTGTTTGAGTCAACGCATGAACGTGTCATTCCATGCATGCGTTAATTGCGTCAAATATTTTAACGTGATTAATTTAAAAAATCAATTACTGCCCATTAATGCGATAAATTTGACAGCACTAAAATAATCGTGGAAGTTCATAAATATTAATTGTTGTTGATTTCTCATTTACTGTGGTTCCTAATGTCTATCTGCCATTTGTTAATTTTGCACACCTAATTCATGCAGTTTAAGTCATGGTGGCCCTTTTTTTCTACATTTCGTTATTTTGAACCTTCTCCCCAAACTGCTAAATTTCAAATCGTAACTGGTGGTTTCTAGAGGTGAAAATTATTACTCTGTCAGTGCACCAGCGTTCCTCTCTGGAAAGAGGAAAAGACTTCCAAAACACCAAACAACTTTTCAGCTTGAGAGGTTCTCCAAAAATGGATGTGCCAAAATTGCGGCATCGCATTAAAATAAGTCTTGAAGTTGTAATTGCTGCTGAAAGTGCATCAGCCAAATAGAATGGCTTTTAAAATTTTGTAAAATGGGGGGATTTTGAATAAGGTTATAAAGCAACAAAATGTGGGAAGAAATTTAACACTGTGTGAATTCTTTCCAGATGCACTGTATGCTAATTTTCACACCCTTCAGATGACAATCATTATATCTTGCCCAAAATGATTCCAATTCCATGAAACAGCAAAAAAGAATCATGTTTCGCAGTACAGAGGATCAGTAGTGTCAACTTCTTCGCTGCTGACAATCACTGATAATTCCTTCTTTACTTGGAAATTTTATTAGGATTGAGTCAACATAGCACCTACTCATTGCAGTCATTTCTTCAACATGGACTAACGATTAGCGTTTCTTTTATCGACTAATCAGATCAAAACATTATTTTAAATATGATTTATCCCTTTATTAATACACATGCCGTTATTCAAAACAGAAAGTGCTGAAAAGTTGCACATAAATGGATTATGATTCTAGGAAGCTTGGTATTTTGAGTACAAAAAGTTGCTTGCAATATAACTGGCAAATTGTGAGTGGCGTGAGGAGGAAACTCGTGACGTCATTTTTGTAGTCAAAGGCTTAAAATTGACGGCTTTTATTGATGGTAGAAAATACTGGAATAGCGAGATTTACAAGAAGGTGAGATAAGAATAACGAGAAGTTTAGGCGAAATGCTGGAAGAACGCAATTTCTGTGATG
Source organism: Corythoichthys intestinalis (assembly GCF_030265065.1). NCBI lineage: Eukaryota > Metazoa > Chordata > Actinopteri > Syngnathiformes > Syngnathidae > Corythoichthys > Corythoichthys intestinalis. Next base: position 22,146,873 of record NC_080409.1, read on the forward strand.
AAGATCCCAGTTGGAGCAGGAATATTCCGATTGATTTACAACCCTTTACGCATGTACACGGAATACTCTGAAATAGCGGTTCAGCTATCGAATATTTTAGAAATCGAGTATTCTACTGAAAATTCCATTGATTAATCGAGTAATCGTCTAAAACATTTTTTTCAGGTAAAGAGCAATTATAAATATTCATGTAAAAAAAAGACATTTCACCTGATATTGAACTGTTTTTAGACAATCAATGTCTTTGTTTTAGATGTACATTGTTGAAAACAGTCAAGAATTGCATCTCAGATGTGAATATAAAAAAATTCACTGCTTTCACTCAAAAAACTTAAGATTATATATATATATGTATATATATATATATATATAAAATCTTATCTTATCTAAAAATTTCATTACGCTTGATAACACACATCACTTAAAAGTTCAGTGTTTTTCCCACGTGTTTCAACTGAATTTCCATTTTTGTCGAGCAGTTTTAAGTTGTAGTTAAGTTTTAAGTTTTACGTCTGAATTGTAGATCCTGATAAGATTTTGAGTTTTTGCAGTGTTCAAAATGAATGTATGATATCTGCTGTATTGGAGCGCCTTAGGCACCAGTCCTACTTGTCTTATTCATCAATGACTACCGAGCTAAAATCTACAGTTAGTGTTATTATGTTTTTATTTTACACCCTCATCACTCTACAGTGCTGTGTTTTTACAGATTAAATTAAGCCTGTATGAAAGACACGTTAGTCATGCATCGACAGTAGTCATAATTAATAGAAACCTAGCCCTCTGCAGGGCTAACGTTACGTTAGCAAGGTACAGTAACGTTAATCTTATTTATTAGCGCTAAGTTAACTTAAATTTTACCTTGTCCCGAGGTGCCTTTGTTGGAGCGGCGGCTAGGCAGGCAGGTCGCGGTGGCACCCGGCTTGGGTTTCGGGGGCGGTCATCGGTCGCGGGTCCAGCCGGGGGCGCGAAAGTCTCGGGCCGGGCGGGGGTAGTGTTATGCAAGCGCTGTCTTACAGTGAATACATGAAACAGTGTTCACCTTGGTCTCCAACTTGAAATGCTCCCACACTTTTGACATTTTCTGATTTTTCTTGGTACCTTTCTCTTCGCTTTTGTCGGCTTCTTCATCGTTACCTCTATATTCATATGTGTTTGAAATCAAATGTATCCGCCGCCTCTCCCTTCTTCCTCTACGCACGTAACGTCAGCACGTTGTGCCGCATTAAAAGTGGTCCAGGCAAAACACTATGCGTAGATCTGGCAAAATTAAACGATTCCTCGGGGCAGAGAAAATACTTAACAATTTTTAAAATCGAGTTACTCAAATTATTCGAGTAATCGTTTCAGCTCTATTCTGAATATATTAAAAACTCAAATATTGACCATAAATAAAATATTTGCTGCATTTAAACATAGCCAATGTCTCTCTACCCATGGAACAGCTGAGCAGCCAGTTTTTCCAAATGAGCAATGCATTACTAACAGTAATGAGATAATTGGCTGCTCAGCTGTTCTATGGTGTGGACATTTATGGCTCCCATTGGAAATGGATTCCTTGTATTTATTGACAATATATCAACCTTGTCAATAAATGCAGTATAAGGAATCCTGTCAAAAGCAGCTGGATAAATTCTGAAGTGTTTCAGGCAACATTAGCTGCTCATATTCAGCTGAATGCTTCAAAGATAATTGGCTATAATGCGGTTGCAATAGAGGCCTGGCAGGGCATCAACTTGAATGTGATGTTGATTGTTTTGAGACTTAAGACTTTCGTTGACTGGAGCTGGAAGGCCGAAAATCAATGTCCCAATATTTATGGACTTGACTTTGTCACTGTTTTACATCTAAAAGTCGGCAATGCATTACATATTAGGGAAAGGAAATACAATCATCTGAGCCTTTGATGGACCGATCTTTCGAATGTATACCTCTTCTGTCTCGCTCCGTCAAACACATCCACACATGCAGTACATTCGATTGCAGAAACACACACGCTCTCGTCACTGCTGCTCCCTCCTCCTGCACTGACCTACTTCCAGGCACAGGGGACTATGCAGAGAGTTAGTGGGCTGAATGAGAAGTGGCAGCAGTGTCTCCCTTTAAAGATCCCTCCCTCCTTCTATCACCTTCCTCACATCACTGTCTGTCTCTCTCACTATGCTTGGCTACGCTCCAGACCGAGTCTCAGTGTTGCTGGGAATCTCGCCTCTCAGCTTCAGGGCTCATGGTGAGTGAGTATGCAAAATGCGATCACAACTGAACCTCGTGTGGGAATGTGTGATTTTTGAACATGAGAACATGTGACTATATGACTGTATGCACAGCATGGGCAGGCATTTCATCAAAGTGCTTCTGTGGATTCATGCATTTCACGGCAGTGTGTATGTATGTCCGTTTGCAGAATTTGATTTCCGGTATTAATTAGTTTATCAGTAGTAGACGTCGAATCCATTTGAATTTGTAGGCTGGCAACATTCGCTCATTCATTGCCAACCCTCCCACTTCAAATTGGACGCCTAGCACTGCCAATAGCAGCTAATGAGTTAATTAACATTTTGAGTGATAAAATCTGTTAACAATTGGTTTATTAATATTAAGACCTATAAACAACATATTCTGTTTTTAATGTTATAGCTGAAATGCTGATATCAAACCTGTTTTTAATAGACCTCATACACTTTACTTTTAAACTAATTGCTGTGATGCAGTTATCCTGCGCACAGCCTAGAATGATCTTGATCCCCATGGGGGCAGAAGCCATTTTTAACCTCTCAACCCATCTACCAAGGTTTTATGGCAAATGCTAGCGTCTCACATGACGTTCCTGGATAAAGGCTATATGACATTTTTCCCGAAATTTGCTATTTGTGCTACTTGCCCGTATTACATCTGCTCAGCATTTTTAGGCTGACAATATGCCAGTCATGGTTTTGACCACATGTTTTACTTTAGTTCTGGTTTGTACTAACCATTTCAATGCCATTGTGATTACAGTATCTTGGTATCGTGCATGACAGTCGTCATTTCTGCCAAGAATGAGTTTTTGCTTTCACTCATTAGGCCGAGTAGCTTGTTCTAATCTTTACCCCTTGCTAATCTTTAAAGGTTTGTTTTTCGTCTGCCCATTTTTTTGAGTGGTAGATATGAGGAAGAAAAGCGGGTTAAAATCATGAAGAGAATGATATAGTAAAGGGTGACTAGGAGAAATTGACAGATGTTCCTGGAGAAGAGATATGGATTTTAGAGGAAAAAACGGTTCATTCCCCTTGAGAGGAATAATGGAAGATGCGGTTATAGAGAGGGAATGATATGCTAATACAATAACAGACAAACATAATATGCTGAAGCGCTATAGTATATGGACAAAATTTAAAACATCCCCACACCATGGCTACTGGATGCAGATAGAGACAAAGAAAAAAGTAGAGTTGTTTAGATGATAGATACCATATATCGGTGCCCCTTAGGCATGTGCTGGAATGAGATTCTGACTGTATGATAACCTTAAGCCAAAATATCACGGTTTCACGGTATCAAGGTATTGCAATTACAGCTCTAAAATGTGTTACTTTGAGATATCTTGGTTTAAAAAAAAATATATATATACTGTATATTTTTTCCATTGAACAGGATTTTTATTTTTCAAAACATATAAGCAAATTGGAACAATAAGTATAATGTTAAAAAACACAGCCACACGATTGAATTATTTTCCATAAAAAGCACGTGTGTATGACTCGTATCATGTTTACATTATATACACACTATTTCTCAACACAGACAGATGCCACAGAGAAAAAAAACACGTTTTTTCACAGCTAAACACACTAAACACGCTGGAGTTAACTCTCGTAGCTGGTGGGAAAAGTTCATGACAGTATTTACTAACCTTTAATTTTGAATAAATGCGAAATCATATTATTGTAGGTATTGCCTTCTCGGCAGCTACCCTCCCCAAACATGTTTTACATGGCGGTTGGCCCTCCTTCTCTAACCGCGGCCATCTTTTCTATAGCCAAAGTATTCCCATACCAGTGATTTTGTTTTCTTTGATTGGGGGAAAAAGTTCAGGAGTTTCACCTCTTCCAGCCATCGTGTATCACAGCTGACTCGCTGACACTGAGCAACAACCGGTGGGGGAAGGTTGAGCCTTGCAGCTACAAGCGAGGGATTTCTCCTTGCATTTTCTGGAGATAAAAAATAGCTAATACCTTTGGGACTGTATGAAGGAAAACTTTTGCGGTATTGAAACCACGACGTTTTCATACCACGGTATACCTTGAAACCGTTAATCGGCACATGTCTAATGCCACTTAAACTCTGTTAACTGAGTTGTCGTAAAATGGATAAAAGATAACTTCTTAAGATTACCACACCGACCATCCAGAACAGGTGTCCTAATCAGCTCGTGCATCATATAACGCAGCTTGCTCCAAAAAACTAATAATGTAATAAATGAACTGCAGCACTAGATCATAAATGTTTGGAACACACCTTGCACCGTGACTCATTTCAGTACTAACATGCAAAGCGCACCCCCTTTAAAACTGATTTATTGTAAATTTTTCTGTGAATTGCACCTGGTCACTGGACATTGACACCAGTGTGGATTCTTTCTTCGGGCTCTTTGCAAAATGTAAAAGCATATTATATCCTCGTTTATGTATGTTGGCTGCTGGATATACAGTCTACTGTGTATATATTTGTCCCTGGCCTACTTTGCCCATTCTGGAAGCAGGCCAGTCGGATTGGTGTTGAGTGAGGACTGACCGCACATGGGGCTCTTTGGGAGAGTGCAGCACACACGCACACACGCACATGCAACCACACAGGCATACATACGCATGCATAGACAGTAGGTTGCTCAGAATATAAAAAGATGCTTGAGAATTTTTATTTTCATGCTTAGATAGTTAAAACAAGTTGATTGAAGAATTGGGGTGCACTCTTGTAGCATTAGAAATATGTTCCAAACAAGTCACTAATTTGTCGAGTTAAAAAAATGTTTTTGATTTTGGCCAAGTGATTTTCTGTATAGTGTACAGATGTTTTGTTTTATAAGTCAAGTATGTAGTTAAAATGCCAATCAATTTGTGTTTTGGCTTTGTTGCAATGAGATGATTAACAAGTTGGACCAGACTATTAGAGTACACAAACATCATTATCATTTGAGGTTATCAAATTAGTTTCCATTCAACTATATTAAATTATTCAATCAATGGCCGGAAATTGAAAAACGTAAACCTCATTATAAGCTGGAATGCTTGTCAACACAGAGCTTTTTAATAATATATATATATATATTTTTAAACAGATCTGAACTCATTTGCCCGTAGTCGAAAAGGATCGGACGTTGATTTCTGTCAATGGCAGCCAATGCGTTAAAAAACATACCGTAACTGTTTGCCTAATTTGCTTTTAATCCAACATAAAGCTGACCTGATTGGAGGCCATTCGAGAATTCAATACCACATACGCTCACCGCACTTGATGATCATAGAGAATAATGGAAGAGAATGGATCTAAAATGAAGCTTCCCACAAGCGACATCTGCAAATGAAAAAGAAAAACAGTTTATTTGCGGCAGTGCGCAGCCTTGCTTCATTGCCTACACACAGATGCAAGGAAGTAGAAAAAGCAAATGAGCAATTTTAAAAGGCCCCATTTCAAATGTGGAATTCTTCTTTTTCCTGTATTTTCCCTTCAAGCTCATGTTCAAGGCCTAGCGCATTCATAAAAAATTCACCACCCAGCTATTTTTAGTCAACGAACGCCTCCGCTCAGCAAATATAAGATTGAGAGAGAGAAATGGCGAGGACTTCTGCTCAGTAAATGTGAAGCAGTAGACTGTGTTTTCCTGTAGAAATTCAAGTAATACCATTTCTAGTCACGTAAATAGAATTAAGTAAAACTTGCAGCCTTACCTACAGTATGCATACAGTACTTGATACATCAGAATATGCTTCAAGTACACGGTAGGGGTAATATAAATACTTTACCATTAGAAAACGATATAAATCATATCATATATTAGGAGTTGAAACAGCAAATACGACTGGCTTCCAGTCTGTACTTAAGCATTCCCAAATACAGTAGATCCTCTTGGTCAAACATTTTAATACTATTACATAATGGGCTGGAATCTCTTCAGTCAAATGTGGTAAACTGTTTTCTCTTGTGAAATGAAGTGGATTTAACATGTGATTTTTAAAGGCCATAATGTAGTGTACACTGTGCATTATTCCTTTATACAATGACCACCCATATTCTTTTTGTAGCATTGAGGAAATCCTCTTGGGTTGATGTGTCCTATTCATTTCTTGACTCCTAGTGTAGTGTTGCCATTCACTTCTGTACACGTACACACTCAGCCACACACTGCCTCCTCTATTGAAAAGTGAAAGGGCAGTGTTAGGGCAGCTCAGTGTCCGAACAACGACTCACAGACACACTGCCGAGGCGCGATTGTACCTCGCAGACAAGAGCTTGCATTGTTGAGTTGTGACTGCAAAGTTGCGCATATCATCCCAGTGCCTGCAGTCTTTGTTGTCACATTGCAATGATCTTTGCTCATGTTCCTAGATAAACTGAAGGGAATAAAACATCATTTGGAGGCTGTAATTATTTTTTTCATTTTCTAATTTGACTTAAATTAGAAAATAAAAGGTTCCTCCTTTTTACTTTAGTGTTTTTTTTTTTTTAATCTTTTATGTACACTCAGAATATTTTTTGAGAAATTCTGATTAATACGTTTGACAATGTAAAAATGATCCCCAAATGTAATACAGTATACATACCAGGCCACTACTTAGGGATCAAGGATATAAAAAATGTAAAGAAAAAAAAAAATAGCAAAAAAAAAAAGAATGACTCATACAGATCAGCTTGTTTTCTACCCAGGTCTCATGTGAAACTTTTTTTCCCCCAATAGATAGATATATACTTTGTATGTCATTCTGTTATGCACAAGTGAAAACCGAATGAAACGTCGTTGCGTTTGACCTGCAGTGTTGAGAATAAAGTAAAATGGAAAATAAAATGTCATTTACAGTATGTACTGTGTAGTAGTTTATGATAAACTGTTAGAGTACTGTACTTCTACTAATGTACACTGGAGAGGCTATTGATACGATTACTCAAACTGTAAATTTAACTGTACATGTGAATGTTCCTCTGCAGTTGCACTTTTGTTTTCAGAATTTAGATGGAAGTTTATGCTCAAAATGAACAGCGACAATATGATGAATTACATCTTCACATGAAATATCCTTGTCATGAATGTATTTTATCAAAGTGCACATTAAGCTCAAATTTTATCAGACCACTTCTGAATTGTCTTTCTTTCTTTTTTTTTTTTTCCAGATCATGCCCCCGAGATAGCTACTTTGTCCCCTTCACCCCCCAGCCCCCCCATGGTCCCTTCCTAAATATTTCGGCTCCGACTTCACCACTGCCACGTGTGTTACCGCAGCCACCATGCCCCCCAGGAAGAGGACAAGGGCGGGCTTGGGGTTCCTGTGCTGCTTCGGCAGTAGTGAGCCCCTAGAGATCAACTTAAAAGACAGTGTGCCCTTGCAGCTACTTGAATTCAGTGCACCCATGCCGCCTGCTGAGGAGCTGAATGCGCGTTTCTCAGAGCTGGTGGTAAGTGTCTGCATATTTTATTAATTTGACATCATGATGTAACCCTAACCCATTTTAACTCAATGATGCCTGAATTCAACATTAAACAAATATACATGAAGCTTTGGAGGAATACATGTCAAGTCTGTAAAAACAGTATTAATAAAAAAAAAAAAAAAAAGGAAATTTACAGTAAATTAAGAAATACAGCTAAAAATGAGAAAATCTTAAAATGGAAAAAAAAAAAAAATCATAAATAAATAAATAAAAGTTTAAAAAATTAATAAATTTCAAAAATGAAAAGGAGGACTAATAATATATGTGTTCGTTCCTCCTTTTTATTTATTATATGTATTTGAAACAAATATTTAAATTTTTAAATTTTTTTTATTTTTATTAAATCTTTTATATTTTTTCTGTCTTTTAATTCACTTAGTAGGATTTTCAATTTTTTTGGTTGTATTTTTGAATTGAATTTTCTAAAATAATAGTAATAATAACAAAGAAATAAATAAACAATGTTTTTAATTAACAGCTATCTGTTGAATTCCCCCAATGTTTTTTGATGTATATTTGTTCGCTCATTCACTGCCACGCCAGGTACATGTACAGTCATGTGAAAAAATTAGGACACCCCATTAAATATTCAGTTCTTTATTAAGAAATGTTCACATATCAATGACTGATCTTGCTATTCTTTATCTCTGGAAAAGAAAGTGATTTAATTGTAGGTGAACAACAAATATTAACATTGTTTTACTCATTAAACCAAATTTATCAACAGAAATGCTTATTCTAACTGAGGAAAAAGTTAGGACACCCTACCACCTAATAGCTAGCTGATAGCCCCTTTGGCTAAAATAACTTCAGTGAGACGTTTTTTTGTAGCAATCTACCAGTCTTTGACATCGGTCTGGAGAAAGTTTGCCCCACTCTTCAACGCAGAATACTTTCAACAGTCACTGAATGTTGAAGTGAGTGAAAACACCATGATGATATCAAAGGAGTTCTCTGAGGCCTTTTGAAAGAAGATTTTAGACGCTTATGAGTCAAGTAATGGATTTCAAAAGATCTCAAAAGAATATAAAATCAGCCATTCTACTGTCCGGAAAATAGTCTACAAGTGGAGGACATTCAAAACAACTGCCAACATGCCCAGGTCTGGCCGTTCAAGCAAGTTCACCCTGAGAGCAGACCGCAAGATGCTAAGTCTCCAAAAACTCCAAAATGTCATCACGGGACCTACAGCAGGCTACTGTTGATGTGAAAGTGCATGCCTCTACAATCAGAAAGAGACTTCACAAGTTAAACCTTCATGGGAGGAGTGCAAGGAGGAAACCTTTGCTCTCTTAGAAGAACATGAAGGCCAGACTGAAGTTTTCCAGGGTGAATGTAGACGAAGACCAGGACTTCTGGAATAGATTAATCTAAAATTGAATTATTTGGACACCAGAAGACAGGCATGTTAGACGTAAACCCAATACAGCATTCCAGGAAAAGAACCTTGTCCCAACTGTGAAGCATGGAGGTGGAAGTGTCGTGGTTTCGGGATGCTTTGCTGCAGCAGGACCTGGCCAGCTCACCATCATAGAATACACCATGAATTCTATCGTGTATCAGGGGGTGCATGAGGAACATGTGAGATCATCTGTAAAAAAAATTAAAGCTGAAGCTAAACTGAACCCTGCAACATGACAATGACCCAAAACACACCAGTAAATCCACCAAGGACTGGCTGAAAAGGAAGAAATGAGTCCTGGAATGGCCGAGTCAAGGCCTAAATCTTAATCCCATTTAGATGCTGTGGGGTTACTTGAAACAGGCTGTACATGCACAAAAAAAAACAAAAAACAAAAAACAAACAAACAAACATCTAACACCTGAAAGTATTCTGTGTTGAGGATTGGGGAAAACCTTCTTCAGACCGATGTCAAAGTCTGGTGAATGGCTACAAAAAGCGTCTCACTGAAGTCATTTCAGCCAAAGGGGGTAAAACTAGCTGTTAGGTGGTAGGGTGTCCTAACTTTTTCCTCAGTTAGAATATGCACTTTTGTTGATATATTTGGTTTAATGAGTAAAACAATGTTAATTTGTGTTGTTTACCTGCTATTAATTAACTTTCTTTTCCAGAGATAAAGAAAAACAAGATTAGACATTGATATGTGAACATTTCTTAATAAAAAACAGAATATTTAATGGGGTGTCCTAATTTTTTCACATGACTGTATACGTATTCACAGAGTATGTGTTTGTGGTAGTTAGTAAATTAGGAATGACATGTACTGTATACAGTATTAAAACATCCATTGATGGCAGTAGAAGTCCAATCCATTTTCCTCTCAATCAAAATAGATTGGACATCTACCGGCATCATTGGCAGCCAATAAGTTAAATGTAGATTCAGGCATCATGGGCTTAAACCCCCAAGTTATAATCCTTAAAATATGCAATTCTTTATCTAGATACAATTAGGTTTAGTGTCTGCTGCTTTGTCATCTTTAATGGGCTCAGGATGTTGCAGAATAAGTTGAAGTCTGCTTTTGATTTTCCCACCGATGCAAAATGCTTAGAGAAAGCAAGGATTTAATCTTTATTTAGTTATGTTTAGTATCCCTCATTCTTTGGGGTCTCTTTTCTACCTGCTTTCCTCTTAGTTCTACATTTATTCCCCACTTCAACTATTCCCCCTTTTCAAATATGTCTTCAGCATCTTGACTATGTGAGTGCTTCTGGCTCAAAGATTTTTCTTTGTCTTGGAATGCTAAACTTCACCACCAACAGGATAGATTACTGCAGCTGTCCAGATCAATTCAGGCGAAGTTGAGGAATGAGAAATTCCTTATACATTACAAAATAATTCACTGTTATCAAGGCAGATGTTTCCCAGAGGTGATTTTTCCGAACAATAATTCTCAATGGAAGTGTGTGCATTGATGCGTTTTTGCATCGATCTTTGATATAGATCTTGTTGGAGCAGTTATTTTGGTTGGTGCAATGTGGCAATACCACCACTAGGGTATGTAATGATGTTGTCACTATGTGTGCCCACATCAATGACGTGTTCTGCACAGGTGTGGGAACACTGGTCAGATACTGTTTTCAACAGCACACGCCATATGAGAGAAATATATAGATTTGCATGTTGATTTTTGAAAGTTTGAAAGACGCCAAGTAATTTTCTTTTTTTATCTTATTCAACTTCACTACATAATGTTGGACTGAAATTACCGTGACTAGATTAACCCTTGATAACATCAACTCATGGTGAGTGCGCGTTAAAAATATCTTTACCGGTATATCGTTGAAAATTGTCAGAACAGATCTTATCATACGCAAACTTCATATTTAATTTTGATTCAGAACTCATTGGACTGTGCATCACAGTAAGGCAACCAATGCGTTTTTGTTAAGCAGAATGTTATGCAATGGCCAAGTAAATAACCTGACCTGAATCCCATTGAGTATGCATTTCATAAGGCGAAGTCAAAATGTATGGGATTATGTCGCAAGCACAAGCAGAAACTTCTGCAAAAGATTTGCAACCATGATCAAAAATTGATTAATTTGTGCTTCTTTTATTACTTTTTGTTCATTAAAAAATGTTTGGCCTGCATACGAATGGTAATGTTGCATGACTACACCACTTACCTGATTTAGTTACTAATTCCCTCAAATTAACGCTCGAAGTCGGCAGTTGAAACCCATCATTTTTTTCCCTATCAAATCTATTGTGGTGTTGTGTAGAACCCAGAGGAACGTGTCAATGTCCCAATTTTTAACCGAGGTTATTTGGATAATTATTAGGGATGCACGATATCCATTTTTCGAAACTGATACTGATATAAAAATACTAGTGGTGGATTCAGCATAGATTTGCCTTAGACCTAACCAGAATTTTCATGATGATATGAACATTATCATAATGATCAAAACAAAGACAAGAACAGTTTTGGCTTAAAGTGCCCATATTTATTTTTTCGAATGGATATAATTTGAGTCAGTCACAATCAATCAATGTCATTGACGATGTGTTTCCCTAAATAATGAGCACTGAACTAAAACCAACATAAACCCAACAGGTATTGTGCTTTGTCAGCATATAAAACATTTGGTGCAACAGGAGAGGAGACTTTTGTGGTCCATGAAACAACCTTCTTAACCTGGCAATTATAGGATAGCAAGCCTATCAATAACCAAAAGGCTCTCAAGAACTTGTACACATAACACTGTAAAATGAAACCATTTGCTAATTGCCATAGTAAGGTTTATAACTCAGTGATGGAAAAATACGGCCTTCAGAATATTAACAAAACTTTGCATACTGGCAAAACAGGAGTGGAAACAAAAACAAAAATATTATATATTATCGGGCCTATTAATAATGTTATCGAATTTATTGGGATGACGTCATAATTTCTGATATCGGATAATTATCGGTCCGATAATAATCGTGCACCTCTAGTCATTAAAAAGCATTAAAAGTCATTAAATGGATTTTGTAAAAATTCAGGGCATAAAAAGCATTAAACTAAATGTTTGAGGCATTAAAAAGTATGTAAAGTTGATGGTTAAAATACTTTTTTTCCCTCATTGGATAAGAGAACATACACAATTCAAAAGTGCATTTAAAAATGTTATCGGTTAATATCGGCATCGGTTTTTCTTTATTGGTTTTGGGCCAATATGCATGTTGCTTTCAAAGAGATTGTAGAAGTCCTCTACTTTTGTATAAGGGCTGATCACAGCTTAGCACAGCAGTTATGATTATTCAAACTAAGATGGTGGGGATTTGTTATGTGTGCAGACCATTTGCATTCATGGAGCAAACAATTAAATGAACAATAAATGATTAAAAATAATAACATATAAACTTATTACATACCTTATTCACTGTACTGAAGCTGTGTGCCTTTGTTATTTTGAGCCAGAATCACTGTGTGAGCCATATGTGATATGGCAGTGCCTTATTAGCACTATGCACTTGCACTTGATCCAAAAAAACTGTTTGCACTGTTTTGATTTAAACAACAAATTTGGTGGTGCAATATAAGCACGTTTTCCATAACTAGTTGATTTTGTTCTCTTATTTTTCATAGAATACTTATTGGAAAACCTTGAAGTTGTTACATTTTTCATTATTAAAGTATCCAATAGGAACTCATAGTACAATTAGCCAGAATACGTTAAGTCCACGACCGCCTATATCGGTATCTGTTTGATATCAGTATATGATTTTTGGAATTGGTCAATATTGGGTATCTGTTATCTGTGTAAAAAGTCATTATCTGACAACTCTTCATACAATTTCTGTTCGTGAAACTCTGCAGTTGGGTATGGGCATTAAACTAGGTTAAAGTGGCATTAAAAGCATTAAATGAGATTTGCTGATACCTGGTATTGCCGGAATGTTCACCCTACCTTTCATATAAGAACACTTTCCCAATTCACTAGGATTGCAGGATCTGCTGCTTATTTTGGAGTAAATATTATATCCTTCAGCTTTTGTTGATGAGCCTGACATGGATGCCGGAGAGGAACAGCCATCAAAACAGTGGGCTCCATCCTTGATTTCAAAACCTGATGCAACTTTTTGACCCTTGAGGAAAAAGGGTTTGGTTTCTCCCATCTCGTTGGATCATGTCCCTACCACATATTGTGAATAGATTATTGTTGAGATGGTTGGAGACTTTGTTTTTCACAAGCTCAGATGTTCAGTGTTTGGTGTAATGCCTCTGTTTTGCTTAAGTGAAGCCTTACAGTATTGGATGCAGCAGTTAATGTCATGCTTTTTCATGCAAGAGAGATGAGGCTGGAAAAATTCTGTCCCTGTTAGATACTCACTGGGACAGCTTGATTCATGCTTGCTTGAACTTGATGACCAAATCACAAAATGCTTCTACCTGACAATGATGATTTGGCCAAATCATGGCCCTCGCCAACAGTTTTCCTGATCTAGCGTCCTCCAGCAAGCAGACACATTTGACCTCTTGTCCAGCAACCTGGACAGTCACAATACAGATTGAATAGTCACACTGTCTTGACAATAATATTTGTAACACAAGCTCTCCCAACATGGAGCGAAATTAAGACACATAACACCGTTTGTTTCCTTGGCAACAGAGGATAGGGATTATTGCTATGAAAGACTCTCATGAGGAGGTGAATAAGTCTGAAAGGAGCCTCTGAAGTGGGAGCGACAGATCTGGGCCAACTGTAGGAGTAAACCACTTCCAGAGTCCTTGCATCCATAATGTGATCTACCAATGAGTCCAGAGACTCAGCTCATACTCCTAATGTAAGAAAAGGGCTTGAGGTGCCATTTCAACTTAATATTTTCTAAAGAAATGCCAACATTGGGGAAAAACTTAATTCATTCATCTTCCATGCCACTTATCCTCATGAGGGTCACAGTAAAATACCTACTAATCCTGTACTTCAATTTTTTGGCATGCATACCAGCAAAAAGTAAAATATATGAGAAAAACTGTGTGGGGGGGCGTAATATACACAAGAGAGTATTATGCTCAAGAAATTACAGTAAGTGACAAAAGTTGGTTGTAGTCTACAGGGTTTCCTCTACATATAAAAGATTGTGGCGCACCGCCACTTCAAAATAAAAGCCGCCACGCCTTGCAAATGAGATGTTTTTTATTTAAGGCCGTTTCAAACTAGCGGAGCCTAGAGTATAGGGTTCAGTGGCAACCCATTCATTGTGTATTTTGGATTGGACTTTTCGGCGAAAGTGAGCGTTGGACGGCTGTCCTGGGCGGAACGGCAAGTTTGAATGAATTTGTGCCAAGAGGCGGGGCACAAAATGGAGCCTTGCTCTATTTTCAGAGCGCCGCCCCACTTACATCAACAACGCACCCCATTAGCAGAGGGGCAGGTGTACTTATATCTGTGCTATCAGGCTGTTTGAACAGACGGCTATACGCAATCACGGCTGACGAAACCTTTAGCTCTTAGACACTCGAAAATGACTCTCTCATATCTCTCCTTGCTAAGCTAAATGGTACCTCGAGGTGCGTTTGTGAGGACATGTAATTCACGAGCAACAACAACAACAACAAAAAAAACTATTCACCTTCTCACCAAAACTAGTCACACTGGGCTGACGCTAGTGTGAAATGGCCTTTGAGATTTAAAGAAATAATCTATCTGTAATCTATAATTTGTAAAATTTAACAATACGTCTAAATCAGACATGTCCAAAGTCCGGCCTGGGCGCCAAATGCGGCCCGTGGTCAAATTTCATCCGGCCCCCAGCCTCTGTCATAAAATCAATAACATCTGGCCTGCACACAGACTTAATAAATTGGTCAGCAGTACTGCTACCAGCATATGAAGTAGCTTACACACTAAATGCTGGTCCTCATTTACCCACGAAAAGGAAGCAGCATTCTAAGCAACATTTACCCCGTGTGACCCTTTATTCCCAATTTTCTAAAATGGCGACAATCAACAACAACAAAAAGAAAGTTGACTGCGATGGCCAACGCTTCAAGGATAGGTGGAAATTGGACTATTTCTTCACTAAAATACACAACAACTGTGTCTGCGTCATTTGCAAAGAGGCAGTCGCTGTTTTTAAAGAGTTCGATGTGAGGCAACATTACCAAACAAGACACACTGACATGTACGACAAGATTACAGGGAACATACGTAGTGAGAAATTGAATTAATCTGAAGCTAGTTTAATTTTACAGCATTACTATTTCGCGAGATTCTTGAAATTATTACCATATTTTTCAGACTATAAATCGCACCTGAGTATAAGTCGCACTAGCCATAAAACGCACAACGAAGAGGAAAAAAATATACTGTATATAAGTCCCACCGGAGTGTAAGTCTCATTTTTGGAGGTAATTTACTTGATCAATCCAACACATAGAGCAGATATGTAATCTTGAAAGGCAATTTAAAATAAAAATGCAATTGAGGACAACATGCTGAATAAGTGTACAGTATGATCATGTTACATCATACATGAACAACGAAATGCAAACGTTGCTGGGATGTTAGCGTAACATATATTAAGAGCTATTCAGATAACTATAGCATAAAGAACATGCTAACAAGTTTATCAAACCATAAGTGTTACTCCAAAACACCAAAATAACATGTGAAATGATATAATAATGTGTGAATAATTTCCCACATAAGTCGCTCCAGAGTATAAGTCGCACCCCCAGCCAAACTATGAAAAAAAAACTGCGACTCATAGTCCGAAAAATACAGTAATTAAAAAAAAAATAGAGCAAATGTGACACACAGAATGGCTTGCTAAAATTTGTTTAAATATATTGTTTACATAAAGGATGTCAGCAAAGGTCGGTCCCCCACATTTTTACCTCACCAGATCTGGCCCCCTTTGCAAAAAGTTTGGACACCACTGGTCTAAATGAATATATAGCTCATTATTCATGCACTATTTGCCAGAAGTCGTCTGAAATAGCACGTCAAATACAAATTGTTCTTTTACACGCTCTATTTAGAAAATCACATCGGCTCTCATGTTGCAAGCTTGTGCCTGACTACGTGGCGTGGAGTTGGAAATTGGGTGAAAAATCCACAGAAAGGTATTTCAAGCTAATGAATGTAATTCTGGTTTAAGCTTGTTAAAACGATCTGAATATTGACATTGACATAACGTTAAAGTTTTGTGTGCCGTGTGTTCGACCCGAATCGTCGCGTCCTAGCATAGCATTTGTCCGTTGCTGATGTCGCTGGTTGAAATTTCAGATGAGTATTGTAGTATTTAGAAAAGATTTAAAGTTCTCAACGGACGAGGGTCTGTTAACAGAAGGACTATTATTGTTGTGGTAATGTAGTACGTATCAGGGACAAATAAAAGGAAAAAGAAGGACTACGAGATGTAAGTCGTACTATTGCTACGCGAAAAAAAGTTGTATTATTACATGGGTTAATGTAGCTGTAATCAGCTACGCATTTTACATACATGTATCGTAGCTGAGAGCTATGACATTAGCCTGGTTAATGAAATATTTCAAATAGATCTTTGTTATGGTTCTTCTTGGAAAAGTGTGAATTCTCATTTGTCATGATATGAAGCAATTTCGCAGCGGCACGACATGGTGAGGCTGTCCAACTACGATGCAGCCCACCACCACAGCTTTAAAAAATCCCAGGGGAAACCCTGGTTTACATAATATAGATTGCTAATGATGCAACTAATTTGCAGTTAAAGTGGTGGTTCAAAATCTTTTATTAATCAGTAGCACTTATTATGAATGCCTAAAATATTAGTGACGGGTATAGTGCTATTTACAATCAACAATTCCTCTTTTTAACATAATTAAAAAGACTGAAGTGATTCCGCATTTTTATTTTTGAGCCAAGATCCACAATCATGACTACAAAAGAAACATCCTTTGTCTACCCACTTAATGAAGAGGAAACAAATTCAGGATGCTTTCAGACTTTTTACTATACAGAAATTTGGGATTCAATAAAATGTCTCTAGTTCTGCCCAATATTAAATTCTCAATCCAAATCCAGCACCCTGGATAACTGGTGCATTATGCACATTATTATTCATTTCAGGCTGGCTGATTCAGAATCATCCCAAACAGGAGGCACTTGAGAAATGTACATTTTTCCACTCAACACTTGAGATGGCATGGTGAAGTCACTGCAATTATGTTATTTATTCATTTTCTAGTCAATCTAAGCTTTACCACACACATTCCTTTATAAAATAATGGCTGAGGCTCAAGGACACTTCAACATAGGCCTTCAAATTACCTGATGATCCACTCTTCTTCTTCCTGTTCCTCTCATTCTCTTTCGACCATATTGGCTTAGTCCATGGAGGAAGTTTGATTGGGCTAAAACAATAACAGCCAAGCTTCTGATTTACAGTGCCTTGCAAAAGTATTCGGCCCCCTTAAACCTTGCAACCTTTCGCCACATTTCAGGCTGCAAACATAAAGATATAAAATTTTAATTTTTTGTCAAGAATCAAAAACAAGTGGGACACAATCGTGAAGTGGAACAAAATTTATTGGATATTTTAAACTTTTTTAACAAATAAAAAACTGAAAAGTGGGGCGTGCAATATTATTCGGCCCCCTTGCGTTAATACTTTGTAGCGCCACCTTTTGCTCCAATTACAGCTGCAAGTCGCTTGGGGTATGTTTCTATCAGTTTTGCACATCGAGAGACTGATATTCTTGCCCATTCTTCCTTGCAAAACAGCTCGAGCTCAGTGAGGTTGGATGGAGAGTGTTTGTGAACAGCAGTCTTCAGCTCTTTCCACAGATTCTCGATTGGATTCAGGTCTGGACTTTGACTTGGCCATTCTAACACCTGGATACGTTTATTTTTGAACCATTCCATTGTAGATTTGGCTTTATGTTTTGGATCATTGTCCTGTTGGAAGATAAATCTCCGTCCCAGTCTCAGGTCTTGTGCAGATACCAACAGGTTTTCTTCCAGAATAGTCCTGTATTTGGCTGCATCCATCTTCCCGTCAATTTTAACCATCTTCCCTGTCCCTGCTGAAGAAAAGCAGGCCCAAACCATGATGCTGCCACCACCATGTTTGACAGTGGGGATGGTGTGTTCAGGGTGATGAGCTGTGTTGCTTTTACGCCAAACATATCGTTTTGCATTGTGGCCAAAAAGTTCAATTTTGGTTTCATCTGACCAGAGCACCTTCTTCCACATGTTTGGTGTGTCTCCCAGGTGGCTTGTGGCAAACTTTAAACGAGACTTTTTATGGATATCTTTGAGAAATGGCTTTCTTCTTGCCACTCTTCCATAAAGGCCAGATTTGTGCAGTGTACGACTGATTGTTGTCCTATGGACAGACTCTCCCACCTCAGCTGTAGATCTCTGCAGTTCATCCAGAGTGATCATGGGCCTCTTGGCTGCATCTCTGATCAGTTTTCTCCTTGTTTGAGAAGAAGGTTTGGAAGGACTGCCGGGTCTTGGTAGATTTGCAGTGGTCTGATGCTCCTTCCATTTCAATATGATGGCTTGCACAGTGCTCCTTGAGATGTTTAAAGCTTGGGAAATCTTTTTGTATCCAAATCCGGCTTTAAACTTCTCCACAACAGTATCTCGGACCTGCCTGGTGTGTTCCTTGGTTTTCATAATGCTCTCTGCACTTTAAACAGAACCCTGAGACTATCACAGAGCAGGTGCATTTATACGGAGACTTGATTACACACAGGTGGATTCTATTTATCATCATCGGTCATTTAGGACAACATTGGATCATTCAGAGATCCTCACTGAACTTCTGGAGTGAGTTTGCTGCACTGAAAGTAAAGGGGCCGAATAATATTGCACGCCCCACTTTTCAGTTTTTTATTTGTTAAAAAAGTTTAAATTATCCAATAAATGTTGTTCCACTTCACGATTGTGTCCCACTTGTTGTTGATTCTTGACAAAAAAATTAAATTTCATATCTTTATGTTTGAAGCCTGAAATGTGGCGAAAGGTTGAAAGATTCAAGGGGGCCGGATACTTTTGCAAGGCACTGTATGTGTTATCGAAAATGATCAGAGACAAGAGCAGTGTACAATAACAATGCCAATTTAGTAACGGACAAAATTGGTACAGAAATGTAAAGTGTCAGCTAAGTTAAGAAAATAAAGGTCTTTAAGCCATTTTGACTAAGACGTTAACGTTCTTCTTGATAAGTCAAATGTTTGCCTTCAGAGAAATGCTCATTTATTTATAGATGTCCTTGCATAGTTTGATTAACTTTACACACACACAAAAAAAATAATTTCCTCTAAATGTGTGTCTTGCAATTTCAAAACACCTTCTTAGATTTATAATTTGATGTTCGTCTCAGCAAGGCAATGTTTGGAGCTACTTGCACACAGGCTCAAGATGGATTGTGTTTGGGTAATTACCAGCAGTGACAGCTTCCTGTGATTTCCCACCGGGGCCTCATATGGCCTCCTGATATCTGCCTGTCTTTCATCAGGCATCCTGTCTTGCTCAGGATGGCTGCTGGGTGTACTGTACACTATATGTTAGACTTGATTCACTTCAATTTATAGGTAAAGGTTAATAGAAACCAGGTAGGATGTTCATTTTTCATTCACATAATTCCCATTTAAGCGGAGTCTTACATGTCTATCTCAGTGATCACTTGCATCATATCTTCACTCACTTTTCTATGGCACACATTCACACTTTAGTTAGTCCTCACCGCTCCACGGATTTTCATCAAACACCTTTTTCTACCTTCTATCTCACTCTCTGGTCTTCATTATCCCGATTGTTTCAGAGAATGTGTGATTAAAAAATGGATAACAGCTGATTATTTAGACTGTTTCTGAGTTGACTTGCATTTGGTAGAGATTCCTCCTGCGCTAACCTTGTGCAATATGGTGTTCATGAATATTTGATACATTTCCTACAGACATGAAACAGCCCCCTGTCATTATTTGTGAGGCTATACATGATAATTTGCCTGGATGCATTCATGTTATATAATATTCATATAATCTGCTAGTGTTTTACTATGCATCATTCGTAGCTCATCACTACTTTGTTGTAATCATGACAGTTGGATATACAGTGGGGAGAACAAGTATTTGATACACTGCCAATGGGAAACCCATTGGAAGTGTATACTAAGTGGGGATACTTGTTCTCCCCACTGTAGATTGTAGCTACGTATGTGATGAAAATGTCTTTTTTTGCTCCATTTGGATTACTCTTTTTCAGAGAAAAAAATCCTTGTTTAGTGCATGACAGCGTACAATCCATATGTTTATTTTAATACAGCATCCAAAATAACCCTATCACGAAGCCAATGATCTCAAAGTATGCCAATCAACGTCTCAGCCAAGAGCCCCTATTTGCTGTTTGAACCGTGCCTCCTTTTTTTCCATAGTGTTTCAGGATTCATTGGTATTCAGCCCATTTTAGAAGCCAACTGGCTTTGGGAAACAGGAAATTGAATGATAAGGTCTGTCCGTCAGCATGCTGCACATATGACCACCGTGACACCCGGTTTTTAATTTGTAACATTACTCGACAGGCTGTTGAAAATATGAAAGGTCTCAGTAGCCTAAGGTATGTATTTTCCGCTTTTGAGCAGCAGGTGTAAAAATATTAGCTTTGGTTTATATGAATTCCCAACTGGAGTGTGTTGGCGGAGATGTTCGGGAGAACATCTAGACAAAGTTTTGCGCTGCCAATGTAGATAGGTATTTGGTTTTGTTTGGAATGTGGAGTGCGAGAGGACTGCATGCTCTGATGTGTTAGTAAAGGGTCACGAGGGTAGGCCATGTGACGCAAATCCGCATTGGAACACATTTTTAACATGAAGGGAGATGGAAGTATAAGAAAAGGATGAAATGTTGCAAAATGTGTTGGAATTTATTATTTTTAATGTTCAACCACCCTATTTCTACATCAGCTCTGCTCTACTAGGCATGTGCCGGTGACCGGTTTCACGGTTTACCGTGGTGAGAAAACGTGGCGGTTTCAAAACCACAAAAATTTTCTGTCATACCGTAGTAAGGTATTCGCAATTTTTCATGTGGCAAAAATGCAGCCGAAATGGCTTGGCACGGCAGTGCCCACCCTTTCCCTTGTTTGTTGCCGTGTGTGAAAGTGACACTATTCTGCTAAACAGCCAGCGAACCCAAAAACAAACACTCCAAACACAAGGTGTACTTTTCTTCAATTTATTGAGCTCTCAAATCGTGGTAAGTGAAATATACAAAATGAATACATTTAAAACGTTGTACAATTGTATTTTTACACGTGTGAGTAGGTTCACCAGGTTAGCACCATGAAAAAGTTTGCCAAAAACAAAACACAAGTTTTCCTTTCCAATTCAATATACAAACAAACTTAAAACTTACAAAGATGAATGTTAGCCTAGGCTTAGCTGGGAGAGCAACTTCATAGAGGTTTTAAGTCTCACAGCCGCTGAGTGTGAAAAAAGCTTGAATGAAGGGGAAAAAAGGATCGCGTCAAAGATCGCTAATTGGGAAAGATGATCTAAGCACAAATCCACGTTCGCTGGACGAGAAGAGGTCTCTTTCCCAATGTTTTCTTTTTTTTTTAAACGAAACCTTTCCACAATCATGTTTACATTTTAACTAATAAATTTTTAACTAACTTATGAATTATTTGTTCTTTTTAACACAAAGGCATGACATCATGTAGACTAGAGTTGACACAGTGGCTGAAAATGGCGAAACTTCACTTCCGTATCTAAGTACTAGTTTGATTATTTTATTTCATTATAACATATATTTAAATGCTAGTTTCACATTTGGAAGGGTAATGCGACAACTGAAAACTATGTAAACTGTAACGCAGAAGGGAACTTTCCCATGTGGAGTGAAAGTTTCATGTTTGTTTTAGCATTTGCACGAGAAATCGACTTTTACATTGAAATGCAAGATGATTTAGGTTTTTCTTTTGTCACAAGAATACTGTTTTTCCAGAGAATGTCTCGATTTCCTTGATTCACCTACCTGTGGTAATATATCAAAGATAACACCATGTATAACATCGTTTGTTCCAAAGTTCTAAATGGCACATCCTAGTTTGTTTCGTCGCGTTGACATATAAAAACACTTGTTTCCCAAAAAGTTGGAGGTCTTTTGAATTCTATTTTCCACTTTTCTTTACTGTTGTACTTTCTAATATATATGTGTGTACATTTTCCTTTTTATTATATAGACTTAGTTTGACCTGAAACACAAAGATATTACGTTTAACAAATATAATTTTGAATATAACCTCTAATTTTAGCAAAACCAAACCTGTACCTTTTTAGAGGCACTTTTCATTTGGTTTGGACTCAAGCAACACAAATAAAATGATTACAAGACAGGAACAAAATTGTATTATTTTCTGTAACATGGTGTAATGTATAACAATAACAACTTATTACCCTTTGATGAAGAAAAACATTTTTATTGAACAATTGGTGAAACTGGTGTCATGGTTCATTGTTTACACCTAACATTTTATAGATCAGTGGCCTGTGATGGCTGGTTGTACAGCATGGGAAGAACAAGAACAGCAGAAAAAATGCATGGCAATGGTCAGCCGTCAAAACATGAAATATAAGGCTTATTAAATATGTTTTTTTGCTATTTGAAAAATGGGCTTCGTGCCCAAAGCCAGCAGGCACCAGCAGCAGTCCCCAGCAGAAGCGGATCTTGAAAATGTGACCTAAAAAAAAACATTACATTAGTTTTCTATTATAAATTTGTTTTTGTTGTTTGTTGACATCACTTTTCAATTTATACAGATCTGTAAAATATAATAATGTCAAACATTTTGGTGTAAAGAATACAGGTTGTCATGCATCGACTTGGTACTCTTCCATGAGGGTGATACCTTAGCTCAAAGCTTACAAAATCGAGCTAATTAGCACGTAAAGCCAGTCGTGTAACAATATTCACAAATATAGATGAGTGTGAACGTCACAAAGGGCCTCTGAAAGAGTTGACAATTTAAAAGAGGCAGCGATTTAATTAATTTATCCCTGGCGATACATTCCCAGTTAGCAGAGTCAGCTTAAAAAGTAGGAGAAAATAGCTCGTCACCAAGATAAAATGTATGTATATCTACGCCGCGCACATACAAATAAAGCTCAACATATACATTATAAAGCACTTCTTATAGAATATAGACTGTTGAAAATTCAAAAGTGACTGTTTTTATCATCAAATTACCTCCGAATATACTTAACAGTCAGCCATTCGAATGAATGCGATCCGCCCTCGTCGAAGCCATGTTTGGAACTACGCAAGGCTCCGATACCCGGAAAACCCGGAAGTAAAATCGTATAATGAATCCCTATGGGAGGGTCGCTACTCTAAATATATGGCACTGCTATGCTCTACATCCTCTTCAATGTCTTTCATTTAATAATAACAATCTACAATGTAATATCATGTGTCAACAAAGTGTTTTCAGTGATACAAATAAGTGTGGTATATACGGTAAAACATACTTCTAATTGCTGAAAAAAATTAGTTATTAGAGCATGTATAAGCCCTTACAGCTTGCCCTGCTGCTCGCCTTCTGTTTTCTCCTTTTGCTACTCTGCAATTTAAACCTCTCAGTCATTTAAGTGTTACGTAAAACCCTTAAGTAAATATAAACATCCACTAAACTGTAGAATCCAGCATTCCAGAGATACTTAAGTCCTGTTTCACATTGCATACACCCTCCTCTCACATTCGTATCTCTTTTCCATATCAGTCATTAAATTGAGAGGCCTAAGGGATAGTGTCGGGCAGAGAGAAGTAGCCGAGAGATCAACTGTTGGGCTCAGCTCCCATCTGGTCCAAATCCAAGGGTCTTATTCTCATGGATTTCCTCAGAAGCTTCCAGTATCAGGTCTTGTAAATAGCTGCAGCTTGGACAGTGGGGCTTTGACCTGGCAAAGAGGCGTCAGGCCAGAGACGAGCTGACTTCTCAGGGGGCGTTTATAAAGCAATGCTCCAAGAATACGACACATTTCATTTTTGCATTTACACGGTTCCGTCTTGGTTCTGGCTCGATTCAAATGATATCGCAATTCCGCATGAAAACGATGCAGTATTCATTAAGGGTGTCAACAATAATCGATGCGGCGATGCATCTCGATGCGGGGCAGGGATGATTCGATTCGATGCGGGCAACACGCTGAATCGATTCAGCGCATTTTAAAATATATAAGTACGTTCAAAAATCTTCCCTGCGCAATTCCGGTGATGCAATGGATTTAGTTTCCCCATTTGTATTGTTATTCTCATGTTTACCTGTAGAGAGAGCTACTTTACATTCAAAGCAAGCCCGTAGAGGTTAGATCGGGCCTAAAAAATTCCAGCCCAACCCAACACGGCCCGTTGGTATTGAAGCCCGACCGGCCAGATCAATTAACTATAGATTTGCATGCCCGAGCCGAGTGATGCGGAAAAAAAAAAACGCAGCAGCAGCAATTTATTTTCATTTCTTCAAGTTTTCTTACTGTTTAAATAGTCTACATATTTTTATAAGAGTTATAAAAGCCTTTACACAATGAAATAACGCTGGGAAAGTTTAATATAAAAAAAACACGGTTTTGCAGACACACAGAGGAGAAGATTCGAAAGGATCACATTTGCCTTTGTGTGCATAAATAAAAGTGTCTTTCCTAACAAATTCTCAGTTGGCAGACAAAAAACGCAAGTTTACTCAATATTTAAATAGTCTACATATTTTTATGAAATTTATAGAAGCATTTACACAACGAAATAACGCTGGGAAAGTTTGATTTAAAAAAAAAAAAAACAAAAACAAAAAACACGGTTTTACAGACACACAGAGGAGAAGATTCAAAAGGATCACATTTGCCTTTGTGTGCGTAAATAAAAGTGTCTTTCGTAACGAATTCTCAGTTGGCAGGAAAAAAACGCAAGTTTACTCAATATTTAAATAGTCTACATATTTTTATGAAATTTATAGAAGCATTTACACAACGAAATAACGCTGGGAAAGTTTGATTAAAAAAAAAAAAAAAACGGTTTTACAGACACACAGAGGAGAAGATTCAAAAGGATCACATTTGCCTTTGTGTGCGTAAATAAAAGTGTCTTTCGTAACGAATTCTCAGTTGGCAGACAAAACGCAAGTTTACTCAATATTTAAATAGTCTACATATTTTTACGAAATTTATAGAAGCATTTACACAACGAAATAACGCTGGGAAAGTTTGATTAAAAAAAAAAAAAAAAAACGGTTTTACAGACACACAGAGGAGAAGATTCAAAAGGATCACATTTGCCTTTGTGTGCGTAAATAAAAGTGTCTTTTGTAACGAATTCTCAGTTGGCAGGAAAAAAACGCAAGTTTACTCAATATTTAAATAGTCTACATATATTTATGAGAATCATAAAAGCATTCACACAACGAAATAACGGGAGGAGAAGAAGAAAAAGAGGGCTGCGCCACAGCCCTCTGCGCATTTTTTTTTTTTTTTTATAAATACTTTATTAGTCCGGCGCGGCGGCCCGACCCGACCCGACCCACCGAAACGTGAATGCTTAACATTTCGGGTCGGGTCGGGTTCGGGCACAAGATCTAACCTCTATGCAGGGGGGACGAGGAACCCAAATCCGCTTCCTTACCGGAGTAACGCCACAGACAAGCGCAGTTGTAATCGAGAGAGCAGAGAGATAGGACATAACATAACAATGGCTGAAACGGAGAAAGAGGGAGCGAGAAATATTATAGATATAAGATTGGCTAGGCCTACATTTTACTTTTGATCTACATTGCAATTTAGTTGATGTTTTGTTTGCAACTGAACTGATCCCTGGATTGATATTGCGATAAAGATGCTGCTGCACTACAATATTTTCTTTGTCGTTTTCTTTAATATTTACTTGAATATTTTTATTGATGGGTCGTTGTGACTAAAATACAGTGACTGTTATTACTGATTTTGCACAGGAGTTCAGATGTTGCACTGTGTGAAAGGCTGCTACTGTGTGTAAAAAAAAAAAAAAAAAAAAAAAGGGAAAGCCCTGGTCTCATTATAAGCACTAATTAAATGCTGTGATCTGATTTTTTTTTTTTTAAAGATATATATGAAAGTATACTATTTTCATTTGACTTCGACCAGGAGTGACACAAGAGCCAATAAAAAGTTGTTTAATGTCTGTCCGCTTGTGTTGGCTCATGATTCACAAAAAATATGCTTTGGTTTAGAATTTTAATGCATCCCAGGCTTTAATGCATCGCAATGCATTGCCGAATCGAATCGAACCGAATCGAATCGTGACCCTCTGAATCGAATCGAATCGAATCGAATCGTGGCCTTCCGAATCGTAATCGAATCGAATCGTGAGGACGGTGTCGATGCACACCTCTAGTATTCATGCTGGGCCTAGTGGGCAGTGCAGCTTTACAAAGCGACAGCCAATGATGCACTTCCTTGACAACAACCTCCTCAGCCTGGAAGACAACACTCCCACCCACTCGAAGCAATACCCCCCCAACTTTTTATTTTGCAGTTTTATTCACGGTTTTTCCGGTACATTTTAATTTTTCTCTCGTATTTCTTGTACATTTGCTGTTCTTTAAAAGTTTAAATAATTTTATGACATTGCTTGTCAATATTTTTTTTCTTTTGCTTTAAAAGGCACAAAAATATAAAAATAATACATATTAAGATTAAAAATATTATAAAAACACTAAATTAAAGCCGTCGATCCGCCATGTTTGCTGTTTTGAATGTTTACTAGCAACGACTGCGCACGCCCAAAGTGATGTGTGCGAGTGCTGACGAGAGTGTTCCATGCATAAGGTTGCGGCGCAATCCTCGCAATCGAATCATTCCGCCTTAGAGGGCAGAATCAAAAGTTTGCCTCTTCGCCTTCCGTTTTCGCCGTCACTATGTAAAGGCGAGAATATTCCGCAACACAATTGCTGCGTCTTTGTGATGTAGCATCACCATGTAAACAGTAAGGATGCAACAATACTCAGTTTTACATTGAACCATTCAATACGCCCTCTTCGATTCAATACGCAAAAATATTTGATCCAATTGAAGAAGCTCTCAAAATGTATTTTCCGCAAAAAAAAAAAATTGTGGTCTCTCTCGCTATAATGTCCGGCGCATTTTTGCCTTTTAAAAAAAGCTATGAGAAAGTTCCTCCCTACTAGCAGCCCCCCCTCCACTCCAAACTGTCTGAAGTGCGGGAGCCGTGGTGCATGAGGATCATTGCTCGTAAGGAAAGACCGAAGCTTAAGGAGGCGGCTTGCCGGCTTCAAAGTCATACAGATCCGTTGTGTGGCAGCATTTTGTGTTTCCTGATACGCTATACCCACTCGAACATATTTTAAAAAGACTGTCTTAACGGATATTTACACCAATGCCCGCCAATATATTGTTGCCGATTCGGCTGCTACGAATAGCCTCGGTTTGACACCAGACAGCTTAACACACTGGGACACAGAGAGCTAACTCACGGTTACATGATGAACAATGAGTGGCAAATTAAGAGTGCTGTACTTCAAACTTGTCCTGCTTATGAAAGTCGATTGTCAAATGCTGGTGTTGTGCAGTAATGAGCAGACGTGACTTTTGTGGCGTTTCTTAACTTTTTTAATGCCCCAACAACACTCGTGCGCGCACAATTTAGATATCATCAAATAGCAACCTAGAGTGCTACGTTAGAACCCCCCCAAGTCCCATGCCATTTGCTGCCTGAGCCCAGAGTGATCATGGGACACGTAGTCCAAGTACTACATCGATGAATTAAAAACCGGCATAACTGAATGGAAGTTAAACTTGCCAAATCAATCCATACCAGTGACTATAGATAATACTGCAGATTATGTTAATTCAGTACGTAACACAGATGGACTTGGACCACAAATAGGATGTTTTGCTCATGTGGTAAACATAGCTGCTAAGAGAGCTGTAGCAATCAACAGTGTGCCACGCCTCTTTGTACATACACTAAAGATTGTTCTCAGCACTTTTATACAAAATTTCTTCAGATCAGTAAGAAGTAAGCACACAAATATTCTGCACTAAAATGCATGTTTATATGATGGCATTGTCATTTTTGCTTGTTAGCAAAATAAACGTAAGAAAAAAAAAATAACGCTTGTATTTTTTATTTCGGAGCATTAAATGTATTAAATCAAATCGAAAATCGTACCGAACCTTGACTTAACTGTATCGTTGCATCCCATGTAAACAGCCCATCAGACTTGATTTTGTAGCCGGAGGATGTGAGTAGATTGGCATTTAAATGAGAATCAGTAAAGGGGAAGGGAGGACCTGTGATTTTACTCTTTATTGCAGTGGGCACAGACCTTGAGTGTACTAGCTCAGCACTAGAGTCATAGTTAGTCAGTAAAATGATGCCATTGAGATGAAAAACGCTTCGACCTGTGATTGTAAAGCTCCTTTGTGGTTTCTGTCTGCATTACATGTCCTTCAAGTTCACACCATTCAGCCTGTTCCTTTTTATGTTATTCAGAACTCACCATAATTGGTTCTGGTATTGAAAGCACTGGATGAGAGATGATGTCACCGTTTAACGTGTCAGGCTCACACTGTGCACCTCACCCACACCATCCAGCTCAATGGTTTTAAAAAAATAAAAATAAAAACTTGTGAAGCTGTGGGACTGGCTTCATGGGGCCCCCCACCACTGGCACTGTTGGCCATCTTCACTCTAGGGGAGGCTTGGGGGTCGCAGGACTTCTGGTTGACGTCATGGTACCGAAACCATTATGATGAGATTAGTGTCAAGCTCCAGCACAAAGCCCTGCTTCTTAAGTATCTTATCATATCTTCTGTGGTTTTGTGGTCCTCCAGTTATGTCTTTTTCAGCACAATCTTTTTAGTCCATCAAGGCAATGCTTGTTCCTTGTCCTGTACTGGATTTAACAATCTATACCCTCTTAAAACTTTGCTTTTCCTCTTTGGCAAACACATTTCCTGGGCTCATATGCATTTCAAAAGGAGCAAGGAGGTTCCTTGTACACGGCTGAAGAATTGAGCAAAGCAACAGGCTGAATGTCAATACTCTTCTGTGGTCAGGAAAGACTAACTGACAGTGGAAGAGTGGTGGAAAATCAAATGACAAAATAAATTCATATAAATAAATGAATAGACAAAAATAGGTTGTGCAATATTCACCTAAAAGGATGCCCTCATTACTTTTTATTTATTATTATTCCTTATTTACTATTATTTATTTAATGTTGTAACGTCAACTATGTCTATGAAGCCCTTTAGGACTTTTTGTGCTTAACATTTATGAATTAATGAGATATTTGCATGCATATCTATGAACATGTATGTACATGTGTATATGCACCAGAATCTGACATTAAAAAGTTATTTGTGTAATAATTTTGGATTGTAAAATGTTTTTTAAAAATGTATGCATCTTGTTGTTGCAGGACGAGTTGGATTTGACTGATAAGAACAGAGAGGCCATGTTCGCTTTGCCCGATGAGAAAAAATGGCAGATATACTGCAGTAAAAAGAAGGTAAGTTCAATGGTCTTTTTTTTTATGGCTGCAATCTCTCGCTGTACCCCAATAGACTTGGTGCCTTACTCCCACAATGCCTCGCTGACAGTGATGAATGTTATTGAACGGCAGCTCAAACCCAACTTCTAATTTGTGTATTGGCAGAAAAATTGCCTTTTAATGATATGCACAAGCTGCATACAGTGCTTAATGCACAGGATTTTCCAGCTTGCAAATGCACATGGAAAGTATTAGGTACAAAAGTATAATGTCTAATATCTGTTGCAGTGCTGCCGTAACATAGTTAACATACCATACGCAGCAATTGAGAGTTCTGGACAGCCCTCACTTTCACCCCCGTTCCTTTGCCAAAACATCTCTAGTTCGCTTCATATCCCCTTCCCAAAAACTCCAGCCTCACTTTGTGGTCAAATATTCAGCAGGAAATGACATTGTGCTTGGAAAAAAGGGTAATTCAGTGCCTCATTCTCTCTCGATAGTAAATTGAATAGATGGTTTTAAACCCTCCCTTGTGCCTCTTTGGTAATATATCCAAGGGTTTTTTTGTTGGACGTAGAATGACGATTCCGCCCCCTCCTTCGTCCACCTAAAGCTTCAGGCTTAGCTGATCTGATGGGCTCTGACATTCTATAGGAAAAAGAGTAAACACGTGCTGTTTTGTGGGTGGGTGCAGCACAGCGTTGAATTACTATAAAGAAAGAATATTGTGGTGTGTTCAGGTCTCATGAGGGAGGTTGCGTGGATCATTAATCATTAAGCAGGCATGCAATTTCTTGGCAAAGGTTTTTTTTTCCAAATAAAGATGAATATATTCTTTATCAGTAGTTTATGAGATGCCCTGAAATTAATATTTGTGGTTAAACTTGTTTTACATATATCTATGGCGAAAACACTCGAGTGACTTGAAGTTCTGCTCTGAGACCCCACATTGGCAAGATTTCAAAATTGTTCTATATTCATGTGTGATACATCATTGGAAAGCTTAAAATCTCAATTTTCTGGGGGAAGAAAAACCAGGAGGGTATTTAAAAATAACTAAATAAATAAATAAATACATTTTAAACCTCTAAACCCTAACTCGAGGTGAGAGCATGAGAGAACATCATTAAAGACACCATGATTTTAACGAGATTATCGCGTACTTAGTTCATTTCGATCCAAAAACTCCATGTAGCATGGATAACCAAGTGTCAAGACACAACTGTGAATGACCCCAACAGGACTTTTTGGGGATTTCATGGGTGAAACATGGTAATATAACAAGGGTCGCGATGCAGACAGTGGTCGAGATTTTTTTTCTTTCAAATATTTACCCTTTTAACCTTTTTTTTTTTTTTGGTTCGATCATTTATCATCTAAAATATCGGGGAAAATGCTACAGTAACAAAAAAAAAAAAATTACAATTCAGCGATAGCTATGAGGTAAATATCCATGACCTATTTACAGACGCTATTTCTTTCATTGTGACGTAATTTGTTTAAAAGGTTAAAATATGCGAATAAATAATTTTTTTAAGTAGTTTTTTTTCTTCTTTTTAAGTAAATATTAGACATCTATTAGTGATTTTAAGCTAAAAATGGTAGACATTTCAAATAATAAATATAATTACTTACCTGCTTTTTATAGCTGGGTTGAAACAAAAGCGGTTCCGTGGTGTCTGTAAACGGGGGTCTCCAGGGTAAAACGGACAAATTAAAAATAGTTTGGGGGCTTAATGCATTATGAAACTGCTATGGCAGCATATAGACATATTGTTCTATCAAACACAACAGTTCTTTTGGCTTAAAATACAGCAGTTTATTTTAAAGAGGGGTGCAAAAGCAGAAACTGATTTTTCACCCTTGTCTTTGTTTTCCGCTCTGTATAAAAGATACACACACAATTAAGCCAGTCATTAATCAGATTTGTATTAATTTTTTTTATTTATTTTATTGTTTGAAATATGAATTATTTGGTACTGACATTGGGGGTGGTAGTGTGAGGAATAGCAGCAGTATTGAAGGCCTGATAAAAAGTCTTAAGATGAAATTGAAACTTTTCTATAGCTGTATCCGCTCCAGTTTCTGTGAAGAGAGAGTGGATTTATGCTTAGTTTTTTGAAGACTCAATAATCTGTTCCTAAAATAGCCAAAACTATATTTCGGTTAACACCAGACTTACCTGTGATTTATGATAAATCAGTTTGACGTTCTTCCCTGTATTACAGAGCTTGAAATTATTTCCTATAACCATGGGAAAAAAATAAACAAACATTGTGTCCCAGTCAGAAGAGTCTAATCGTGGTGGCCTATGTCAAAAGCTAGAAGAGGAGCAAAACAAATCCTTCATTCATGGATGGAGGCCATACTGGATAATACCTAGCTTGTCTTTGTGCACTTCTGCAGCCAGGAATCATGTATCCTGTCAGTAAAGTCTGACAAATTTGAAATGTTGTACTGCGCATTTATAGGCTGTTTAGACAAGAACACACCACACTAGTGCCCTGTCTTCTGTGAAAGTACAGCGTGGCAGCAATTGGAAACGTAAGGACCACAAAATGTTGTTCAGTCATTCCTGTCTGTGACAAACACTAGTTCCCTTGTTCCTTCCCTTAGCGACGTCGTTAGTCGTTGCGGTTGAATAACACTTAGGCGGTGACAGCAAGACAAACTGACTTATTTACCTGCACAACAACCTAAAAGCTAGTGTAGCTACCACTGAAGGAATGCCAGTTGTGTTTCATTGCTGTCGAGTAAAAACAATATGTTCCAAATTTGGCTGTTTTTATGTATGTTTTCACAAAAAACAAATAAAGGTGTCTATTGCAAGTTGATTGTGAGTTGGCTTCATAAAAACAATTTAGGCCCTAACATTAGTTTGCATTCATCATCGTAATTCACTGCAGGGTGACCTAAAGTACATGCAGTACTTTACCTGAGTGTTCCAATGAAGTTATAAAGACTTCGTTATATCATTAGCATGTCTCTCAGGACCACTCCATCTTGAGGTTTTTCATAGAAATACCTATTTGCTTGCTTGGAATTCAAGTTGCATATTCATTTACATTAACATTAACATTATTAACAGTCATACAAATGCAAAATAAGGGGGAACTAAATCAAAGCTGTCAAAACTTTGTTGTATCCTTTATCAACTGCAGTTTGGTAGGTTTGAGGCTTAAATAGGATACCATATATTTTTGGACAATAGGGCACATTTAAAGTGCCTACGTCAGGATAAAAATGTCTTAAACAGCATTATTATGTGAATTAGAATCATATTTTGAGACGATTCAACTATATACTAGTACAACAATTTGGCAAAGCGCAGATGACGAGAAATTAGTATTTTAATCTCTAGTTTAGCCACGCCTACCATTATAGGGCTCTAGCGTCCCCAACAGGAGGATGACATCGGCAGGGTCATTGTTTCATCGGATTTATAACTCAGACCATTGAGGGGGAATTATTCAGAACGAGGGAAATGCGAGGAAGAGAGCTGGAAAATGTCATTGTTTTACTCCAATATATTTACAGGATACTCTTTTTATTGAAGTATTTTCAACAATTGCTAAATAATTGTATGGTCACAACAAATAACAGTCTTGTGCTAAATGGAATATGAAATATTAAAAATGCATTTATTCAGTACGACATGGCAAAATTACTCCATAATGGTCAAAACTGTCCACTTCTTGTACCTCTCAAACTATATTTTATGCCACTGGAGTTAGTCCGGCTTTTGTCATTTCCCTGCCCCGGCCAACGTCGAAGGCGCGCGTAGGTGCCACCTGTTCAACACAAATATGGCATAAATTAATGCTTAACTACATGGCGAAGACGTAAACAGTGAGAGAGCGGCGTGCAGTTGTTGTGCAGCTAACATGGCAGAATGTGTCTGAGGAGAAATTTTCTACATGTCCGTCTATGATCAAATGTAAGTAAATAGTCCTTTATTTGAAGAAAGTTTGTAGTGTTTACTTTGTAATCGCTGTAGTCGCCATTTTTAACACAAAGTTGCAATTTCTGATTGGGTGGAAAATTTGACAGAACACCGGGCACAGAAAGAGGACAATGAGCAGAGTATAAAGGGGTGTGTGCAAACAAGACGCCGGTCGTCGGCTGAGTGGCATTCTCGTTGGACAATCAGCCACAAAATGCAATCCACCTCCGTATTGAAACGTGTGCCATGATCCCAGTATTTGACATAATACAAAATACGAAGTTTACTCACTTCCTCGTAAGTCCAATGATCCCACAGTTCTTGCACACTTGTCTTGGCCGATCTCGTGGTATATCGGAACTTTCTGAAACCCAAAAAGGCTCACACGCCTCTCTCTGGTGCAGCTACAAAAGCCTGAAGCCGTTTGGCTGGCGTGTTGTGAAAAATAAACGAACTACCGTAATTTCCCAAATATAACGCGCACTTTTTTCCCCAAAATCTACTTGTAAAGTCATGGTGCGCATTATAAACAGGTACATGGATGGAGACAGAAATATACATATATACTATATATATATACAGGGGTGCACATAAGTGGTCCGCATGCGCGCATGCGTACTGGACGCAGACAAACGCGCTGGCCCTCAACGGCTTCCATACGCTTTTGCGTATCAATGGCTGACCACTGTATTTGCGGCGGACACGAGAAAATAACTTCTCAAAATGTCGAAGAGGCAGGCCACACTGAGTAATTACTTCTGTGTTCCCCCACCCCCGTCAAAAGACAGACAGACGACAGAGACGTCACCGGAGCTACCGAAAAAAAGGACTTTTGCTGAAAAGTGGCGACTCGCACGGAAATGCGGTACAAAATGTGCCGTGAGAATCCCAATGTCGCCGATAAGAGCAGCGCATTTTATGGAGGGTCAAAGAATTTCAGCCATCCAAACTTTGAAAAGCACGAAAAAAAAACAGAGAGCATGTGGCAATTAAGCAAACTATCGATGTCAAACAGGACCCCACTCGCCCTATGGACAAGTCGCGGAATAAAGGTAATGAACAGCGACATGCACTGACAAACGTGTTTTTGCTCGCATTTTACAAAGCTAAACATGCACGTTCAATGAGGTCTTATGAGGAGGACATCCCACTTTTAAAAAGGCTTGGAGTTAATGTGGGAGCCGCATGATGCCCTTTATTTTGAATTGGTGCTTTTATGTTTATTTCTTTACATTTCACTTCAAAGTAATGCCAATTTTGTTGTGCCAGTTGATGTTAATCAAGCATTAATTGTTAATATAATTAATTAAATAAGTTAATTGGCTCTAAGTAAAGCTTGTCATAAATTTATCGCATCAGGCGGGTCGGCTCTCAAGCTCAATGAGGACCAAGTCACATCTCCAGGTCCTCCTCTGAGAACCTGGGCAAAAAATTATGTGCACCCCTGTATATATATATATGTATATATATATATATATATATATATATTATATATCAACCGATTTTCTTTTATTGACATGGCCACGTTGTGTTGAAGAAACGTATGCGGCGATCCGTTGCCGACCATTACGGTACGTGACGTCACCGTTTTGTTTCGGTAATATTTCACTCTGATCGGCCGAATGATTTCGTCTGTGTTAAATTCTGCTTTTTTCACTCTTCATAAAGCACAGAATTTAGTTTCTTGAACTCATTTGACTCAACGTTTATTGCAGCGCCGCAACTCGGACCATAACAAACGTAACAACACAGACTTCCTGTGTGTGTCCGTTAACTATATCTGTCCCTCGGGAAACTCAAACCCAAATAACAATAGTTCCTATTGTTACTGTCGTGTCGACAGCGATGAGCTCTCTCGGATTTCCGACTTACGTTCTCACTTTCATTTTACTGTATCAATCCATGGAAGAAACATTTATACATCATGATGAAACAAGCAAGTTATACAGCAGCCTTTATAAGAAAAGTCAAATCTGTTTTGTTTTCTCATAGATTCTGGTAAGTTGGAGAAGTTGTCAAATCATATTATTACCGTAAATATTGTCAGTTTATGGTAATGTTTTGAACTGGCAATATGCTATGCTTGTGCTGTGTTTCACCATTCAGTAAAATGACATTTCTGTATCTGTACACGAGCTCTGTTTTCTTGTATTCTTCTATTTATTGGTGCTAAAATTAGGCTGCGCGTTATAAACGGGTACAATAATTTCCACTAGATTTTACAAGTAAATTTGGGGTGCACATTATTCACGGGTGCGCCTTATATTCGGGAAATAATGGTAATCTGCAAAATCAGCTGTATTGTGAGATACTGACCCGAGTGACTTCACATTCGCATTCATCCTAAACCCGAGACTGGAGCCGGAAATCACTCATTTTCATGGCCAGAGATTCAAAAATTGAATATACTGTATAAAACGATCGCTTCCACACACATCCAAGCGGTCTATTTTATTCAGGAGCATAAAACAGCGCGTGAAATATGAAATAAACATGCTTTTTGGTGTCATACGCAAACATTTTTCACCCAAAATTGACAGTAAACCTTATAATTCAGTTCAGTTTTATGTGTATACAAGTATAACACCATTTACCATTAATTCAGGTTGTGCTTAATGACCTATAACTTTATTAGAGCTGCCGTAGTCAAATGAATAGACTCTTTAATTTTGAATCTACCGTTTCGCTTCTTCAGTAGCCTCAATAGACAGCATTGTTCATAAATTAAAGGCAAAAATGTTGATTCTTCCATTCTTATTTAACCAAAACAAACTAAATATTGTTTCATATATTTAAGGCAAAGAACGAAACAAACCTCATAAAATGTGCATTTAATGTCAACAAAAACTTCCCAGAAACCTTCATGTGAACTCACAAACTACGCTGATTTTATTTCTAAAAGGGTACATCGCCTCCATCTACTTGTGGTTGTGCAAAAATAAGTTATTCTAAGCTTGACATTCATCGTGGATCATCAAATCATCTTCATCAAACCCTCCCTGTCAATCCTCCATAAAAAAATTTTTTTAAAAATAATAATAATAATAAAATTGAAAAAAAAGTATACTCGTCAGGGGCAGTGAAAGAATGATTTGTATAACATGAAAACAATGAAGCGGTTCTTGAAAATGTGTAATAAGGCATACTATAACAATGATGTGCTTTCCAGATGTACTTAATGCATAAATACTTTACTGGCACATTTTAATGAAATTGTGGGAAGAAATTACCGTCATTTTTGCACTATAAGGTGCACCTGACTATAAACTCCCACCCACTAAATTTGACACCAAAACTGCATTTGTTCGTAGATAATCCAAAACTGGACTATAAAACACAGTTTTCCTTACTGTATTATGGGATATTTATGTCAAAAGATAGTAAAACTTTATTTGACAGTGGCGTCATAAGACCGTCATTATTATGACAGATGACATTTAGTGTCATCTGGCAAATAATTATGACTGTCTTATGACAGTCTTATAATGCGGTTGTCAAATAAAGTGTTACCTGTTAACCCAAATAAGCCCCACTGGACTATAAGCAGCAGGATTCAAATGAGGGGGAAATGTAGCGGTCTATAGTCTGGAAATTACAGTAATTATTATTGATCAATGATGAAAATAAATCACCCTGACCTTAACTCTTTAACATTTGACAAGTAAGAGCCATGATCTTTTTAGGTAACCCAAAAAGTCCCATATTGCTGAGAGAAAAAAAGTTTTATGTGTGAACTGTCATGTGTATCACTCACTTACTCCTCACATTACTCGCACTAACCCCAACTGTAGTTCTGTAGCTTCTGCATCCAGGCATCATGTGTGTTTTGAGAAAGGATTATGACATTCAGATCCTTCACTTTTTTGTAGGGCTAAAAGCACCTCTATAATGTAACTTGTCCCCTCAAATGTTTGAAACCTCCATAAACACAACACCTCTATTAGTGTGAACCCAGTCAAAGACGTACTTGAGGCTACGCTTACGGGCCTTTTCTCTGCTGCTGCCAACTTGTAAGAAATGACAATAGTTGCATAATTTCCAAGAATTCAATATCCTGTCCATTCCCTGTCTTTTTAGGTGAAATTTTATATCCTAGCTTCCGTAGATAAATATTCCCCGTGGCGAGATTGAATCTTTGACTCTTCTGAGCTTTGGACAATCTCCCTCAATTCTTGTGAAGACTATGTTGTTGTTGCAGCTGGAGCAGAGAATATTCAAAATATTTCGTGCTGAAATATGCATCAATATTTCAACAAAGTGATGTTGTAGTGGCCATCATATAATCCAAGATCCAAGCTTTATAGCACAATATTTTGAGATCCAACAGCCATAATACGCAATCGGGAGGGGGGTACTCTAAATTACTTTCTTAAGTTCACTATTAAATCTTAAGACACTCTAGACCAGAGGTGTCCAAACTTTTTGCAAAGGGGGCCAGATTTGACGTGGTAAAAATGTGGGGGGGCCGACCTTGACTGACGTCCTTTACGTAGAACAATATATTTAAGCAAAATTTAGCAAGCCATTCAGTGTGTCACATTTGATTTATTATTTTTTTAATGAATAATTTCAACAATCTTGCAACTAGCCTTTGCGGCTTTCTCTTTCGACTCTCGGGCTCTTGCGAAATACTACTGCTGTGAAATTAAACTAGCTTCAAGCAGGGGCGGACTGGGACCAAAAAGCAGCCCTGGACTTTGACTCAGCCCAGCCCACAAGAATCGCTGTACGAAGGGAAACACAGACCCTCTAGGGGGGTCCGGGGGCATGCCCCCCGGGGAGAATTTGTTTTTCTTAAATTTTATTGTAAAATGCATCAATTTCGTGCACTTAGAGAAAGAGAGAAATGATGCGGCTATGAAGAACTACACATTGCATTATTACACATGTACAATATAGTTTATGATTTTCTTCGCAGTATGTTAGCCATTTTCTATCTGTGCCATCTTTGCGTATGAATACTCTTTGTACAGTCAGGTGTTTTGTCTTCTGAGGGTGGTAAGTAAAAAATATGTCTAGACTGTGACTGTCTGACTTGGGGCGCTCAAAGTACTGCATGGCTGAACTGGAATTGGATTCATCTTCTGCCCTAGCTCTATGATCAACCTGAATAAACAAATTAAAGAATTTATTTTTTAAAACAAATTTTATGTATCCAGTTAATTATAATAACACCTATCCCCTCTGTCTATAAAATGACTTCATTGTTCATGCCATAATTAATCTTGCCACACAAATAATAAATGTCAATGAAAATACAATAAACATTTCAAGACAAATCCTTTATACATAACCTTCATAGGAAAGTATTAACCAGAAAACAAAACGATATATACATGATTTAAAAAATATATATCATATCAATTTAGCTACCTAAACTTTAAAGTAAAACCATTAATTTTATTAATATTTTATATTTCTTCTGAATTAATATTGCTGCTGCGTGTGCATACATTGTTTTACAGCTAAAATATTTTTTTCTTAGGAGAGGGATAGTAGGACTAGCATACTGTAACTTGACATGCTTTTCAAACGGGTACATGGACTAGCTGGCATTAACCCTGTAACTGTCATTTATTTCATTTAAAATGTAGCTACCTGGTGGATAACAATTGCCAGTATACCGAGCAAGTAACCCTCTTCATCACTTACTTGCTCTGCGCTTGTCTGGGGAACTTCCACCAACTTATCATTACCCCCTCCCTCTTCTTTTCTCTCTCCCTGCACCGTCTGCACGTCAGAGCGGCTGCCGCTCCCACTCTCACCGTTGCTGGGGGTTGGGCAGTTGATACCCGATGTGGCCGTTGCAGCCAGACTGCTGCTTGCGAAAATATTTGTCAACTTATGACATTTTAATGCTTCGCTCTCCATTTTCTTTAATTTTTTCTCCCTAACCTTCTCCGCGCCACCCATCTCTTTTCTTTTTTTGCCACCACCATCCATAATGTGCATTAACGCTCTTAGTTCTTTTGCTTCCACAAGGAACCAATGAAGGCTACTCTGTGCTTTCTTAGTTCTTCTATCAGATTGGCAGTGAACAGCAAGGCGCATTGCTGCCACCTGTCGGATTGGATGCGAACTGTACCTAATCAGAGGATAGTGGGGATAAAAACAATGATGTATAATGAATGACGGCCTCCGGCCGTCCAGGGCACCGGCCGTTCTGTGATCCCCCAGAAGCCACAGATTACCAGTCCGCCCCTGGCTTGGCTTCAAGTTGCTCCAATTTCTCGCTGCGTATCTTCCCTGTAATCTTGTCGTACATGTCAGCGTGGCTTGTTTGGTAATATCGCCTCGCATTGAAATCTTTAAAAACAGCGACTGTCTCTTTGCAAATGAGGCAAGACAGAGTTGTTGCAAATTTTAGTGAAGAAATAGTCCAATTTCCACCTATCCTTGAAGCGTCAGCCGTCACAGTCAACTTTTTTTAGTTGATTGTCGCCATTTTAGAAAATTGGAAGTAGAGGGTCACATGGAGTAATGTTGCTTAGCCCTTAAATACCTGCAACATGAAGCAATTATCAGAGAATCCCAAAATTTGAAAAAATAAGGTCCTAATGAAACTCTTTTTTTCAAATTTGTGAAAAGAAAAGTG
Source organism: Corythoichthys intestinalis (assembly GCF_030265065.1). Taxonomy (NCBI): domain Eukaryota; kingdom Metazoa; phylum Chordata; class Actinopteri; order Syngnathiformes; family Syngnathidae; genus Corythoichthys; species Corythoichthys intestinalis. The sequence continues at coordinate 22,187,021 of NC_080409.1, forward strand.
AAAATGAATATGTGTAATAAGCGCTCTAATATTTCTAACCCATGCAAAATCATGTTTTTTTCTCATGGAACCTGCAGATGCATGTGTCAACTAGCATCCATCATTTTTTTTTTTTTCAAAAAGAAATGTCAAAATTATAAATTAGTCTGAAAATCATGAAATTTTAGGTGTATCAAATGCGATACATTTGGCAATAAAGGGTTAAAGTGCTGCTGCCTTTTAGTGGGTAAATGAGGAGCAGCATTTCGTGTGTAAACTACTTCATATGCTGGTTGCAGTACTGCTGACCAATTTATTAAGTCTGTGTGCGGGCCAGATGTTATTGATTTTATGACAGAGGCTGGTGGCCGGATGAAATTTGACCATGGGCCGCATTCGGCCCCTGGGCCGGACTTTGGACATGTCTGCTCTAGACAGTTCAATGTATCTTGCATCACAGGAACCGTTTAGGGAATGGTGTTTCCTGTTCTACTTTGTCGCTCCATGTACAAATCAAGGTCCAAAAAGGTTGAATAAGTGAGGTGTGAAACAAAAATCTCAAAGTGAGCTTCAAAGACTGTCCCTCACTTCCATCATCGGTGGCCTTTGGCCACAGAAAAGTTCCCAGAACGTTGGAAATTTTGGTATCAACTCTCAATTTCATGCCACTTTTTCAAAGCAGAGGAACCACCACAAATGGACAAAATTATTCTGGGGCACTGGTTCCCCTCCAATTGAAGAGCTAATGCTCAAATGCAAAAACAGTGTTTAAACATATCAATGTCTACATTGACCGTAACTACTACACATTGATTGTGACACAGTTATGACATTTCCAACAAATAACAGATATAAATAATCCCCGTTTAGTCTTATATTCAAAGTTTATATAGCTTGATAGAGCATATGCATGCACTGTGCGTACATGACGCACACACATACGGTCATTTTACTTTCAGCCATGTAAGCAATATTGAAATATTGCTCACTTGGCGCACAGAAAGAAAACCGAGCATTCTCAGGCTTATCCTTTTCCCCCCCTTTTATTTTTTTATGACTGTGGTCAATCAAGCATGCTGCCTCCCTAAAAGCAGAGTTCAAATTTGGCACTAATGCTAATGCACAGCTCCATCACTGACGTCCTCCCTGCCTCTCTTGCTCTTTGCTGATGTAATTGCTGCATGAATTCCAATTTGGGAGACTTGACAGGTCAGACCGCAGCCACAATCTAGAAAAATGTGGTCCAGATTGGATTTTAACCACACACGAAAGTGACGTAAATCGGATTTGATATGGTCCGCTTCTATGTGACTTGTCCTGTTCAGACCTTCAAGTTAATGCCTCACTCGAGTCGGAAAAACACAAAAAAATGGGATTTGTGCATTAAGACCTGCGGTATGAACCTAGCGTAATAGTTCCATTCAATGAATTAACAAGTAAATTTTACATAGTAAGTCCCTTTTAAATGGCTAAACTGCCCACACCTGTAAATCCATGTGTTGTGTTGTGTTGTGTTGTGTAATGTACGGAGGCTATTGAAATGCCATTTCTCGGTATCCATAGTCCTCTGTAAATACAGTACATTTTTACAGTACATTAACACAGAATTCACTTCTAAGTATTTTGGAATCATCTGTGGCGCCCCCATTGCTCTGAAAACAATGACTTGAAAGGTACATTATGTGTATGTACTCTGTTATTATTGTCAGAGAAACAGTGGAGGAGTTTGACAATGACCTCTTTCACTGTATAACTAACTGAAAAGGATCTGTAATGTGTAATTTAGTCTAATCTTGCAGCCATTCGACTTAAAAACCCAATCATCTGACACATGCACTGTAAAAATATTTATGAACTCTACTGTCGGTCAACCATTTCCCTCCTCCCAGTAAGCAGTGTATGCACCAATCCAGTGATTGTTGTGTTGAGAGGAACACTTTACAGAATAAGAATACTTCACAGTTGGCTGGGGATTTCTGTCCACATCTGATCCAGCTTTAAATGCAAATAATCTTTAATGTCACCAGAGCCAGTGTGGTTTTTAGCATCCCTTTTAATTTTCACCGTAGTCTTTTGGACGATAATACATATTAGTCTTAGTCATATTTTAGTCATCTCAAAATGTGTTTGTCTTCATCCAGTTTTTGTTGACGAAAACTCAAGATTAATTTTGCCTAGTTTTAGTCGACGTTTACTAAAAATGTTTTCGTCTGTAAAATAATAACCAAAAAATACTCCATAAATAAATAGTTTCCAACTATTTTGAATGAACATTGACAGATGAGCACATATTGTCGCATCTACAACAACAACACCAGCTTGGTGATTATACACACTCAGCAGGAAAAGAGCACATTATTTTCAATTAATTATAGCCACCCGAATGCCACGAATTGTATGTAAAAAATAAGTTGTCCGAGAGTCTAGCGGACGTGCGCTGTTAGCATTAGCCTCAAGCGAATGCTATCTTAACCCTCCGCTAACGTTACATTTAGTATGTGATGATCACTCAGCAAAGACTTATAAAAGCAATATTGCATATTGTCTCCGGCCAAGAAAACAAATCTTACCGTGTGTGCAAGCCTGCATGGAGACTAGAGACGACACACTAGTGAGTCGGGAAGCGGGGGCGCTGCACATCACGAGTGACCCAACCAGACATTGGTACATGCAGGTTAACTACACATAAAATGTCACACATTGTGAACATGTGACAGAAACTATTGCACATTTTCGTCTCCTTCTCATCTCATCAGACAAAAACTGACATTCATGTCGTTATGTTTTAGTTTCCCAAAACACACTTTTAGCTCGTTATCGTGTCGTCGTCGTAAAAAAAGTGTTCATTGACAAAATATTTTCGTTATCGTCATCGTTGACAAAAACAACCCTGCACCAGACACTGGAAATGTTAAGTATTGTAAATAAGTTGCTGCCATTGAATGATGGGGCTTGCTGCCCATACCTGTCAGTTGAATATGCAACTAGAATATTTTCTGCCAGTACAGGTCCAAATATTACCAGCAGCAATTGTATTTATATGTTAAAAGTAAATTTGAAATAAGGGCTTTATTCATGCCCAGCACTTTGGTCGTCATTCCCAATGACATGGGCTGATATTACCATCACTTAACATTTGACTAATGATGTAGTCACAAAACTGTAATTTGGTGGGGACCCTCTATAGCAAATACATAATATTTTATGAATCGCACCATTTAATCTCTGGCTCATGAGAGCGCATGAGAAAATTGCATTCAATTAAACACATTTTTAGACATGTCGAGCAAGGAGCAGAGCAAGGCTGCATTTGTTAATCTCAGGGTCAAGATCTTTCTGGCAATGCTTGCTGAGCAACTCAAGCGCTTTGAATGAGTTCTCTTGTATTTGGTCATTTATACTACTATTTATACAGTATTTCAGTTTTTGTGGAGTTTTAGCTTGAGCTAGAAAACTGGCAGAGAGCACTGCATGTCAGGAATGATACAATTCACAATGGCACAGTTATATAAAATATGCACACTTAAAGGTAAATATCTTGAATGTGTGATCAGAATTCACAAAACAATGCGCTTTGAATGAGTTCTCTTGTATTTGGTCATTTATACTACTATTTATACAGTATTTCAGTTTTTGTGGAGTTTTAGCTTGAGCTAGAAAACTGGCATAGAGCACTGCATGTCAGGAATGATACAATTCACAATGGCACAAGTTATATAAAATATGCACACTTAAAGGTAAATATCTTGAATGTGTGATCGGAATTCACAAAACAATGCGTTGCCAGGTTTTCTTTATTTTGGCACTAAGTTCACAAACCCAGTCCCAGAAGTTCTTTTACAAATATTGAGGTAATGTTTGAATGAAGATTGGAAATAAATAAAGGTCTGTGCACAATAGGCAGTCAAAAGTAAAACAAAAGTTGAACTTGTGCTACTACAACAATGCTCAGAAGGTGCTTAAAGCAGTAATGTGAAGTAAGGTTGGCCAACCACGTTTATGAATAATATCAATGGCTAAACAGTTATAAGCATATTTTCGTTATTTTTTTTAACGCAACCCTTCCAGATTCTTTGTTTAACCCATAGCAACGCCCTTGACAACGAAAATGCTTTTCTTCGGCAATCTTCGGAAATTACGTCACACCTAGAAGTGCGAGGGAAGTCCGCCATAGAACAGTATTGTTTGTTGCATTGCTTCTCGGTAAGATGCCACGGCGGTGTGTGGCGATGTTTTGTTCTCACTCAAACGAAAAGTTGTATGAGTGACCAAAGGATAGCAGGGCACGTAAATAGACATCTTTCGTTCGCACGAAGCGAATGAATTTCACGCCATTATCGAGTAATGTTCTCTGCTGCAAACACTTCGAAGATGCCTGCTTCCTTAACCGGTCTGCATATGATCAAGGATTTGCCAAAACGTAAGTGTGATTTTTGGATAGATGACTGATGACTTTGTCAAAGCAGAGCTGCCAACTGTTGTGGAATGAACAGTATAAGTTAGCGACGTTAGCCGAAAGTTAACTCGTGGCAATCCCCGATCATAGTTGTTGTTGCGTTCGCGAGGTTAAGCGTGAATAAACTGTGCGTCATCTACGACCTTGTCCGAAAGGGTTAATCCACTGTCAATCGGGAAAGGGGTGTGAATGTGCATATAAGCGGGTCGGCGTCGTGGTAATTCACGGTCACGTTGCAGTAAGGCTACATTCATACTACAGGTCTTAATGCACGAATCCGATTTTTTCATGTTTTTCCGACTCGAGTGAGGCATTAATTTGACGGTCTGAACGTGACAAGTCGCATAGAACGGGACCATTTCAAATCTGATCTGGGTCACTTTCGTATGTGGTCTAAATCCGACCACATTTTTCCAGACTGTCGCGGAGGTCTGTACTGTACTGTCCAGTCCCGCAAATCTGATTTAATGCAGCAATTACGTCATCAAATAGCGAGAGAGTCGTTACCGTAGCGATGCACCTGTGCGTTATTAGCGCCTAGCTTGCAGTGAACACGGCTTTTGAGGAAGAGCTGAGCTTGACAACAGTCATAAAAAATAAAAATGGGTTGAGGATAAGCCTGAGAATGCTCAGTTTTCTCTCTGTTCCAAGTGAGCAATATTTCAACATTGCCTCCACGGCCGAGAGTCGGGACAAACTGCCCGTATGTGTGTGTGACGTGCACGGACAGTGTGTGCATGCTATCGATCCATATAAACTTTGAATATTTGCCTAAATGGGGATTATTTATGTCTGTTATTTGTGTCCACCTTTTGAAAAGCAAAATATGATATCCCTGGAATGACGGATGACGTGTGTCATTGTTTTAATGGTTCTGCGCATGCGGGTCTTCTTGCTTAGCGGGTGTCGGACTGCGAATTAGTGCGCATGCGTAATACTTGAACGGTCTCAATGGATAAAGGCAGTCTGAACGGGCACGCCAAAAAAACGGATATGACAAAAAATCGGATTCGTGCATTAAGACCTGTAGTATGAACGTAGCCTAAGAGACACATACCGCCGGTGAGTTTGTGCACATTTATTTGTATTTGTATTATGTATTTCCACCTTCATGCTTGAAGCATTGCATTGCATTTGTACGGTTCGGCGTTTCTTTCACGGTAATCGCTTGATAGCCTTCTAGTTTGTGTTCCTGTAAGAGAGCCGCTGACAGGTGACCCCAACAAGCGTGTCTGACAGCGAATCAGCGAGCGTGCGGGTGACGCAGTGAATCATGGTAAATGTAGTCTCGGGACAACACTGAAGAGGTGCTTTGTAATCTGTTCGCTTGTGTGTAAAAAATGCCATTAGACGCCACTTCCTCCAGAGAGCCCCGAGCTGTGTTGTACTGTTAGCTCCATGTGTTAATAAAGAAACAAAGTTGTCAGCACGTCGTGTGTTCGATACATTTGTAAACAAAAACCTCATAACAAGACACTACGCACGATCCGTTTAAGAGACACTGGAGTAGCAGGAGGCGAGGAGGAGATCAGCGAGAAGCAAAACTTTGTGGTCAAATGTGGCGGCAGTCCGCTATTATTTTGTTTTCTTATTGTTGCCACAATAAAGTGGAGAAAGCCATCAACGACTCATCTCCTTCTTTACCCCCAACATTTTAATATTATTATTTTATATACACGAGAGCTGCCGGATCTGCCAAAATGAACATGAAGTCTGATTTTTATTTTTTTTTAACAATGTCATCAGATAGACAACAACATAAAATTATGTGCAAATGCCTGCATTTTAAATCATGAAAATAATAACAGCCTATATCTTACCAATCTTGTAATCTCGATGGGTCTTGTATCCATTCGATGTCAGGTAGTCTAGGCACATTGTTTGCATCCTGATTAGCGTCTGGCTAATAATACATGTTAGGTCCAACATAAAATTCCAACCTCTTCTTCCTCCAACTCTTCAAAAACTTGGATCACCTCCCTTGCGCTCGATCTATCGCTTATATCGCTGTTTGAATCATTGTTTGAAGGGCTTTGTATGGCGGCCATATGTATGGAGCTGCCATCGCTGTTCCTGGTGTGACATATCACTTCCGGGTTCGTCCCCTTTCAGGCTCGAACTTTGGAAACGCGATTATTTTGTCAAATATACAACATATAAATTATTTTTTTCATGCTTTATTTGTTGGACAATGTTTAATTACTTTAATTGTGACCCTATTTGGCATGTTATGAAATTACTTCACGTTACTACTTTAAAGAAAAGCATTTGCAATTGTTACAAAAACATCACACAGTATTCATTAAAACGTCATGTTATGTTTTTGCATTATTTTGTCTTACTGTGTTGATTTTTTGAATTTTCAGCACATCATGCACAAACAATTTAAATATATTTTTTTGTAGTGCTGCAACGATTAATCGATTACTTGAGTATTCGATTAGAAAAAAATATTCAAATTAAATGTTGTTGCTTCGAGTTTCCGTTTAATGTGGCATTGTAATGGTTTATTTTGAAAGTGTTTGCATTTATTTTTATTGATTAGGGTGGATACACTGCCTTCTGGGCTGCCTCTTTTCACATGGCTGAATCCAGCTGCTCCCCGTTAAGACCAACATAAGCTCCGTTTTTGTTTAAGCTAATGTTTTTTTTAATGCATTCATAATTTAGTTTATAGGTATATTTAGCCTTTTTTTGTGGGAATATGTGCCTGAATCTTTTGTTAAGAGCATTGTAAAAAAAAAAAAAAAAACTTTGTAAGTTAGCCAATTGTTCTTTATTTTTTAATTTTTAATTTTTTTATGTTCCTTATCAGATTACTCGATTATTCGAACTAACTAGTCCACCAATTAATCGACTACCAAAATATTCGATGGCAGCAGCCCTAATTTTTTGTGCTAAATGTCTCAAATGAGACATAATAGGGATTTTGGATTTCTCAGATTTTATTGATGTGCAAAACCTGACAAGAATAACAGTGTTTCACCAATGCTTTTTACTATGTTAAACAAGAGCAGATGTGAATTAGGAACATGCTCTCTGGTTTTATCATGGCGTCCCAAAAGCTACAATTGGCCAGGACAAATTCAGCTCATACCGAGCTGTCTGAGAACCATTTAAAAAATGGTTTTGCCTGAGATGGTGAATGTGACCTAGATTTAATATAGCCTAGGTTGTTTTGTTCATTTTTGCTTCAGCAGATGAAGAAAAGAGACACCGCATCTCTCTACACATACTGGACTGTCTCAGGAAATTAGAATACACAATATTCTAATTTTTTGAGACAGTCCTGTGTATATATACAGGACTGTCTCAGGAAATTAGAATACACAATATTCTAATTTCCTGAGACAGTCAATATTCTAATTTCCTGAGACAGTCCTGTATATATACACAGGACTGTCTCAAAAAATTAGAATATTGTGTATTCTAATTTCCTGAGACAGTCCAGTATATGCTTGTGCCCGAGCATATTTATTATTATTGACTTTATTATATTTTCTATAATATTAATCTCACTAAGGAATTGGTTGCCTCCTTTAAGGTTTGAGCAACAACTAAGACTCTTACAATTTTAAAGAAAACTTTCAAATAAATAAAACATAACATAGGAGGCCTTCTGGTTCCATTAAATAGGTACTCACTTCTAGGTAAAACCTGATTTCGGACCTGATTTCAGACATTTATTTGACTTTTCAGTGCTTAAATGTACAGTATAAACATTTGACAGTTTGTTTTTGTGTCTCTGAATAGGAACAAGAGGACCCAAACAAGCTAGCTACAAGCTGGCCGGACTACTACATTGACCGAATCAACTCCATGGCTGCTGTAAGTCCATATCAATACACTTCCTGAATAAATGATAGTCTTGATAAATCTCAGCTGTGCCCCTGCATCCCCGATCTCCTCCTGATCCAAGTATGATCTTATTGTTTATTTTTCTTCTTTTTTTTTTTTCTTGGTCATGCCCCCTTCCTACATGACCAAATTCCTTCAGTGCGACCCCACCATTCTCCCACACTGTGATGACAAACAGGCCAGTTTTACAAGCAACAAGTCAGTGGGAATAGCTGTCGGAGATGTGAGGGAAGCCAAGATGGAACTGCTCATTAGTTCTAGCCGTGATTTTTTTTGGCTGCCAGTGAAAACAACAAGTCAGCCATGCTTGCTGTATTATTTTAAGCATCACTGCTGCGATAGTTATTGTGTCTCATTGTATATTAGGCCACTGACCAAATCACCCCATGTACCCATCAACTAGAGACCCATACATAGATTAACTGATTAGAAAAAAATATTCGGGCAATTTTGAACTTATTGACTGCCAATCCGTTTTGACTGGGAGGGAGCGAATGAACAGTCTAGCGCTGTCAATGGCACTGAAAGTTTAAACTAACTGGACATCAGTCATTGCCAAAGAGTTGGCAAAGATGCCAGAATTACAGACTTGGGGAAAAATGGCTTTAAAACAAAACAAAAATAGCATTAATAAGTAAAACTAACCACAAGGACAGACATTAAGTTCTCACCTCATTTTGAACAAGGAGTTACTTGTTCAAAATTTATGGTAACTCCCTCGCCTGTGCCATTTTCTCCCTTCCGCAGTCTATTTTTTCATTCACTACCGTTATTTCCTCCTCCACAGTACTCCTTACAGCATCTTGTCAAGAGAGTGTTTAAATAATTTGGAGTTGATTTGTTCGGCAATGACTTCACGTCTTGGCTCATGTTAGAGCTCACTAGGGAGAACTCCTTGCACAGTAGCAGAGTTACTGGATGAGCTCATTTTTGCTTCAAGTCCCGGCAAGATTACCGAACGACACAGTATTTTGGTGTCCATTCATGAAACCACGTCACATCTCGGAAATCCGTGATTCGAATATTTTTGTCGTGACTTTGAGAAGGCTTTCAGGGGCCCTGCTGTGTCAAAGTTGGTACGTTTAGCATCAGGACTGTCGTGAAAGTTGGAAAATGTCTTTTCATGTTAAAAATAGCCTGAATCAGCAAGTGCTTGTTTTCACCTTTATGTTAAAACTTTCCCAGAGCTTCCACTTAAAGACTATGAGAATTAAAAAAAAAAAAAAAAAAAAAAAAAGCTTTTACATCGTACTGCAATCCACCGGAATATGACTGTCTGAGCTATGTTCAGGGATTATTACTCACATGGTCATCAAATTTAGTGGAAGGGTCCATTTTAGGCAGTGGAAGAGCGAGTTTATATTTTTTAATCGATTGATCTGAAAATGAAAATGCACTCAAAATTGCTAAAAAAAAAAAAAAAAAAGGGGGGGGGGGGCGCACTGGCCACCAACCCAAATGATACAAGACTCATGCAGACATCCCATATTTGATCCTCATTCAGGTATATAGTTCAACTATTCATAAAGGAAAGCGCAAGATGGGACACCTACCAGAGAACTTAACTTCAGAGACTCTTTTACCACCAGATTAAACTGGTTTGGTTTGCACTAGTGTTATCTATAGCCTGAACCAGCCAGTGCTTTTTCTTCACCGTATGCACGTAATTGTGTAGTTTTAGTTCTAGTGTACTTTCAAGGGATCCACGGATGGAAAGATTTGTAGTTCTTAAAAGATAAACGTTACTATGAGTTAAATAATTTGATATTGAAACCTCTCTTGATGATTTTGTTTTTATACAATTTGTAAAATTAGTTTAACTAGTAGTTCGACTCAATAAAACACAAAATAGTAAGTACTCGCCGCTTATAACTAGGGTTGGGCGTCGTTAGAAATTGAACGATTCAGGTTCCAATTCTGACTCCACGTTTCGATTCTGGTCCCGAACGATTCTCGATTCCGATTCTTTTAAGAGGCATGGTGAAAAAATTGCAAATTGCAACTGTCTTAACTTCTTGATGATTTTTTTAAGTTATAAGAACCTCGCACAGATCTATTTTTAACTTGTATATAAATATCAGTCTTTGAACTTGAATGTGATTTTAGTATCTTTCCACAGGACTGCACTTTCGCAAAGATGTGTATTTTTCAAAAGGCCATGGAGAAAACATTTACACATATTCTATTGCCATTCATGTACCTTAGCTGGGAGCTACGACGAAGCATTAGTATAAATTCTTCCATTGATTATACTTTGAAGATCTTTTAATACTTTTGATTTTAACTGAGGCGGCAACACACTATGTAAAGTATGTAGCTGCTTGTATAGGCTATATAGACCTGAGAAGTCGACTGCTTTAAGATGGCGGCTGTTAACTAACACCGGCGAGTCTGTCATTTCGCATCTAGTTCTCTATAGATGTGCTAATGCCGCCGAGTCTGTCATTTCGCAACTAGTTCTATATACATGTGATATCTACCGTAGCCCAACATAATAATACGACTTATTCTCGTACTATTCCATCCGTCCATCCGTCCGTCTGTCCGTCCGTCCGTCCGTCCGTCCATCCATCCATCATCTATTGCTAAATCCGGGGTCGGGTGGCGGGGACAGAAGAAGACTGACGTAATTTATTATTTTACTTACGTTGTTCTGACGCCGCAGCATGTCAAATACGCGGCACTCAGCTTTGCACTTGGCACTTGCCTGTCAAGCCCTAAGTGTTTAATCATCTTGGTCGTGCAGCCACCTTTACATGATATATTTGTGTTGCAAATGTTACACTGAGCTGACTGGCCATTTTTTTTTGTAAAGTTGACTTTTGAGCGCCGCCGCACTGTGTACATGGTTGTAATCAAGTTGCAATGCACAAACACACGCTTCTTGTGGCTTCTCCTTCGTGGTTTTCGGCAGAAATTTTTTTCCGCTCAGTGATCAGGTCATCGAAACCGTTCAATTTTAACATTTTGAACGGTTCCTGGAGCATTGGAGTGTTAGAACCGGATCCCATTGATGCCCGATACCCAACCCTTCTTATAACCGATGTACGCATGTGTTGGACGTCTCGCCGCGTAGAAGGAATTGGAGTAACCCGGTAGTGTTCGTCTAGTGATAGTGACAATCTACATCATCACCCCGAGCCTCCATTGTGCGCACAAAACATGGCGCCCTCAGTAGGTCAAAACATGTACTAAATATTATAGATTTTTAGATCAATGGCAATATTTCATGTGCTTCTAATAACATATTTTAGTAAAAGAGAACAATTGTGGCGTATTACAGCCTATAAGTCTTCAAGTCCGAGGTTCCATTTAAATGGCTTACCCAATTGAAAAGAGATGAACTTGGTCGGCAACAGAAGCAGCGGGTATCTCTTGATTTCAAAATTAATTACTTTAATGCTAAGTGATCTTTTTTTTTTTTTTTTTTTTTTTTACACTAGCGAAGTACAAGCATCAATCAACACAGTGTTGTTGAATTACGGTACATACAAATTGTGTCTGAGAGTCAAACATTAAAATAATTGATATACCATATTTTTACCCTCATAGGGCTTCTTGGTTGTTGTGAACATTTCATCTGTCACCCAAAAAGGCTCTTCAACTAACACATGTAATTTCTGTTAATTTGAAAATAATTACTGTGAATCTGTAGACTTTGTAAGCACATTTTTTTTTACACATGCAGGATTTAATTTAAGAATTTGATTAATTGAACTATTTAATAACTGTTTAATTAAATTGTTTAATTAGTTATCAGGCATCAATGCTTAAGGGCATCTGTCTGGCTTAAACGGGGGGCAACTAAAATCTCATTCAAGGGAATACCCTATGCTGATGTACCAGCATGTTTTAATAATCTCCCCATGTGCAGACTGGACCCAGGTTATAATGCTCTTACAAATAACAGATGTAGAAATGTTTGGCAAGACTGCACAGGATGAACTTGCATGCAGTTCGTCTGCCCGACATTTGTGTGTCCAACTTCCCCTTGACTCACAAAGTTTTCCTTGCCAAAGCTTCTTGGCTTAGAGTCTTTCAACCATCTGGATGGAGGGCGAAGTCGACACAACGGTTGTTTTGACTGAGCTGTTTCACGATTAAACATTCACACATTGGACATACAAGCAGAGTCAAAGTAGTCAAACATGTGGAGGTTCCTCAGATAGGCAGCTATTGTTAGTTCATTTGTCCTTTCTCGGTGTGGAATATTTAAACAGACCTTACATCTAGACGTCCTGTTTAAGTGTTATGTTTAAGAAAATGGAAACCTCTTTTAAATATATATCTCTTCAGTCAAATTAATAGGCAGCCACTGTGACTTATTGGTAAAACAATCTTGAACCCTTGCACTTACTATGGAACTTCAGTGGAAAAAGACTGGATGTTAAACTGAAGAACGTGTGCTCCTGGTAGATTTTAGCACAGAAGTATTTTTGATATTATGGCATGCAATGGTGATGTTCCATTGCAATGTCTTTACACTACCACGTGTGTGTGGTGTGGTGTGTGGTGTGCGATTTTCATTGGGGTGCTGAGGGGGATTTTTATGGTCTTTTGGCATTTTGATTTCAGCGAGTCATCTGTGATTTAAACATCTTGCAAAAAGAAGCTTTGTTTATATGTGCTGATCCTAATAAAGACATGTTGTAAATGATTCACCAGATCTTAATCAGCTTTTTTCCCCAATTTTCTCACCAGATGCAAACCCTGTTTGCCTTTGATGAGGAAGAAATGGAAATGAGGAACAAGGTGGTGGAAGATCTGAAGACAGCACTTCGGACTCAGCCAATGAGGTAACCTGTGAACATATTGTTTTAAGAAATAACATCTCGTTTAATCAAAACAGTTTTACTTTTGTTAATAATTCTTTGTATTCAAAATAACGATTGCCAATGATATGTCAGAATGGATTATTACTAAATTGGCTGTTAGTAGGTTGAAATTATCACAGTGATCCACTGTGTCTAACTATGATCTTCGTCAGCTGCTGTTCGGCCACAATTATAAGCAATTCTGGATACTGACCCAACCAATGATACAAACCGCCTTCCTTTTTCCCATCAGCAGCTGCTCACTCGCTGTCTTTCAACTTGTGCCAGTTGTATGATGCATTGGTCTGGACCCAAGCTGTGTGTTGTTTTTTTCTCTAAGGGAGCCATGATGTGACAAACCTCATGTGTAGAGTGACAAATACTCAGAGCAGACTTTATGTCTGTGTCTCCTCAGTTAGGTATGTCTACGTGGTGGTTATAGGCCAAAATCGTGCATTCAGACTGACTGACTTTACATCTGTGAGTATCCAAAGAAACCTTGATGCAAATTAGATTTACTATTACACCATTCATAGTCTTTCGAAGATATATTTACAAATTACAAATGATTTAAGACTGACAAGGACTCGTATGACTTCAATTTTTTTTTTTTAAGTTAACCCTACCGTAAGTTAAATGAACCTCAACTAATCGCTAATAAAGTCATTGAGCTTTTTTTATGGGAGGGAAGGGCTTGGATGCTAACAAAATTCAAGGCATGGGCCCCAACCCTGCTTTACAATAATCTAATTTTCACTAACACTGGACAGCTCATGCACAGATTTTACTCAGAACAGCAAGTAAAGCAACTGAGATGTTGAATTACAGAACATAGACATTACTTGGAATAGCTGTTACATGATGATGTTTCCAACCAAAAGAAAATGAATTCCTCTTGCACTGTATTCTTGCCGTTGGTACAACCAGGTAATGTTTGCATAAATTGGGTAAACAAGAAAACCTGTTCTGTATTGTTGGAATTTGTAATGTTTTCGGTGTGATTGAATAATTCCTCCACTCTCCTTCCATTTGACAGACTAATTTTATCCAGCACACTTATTTAGTTTGCTGCAAGTGGCCCTGAATACCCTCAAGAATACTCAAGAAGCGCTCAAACATTTGATTTGTAGACATAAAGTTCCAAACAATATTGTGGCGTAGAAAAGAGCACAAAAAAATAAACACTTGTCTTTACAACCCCTTTACAACTTTTCATTGCAGGGAATAGGAAAAATGTAACGTGTTCTGTACTATTGCTTGTTTAGGACTTAGGAGAACAAAACTCTGTTTTCCATTTGTACTACAATACAACTCAATCGATCGATTTTTAAAGTGCGTTACCTTATTTGGGTCATGGGTGAGCTAGAACCAAGTTAACATTGGGGGGTGGGCTGCATACCATAGGTTGATATTGCTTATGACAGTTTGTCAAATGTGACGGGACCTTAGCTTCATAAAGACACCTTGTGTCACTTTCATGGCTGTGTCTCAGTGTGTCTTTGCACTCTTTTAATTCATGGCCGTGTTGGGTCACTGCCGGGATTGGCTGTGGTCCCTCCTTCCCTCTGGCGCTTCGGAGAGGCAGCTGCTGTGTGGCGTGACAAGGCTCTCCTGTGCCCTCAGACCTGTTTTTGCTTGGTCACAGACCAAAAACAAATGGTGGGCATGCAGGAACCAGGTGGCAGCGACAGAAGCAACATTGCTAGTTTAAAACTTAACAGTTGGATGAAAGCATGTCAGCGTTTTTTAGAAAATTTCATCATTATTGCATGGTGGAACTCATTGGTTGCCATTATAATTGATAATTGTCCAATCATGTGGCTCTTTTCAGTACAGAATTATGTAATTTTAAAGATGCGACCGAAAATTCGGTGCCGAAAACCGTCGGCCGCATTTTCAGTTTTTGGTGAAAAGACCGAAAGTTTACCACCGAAAAGTGTGAAGAACCGTAGTCCTCTTGTGATGACATCGGTGTTGTTTTTGGCAGCCATTTAAATTTTTGTCTAAGTGTCTTAGTCTTTTGGACGAAAATACTTATTAGTCTTAGTCATATTTTAGTTATTTCAAAATGTGTTCGTCTTTGTCTAGTTTAAGTCAACGAAAACTCAGACAAATTTCGTCTAGTTTTAGTCGACAATTCTCAAGATGTTTTCGTCTATAAACTTCAAAAGTTTTAGTCCAGGAGTAAATTAATAAATGAATAAAAGGGAAGACTATTAAGATGCGCGCTCACTACACGTACGATACTAAAATATCACACATTGTGAACTTATGACAGAAACTATGGCAAATTTTCGTCTTGTTCTCGTCTTGTCAGACGACAACTGGCAACCATCTCGTTATGTTTTAGTCTCCCAAGACACATATTTAGCTCGTCATTGTGACATCATCGTCATGACAAAAATTGTTGACGAAATATTTCTGTTGACGAAATCAACACTGAATGACGTAATGAAAACGTGATGAAAAGCAACGCTAATGGCTCACTGCCAAAATTTATGCGGTTTGGAAATATTTTGAGGTATCAAAAAAATATATACATGATTAAATGAAGGAAAGTAAAATAAATTTGTTTCATTGACGCTATAAGCTCGTTCTAAAGTTGCTTTCCATTGTTGTACCATTTCAATACAGTGCATTTGAATCCGTGCGTGAGTAGTTTGGAGTTTAATCAAGCGAACAGTATAAAAATAGTATTTAAATGCATACATGTGCATTTGCTGTGGTTTAGTACAATACTTGTACATGGCACGACTTCTTCCTCTTTTTGTCACATTTTTTTCTGTGACTCCCTCACCCGCTCTGCCGTTTAATCCGGCCGGGAACTACTTTGCTCGGCTTTGTCACAGCTAGAATTCGGCCCACTGACCTGGCTCTCGCTCGATTCCACGGTTCCACCTGTTGCACAAGAAAACACCTCATTTAGTCTTATTTTAAGGAGCAGGAGAGATTGTAATAACCTAGTAAAGAGCTTTACTAGTTTCGGCGAGAACAAAATAGTTTTTTGTTGTTGTTGTGAGCTACAAAGGTATATTCCACCAAACGTATATCGAGATCTCATTTAGCTCAACAAATGGAGGCTCTAACATTTTTCTAGTGTCCCAAACTTCCAAGAAAGTGGATTTGTACAGGTTTCTTAGGCCATGACATGTGTCTATGTCCACCGAACAGAATGCTGTGACGATGCTAGCGCTCACTGCCGCCGGGAACGGACCCTCAAGTGGGAAGGGGCGGATCTAGAAAAATATTGGTGGCGAGAGGGGTGCAGGAATTTTTTGAGCGGAGGCAAATATTTCACGATGGTTTAATACTAGGGGTGCACGATATCCATTTTTTAAAACTGATACCGATATCGATAAATTCCTGTTCCTCAAAGCAGATACCGATACAATAACCGATAATTATATATATAATTTTTAAATGTATATTCACCTGAGTTTTTGAACACCTGTAGGTAAAAAAATACTAGTGGTGGATTTGAATATTGTGCTTTGTCAGCACATAAAACATTCGGTGCAACAGGAAAGGAGACTTTTGTGGTCTTGGTCCATGAAACAACTTTCTTAATCTGGCAATTATAGGACAGCAAAGCTATCAATAACCACGAGGCCTCTCAAGAACTTGTAAACATAACACTGCAAACATTTGCTAATTGCCATAGTAAAGTTTATCACTTAGTGATGGAAAAATATGGCCTCTAGAACAGTAACAAAACTTTGCATACTGGCAAAACAGGAGTTGAAACAAACGCACACATCCCAATCCACCGACACCGTGCCAAAATTAATATTAATAGGCCCGATAATATACAGTATATTGTTATTGGATTTGTTGGGATGACGTCATAATTCCTAATATCGGACCGATAATTAACGGACCGATAATTATCGTTCATCTCTATTTAATACATTATCGACTCTTTGATACATCTCACATTTAACCCAATCAGCTCCAATTTACCTAAAGAAATAAAAAATACAATTACCCTAATTTTCGCACTATAAGGCGCACCTGACTATAAGCCGCAGCCCACCAAATTTGGCACGAAAATGGCATTTGTTCATAGATAAGCCGCACTGGACTATAAGCCGCAGCTGTCCTCACTGTATCATGGGATATTTACACCAAAACATATTAACCGGTACAACCTTATTTGACAGCGGCATCATACGACCGACTGTCATAAGACCAAATGAACCATCATTAAACTTTGAACTAATTAGTGCAAAGCTTTATTGCTTCAAGAAGCTTCATTTGGCCACCACTGCTCCCTTGGGGGAGACGGTCAACCTCTGCTGCCACCTGCTGTTGACTGTTGTCATCCAACATGCCTCTTAGCATGCATTGCAGCACTACAGATGTAAATAAAAATCAAAAATCATGTTCTGTGCTAAATATTTCTTCAGTTACTGTTCCAATTGTTTCATCAATTGCTAGTTATGGTATTTGCTAACACTTTATTTGACACTGGTGCCATAAGGCTGTTATTACACAATCATAATTATGACATGTCTCTGTCCTGAGCATTCATGAATGCATATAACAGATGTCATTAAGTGTTATCCGGCAAATGATCTCACTTTTGAATGGATGCAAAAGATCCAAGATGGACCAAAATTGAGTTAGTGACATAATTTGCCAAATGACACTTAATGACATAAGCATTCAGTAATGTCCATGATAGTGTCATGTCATAATTTTGATGATCTTATGACAGTCTTATGACACAGCTGTCAAATAAATTGTTACCTAAAAAAATCAACAAATAAGCCGCACTGGACTATAAGCCAGAGGTATCAAAATGAAGGAAAAAAGTAGCGGCTTATAGTCTGAAAATTACGGTAGTTTTTATGTGTATGACAATTTTGTTGATAAAACATCATTTTTATTAATGAAGAAAACTTTTTTAACTAAACGGAATTACAGTCAATTGTGCTTAATTGATATAGTATTGATCCACATCGACTAATTGTTACACCCCCTGTGGATCCACCCCTGCCCATGAGGTTTCAGAATCGGCAACTTTCAAGCTAAATTTCTCGAGCTTCCGGGGTCGGTTCCGGTTTTTCAGCCAGGTGTTTCCAATATTCCGTTTAAGCCAAGAATTTTGCTTTTGGTAAAACCCTATATAATTTACATTAGTTTATCACTAATAGACAGCCATCCATTTGAACTGGCAGGATGACAGCAAATGAACAAAGTTCAAATGGATTGATGCCTATGGCAGTCAGTGTTAACCAAAGAGTTAACTGCAACCAGAATTCGTACCTAAAGCGCACTGTCAATTTTGGGGGGGAAAAAATAAGGATTTTAAGTATGCATTTTAATGTAACAAAATACGGTGCCTTGTGCTTGTGTGCTGGTGGGGATTTAAAAATATATATATATTTAACTCTCCAAACTGTACCTGAACTTTACTGCTAGTGCTGGGTGCAATGTGGAATTAGGTTACGTGGCTTTCAAAGTTTGACATTCCTCACTGTAGTTTCTCCTGCCAAATAACGTCAATAGGATGTGAAATGAAGCTTTTGTAGAAGTTACGACGGCCATATTTTTCCAGAACACACTGCACGCCCGGCTTTTTCTGGCAAAGCATCACAAAGAGACCTGTGCACGTTTCCAATACAACTTCTTCTCCAAGCTTCTTTAGAGTGATTGGGTCAATATTGCTTTAGAGTGTTAACTGCTACTTTGAATGGTTCCACTTATTAGAGAGTGGATCATTAATCAACTTTCACATGTTGCATTACTAAATGCACAGTACATTAGTTATGGAGGAAAGGACCACATTTTTCTTGAGACTTAAATTGAGTGATCGTTTTGGCTGAGGGGAGGTTTTCCTCACCTCAGTCACACAATTAACACAAGGTTAGGCGTTAAAAGATCATAGCACCCAGCATTAGGCAAAACCGGTTAAAATAAACAAAAGTTCACCTTTATAATAATAGGTTTTGACTTCTAGAGTATTGTGTATTGCATTAGGTACATTGACACTTTTAAATATTTTTGTACTCAATGAGTTAAAAGTAGAATTTCTTAGCATATCTAGAGGATAATGAGATGGATCAACACTTTGCATTTTGTATTGGCATGATTAGACATGGAGGTGTGCCCAATGTAGTGGCCGGTTAGGGTATGTCGGAATAATTAAACCAACACATTCTTTTTTTCTCATCTAAAATAAATAAAATGGATTGCGATATGCACTGTGATATACTGTAATGTAGATAATTCTGTCAGCACTGGCATTTTTCATTATGATAAGCCCATGCCATTTGCAAATTCTTGGCACAATTTGACATGCTACGATTAGGGCATTTAGACATTTAGCCATATAGGCTGTTGTGAGAATTAAACATTTTTCATGTGGGAGTACACGCGTGCCTCCTTGTACTATATACTTTATACATACTATATCCACAGGGAGCAGTCAAAGTGACAAGCAGAGCCATGTGGCCAACATGCAAAAACAAAGTAATCAATCTGGCCTCGAACAAAACAAGGATGGGAGTAATGTTCTGGAGATGTTTTGCCGCATCTGGCATAGGGTATCTTGAGTTTTTGCAGGACACAATCAAATCCGTAGTCATTCAAGTTGTTCTTAGTGAAATGTGCAGCCTAATGTTTTGTCTCAGTTGCATGTCATTGGATCCACAATAAGATAATGGCACAAAAAACACAGCAAAAACACACAAGAATGTTGAAGAAAAAACATATGACTGTTTTGGTGATCTTCGATGAGCCATAATCCGAATACTATTGAACATCTGTGGAAGACACTAGCAGTCGAATGAAGGCCCCGACAAGCCTAAGGGAGCCGGAGCAGTTGCTCACTGGAAGTGGGCAAAAATGCTCCATAACAGGTCTTATTAAGAGTTGTGCAACAAAACAACATGTTAAGG
Source organism: Corythoichthys intestinalis (assembly GCF_030265065.1). Lineage (NCBI taxonomy): Eukaryota > Metazoa > Chordata > Actinopteri > Syngnathiformes > Syngnathidae > Corythoichthys > Corythoichthys intestinalis. Next base: position 22,207,030 of record NC_080409.1, read on the forward strand.
CTACCATCATTTTTTATTGAGGGAAATGTTACTAATGTAATGAATTTATTCCCTTGATGTACAAAGGCAGTGCCGATTTAAGGTCATTTTTTTCGGCTGCCAAGTTCTTGCAACTTGGTTATCGTTGTTTCTCATCTTTATGAGGACACTAACTAAAATTGCTACTCCTCTGTTATTCATGGAGAGACTAGAGTAATATTATATTTGAGGCATGTATGTATACGCATCGATCCTCGGAGCCCGATTTAAAATTTTCAATGTCTCAGAGATGATTAATTACATTAATTAATTTCGACTTAAAATTGTTACTCCTCGGTTATTCATGGACAGATCAAAATAACATTGGGCAAGTACAGTATATTCTTTGCCTGCTGGTCCCGAGTTGGCCAGTGGAGCGCATGCGCGTTCTTCGGTGATGCTTTTTATGTCTCTGAGCTAATGATACATTTGGGGGAGCAAGATAGGCAGTCACAGTTGATTTTTAACATGATATTCATTACTTTTATCTTTTTAAAATGAACTTACGGGTTTTCTTCCTTTAACTATTTGCCGTGTATATTTGCCTACAACGGTAAGAAATATTTGTCTACATCAAAGTGAAATCACTTTTTTTTTTTTTTTATTATTATACTTATATATACAGTATACGTATATACAGCATATATAGGTAGATCCCGGGTTAAGAATGAGTTCCATTCCTACACTGGCGATGTAACCCGAATTTCCACGCAAGTCAGAATCACAGTATTGGCCCAAATATTAGACGGCCCTGATTATAAGACGGCCCCCTCTTTTTAAAGACTCAAATTTGAAAAAAGACTTTTTGAACACCAAATTAATTTTTATACAGAAAATAATTACAGTACATCTGAAACAAATGATCATAACAATATATTTGAGCGAAAAAGCATGTTATTTTGTCTCATTCAAATCTTAATATCTGAATATTTAAATATGTAAACTAAAGTGCAGTCACATTCGTAAATGAATGGCTTCTGGTTTTTGAAATGTAAATAAACCCATCTATTGTGATAAAACAAGAAAATTGCAATAACTGCATTAACCATCAAAGTGAAGTCTGACTGTAACTGTAGTCTTGAAACAAATCTGAATAAGGAAAAACATTGCAATAAAATAATGCAAACTTGTTAAACTTGAGAGTAGCTGAGATCTGTCATGACAGAAAATCGCTTCAATGATATCTGGCGCCATCTTGTGTCGTGAATGGGTATAATGTCTAGACCACGAATATAAGACGACATCCACTTTTTCAGTCTTATTTCAATGCAAAAAAACACCGTCTTATATTCGGGCCAATACGGTAATACTTAAAGTACACCTGAATACCCCCTAAATCTAAAAAAAAAAAAAAAAAACTATTCAAAAACAAGTAGTATATGTCTTTGTACTGTCCTTGCCAAGACGTTGGAAGTCCTAGCTAAATAGCGAGCTAAGCTGTATTCTTTCCTCTCTCTCTCTCTCTCTCTCTCTCTCTCTCTCTCTCTCTCTCTCTCTCTCGTTCTCTCTCTCGTTCTCTCTCTCTCTCTCTCTCTCTCTCTCTCTCGTTCTCTCTCTCGTTCTCTCTCACTCTGCTGCACAACTTCTTTGTTGGAGGAAATGCGCTCTTCCTTGTGTGTGTGAGCACATGCGCTCTTACGTGCGGAAGTACTAGCGGCTGTACGCAAAATAACAAAAGTCAACATTATAATCAAATATGCATTTCACCAAAGGGCAGAACAGTCATATTAATAAAACAAAATTAAAAAAATAAGATACTGTAAGGCACAATAAGGTACCCTTTACGTGACTTAAAAAAGAAAAAAACCGACTGGAGACAAAATGGCAGGTGAGACTCTGACGTCGTCAAGTCGAAATCACATAAGTCGTTTATGTCGTAACCCGGGGACTACCCGTGTATACAGTATATATAAACTACTGGACCTCTGTCTGCAAAACCCAATGGAGTTGTGAGTGTCAGGAAACGGGCAGGCAGGTGGTGTGTGGACCTAAATGCAGGGAAAGGCATGAGGCAGATTAACGGTGCGAAAATGATTTGATTACAGCAAGCAAAAAACAAAGTACCAACAAATAATGACGAGATCCCAAAAAACACAGCAGCAAACAAAACTCAGGTTACTAACAAAAGGCTGGGTATCAAAAACTTACTGAGGGGATCACGAGGGCTTGGAGAAAACTGGCGAGAACAGGTTTGGACATTGACAATGACGCAACAAGGAGTGAAAAGAAACTGGGAGCTTATATACACACACAGACAACGGGTAACGACAACGAGGAACAGGTGAGCGCAGGAGGATGCAGGTTGGAGGATACACTAGGAGAAGGCACAACAGGTGAAATCAGTGGGCAATCACAGGGACAAGTCACACTAAGAGAAAACCAACACAAAACCTAACAGTGAGGGATGGATTCATGAAAAAAAACAAATAAACAAAAAACATTCTGTTTCATTTTAGGAACAAGTGGGTCTGGAAAGTGTTTCTCATTCCACTGAAATTTGAACTGATCTTTTTAGTGCTTTATGATCATTTCCTCAAGATAAAATGAAAATTAAATTACCTTTGATCGTTATCGGGCGTGCCACAAAGTACACCAGTGTGCTTCCCTGTCCCTTTTGATTTGTGTCATTAAAATCCAAATTATATTACTCTCTCTTTATCTTTCCTGTGAATGTGTGTGTATGCATGTGTGCGTCATTAGCCTGGCCCCGGTAGTGTTTATCCCTGCCCGAGTGCATATTGTATGGAGCAGTTGCTTCTTTGTCTTGAAGACAATCCCTGTGGGTTTTCAAGTATGCAGTGGTTGTTGCCTTCCAAAAGAAGAGAAAATTACTGGCCCGTAAGCCACTTGACTGAACGTAAATGTGAAGAAGGCGAATGGCGTCAGTGAAAGTTGGCTGCTATAGAAGAGAACAGGGAATCGCTGCTCTATAATGTTGAATGTTATAATGATGCAATGGATTGCTCACGCATCATTTACTCACCCTTAAGTGTATGTGTTAAGATGCATAGGATGTCTAGTTGCACTTGAACTGCATCAGTCACCCACTGCTCCCCATATGTTCTTCACTGGCTGCTCAGCTTCAGTTTTTCACCGATATAAGTTATTTTTCTCTGAGGTGGTCTTACAATTTTTGGATTGGAGTATGGATTATCCACTTCTTGGCCTTTTCACTGGCCAAACACTTGTCACTGGTTCTCTGGAAGATGATGCAGAATATGTTCCACCTGGTGGCTGCAATAGCGTGTCTGATATAGTGCATTTATTTATAGATCTGGAGAATGCTGCTCCTGCGGGAGGAACGCAAGAAGCACTTTTGTTTGCCGAAAGATTGTGTGCCAAATTGTATTGTCAAATGGTTTCGTTTCTTTCAGGAATTTATTGGTCACGCCAGGTAAAGTGTGTGTATTAGATGGGAATCTGGAACTGATTGTGTTTAAGTAAAATAACATCTGGCCTCAATGGAGGCACAATATTCATTTCCATGTTTTGTGGGTTTTCCATGCCTATAAAAAGTCCAAATGTGAAAGAGTTGGTCTGGGTCGTTCTGATGGTGTCAAAACAAAGCATCAGCTACAAATCTTCCCTATCTCCACTTTTACTTTCCAAATGTGTGTCCTCTTTTTCACCCCTTTTCAATCCCATTTGAAATAATTCATCATGGTCATGAGGCATTTGACAATGTAGGAAGTTCATTTGGTGCCAACACTGGCATCATTCCATGTTAACGCTTCCTGTCATTCAGCTAGTGACTTAGAGATGTTAATAGGCGGTTGTGCTTCGACTCCAGCTAATGATGCATGTCTCTTAAAATTCTTGGAGTGTAAAAGGTTGACCTCAAAAGGCTATTCAACTCTGATGAAATGTATAGAATTATTCCTTTTTGGAGTAGGTATTGATGTGCTAATGTGACTTTCTTTAGTCCAAACACAATGTCTGGTTTTAGGCACTTTGTTAATATTCTTGGTGAGATTCAGTCATTTGCTGCCATCACTATTATTAATATTAATGCATGATAGTTGGATGCGGGTCTTACATATTTCTGTTCTATGGTCATGAAAGAAAAGAAAAAGGATATTCACCTTAAGGAACTAACCAAGTGTTGTTTTTCATCATTTCAAATGTACTATATGCCTTTTTGACAGAACACTGCATAGTTGCCAAGAAGCAACCTCCCATGATGCGCCTAAATCACAAATAGTAAATAATAAAAAGAAATGCAGAAATAAAAGTCTAGACTTGGCATTAAGATCTTGTTGTCATAGAAACAAAACCTATTTAGAGAAGCCGATGGCTTGGCAGTCTGAACATCACATATTGTGTTGGCAATCGACACATCGGCAAACTTCAAGTTTTATTTTTACAATCGGGGTCATAAAAACTTAAACACAACTCACATCTTCTTAAATTTAAAGACCAGAACGATATATTTCAACTGTAGGCTTCATTTGAAGGTATTTACTTCCAAATCAGGTGAGCAGTGTTGGAAGTACAACCGTTTGTATATACTGTACAGTGTGCGTCCAGCTTTCTATGGGACCAAAAGTAAAGAGAGAATCGATCAATCATGAATAAAAATATGACTTTATAATAGTGAGTAGCAAATCATTGGAGTCGACTATAACCAGAAGTCTGAAATGTATAGACGTTACTCAATGCAGACTTTCATTCCATGCTATTCTTAGCTAGGCCTTCAGTTTTTACTTGCTCCTAGCGCATTTTCTATTGAGTTTTATCTTCAGCCAGTGAAATGCATGCCCAATTTGATTTAGCTCAGGTGACTGTCTTTGCCTTTGTACAACAGAGTTTTAGTATTTCCAATAGCAGTACATTGGTACCTCCACTTACGACATTAATTGGTCCTGAAAGTAGTCTCGCAACCCGAAAATTCCGTAAAAAGAGACGAATTTTCCACGTAAATGCCCTAATTCATTCCAAGCACTACTGACACACCACATTAAATTTTAAAATTGGGGTAAAACTGGAATAAAGCAACAGCCATACACATTATAATATACATACATATGCAGTGTATATATATACGCGCGGTAATTAATTTTTTAAATTAATTAAAATATTTGACGCAATTAATGCACATTTCCCGCTCAGACAGTATTCTGCCTTTTGGTAAGTTTTACAGCAAGGCTTTTTGTGCTGTCTAACAGCGAACTCTTGTAGTCACTTTGCGACATGGTTTATTGTTGTCTTGCCAGTTCAATATGGCTGCAGGACGTCTCGGGCTGACGCCTACGTTGTAATGTGGTGCTTATATGATCCTTGGACAAGATTTGTCCGTAAGTATGGTTGTTGTAAATAATGCACATATTATGTTAGTAAGCGAAATGTTATATTTTTTGTATGAGACGCTTTTTGTTTATGTTTTGTGAACTTGTATAGCGTGCTAAGCTAACGTTGTTGCTAATGCAATGCTTGTGTACTTTTTTTTGTAGTTTTACGACGGTCTAAAGAGGACAATGGTTTGAGGCCATTTTATTAATAAATCAGATGAAAATGAAAGAAGTCTGATTATTATGGCGTCGTTCACTAGCTGTCTAGCTTTGGAAAAAGTAGACGCTTCGGAGTGAGGACAGCATAGACAGATTTAAATGACAGTAGAGTGAAATGCCCACAACAGTCCTTATGTACCGTATGTTGAATGTATATATCCATCTTGTGTCTTATCTTTCCATTCCAACAATTTATTTTACAGAATAGATATATAATTTACAGAAAAATATGGCATATTTTATAAATGGTTTGAATTGCGATTAATTGCGATTAATTACGATTAATTAGTTTTTAAGCTGTAATTAACTCGATTAAAAAAATGTAATCGTTTGACAGCCCTAATATATATATATATGTGTGTGTATACATATATCTCGAGTGAGGCAATGTCACCTTTCATGAGATCGATCGTGCCTATCTCACTCTTTGTGACACAAAAACGAGGAAAACAATCCTATAATGTGCTACTAATGTAATAAACCCGTCTGCAGGCTTCTTCAGACAAAAACACCAGGAGCGATGTGCTTATTTGGCTTTCACGTCAACCCGATATATCAACAATACCTCCGTCGCGCCTGTGCATGCCATCATACTGCGACACTCAAATGGAAACGTCAACGTAGGAGAGCTGACTCCAGTCCCAATACAGAGGCATGATGGGAAAGATTATGACCAATTTAAAAAAAAGTTGCATCAACAGCTTCAAATTTACAATGATGACCTAAGATCTCAAGAATTATTAGTGCTACCAAACCAATGAAGGCAGCAATTTTTCTTATGATTATACACACACAGCAAGAACAGTACATTATTTTCAAATAATTAAAGCGACCAGGATGTCATGACAAAATGTAAACAAGTGAGAGTTTAGGAGGATGCTCGCCATGCTAATGCTAATGCCAATGCTACGCTAACGTTGCGAGTTACATTTAGAGTTTAAGGATCACTCAGTAAACGCCTTAAAAGGCTAAAGCAACATTGAATATTCTCTCATGCAAGATAAAAATAAATCTTACAATATTTACAAAATAGGCAAACCTGAAGCTTCCTGTTGCAGCCTGCCTTCAAGAAGCTGCAAGGTCCTTCCGGGGTCCCACTGTTAGTCAGCTGCGGCCAGAGTTGCCCACACAGATGGCTGATCAAAATCCTTCTTTATTGGATGTTGAGAAAAAGTCCATATATCGGCCTGATATATTGGCCGACCGATTTATCGGTGTTGTGTATTACCTTTGCCGTTTGTAACCTGAAAATTTTCCAATATTTTCCCTTTTAAACATGTCGTAACCTGTAAATTACGTTTGTAGAGACGTATGTAAGTAGAGGTACCACTGATTTTTATCCGTAAAGGCTACTGATGAAATTCAAGTCGTTAATAAGCTTGAGTATATGTCCCTCGTTTGGTGTCGCTTTATGTGTCTACAAATCACAGGGGAGACATTACTCTTCAGCATTATATTACAGCCATGCATGGATTATGTTAGCCAGGTTCTTCTATCATGATTTTTATGTGGTTTTGACCTTAAATGAATGAATAAAGATTATGTATAATTGCTGTATTGTAAATCAGCACCAGATTATATATAGCTTGATACTACGTTAGTATTTTAACATTTTTGCCCTTACCCTTTTTAGGTTTGTGACGCGCTTCATCGAGCTGGACGGTCTGACCTGCCTTCTCAACTTCCTGCGTAGCATGGACTACGAGACATCGGAAAGCCGCGTCCACACTTCTGTGATCGGGTGCATCAAAGCTCTAATGAATAATTCTCAGGGTCGAGCGCACGTGCTCGCTCACCCGCAGAGCATCAACACCATCTCACAGAGCCTGCGAACAGAGAACGTAAAGACCAAAGTGGCCGTACTGGAGATTCTTGGGGCGGTGTGCCTCGTCCCCGACGGACACAAAAAAGTGTTGCAGGCCATGGCTCACTACCAAAAATACGCTGCAGAAAGGACTCGTTTTCAGGTGGAAAATTCTTACAATTGTCCCATACTTTTTAACTGTCTGTGTGTTCACACATAATGGTGTGCCTGGGGTTGACTAGACAGAGTGATCTGCTAGATAAATCAAGTTGAGATCATATTGATGAGTTAGAGACAAGTGCTGGAGGCCCTCCAGACATTTTGACCTCAGGGCAAGTCAACACACCTTGAGAACATAACAAAGCTGAGTGATAACATCTAGAGTTATGCAGGTCAGGAATATTTAGAGCTTCAACAAGCCACATTTTACTCATTGCCACTGGGTGTGTGTCAAACCATGCCGCATTGGGCTAAGTTAAGCACGAGAGGAACACGTAATCCACTGCTGATAGACTTGAGATGTTTTTCTACGTTACAATCACTCCTCAGAAATTTGTCTTTTTGTTTTTATGTTGTTTTTTTAATCTGAGACTATAAGAAATTAGGGCCATTTTAGGCACCCCACGATTCGATTCGATTATGATTCAGGGAGCTACGATTCGATTTTCGAACGATGATCACGGTATTGACGATTATCGCGGTTATCACTATTTATCAAATTTATGTCCATTATTCATTTAAAATATCCTTATTATTCAACAGGAACGATGGAAACATGCCCATACAACAAAAAGCTGCCCTTAAGCTGCTTTTTTATTTATTTATTTTTTTACAAAAAGTGCAAAAACATTAACCATTTTAAAGGTAGTACATATTTCTCTCAACAATACAATAACATTTACACTGGTGGAATGAATTCCACATTTTCTTGAGACAAAGTATCTTTAGAAATAAGACTTCTTTTAACCAATATACTTTGTTTTCACAGTGTTACCTCCCTTGTGTAACTCTTGGAGTGACAGGTGGAAATCACAACTGCTCTTGATCACTTTTAACTTGTGGGGTTTATTGCCGAGCACAGAAAAAAACAATACCACCACACACACTTATTACAGCGCGCGCACTTTCTTCTCTCCCTGCCCGCCCACGCGCACACACACGCCTGTCGTCTCCCAGGCAGCACTTGCAACAACAGCATTCTGTACTGTATTGCATGTTTGTCGTGTTACCGCTGTACTTAATCATGGATAGAATCATTACACGTTCTGCATATGAATTACACGTTAGCGAATTAGCTAATTAGCTTAGCGCTCGGCGCTAACTATTATCATATCAAAAACAACAACAATAAAGGCTAAACAGTACAAGAGGGTTTTTTGTGTACTCACCTCTTATAGACGTTAGCAACACACTCGGGACATTTTTCAATTGAAATGCATTAAAACTACTGCTGGACATTGAAAGACAAGGAGCAACGAACTATCTCTCTTCCCCTCTCGCTCTAAAAAATAAATTGCGCACCAAAGCGTGAACGCTGGGTCACGTTGTGCGTGCGTCCGTTAACGGTGTCTGGGCGGCAAATGTGTCTTGAATTTCGTTCCGCTACGAGCTGTCACAAAATAATGAGTAAAAATCATCGTTTTTGAACCTTTATGAATCGTAATCGAATCGTCACTTGCCGAATCGTGATGCATGTAATAATCGATTTTTTGCACACTGCTCCATAGGAAATAATAATGAACTTTGTTATCTGATCCTGCCATTGTTATTTTAACAACTTGGGTGTGTGATTTATGAAGATATCAATCATGCCTGGGACTTTGTTCTTGTTTATCTTTTATTAAGGGACATTGCTGACAAACTTTTACATCTGTTTATAGACACTGCTGAATGAGCTGGACAGGAGTACAGGACGCTACAGAGACGAGGTCAATTTGAAGACTGCTATTATGTCCTTCATCAATGCTGTGCTCAACGCTGGAGCAGGAGAGGTGAGATCAAACACATACTTCTTAATCGGACCAGACTCAACAATTTGGTCAATATGGTTTTAAAATTTGCAAACGATTAAAGATAATGAGCATTTTTTAGCTGTTGAAATGAAAGAAGCCAAAAAAACTATTTTTTAATGAGATTGCTTCCTTTTTATGATAATAATTGCTTGTGTTCTGATCCCATCTGGAGTGCACATACTTCCTCAATCAATGACAAATTGATCTATGTAGTCCTCTGGCGCTAGCATTTATCTCCCTGAAATGCACTCCCTGTCCACTTAAAAAAAAAAAGTTATTTGCTTATTTTTACTTGACGTCTAATCCTCACCGTACAGACTGATATACGAGTAGGTTTCGAGACCTGTGGGCAGTTCTTGCATTTATTTGAGGCAAAGGTGCCGTGCTCACTGTAAATCCCACTTCAGGCAAATACCTTCCAGCATATTTGGAGTCAAACACGTTTTTCCTTTTACAGGCCTTTTGAAGTTTAACAGATCATTCGTGTTAATTCTGAGAAAATATGATGCAATGCTTGGTGATGCTTTACTCGGCAATAAGCCTGACTTTCAGTGCTGATTGGGTACGTAATGATAATAATAATAATTATGTAGCCCAGAGGTATATTTTTTTACATAAACCAAAGACGGGTGCTACAATAATAATCAGTGTTGGAATGATTAATCGATTAACTTAATTAAGCATGTAATTTGATTAGACAAAAGCTTCTACTCAAAATTTCGAGAATTTGTTTAATTAGAGTGGCTTTGGAATGGTTTGTTTTGAAAGTGTTTCCATTTAGTTTTATTGATTGGGGTGGCTACACTGCCCTCTAGTGGCAACAATAAATATGAAATAACACCTCTAATATGGCTGGATCCAGCTGCTCCCTGTTAAGACCAACATAAGGTTGTTTTTGTAAGTTTTTGTTTGAGCTAATATACATTCGTAATTTATTTTAGAGGTATATTTAGCAGTTTTTTGAGGGAATGTGTTTGAACGATTTGTTAAGACCATTGGGAAAAAAAAAGAAATTTAGCATTTTATAGCATTTAAGCTTGCAGACTTTTGCTGTTTAAGTTAGCCAATTGTTCTTTTATTGTACTTTGATCATCATTTATTAATTTTTTTATACCGTTTGAAGTTAAGATCAGGTATTAAAAAAAAAAAAAAAATTAAATGCATTTATTGGTCTTGTGAAATGAAAGTGCAATTATGCATAGTTTGAAAAACACTCGGGAATTTTATTTTGTATTTGCATTTAATGTTCCTTTGAAAGTGCAATCTCAGCAAGCCTTTGGTTTTAAATCTCCTAAAATGTATTCTGCAACTAATTAAATGTTCCTAATCCAATTACCGTAATTTCCCGAATATAGCGCACACTTTTCCCCCCAAAATGTACTTGTAAAATCATGGGTGCGCATTATACACGGGTACAGGGACGGAGACAGAAAAAATTCATTGTGATTCATGTTCCAGTGTAAGTTTGGACCGGTACAATATTACCTAATACAAATGACAGTGATATAATAATCAACTTTCATGCTGTAAATAATTGTTTTCATAATGTTTTTCACATCTAATAAAATTTAAATTTTGTTTTGTACTATTCGTCTATTATTTACTGGTACATTTTTCTTACCTTGTCGTCGCAATATGCTGGCACACGGCAATGTTGTCTTGAACAGAACGTATACGGCTATCCATTTCGTATAAATGTTGATCGTGTAGCGAGCTAGGACAGGAGCCTGAGGAGGAGTGTCGAACCACGGAGCCAAGCCGCGTTGTTTTATTTACATTTAAACTCACAAAGTAAAAACACACGTCTTGCACGCAACTCGCGGGACAACTCCTTATTTTGTGAAAATTATGATCGTATACTGTATTTGTATATTATTATATATATTTATTATATACTGTGAGCAATTTTACCACAGAAAATTAATATTCTATTTCAAAGAAAAAAAATTGACAAAAGAATTTTAAAAATGCTGCAACTGCTTGCTTTATAAAAGTTCGAGACACGAGACTCATATTTATCGGTGCGAAAATTAGGGTGCGCTTTATACACGGGTACAAGAATTTTCCCTAGATTTTATAGGTAAATTTGGGGTGCACGTTGTACACGGGTGCGCATTATGTTCGGGAAGTTACGGTACTCGATTGTTCGAACAAGTTTATTAATATTATATAGATTAATCGATTACTTAAATAATCGAATAGCTGCAGCTAATAATAATAATGTATAGGTATATAATGCATTTTATCTTTTGCGAATTCTACCTAATTCTTTTCTGGCCATTTCGTCAAGATGTTTTTGATTATTATCAAATTTAAAGGAGAAAAAAAATGTGATTAAATGTGATAATTCTAAATGGATTTCAAATTTTTTTTGCAGTTTTTCGCATGGGGTCTGCTCCTGAAATTTGACACTGCCCAAGTCCTTTTTTCATCTACTTATGCCTGTGTGACCAATACATTTGCTGATTTGAAAAAAAAAATCTTTTCAGCATTGTGCTCTGAAAATAAATGAGTTCTTCATGAATAGTTCAAATTGTTTGAACATTTTTTGTTTTCGACAGTTGTTAACATTGCATCCCAAAATCTGCTCTCTGCAGGACAACCTTGAGTTCCGGCTCCACCTAAGGTATGAATTCCTTATGTTGGGCATTCAGCCGGTCATTGACAAACTTCGAGAGCATGAAAACGCCACTCTGGATCGGTGAGTTACAGCCAAGCATGACAAAAAGCAAAAAAACAGGTATATTTTGGTGAAAGCTGAAGCTAGAACAATTCTCACATTTTTTTTCTTTTAATTTGACTTCAGGCATTTGGACTTTTTTGAGATGGTTCGCAATGAGGATGACTCTGAATTGGCCAAAAGGTTTGACATGGTAAGTGTAGTGATGTAGAGTGGTGTTGTTGTGTTGAGTTTTGATCTTTTTAAAATAAAAGAGTTACTATTCTCAACAGACCCATGTAGACACCAAAAGTGCCAGTGCTATGTTTGAGCTGGTTAAAAAGAAGCTGAGCCACTCTGACGCCTATCCACACCTCCTCTCCATCCTTCAGCACTGCCTGCAGATGCCATGCAAGTTGTTTTACTAGTACACTAAAATATAAAAAATCCAAAATTTCATAACGTTCTTGCAGTAAACAATTCTATAATTAAAATTGTGCCTTCAACTACCTTCACATTCAGATAAGCGTGGTGGGAGCAGCATGCATCACTGGCAGCTCCTTGATAGGATACTTCAGCAGATTGTCCTGCAGGATGACAAGGGGGAGGACCCTGACCTTTCCCCTCTGGACAACTTCAATGTTAAAAACATCATTCGCATGTAAGTGAAAGATTTTGTCTTTATCACAGCAGCAGCATTACATGCCAGACAATCCTTTAAAAAGGACAGAGAGACTAACTCCTAAGGAAAGTGAAGAGAAGTGAAGGTGGCAGCAGGGGGTATGCAGGGGCGAAGTCTAGGGAAGCGGCGCTCAGTGCGTGAATGGACACGAAAGAGGAAACCTGAGATCAAAAGGAAATTACTCTAATAGTGTTAGTCAGGCAGGCCGGCCGTCCAAGGAGTCATGTTTAGGTGCAGCCAGGCAGTCACTCGGCGTCACGTTAGTAGTTTTGGTCTTGTGCTTAGAATATTTACTTTTAGTCCTCAGGAACTACTGGCCACTGACTAATGACAGAGCTTTGTCTATATACTTAAAACATAGACTTTGGGGCCGATTAATAGGGGGCCTATCTCTGTCAAAGCTGACCAAGTGGAAACACAGACAGAGCTTTTTACATTGAAAATTCATTCCTCAATTCTATATAGATCTGGACGGAAAACATTCTCGATTCTTGGTTAAAAGCAAAAAAAAAAATTTTTTTTAAATGGGCAGTTAGTATGTATTTCAAGTAAAAATGTCGAATGTGCTGCTCGTCTTTGTCACTGTGACGCCGCCTTACCACAACAAAGAGCTTTTTACATTGAAATTCTTGTGAGTAAATGCTTAAATCTCTGAATTCTGTATAGATATGGATGTAAAACTGTCTCGATTCTTGGTTAAAAGCAAAAAAATAAAATAAAAATAAAACGGGCAGTAGTGTAACTAGGGCTGTCAAAATTATCGCGTTAATCACGTTAAAATATTTGACGCTTTAACGCACATGCCCCGCTCAAACAGATTAAAATGACAGCACAGTGTAATGTCCACTTGTTACTTATGTTTTATTTTGTTTTGTCACCCTCTGCTGGCACTTGGGTGCGACTGATTTTACGAGTTTCAGCACCATGAGAATTGTGTAATTATTGACATCAGCAATGGCGAGCTTCTATTTTATTCTTTGATTGAAAATTTTACAAATTTAATTAAAACGAAAACATTAAAAGGGATTTTAATATGATATAAAATTTCTATAACTTATACTAACATTTATCTTTTAAGAACTACAAGTCTTTCTATCCATGGATCGCTTTAACAGAATGTTAATAATGTTAATGCCATCTTGTTGATTTGTTGTTATAATAAACAAATACAATACTGATGTACCGTATGTTGAATGTATATATTAGTCTTGTGTCTTATCTTTCCATTCCAACAATAATATACAGAAAAATATGGCATATTTTATAGATGGTTTGAATTGCGATTAATTACGATTAATTAATTTTTAAGCTGTAACTAACTTGATTAAAAAATGTAATCGTTTGACAGCCCTAATTGTAACGTAATTATGTTGAATATGCTGCTCGTCTAAGTCACTGTGACGCCGCCTTACCACAACAAAGAGCTTTTTACGTTGAAATTCTTCTGAATAAATGCTTAGATCCCTGAATTCCTTATAGATATGGACGTAAAACAGTCTCGATTCTTTGTTAAAAGAGCAAAGAATCGGGCAGTTAGAATTTATTTTACGTAAATATTGTGAACTATGATGCCAATGCCGTAGCGGCTAATTTCGCCCTTTGATTTTTTTTTTTCACAACGTTTCAAAATGCATGCATGGTACGAAAAATATAATAATTACCTTGAATCCTCGAACAAATCACTCCTGAGACAATCCTTCCTGTTTGTATGCGGTACAGCTTTCGTACTTTTATCCTAGATCCGGCGTTGAATCGCTGCATATGTCGCTGCTAACGACTGCGAATAACTGAAGTGGATTGTGGGACGGGCCCCCTGCTTGAAGGCATTGCGCAGTATGTGTATATGTGTATATATATATATATACAGTGCCTTGCAAAAGTATTCGGCCCCCTTGAATCTTGCAACCTTTCGCCACATTTCAGGCTTCAAACATAAAGATATGAAATTTAATTTTTTTGTCAAGAATCAACAACAAGTGGGACACAATCGTGAAGTGGAACAACATTTATTGGATAATTTAAACTTTTTTAACAAATAAAAAACTGAAAAGTGGGGCGTGCAATATTATTCGGCCCCTTTACTTTCAGTGCAGCAAACTCACTCCAGAAGTTCAGTGAGGATCTCTGAATGATCCAGTGTTGTCCTAAATGACCGATAATGATAAATAGAATCCAAATGTGTGTAATCAAGTCTCCGTATAAATGCACCTGCTCTGTGATAGTCTCAGGGTTCTGTTTAAAGTGCAGAGAGCATTATGAAAACCAAGGAACACACCAGGCATGTCCGAGATACTGTTGTGGAGAAGTTTAAAGCCGGATTTGGATATAAAAAGATTTCCCAAGCTTTAAACATCTCAAGGAGCACAGTGCAAGCCATCATATTGAAATGGAAGGAGCATCAGACCACTGCAAATCTACCAAGACCCGGCCATCCTTACAAACTTTCTTCTCAAACAAGGAGAAAACTGATCAGAGATGCAGCCAAGAGGCCCATGATCACTCTGGATGAACTGCAGAGATCTACAGCTGAGGTGGGAGAGTCTGTCCATAGGACAACAATCAGTCGTACACTGCACAAATCTGGCCTTTATGGAAGAGTGGCAAGAAGAAAGCCATTTCTCAGAGATATCCATAAAAAGTCTCGTTTAAAGTTTGCCACAAGCCACCTGGGAGACACACCAAACATGTGGAAGAAGGTGCTCTGGTCAGATGAAACCAAAATTGAACTTTTTGGCCACAATGCAAAACGATATGTTTGGCGTAAAAGCAACACAGCTCATCACCCTGAACACACCATCCCCACTGTCAAACATGGTGGTGGCAGCATCATGGTTTGGGCCTGCTTTTCTTCAGCAGGGACAGGGAAGATGGTTAAAATTGACGGGAAGATGGATGCAGCCAAATACAGGAACATTCTGGAAGAAAACCTGTTGGTATCTGCACAAGACCTGAGACTGGGACGGAGATTTATCTTCCAACAGGACAATGATCCAAAACATAAAGCCAAATCTACAATGGAATGGTTCAAAAATAAATGTATCCAGGTGTTAGAATGGCCAAGTCAAAGTCCAGACCTGAATCCAATTGAGAATCTGTGGAAAGATCTGAAGACTGCTGTTCACAAACACTCTCCATCCAACATCACTGAGCTCGAGCTGTTTTGCAAGGAAGAATGGGCAAGAATGTCAGTCTCTCGATGTGCAAAACTGATAGAAACATACCCCAAGCGACTTGCAGCTGTAACTGGAGCAAAAGGTGGCGCTACAAAGTATTAACGCAAGGGGGTCGAATAATATTGCACGCCCCACTTTTCAGTTTTTTATTTGTTAAAAAAGTTTAAATTATCCAATAAATTTTGTTCCACTTCACGATTGTGTCCCACTTGTTGTTGATTCTTGACAAAAAATTAAAATTTTATATCTTTATGTTTGAAGCCTGAAATGTGGTGAAAGGTTGCAAGGTTCAAGGGGGCCGAATACTTTTGCAAGGCACTGTATATATATATATATATATATATATATATATTTTTTTTTTTTTTTTTTTTTTTGAGAGGGACGATAGAAGAGTTTGCAGTAGTTCTTTTTTATTTTTCATAGTTGAGAAGGAAATGAATTATTTACTGTATGCTCTGTGTTTCAAGAGACAAGACCACAGGTTCACACTGAAAAATTATGACATTGGGATGTAACATGGCCTCTATTCCATACTTGGATCATATTCTGTAATATGTTAACTGAATTATAAATGGAATATAAGTGCCTCACATGAATAACGTAATGGGAAAAATGAGCTACAGTATTTAGGATAAGCTCAAGAGTCAGATGATGATCAGTGATGTGTGTTCGGTGTGGCTGGTGAAAGAAGCATAAAACATGAAGTGTGGTAAACCAAAGCCCATCTGATCCTACCACTGTACATTAGGTCCATCGCTATTTTTGTTATATTAGAAATCTTTAGCATAATTTTTCATAATCCATCGCCGCACTATGCCTCCTGCCAAAGTATTTGTGTTTTTCCCCTGAATATTCTTCAAAGTAATTTATACCTGGAAAAGTGGTTCATTAATTGAGATTTCCACATTTGGTTGGCCGCATGCCATCAGCCCTCACGGTTGAACATGTGTCTGGTGCCTTTGTGGTTGGGGGGAAGAAATGAAGTTGGAGGGTTAAATCAACTGCAACAGTGTTCTAGTCATTCATCAGATGTGGTCACTATGACGACGTGACCCAAACCTCAACATGTGTACGGTTGCCACTTCTCCACTGCTATTTTAAACGTGTTCAGTAATTTTGTGTCCTTTTGGGGGGGGGGTTGGATCCTCAAAACCAAGGACCTATAGATGCTAAAAAAGAGTGAATCCAGGCAAGCACTCAGCTCGAGTTTACTTCTGACCTTGTCTACTAGGGATGTCCTCGATCTGGTGATCAGAAATCTGGCCCGATCACGTCATTTGCTGAGGGTTTGAATTGAATAAAACAGATCTGTTTGGTTTTTTACATGTGTTTATTATTTTTTAAATATGTACTCATTGGGTGCCATTGACAGCGATAGACGTCCAATTCATTTTTACTGGGAGGGCTGATGGATTCAATCAAGTCAAATTGGATTGGACATCTAGATTCAACAATGATATTGAAACATGATCACTCATTGCCAGCGTTTTCAATTGAAGTGCATTTGATTTCTATAACTGTCAATGGTAGTGAATCAGTTAAGGGTGACGAGCAAAAAATAATAATCCAAAGGTACAATAATGGGATAATGCAACAAACAAAAATTATGTGCAACCTGATTTTTTGATATACAGTACTTGATTTTTTTTACTCTGTCGAAACCTTTGATGTACAGCTAACCCTTTTGAACGTCAATAATGTTGGTATAGCTTTGGTCAAATTAGGAAAACAAAAACATTTGGAGGTTTATTTTACCCCATCCTTAATGCATTTCTGAGGTATCGGATCCGGCTGACTGGCAGATCCTCAAAACAAGTGGACACGGACTCACATGCAAAAATTTGTTATTGGGAAATCTCTATAATATACATTAGGTCATGATATACAGTAGGCCTGAACGATATTGGAAAAAACTATTGTTGCGATTTTTTTTAGGTTTGCAATATATTGCGATATTATATTGCGATATTAAAAAAAAAAAGATCTTTTTTAAAGAAATTTTCACTAAATTACTTGAATAGCTGTTTGGAAATACTTTACATAACACACCGTGACCACAGTGTATTCATATAATACCGTTTAATTTGTGAATGATGAAGATTTCTGTATGAAGGTATCCAGGAAGTCATGTCTGCACAAAATAGATCATTTATTGAATACAATATTTTACACTTCAACAGCAGCAAATACATTAAATGATAAATAAAAGAGCAGGTGCATTAGTCCCCTAAGTTTTTGACAAAATATAACAATAAATAAAAACTTCTGTAAAATAACAACAAAGTTGTCAACATATTTGAACAAAAATATTAAATATGACAAATAAAAGAGTTGTTCACAAACTATAACAATAAATAAAAACCTCAGTAAAACAACAAAGTTGTCAACATATTTGAACAAAAATATTAAATATGACAAAAGAGTTCACAAACTATAACAATACATAAAAACCTCAGTTAAACAACAAAGTTGTCAACATATTTGAACTTAAATATTAAATCTGACTAATAAAAGTGCAAGTGCATTAGTCCCCTGAGTTGTTTACACAAAATATAACAATATAAAACTGCAAAACGGCAACAAAGTTGTAAAAATATTTCAACAAAAATATTAAGTATCAAAACTTTATGTGCAGCTGTACTAAATATAGTTATTTGAAAAATACGGTTTACAATAAATTTAAATATAAAAGAAACAAACTCAATTGAACTTGTAAATAATTGAACTGAATAACTGCAAATAACTGTGATGAATAACAGAACCATTTTAACTCCCAAATTTCCTGCCTTCCTGATAGCTGTCACATGAATAAAAAGAAGAAAAGACATTCCTTCAGCTGTGTTATGTATTTGTCTGCATATCGTCCACCTTCCTTGCTCAGCAATTCTCAACTGGGTCTCATAGGTTTTTGGCCAAGACTATTAGTTTATCCACTATAGCAGGCTTGAGACAAGAACGTTGGCACGTAACAATGTTCCCACCTGTGCTAAAAAGCCTCTGATGGGGAGCTCGTAGCAGGAATGCATAGATACCTGCGTTTTAAATGGTCCCACATGTTTGACAGATTACTTCTTGTTGAGGCAACCATGGCGAGGCACTGTCGACAGGGCTGTTTTTTGTCCCTTATAGTCTTGTTCTTGCCAAAATACTTCCAAAACTCCTTTTGGATACAGTCTTCCTTGCTCCTCCAACGTGTTGATTGCTTGCTTTCACTTTGAGAACGGGCCCTCCCCCCTCCGCTCTGCTGTTCGGCCCCTCCTCCCTCCACTCCGCTGTTGCAGGGGGAGGGGGAGGAGCCGATGACTTGCTGGAGGGAAAGAAGCTGTGCGCTTTTTTTCCCCTCTCCTTCCTCAAAACAAACGTTTGTGGATTAAAAAAAATGAAATTAAAAAACTATCGCACGTCCTTGCGATGGGACTATTGCACATGCGCACATCGCGATGGCGATGTTTAAACGATATATCGTTCAGGCCTAATATACAGTGGTACCTCGACATATGATCGCTTCGACACACGATTTTTTTGACATCCGACGTAATATTTTACTGCCCATTTGTTTCTACGTCTGACGACATGCTCAAAATAAGACGATTTATGACAGTCGCAGTTTCTTTGTTTTCCCGCAAGACGGATGCACGGCGGATTTTCTTGTGATAGAACTCATCATAGGTTCCAAGAATGTTCGTGCGGGTGGTGAAAAAAGGAAAAAGATGAGGCTTACCATTGAAATGAAGATTGAAATGGTAGAAAAATATGAGCGTGGTGTGCGCTTCCGTGAACTAGCTCAACATTATGGCCGTAAAATGACTACGATCTCAACAGTCCTCCTCCGACCTCCATTCGCCAGTCTTGATAAGTTAAGGTGAATTATTATTGCAGTAACATCGCCAAAGAAATCGCCATCTTCGTTAGGTTTATAGTCCTTTATTTCAGAACTTGTGCAACACAACATTCCGACTATCTGCCGCAGCTGGACGACAGAACATGAAAAGTGAAAGTAAAAAGTCCTCTCTCACTTTGGCACGTCAGCCTCGCGGTGTGTTCAGGTACACCACGCAAAACGCACTGGCCACATTAAAACCCGATTCGTTACATTATTACAGGTATTATTATTATTATTATTACTATTATTTTATTATTATTCTGAATTTTATCCGTAATTTATTTGTTTTGCTCTCTGTAATTGCTATTTGCCATAGTAACAGCAGTATTTATTAAGGATTTAGTGTTGGTTTTCAGGCTGTGGAACGAATTATGGGAAAATCCTGCTCAACATACAACCATTTCAACTTACAAACAAGGTCCTGGAACGAATTCACTTCATATGTAGCGGTACCACTGTAATTATATGATTATAATGTATAATGTATAATATAATATAAATATATGATTATAACTAAATGAACATCAGCAAATAGCAAATTTGGTTGGTGTGGAAACCTATGTTAAACAATAGTGTAATAACTAGAATTTCTTAGTATTTTCGAGTTCTTTTAGTGACCTTTTTTTTTTCTCTCAACTCCAGCCAAGGCTCCTGTCGATACTCAAGGTTTTACACCAATATTTTCCCCCTCAAATTGCTCTCTCCCATTATTAACCCTTACCATCTTTTTGCTTCTAATGTATATATCTTTTTTTTTTTAAATCCTTTTTGTATTTTTAATTTTACCTCTGTATACATATCCAGATTGCTTTATTCAAAATGTTCTAATTTACTTTGCTTAACAACAAAAATACCCAAATTTAAAATGTTTACTTTAACTTTTTCAAACCCTACAAAATGTGTCTTAACTTTAATATACTGGGCAGTGCAGCCTGCAGCAACCACGTCAATTCTGGACAAACAATTATTTCAATCACAATACAAAGGGATTGATCATTAGTAAAAATATTGAGTATTGCACAAAATGTCCAGGCTTGACTTAGTTTGACTGCATTTGTCTCCCAGTTCATTCCAAAATCTGTCAATGGTCGTTGCTAATTGTGGTCTTCCGGTTTCACAGGCTGGTCAATGAGAATGAGGTGAAATTATGGAGAGACCAGGCTGAGAAGTTCAGAAAAGGTAATGCAGCACAGTATGATGATGTCTTTTTGCGTTTTGAGTGTTTTCAGTCGTGTACCTGTAATTCTGACTTGGTCATGTCTCGGTCAGATCATGCCGAGCTGCTTGGCAAACTGGAGAGGAAAGAACGAGAGTGTGAGACCAAGACCCAGGAAAAAGAAGACATGATGAAGACTCTGAACAAAATGAAGGATAAACTCCAGCGTGAGGGTGTGGAGCTCCGTTCAGCAAGGGAACAAGTCCTGGATCTATCAACACGAATCAATGACTGCATTACGGTATGAAGTTTGATGTTTTTACACAAGAGGAAAATTATCTTTCTTCTTTTTACTCCCTAACTACCTAGAAAAGTTTGCTCACGTAATGTTTAAGTTTCAGTAAACCAAATGTATTTGTATGTGACCTTTGTAAAAAAAAATGAAAAATAAAAAAAATTTTTAAAAATGGCTTTGGTTACTACTAACAGTAGACTGTAATAACAAAGTGATTACTGCTTACAGTGCATTTTTGTAAAACTACAGAGAATAACTTAATGACATTTTCACACATCTCCCCTCAGGTGGGCAATGTGTCTTTCCCACAAGCTCCTCCTCCACCTCCAGGAGCTCCAATGCCTCCACCTCCACCACCAATGACGGTTGGCTTTCCTCCACCTCCACCTCCGTTGCCCTTCAACTGCCCACCTCCCCCGCCGCCACCTCCTCCACCTGGCGCCCCACCTCCTCCACCTGGAGCCCCTCCCCTTTGTGGAATCCCACCTCCCCCCAACCCCTCTTCTTTCAGTTCGGGGAGTACGCTGCGCTCCAAGTCCATACCTCAGCCTTCGCATCCGCTGAAATCTTTCAACTGGGCTAAACTAGGAGAGGTGAGAGATGACGCGCAACATCAGCATCAGTCTTAGTGCTTTGCGATATATAAAAAATTTATCATGATATGGGTCATTTTATAGCATGATATCAATATTAGGGGTGTGCCATCTTAGGCACCCCACGATTCGATTCGATTATGATTCAGGGTGCTACGATTCGATTATTGAACGATGATCACGGTATCGACGGTGATCACGGTCATCACAATTATCGATGCATCGTACATTACTAATTAATAAAGTAGCCAAACAAATTTATGTCCATTATTCATTTAAAATATCCTAATGATTCAACAGGAACCATGGAAACATGCCCATACAACAAAAAGCTGTCCTTAAACTTTTTTTTTTTTTTTTTTTTTTAATAACAAGAAAGTGCAAAACATAAACCGTTTTAAAGGCAGTACTTATTTCTCAACATGCCCGTACAACACACAGCTGACCTTGAGACTCTTTTTCACAAGAAGGTGCAAAAACATTAGCTGTTTAAAGGGCAGCTTATTTCTCTCAACAATACAATAAAATTTACACTGGTGAAATGAATTCCACATTTTCTGAAAACAAACAAAAGTGTCTTTAGAAATAAGACTTCTTTAAACCAATATACTTTTTTTTTTACAGATTTCTGTACTATTTCGCATGTTTGTAGTGTCACCGCTGTACTTATTCCTGGTTTTAAACGTTCTGCATCTGAAGTAACTTATGTACACCACCAAACGACGCACAACTTGACATGGAAATACATGTTAGTCGCCAATTAGCATAGCGCTCGGCGCTAACTAGTAACATCTCAATAACAACAACAATAAAGGCTAAACAGTACAAGAGGGTTCGTGACTCACCTCTGACAGACAGACACAGGACAGTAAAACACTAGAGACTTTTTCCAATTAAACACGACTTGAACCTACTTCTGGACAACTGAAAGACAAGGAGCAACTATCTCTTTCTCTTCCCCTCTAGCTCTAAAAAATAACTTGTGCACAGACGCGCGACCGCCAGGTTCCTGTCTGTCTCATACACAAATTTATTTTCCAGTCTTTTGAAAAGGAGTAAATCTCTCGCTCAGTAACCGGCAGAATCCATCATAACATTGTGCGTGCGTCTGTTAAAGGTGTCCGGGCGGCAGACGTGTCTTGAATTTCGTTCCGCTAAGAGCGGCTGTTATAAAGTTATGAGAAAAAGTCATCATTTTTGAACATTTATGAATCGTAATCGAATCGTCTCGTGTCGAATCGCGATGCATCTAATAATCGATTTTTTGGCACTCCCTTAATCGATATGCCTTGATATAATACAATAGGTATTTGGTGAAAAATTATACAACAATTATGGCAGTTTATTCCCTACTCACTTTATTTTTGAATTGACATTAAACTGACCTGCCATAAATGCATGAAGTAGTGCTGCAACCTAAAACTATGTAGTGTAAACAGAAGCAGTTCAGAGGAATACTAGTACATATTTTTGCTCAAATTGTGTTGTCAGTGCTCTGTGTGAATTATATTTGTTGCTATTTTCAATTGTTTTGCATGCATTACTCATGTATGGTTGGTAGGGGAGTCAATTTGCTAACTATTGAGTGGAGATAGTCACATCTTGTGGCCTTATGATGGTACTACTAAGGCTTATGGAATCATAAAATGTAGTCTGCACAAATTGTCGCCAATTATCGGCCAAAATGTACAATGCAGGAACAGGTCTATTTATGGCGACAATGACGATAAGATAGTAATTTTATGTCGTTTTGGCAATATTTGTTCTCATATTGTACAGCACTGGTCATGTATTTGTGTGCTTTGTTATGAGGATGTTTTTTTTTTTTTTTTTAACTCATTAACTATTCACTCTGTGATAGACATCAAATCCATTTTAATAGGGATGGCGGGTATTTAGAAATCATGTTTCTCTGCCATTAACGGCAATCAACATTCGTTGCCAACCCCAAAGTCAAAATTTAGTGCCATCAAAGGCAATCAATTAGTTTAAAACCCAAATTTGTAGTAATAACCACATAAAACAACTGACCTCCTTATTTTGTTTGTCTTTATCAGCATATGATCAATGGCACTATCTGGAATGATATTGACGACTTAAAAGCTTTCAAGATTCTTGACCTCAAAGACATCGAGAAGATGTTTTCAGCCTATCAAAGACAACAGGTTTGTATTTCACCTCAGGATATTTAAATGCATGTTAATTGCACGTGCGGGTGTTGTGCTGTCGATTACAGATTTTTATTGTCAGCCTGTCATAAAACAGTTCCATTCACAGCGCTAATTTGGTTTAATTATTTAACATGTGTGAGATTGCCAAGGCAGCAGCTGAAATACCGTGTAGAGTATGAGCAGAGCAACCGCAATTGTGGAACTTTTACAGTCACTCACAACATCCAATTTGACTGTGAGTCAAATGGATGTCAATGGGTGTTTTTAATTACAATTTTAGTAACTGCTAAACCTTCAACAATGAATGGATGTTGATCAATATCTCTATCTGTTAAGCACAATTGAATCGAAATCTGATCAAAACGCAAAACATCAAGGATTATTGTCATCTTTTAGATATGCGGTTTTGTTAAAACAAATGGTTTTCATCCAAATATGGGAAATGTGTCAGCAACAAATGTGTTAATAACATCAAAATTGCTTTGCATTTTTTCTTATTGCGTTAGGTGGGATGGGACATATTGTATTAAATTACCGTAATTTTCGAACTATAGGGCGCTACTTGTTTCCTTTATTTTGAATCCTGCGGCCTGTAGTCCAGTGCATCTTATTTGTTGATTTATTTGAGTTTATAGGTAACACTTTATTTGACAGCGCCATCATAAGACCACCATAATTATGACGTGACACTATTATAGGCATTACTGAATGCTAAAGACTGATGTCATTAGTTGTCATCCGGCAAATTATGTTTTTATCTCCATTTATGTCCAGCTCTGCTCTTTTACATTCATTCAAAAGTGAGATAATTTGTTGGATAACACTAAATTACATCTGTTATAAGCATTCATTAATGCTCATGACAGTGTAGTATCGTAATTATAATTTTCTAATGACAGTCTTAAGGCGCCACTGTCAAATAAAGTGTTACCGAATACCATAACTAGCAATTAATGAAACAAATGGAACAGTAACTGAAGAAATAATTATCACAGAACATGAATTTTGATTGTTATTTACACCTGTAGTGCTGCAATGCATGCTAGGAGGCATGTTGGACAACAGCAGTGTTGACACCAGGTGGCAGCGGAGATTGACTGTCTCCCCCAAGGGAGCAGTGATGGCCGAATGAAGCTTCTTGAAGCAATGAAGCTTTGCAACCAATTAGTTCAAAGCTTCATGGTGGTTCATTTGGTCTTATGACAGTCGTATGATTCCGTATGATTTCGCTGTCAAGTGTTACCGGTTAATATCTTTTGGTGTAAATATCCTATAATACAATAAGGATAGCTGCAGCCTGTAGTCCATTGCGGCTTATGTATGAACAAATGTCTCTTCCGTGTCAAATTTATTAGGTGGCGACTTATAGTGTGAAAATTACGGTAATCAAATCGCCCTTGAATCAAATCGTGGCAGACTTTTTAATATCGGCAAATATCCTATTGTTGCCCAAATAACCGATATTGTATCATCATGAAATTGCTGGACTACATGGCTATAAGGTAACGTTTCATATCATGGAAGGTAAAAAAACAGCATTTTGCTCACTGCGAGGTTTAAATATTCTCTGAAATCCTGGCCACATGTGCAGACTTCTTTTAAAGGTTAACGAGTCTTTGAAAATTGGTGACAGTGATGTATTACATGCATTAATTCACACTGAACAGGTTATTGTAACTGGCTCGAAGCAGTCGCTCAATGTACATTTCTTTTGGGTATAGCAGTATAAAAAAACAATGATCTTAATTGTTATGACATTTCGGTTCCATTGCAATGTCGGAGTAGTTGGCTTCACAAGCTGGAAATCTGCCCCAATAGATTTATTTCACGTGCTATGCTCATTTGTCATGTTCATCTGTCAAAGCAGCTGTTTGATGATCCAGTCAAGAAGAAAAAGTTACAATCACAGCCTTATAAAGAAAAAAGTACCTTTTTTGACTTAGACTGTATATTTCTTTTTACTCAGAGTGGGCTTCTAATCTTGCGTTTGTAGTGTGCACATGTACTTCTTTACGCTATAGCCAACACTTTGGTTCTGCTTTAAGTGCTAATCTTTGCATGTGTTTTGTGTCTCTGCGCTCTCCGGCTGCCTGGGCAGGACCTGCTCACTAACCAATCCTTCAAGCAGGTGAGTTCAAAGCTTCTTCAAGACACTGTTTGCTACCTTCAGTGTAGCTGGCTCCTCCTCTTCTTGCGATGCAGGTGGCCGCAAAATGTATTTGTATTGTCTTTTTCCTTGTAGGTGTCTTTTCATTTGTTTCTGCTTATATATATATTAACTAGGAAAAGTATTAATATCCCATTATGGTATTTGTATTGGTCACGATACTAGCTAGATTTTTTTTTTTTTGTATAACTGCTTTCATGATATAAAAATTTGCAACTCACTATCTGTACTCAAAAAAAAAAAAAAAAAAAAAAGAGTACATTAAAAAATTCCACCAAATCCATTGGTGGTCATTACATTTGACAAAAAAACTTACTCGAATTGGCCCAAAATCAACAGAAGTAACCCAAAATGTATATCAAATGATCTGGAAATGCCCTGAACTAAAAAGGAAATGATCCATAATGTCCAGGAAATGATCCCAGAATGCTGATGCATATTGGATCTAAGTGGAATTCCATCATGAAAGCTCATAAATCATCTTCACGTTTAATGTTTTAACTGTTGAGCTTCCTTTTGATGAACATGTATAACAGATTGTTGAAAGTCCTCTCTATATATTGCCAGTTCAAACTTTTAAAAGTTCAACATTTTTTTCTACTTTACAGCTTTGAGCAGGCAAATTAATCTTAAGACTCAGTAAAGAGAACTTTGGCAACCCCTGGCGAAATGATTCATCCTTTAGTTCCAACTTCCATCTACTGCCAGCTACTGGAGGTCAATGCAAGCATGGAAAAATGACATTTTCTTTACACAGTGCAGCTGATTTATATTCGTCACACCCAACAACCTCAAGAAGGATTCTTTCTAGCAAGCAGGAAACTCTAGCGCCGTAAACTCTGTTTAAAATTCAAATCCAAACAGTTTTCCCAGACACAGTTTATTCCTCCTAACCCATTTGTTTGAGACTAACAAAAATATCTTGATTCACTGCAACTCAAGCTTGAACACTTAACAGTGTTTCCTGCCTCTCAATGACCTTAAGAGGCCTGCGTGCTGCGTTTGCATTGGTTTCTCATCTCCAAATGTGCCTAAATTGACTCTTCTTTTTGTCTGTGTAATCTGCTTTAAATGAACACTGTCATTATTTTTAAGAGGTCACATCTTCTCTGAGTGCATTAAATATGCTACAGATGTTCGGAATAAGATGTCTGGCTATGCAAAAGTTGTCAGTGAGCCATAACGCGACATCCATTAATCTTTCTTTTCCTTTTTTGTTTCTGCAGAAGGAGACCGGTTCTATGGATGACATCTATGTCAGCACGCGGAAAGTCAAGGAGCTGTCTGTCATTGATGGACGTCGCGCGCAGAATTGTGTCATACTTCTTTCAAAGTAGGTGTCCATGCGGCGTCCCTGTGCCATACAGTCAACGAACTTGCTCTCCATCTGTGTAGCAGGTTGTCACTTCTGTGACAGAGTAGTGTTTGGTTCACAGGTCACATCAGCACGAGCGGTATCTTTTGTCTGTTTTCACTGGACAATACCTCCCATCTGTCAGTCTTTGTATTCATGTTTAAATTTATATGAAAAGTAGGCGGATCATAGAGTTGGTAATTAAATACAATAATCATTTTTTATAACTCAAGAGTGACTGATGGCCATATATCCCATTATCATCATCATTTGTCATCCTTCAAGGTCCATATAGCAAAATGTTTTCCATTTGTCTTCTCACAGCACTTCCCCAAACCCCTTTGATGACTTTGATCACTGACCCTCACACTGTCCTGATCAATAAACATAGGCTTCCTGGAGCCTGTCTTTGTCCAAGGAATCTGCAGTGGGTCCTTTGAATCAATAATGTGTCAATAAGGCATGAGCCAGGGGTCCAAACCCGACACTAAATAAGGTCAGCGGTCAGTTAAAAAGGCTTTAATGTGCAAATTGACAATGCTTGATATTGATTGAAGCCCAGAACACTTTACACAGCTCAGGGGCACTGGGAACAGCTGGCATTGGTCCCAGGTTTGACACTGCCCCAGAATTGTACATTCAGTGGCTGTCACATTATTGATAATTACACTTGTAAGATGGAGTCAGTAACTCAAGAGGAAAGTGTGAATGCTACATTAAACACTGCACCGTGGAAAATCTCTCAAAGACCCCAAAGTGCCTTTGGGGCTTACTTCACATCACTGTTGCATTCTATCATTATGTTCAGAGTCTGAAGATAATCGTTTTGTTGGAGGGAAAACAGATGTTATTGAGTCATTCACAGCCATTGACAGTGATAGATATGAAATCCATTTCAACTGGGGTAGCTGGTAATGAGTGATCCTGTTCCACTGCGGATTTGAGTACCGTAATTTTTGTGACCAGAGGGCGCACCATGTTAAAAGGCGCAGGCTCATTTTTGGGTGATACAGGGAGTCCATAAAGTCTCTTTACTATTTCAAAAATTTATTAAAAATGCAATTGGTTAGATATTTTATTCAGATTTGTTGTATTGTATTCAGCGTTTATTGAAGTTTTTTTTACCTCTTTTAATACACTTATCCATGTTCTTCATGTTCGCTGTAGCATAGCCTCATCAATTGTGGCAATGGCATCAGCAATCCTCGCTTAAGGTCAGTAATGTGCCTTATCTTTGTTCGATACACGATATCTTTAACATAGCTCCATAGAAAGAATTCCAGGGGAGTGATATTTGGTGAACATGACGGCCAAGGAATTGTCCCATCCCTTCCAATCCATCGGTCTGGAAATGTTTGATTGAGTAACCCACGAACATGCAGCCCCAAATGTGGTGGTGTACCATCTTGCTGAAAAATGATGGTTGGTTGAAGGTCATTCAGTTGTGGTGCCACATATTCAGTTAAAAATCAAGGTAAACATTTGCAGAAGAGTCATTTGTGCTTCGTCCAACTAATGGTGCCCATGTAGAAGTGTATTAAAAGAGGTTAAAAAAAAAAAAAAAACTTCAATAAACGCTGAAACAATAGAACAAATCTGAATAAAATATCTAATCAATTGCATTTTTAATACATTTCTGAAATGGTAAAGAGACTTTATGGACACAGTGGCGCCACCAGGGGGTGGCCAGGGTGACCGTGGCCACCCCTATAAATTTGTTGGCCACCCAACTGGCCACCCCGCTAGCCAGAATATTGTATCCCTGTCGGGAAGTACTTTTTATGTTTTGTTCATTCAGTAATAATTATTTTTGTGTCACATTAACTTTGTGTTAGGAAATACCCAGTTAAAATATGATTGCCTCTGTACTTGCTTTTATTTGTTTGCCTGGCTCTGCCAGACTGTTCTCCCTGTATTTTTCAAACACTGAGAGAAAGGTCTGGGAACCAGCCCATTAACGACCTCTCGAGCAGGTACAAAATCAATCAACAAATCAGATTTGTTTATTTGCGTGACTTGTTCTTAACGAGCAACGTCACTCTTGCGCGTCGAAAGTCGTCTCCACAACAACACAGATAGTGAATGGGAGAGCCGAGAATATGTTCCAATCCACGGTAAAATCAGTTTTAAATTACCAAAAACACATCGACACGGGTCATTGACAACAGTCTGTCTCGCGCTAGCCATGTTGAATAAACTCCGCTCTCTTCGTATGTTTACTTCCGCGCGCAAGTCCCTCGTCCTGCCTTCGTCATTTTACTAACGTCACGTCTGCCCGTCGCTGATTGGTCCACTCCGCTGTCTGTTTACTGTGGCTTGCTCCGCCCTGGAAATTGTATCCGCGTGAATGGTGGCCAGACTCAATAGCTGGAACAGCGGTGAGTCTGGTGTACCAGGCAATTTATTTGTACCTGCCAGCACCTGCTTTTCCCCAGTAATTATTTTCTTTTGGTAAATGTACACTTTATGCCTAATATATAGATAACACAATAAAACAGAATTGTAGGGAACTCAAAATGTTGACTGGACAGTTATGGACTATGCACATTTAATCATTAGTAGCATCAAATATTACACAATACACCAAAGTATATCAGTAGCCGTGTCCTTAACTTTTTGTTATAGTTTTCCCCTGACCTTTTTACTGCAATAATATAAGTGGACCCATCTGGCCACCCCAATGAAAAATCTCTGGAGGGGCCACTGTATGGACACCCTGTATTTCTTTATTTAACACACAAGGCGCACCACATTATTGGGCGTATGAAAAACATACGCGCGCTAACATGACCGTTAGCATATTTTTTCTTAATAAGGCAGCAGGTGCAAAATGAGTTCAATGTTACTTTATTGAAGAATTTGACAAAGTAGTCACATCAATCTTAATCAATTCACAAATCTATCAAAGTCCTCCTCTTCTGTATCCAAATTAAACAGCCGGGCTAGGTCTCAAACACGGCAGGGTCCCTCTCGTTGTCGTCAGAGTCAGTCGACTTGCCATGCGTTTCCTCCTCCTCAGAAATGATGCCGGCTTCGGCGAAAGCACAAACGGCAGTGCAAGCAGACACCTTAGCCCAAGCATCCACAATCCATTCGCAAATTGTGGCATAACTCGCTCGGCGCTGCCTCCCAGTATTCGTAAAGCTGTGTTTGCCATTCGTCATCCATTGCTCCCACACCGCTCGCAACTTCACTTTGAATGCCCGGTTTACACCGACGTCCAGCAGTTGGGAGTTCCTTTGTCAAGCCTCCCGGAATGATGGCAAGCTCCGAGTTCATCGTATGCACTTGGTTTTTCACAGCAGGTGTGAGATGGGTGCGCATGGCTTCACAGATCAACAGGGATGTTGACACACGGAAAAAAAACATCAAGACGCTTGACATACACTTCCCTCAGCCACTCTCTCATCTTCTACTCATCCATCCAGCCCTTTTGATTGGCCTTCACGATGACTCCGGGAGGAAAACTTTTCTTTAAGCAGCGTCTTCCTCTTAGAAATCACCATAGGTGGCAGTTTCTTTTCATTTTCGCGTTGGTGATAGCCTTGAGTTTGAACTGGGCTTCGTAAGCGTGTCTCTTCATAGTAGATGCCATTTTCGAGGATCCTTCGTTAAACCAACGTTGTTCAGCCTAACGCACACACTCGAACGTTACAGCTACGCCCCCTATCACACACAACCTTCTCCTTTCAAAGTTCTCATGCGGCTCTCACTTACATCCGCCTTTCAAAAATTGCAGTCAGACATTTTGGTACTCAGTCCACACAATAGGCCCAAAGTCCATTTCGGAGAAAAGTTTTGACTTATAGGTGCGCCTTATGGTCGTGAAATTGCAGTAATTAACGCATTGGCTTTCATTGATGACACTAGATGTCCAATCCAATTTGACTGGGGGTACGGCAACGATCGTTTGATCGCTACAAACCCTCCCAGTCCAAATGGATCAAACGTCTAGTGCTGTTAATAGCAGCCAACGAGTGAAGCTCTTTGAGACTGACACAGCCTTTCTAATGAAGTGGCGAGCTACTATTTTACCTTGATTAACCCAGTACTTCTCAAATAGTGGGGCGGGCCCCCCCAGGGGGGAGCAGAGTGATGCTGGGGGTGGCGCATGTGATCTTGGGGAACATACTTTTTTGCTGAACTAGAATAAAGTGTAATTGCACATCTGCTGAGTGGGTGGCAGTGGCACTCTCATTTTCACTGTGTGCGCAGTATTTTTTAACCAAACAAGAGCACACAGCAAAGAGCACTGGAGATATAAAAAGCTAAGACAAAGAAATATGACGAAGCGTATGTAATATTTGGCTTTTGACTTTTAGTACAGTGGGGGACGAGGAAAGACCAGTCAGTTTACTTCGTCTAAAAATGTTCGCAGCGGACAGCAGGAATTTTTTTTTTTTTTTTTTTTTTTTTTCAGCGAAAAGGTGCCGAATATTGCCAACAATCGTCCCGCTTTGTCAGTGTTACATCAGTAAATCAGCGAGCACTGTCAGCATCACATAAGGTGGCATACCAAGTTGCTCAATGCAAAATAACCCAACACCACAGCAAAGGAGCTGATACTGCCTGCAGCAAAAATAAAAACTGTCTCTCTGTCCAATGACATTGTCGTTTTTGTTCTATTAATTTTTATTTTTTTTTCAGTCTAGTGGTTTGGCATATTGTCCTCTTGAGTTAATGTTGCTAATCAATTTCACTTTAGGATTATTTTTTGATTTTATTTATTTATTTATTTTTTCAGTACCAAACGGTCAAAAAAATATATCTTGAGTCTATTTTTACAGCATTTAAGTGATGTGTTCTTTTTTTCAAACACTTTATTTTTTTTTTCTTCTTTTAATATTAAAAAGGACACAATGTTATGCAGAGGTGTACTTATAATAATAAGAATTTTGTAGACAAATGATACTACAGTATATTTACAGTGGCGGCAGAGAGTTAGGGGGGGGCGGAACGTTTACGTCTTCCTGTTGGGGGGGCGTAACAGAAAATAATTGAGAAGCACTAGATTAACCCCACATTTTTCCCATATTTTTTTAGGTTAAAAATGAGCAATGAAGAGATCAAGAGGGCAATCCTAGAGATGGATGAGCGGGAGGAGTTGGCCAAAGATATGCTAGAACAGGTGAGATTTGACTGTTTACATTGTCATCTGCAATACTGACTGAGAAAGCAAGGGTCGTATTAACGGTAAATGATTTGCTAAAAAAGGATACTCGTGTTTCCAGATCACAGCATCTTGTTGTAATTTATCGTTCCGATGGAAGTTCCTAAGAACAGCAAAGACAATAGCGTCATAATGCCTCAGCTACAGTGTATGCTGTATTCAAACACATAACATTTTTAATGAGGTAGATAAGAAGTGATATTGGTTCCTGGTTTTAATACATAAATACTAGCTGCTTTGCATAAATGCTGGCTCTGAGTCATATATTTGGTGTGTATGTGTGTTTAGTTGCTGAAATTTGTCCCGGAAAAGAGTGACATTGATCTCCTGGAGGAGCACAAACATGAGCTGGAACGCATGGCTCGAGCAGATCGCTTCCTGTTTGAAATGAGCAGGTACACAATGATATTTTTACATTGTTTTTTTTTTTTGTTTTTTTGTCCTATAAAGATACCAGTGTTGTATTTTGAAATGTGTGGATGGATGAAAATAAAAATGCTGCTGCCCTTAAAGAAGAGGCATAC
Source organism: Corythoichthys intestinalis (assembly GCF_030265065.1). Lineage (NCBI taxonomy): Eukaryota > Metazoa > Chordata > Actinopteri > Syngnathiformes > Syngnathidae > Corythoichthys > Corythoichthys intestinalis. Next base: position 22,240,198 of record NC_080409.1, read on the forward strand.
ATTATTTCTGGATAATAATAAAGTGTAGATGTCTTAGTTTTCATTACAAAATGTAACTAGAGGAACACTGAGAGACCAGACTTTCGCTTAAGCAGCCAAATCAAAGCATCACCATATTTGGTAGAGTGGGCATTCCTTTCCTTCATGCTGCAAAATGTCATTGCTCTTTCTCTGGTCATCATATCACCTACCCTGCAAATTTGAGTTTAATAGTCTAATTGGTTGTCTAGTTATGAAGGATTTCCTTTAATGATCCCAATGACCTTTGACCTCATTACCTCAAAATTTCATCATATCTTCTGTTTCATATTACAAACACTCCCTGCAAGTTTGATCATAAACCCTTTATTCGTTCATGAATTATCTTGGAAAGAAACCTATTTCTAAACTCCCTGACCTTTTCCCCTCACTACCCCAAAATGTAAACACCTTTTCTGTTTCATGTCACAAACATAGCCTGCAAGTTTGATATTTATCCCTTTACTCGTTTGAGTAATCTTCAACACACACGTATTTCTGACCTTTTTGAACTTTGACCTCATTACCCCCTCTTCCGTTTCATATTACAAACAAAATGTAATAATATAAAACAATATTCAGGGGACCTTGAAAGATTATCCTCTTAAATGGCTAGTACTAAAGGGTTTGTCGTTTTTGAAAATGGAAAGAATTAATACTGCTAGATCAACTCCAATCATTCCCGCAATTCAAAACATATTCATCAAATTGATGAGTTTTGAACATTATTTTTTTTCTTTCCTATTAGAATTGACCACTACCAGCAGAGACTGCAAGCTCTGTTCTTTAAGAAGAAATTTGCAGAGCGCCTCGCTGAAACGAAGCCAAAAGTGGAAGGTGAGAAAGCCGATGTATTGTACTATACTAGTTTGTGTTTTTAAAATGGGCTGATACTACATGGATGTGGTGTTAGATTTTTTTTTTTTTTTTTTTTTCAAACAACCGAAGTCAAGCAGTTGTCATGTTTGAAATCTTCCACTCTGCAATGCTTCTAGACTACTTTTTTTTTACTCTTTCAGTACCGTTGACGATGATAAACGTCCATTCATATAGCTCTTAAACTCATTTGAAATACTTTATTTTTGATCACTAGTAGATGTCTAATCCAGTGTTTTTACATTGGAAAAAATCTGTTGGCACACCACAAACCAAAAATGTTCCAAAATTACCTTCTGTACAGTATTTTTAAATATAAAATAATTTCTCAATATATATACTTATTCAGTGGGAAACTTGAGCCTGTTTAGATGAACACAAAGCCGATATCCTGGCAGGAATTGAGAAACACACATACGAAGATCTTCTTCAACAGCCCTCAGTCTCTCTCTGTTTTAATGTTTTATAACAGTTAGGCTTGAAAAGACGGGGACTTTAGCAATGTCTTTAACCGCATCACGGCTGAGCATCTCACTGACAAAGGCTTTGCAGGCAGGTAGTATTAATGTCTCTGGCACAGTGTGGGACTTTTTGGTTTTAGCAACAAGGCTTTAGGGGCTATCTCGTTTACCTATGTAGTTTTTCTCAAAAAAGTTGCCTGTTTCTCTGTGTTTTCACAAAGGCGAACAAAATAGTCCATGTACTTGTTTTGAATTTACGGGGGTTCCGTTTGGAGATGAAGTTTAAGCTTGCTTGGCACCATGTCGCTGTTGGATAGCTGCTCGTGTTGTCTTTAAGAACTGCTCGGATTTCTAGCCATCAGCTACCTTGCTGTCCTTGACAATATGTTGGAATAAAACACGGGGAGGATTGACGGTTGTCACATGTGGATAAAATGGAAAGGACACTTTTGTGTATATCGACACTTGACGAGTCTTATCAAATGATGTACAGTAGACATGCTGGGGTCCACATTGTTGCGGACAGCAAAGTGGCTGATGGCTACAAATCCGAGCAGTTCTTGAATGCAACACGAGCAATATCTCGCTTATCTACACATGAGCAAAACAGAAACCTACCTACTCCTTCCATCCTACTGCATCTCTGCCTGACGATATAAAAAACAAAAAAAGATGCGATATTGTATAATTTCCCGCGGCACACCTGACGATCTCTCACGGCACACTCGTGCAGCACACCGGTTGAAAAACACTGGTCTAATCAATTTGAGCTGGGAATGTGGAATCAGATGAACATTCATTCATTCACTGACAACTCTCCCACTTCAAATGGGATGGGCGTCTAGCGCCGTCAGTGGCAGCCGATGAGTTAAGAAATATACAAAAAGCATTGGGGGTATACAAAATGACCCTGCCTAAAAACCCAAAATTAAATGTTAACTCTTACAGTTTTTCTCCATTGGTGGTCACTATTTTTGACCAAAAACCCTTGCTCATACTGGCCCAGAATTAACGCATTTGCTCCCAAAAACGTATAAATACGTTCTATTTTTAATTGCTTCAGTGTCCCAAAAACGTATTTATAGGTCTTTTGCGTTTTGTTTTTTGTGTTTTTGACAAAAGGCATCTATAGGTTCTGATCTATCTAAAATATAATGCACATTTTGAAGCAATAAAACTGGCCACTGGAGGTCAGTAGCGCATTTGGTAAGAACTCAAATCGGGCCAAGAAAGGAAGTGAAGAAAAATATTCAGGAAACGGAAGTTGGAGAGATCTTGTGAAGACACGTGAGAATTTGAAAAAAATGTGGAGAACGATTGGGGAAAAAAAAGGCAAACGACACTGGAGGAGGTGTTTGATAAGAAAACGAAACCATCGTCAAAGAAGGATTAAAAAAAAATCTATCTTGATGAGATAGACGGTGACGTCCACAACAGCGTCAGGTTCCACACGCATTCTGCGGAGCTCACGTTGCGTTACTCTTTAGCCCAAGGTTGAAACCAACGATGAAGATGATGAAATAAGTGAGACCGATTTTGATCCGGACTCATCAGATTAGCCGCGGGAGCAGCCAAGAGCCTTCCCTGTTGTTATGTGCGCAAATAGTTCAACAGTTCAATAGTTTAGTTATGTGTATATAAGTTGTTACTTTGCGATCAAAAGCTCTATTTGTCTTGTTGTTTATCTTATTTGGTAAAAGGAAAACATTATTCAGATGTTTGGGATGTAATTAAAGCAAAAAATAGCTGTGTATACAGCGAGTCAAATTTATGTTTGAAATATATGCTTTCACAAAAAGCTCAATTTCTCTGTTTTTTTCATCAGAAATTGGAAAATTGATCAAACTAAGCTATTTTCTAATGCTGATTTCTAAAGAATGGAAAAAGATAGGTACTAACTTTTTTTTGTGCTGAAACGAGATAGTCTAATCTATCTTTTGGTGGGTTCCATGTTTATATAGCAATACAACAGAATTTTCTGTGGTCCTTGCAAAATCGGTCAAAATCCAGTAAAACGGAGCGAAGGGCCTTGCTCCAGTGAAAATGACTGAGTGAATGAGTGAACTAGCAGTGAACTAAAATGTACAGGAAATGACCAGGGAGTGCCCCAAAATCAACAGGTAGCAGTTAGAAAGAAGGGAACCGGAAATGCCCGAATATTAACTGGAAATTATCCAAAATGTGTAGGAAACAACCCCGGAATCTCCCAAAGTGTACCAGAAGTGACCTGAAATTAGCAGGAAGTGACTTGTAAGTACCCTAAGGGTTACTTTCAGTAAACTCTGGGAACTGCTAGTAGCTACCCATACACGCAGCTACCCATACTGTGCTGTATTTTTGCCTTTCGTAAACTGAAATTTCACTCGTAACAAGAGGCATTTCCCCCTCGTTTAGGCCTGTCGTAACCTGAAAGCATATTTTTCTAGAGACGTTCGTCAGTAGAGGTACCACTGTATTATATGATTATTATTCCGTTTTGTATTTAGAATGTGTTTGTTTTGCCATGTGTATTTTCTTTTCGTGACTGTACCTGAAGTATTTAGGATGGATTTAGCATAGGTTTTTGGGCTGTGGAATGACTTAATCGAATTATAATGTATTCTTATGGGAAAATCCAGCTTGACATAAGACCATTTCGACTTACAAACTAGGTCCTGAAACAAATAAATTTGTATGTAGAGGTACCACTGTACTGCTTTTCCTGCTGAGTGTGTATTATCATCACAAAGTTGGCATTGTCCTTGTAGACGCAACAGCATGTGCCCGTCTGTCTGCATTCACTTGAAATTGATGGAAACCTTTGTTTACTATATTTTTCGACTTTTACAGATGAAAACATTTTGAGTAACTGTTGTATTAAGTTCATTTTGTCTACAATTACAGATTAGTTGATTTTTTTCTTTTATGCCAGACAATTGTTTTAGGTTGTTTTATTAACCTAACATGTTTCGACGAAGTAGTTGCCGAAAACTGTCAGGTAAAAACAACAATCGTCTTAGATAAAAGAAAAATTCAACAAATTTTGCGTAACTGTCGACTAAAACTAGATGAAATTTGTATGCGATTTCGTCGACTAAGACGAGATGAAGGCATACACATTTTGAAATGACTAAGTATAAAATGTAAGTAAGTACTGTGTATATATAAGTATACAAGTATTTTTGTCCTTAAGACTAAGAAAAAATTTTTAAAAAGCTGCCAAAAACAACACTGGTCATAAGTATGGTGAACATAGCCTACACATCCAGGAGCTTGTGTCCGCAAGGGTATGTACAGGTTACTGAGGGCATCCTCTTTCAAGCGGGCTTCCAGGTTGCCGCTGAGGATGTTTTGGAAAGCTGGCCCTTGTTAAGAGGGAAAAGCCTTTGCTCGTAAACATACAGCTCAGCTCAAAGACCTGAAAGGGTGCGGGAAAGATTTCCTATGAAGTTTGCGATCGTGTTCGCTTGCATGCTTGTTGTTTTTTTAGGCGATAGTTTAATTGTGTGTGCTGCAGCATTTGTTGTCAAATGAGATCAAATAGAACGAATCTTGTGACGTTTCTGGCCATCAGGATTGGAAAGAAAAACAGAAGTCTAATCCTGAAAGGATTGGGTAGGCATCCGAGCCTCTTGAAATCTTTGTTGTTGGATCCAAATGTTCCCAAACCGCGCATACTAAGTTCTCAATCATGTTCCGTTGTGTTATCCCAGATGAGACAATTTTCTGGACCACCCAGCGTTTTTAATAGACGCATTTTCAGAGACGGAGCAAAGTTCATCCAGGCTGTCGTGCATCATACCAAACATTGTTAGCGGAGACAGAAGAATGATTCTCAGGGTTTATTGTGGCGCAGTGAACTGGAACAATAACAATATGGATTCTAATGGTTTTAGCAGTCATTCTGAGGTTTCCTCTGCAGAGAGAGGGAAGCACCTGCTTTCTGCCAGTTGAGGTTTGTTCTCTCGGGAAGGAAGCTGACTGCTCAGCGTTTGGAACTTTCCCTTCTTCCACATGCTGTTATATAAGTGAACATAATGACTTCACGGGCTTCCCCATTTAGCTGACCTTTTTGTAAAAGCTTGTTGAGCCATCATTGTGATGGACATTGAAAATGTAGAAACCGTACATATGATTCTTATATTAGTTGAATGTAAATCAAAGAGACTAGAGGAGGTATTGTAGATGTGTTCTCGCATTAGGCCTCTTGAAGTATTGTAGGCCTTTCAAAAATTGAGTGGCATGTTTAACAAATGTGCTCTCAATTACCACTGGTAGCATTCTCAGTGTTCACTTCTCCGCCTTGATTTTTTTCCCCTTAGCAATTCTGAATGCCTCTAAAGAGGTAGTCCGTAGCAAGAGGCTCACGCAGATCCTGGAGGTCGTGCTTGCCTTCGGCAATTTCATGAATAAGGGCCAGCGAGGGAATGCCTATGGCTTCAAGGTCTCCAGCCTCAATAAAATTGCTGACACCAAGTCCAGCATAGACAGGTGAGTTCTTAGAATGAACTGGATTGACATTATTTAAATATCTGAACTAGCAAAATGTTTTCCATAAATCTGACTTTTGAATAAAAACCCAGATGCATACAGTTTGATTGCATGACATTTCTGGTTGAGACTCAAATCGTAACATGGCATGTTTGATACATTAGAAGCACATTTTGCTCAACAACTTCAAGTGGAGACTTTAACTGCAATGATGAATAAAAAAAACCTTCAAGTTTTTTTTTTTTAACTCAAAATAGTAAAACATTTAATCACGATCACATTTTTTTCCAGTCACAACCAAATTAACCTGATCATTGGTGATCATTAATACATTTTAAATGTGGATTCTGCTGCACATCTAATCACATTTCTCAACCAACCGGGAGAGGAACATATGGTTAAAGCAACACTACTTTTCAACCTTCATAAAATATTTTCATAACATTTGTGATGATATGTCGACTGACAATTGGTTGAATGACACCTCTATTACATCTTGAGGGGGTCTGTAACACTTACAGCGGCACTGATTAACTTTGAGGAGGGTGGCAGGAACCCTGCCACACACAAAAAAAACCTACAAATGTGCTGACTGCTTCACGGCACTTCCCCCTTTCACCATTCATTCTAAAGACGGAAGTCGATGCAAACGCTTTCGGGCGAATACTGCAAAGAGGGCAGAGCAACAAAAGAGACAAAAAGTTTTGTCTGGCGAGGAGAAAAAAATGGGGTGGCTACCAAGTTATATAGAATAAATATTGGCCCCGCTTTTATTGGCCTGGCTTTCACAGGTAACAGTGACCCCCCCCCCCCCCCCACACACACACACACACACCACCCTCCTAACCTAACTCATCAGCGCTGACAAGTTTGGTTGGGGGTGGGGGATAGTCACACTAAGCCAGATGGTTGCTAACCGTCATATGCTATTATTTAGCCCCAACTGGATTCATTACCTTATTATTATTCATCCTTCACACAGCTGCTGGAAACAGAAATATTGTTTAATCCATCTGCAGGCGACTGGGAGATTGATTTTTGATTGATTGATGATTTCACGACACTCTGCTGGTGTGCGCTGGTCCTCATGGGAAACGCAATCTTCCTTAAGGCAAAACCCTACCGCTTTTGTCCACTGGTGTCGCTAAAATCAACGAAAACCGAAAAGTTACCAAGTGTTGCTTTAAATAGATAAAGGTACCGTATTGGCCCAAATATAAGACTGCCCTTATTATAAGACGACCCCCTCTTTTTCAAGACTCAAGTTTGAAAAAAGACTTTTTGAACACCAAATTAATTTTTATACAGAAAATAATTACAGTACATCAGAAACAAATGATTATAGCAATATATTTGAGAGAAAAAAAACAGTTATTTTGCCTCATTCAAATCTTAATATCTGAACATTTAAATATGTAAACTAAAGTGCAATCACATTCGTAAATGAATGGCTTCTGGTTTTTGAAATGTAAATAAACCAATCTATTGTGATAAAACAACAAAATTGTAATAACTGCATTAACCATCAAAGTGAACTCTAACTGTAACTGTAGTCTTGAAACAAATCTGAATAAGGAAAAACATTGCAATAAAATAATGCAAACTGGTTAAACTTGAGAGTAGCTGAGATCTCTCATTACAGAACATCGCCTCAATGATATCTGGCGCCATCTAGCGTCGTGAATGGGTATAATGTCTAGATCGCGAATATAAGACGACCCCCACTTTTTCAGTCTTATTTCAATGCAAACAACAACGTCTTATATTCGGGCTAATACGGTATATTAATTCAGTTAGCCAGTGGTGAACTTAGTGTGAATTTTTTTCGTCATTTATTCTAAAATGAAAATCTATTAATCATAATTTTCTTTTGTACTGAAAACATCTTACATATCATTCAATAACGCACATATAGATAAAAATACATTTTGATTGAAATTTTGGTTGTAATTGTGAAGCCCTTGTGTGTGCATAACAAAGGAACAAATCAACATCTTACGGCTCTCAAAAGTAGCCCCAGAACACTGAATGTTGTTATGTCTTAATCCTACAGTGGAATGTAGTTTTGCATCAATGTTTTTTTCTTTTTCCCTCACAATCTACCAGGAGCATCACCATGTTGCACTACCTGATCATGATCTTTGAGAAGAACTACCCTGACACTCTCCACATCCATCTGGACCTCAACAGCATACCAGAGGCTGCAAAAGTCAAGTGAGTTCAACCTTACAGCAGCACATTTGTGAAAAGGCACTTTTACCAAGGTACTGATAGGGCCATTCCAGTATAAAGAGAATTTTCCATTCCAACCTTAAAAAACAACCACATATAAAATACTAAAATATGCAGTTTCTGAGTAAATTGTATTGTCCAAACCTAAAATTAAGGGAAAAGAACATTTGAAAATATTATTTAAAATGTTTGAGTTTGGGGTAACCCCTAAAATGCCATTTTTTTTATTTTTCAATTTTGAAATAACTAATAAATATTCACATTTGACTTTTTAATTTAGAAATAACCTTTTAAAGGGAAAAAACACATTTTCTGTATTCATTAAATTATACTGAAAATAATTTTACCGGGAAAAAGCAGAGAAAAAAACATGAGAGCCACGAGTTTGTAACCATGAGCTAGCTAAAAACCTAGCTTGCAACCCTGTGATTATGCAGGGTAAATATCAAATTTAATCAAACCTTTGATAGTTTATTACCTTTTACTGATAAATATGCAGCAGAAAATCAAAAATATTAAGGTTTATTTTTCAAAACTGTTGAACCTCAACTGTACTCCTGTTCTGGAATGACCCAAAAGACAGAAAAAGGAACAAAAAACAGGTTCTTAAACTTGGAGTAATGTTTAATGTGTTCTTTTGTCTGTTTCTTTTATTCCTTTCTAGTTTGGCAGAGTTGGAAAAAGAGGTGCACTGTATAAAAAGTGGACTAAAGGCTCTCGAGGCGGTGAGTTTGTGTTTCCTCCCACTGGTTTTTATCCTTCCTGTAATTAGGTTTTTGGGCATGGCACAAATTAACAGTAGTGTACACTTTATACATAACATCTAATAAAGCGCATTAAGCATTAGCAGCTCATCAGAAGTGTTGGTTTTCCTGTTTTCACACCAGGAGTTGCACTACCAGCAGAGCAGGACGAGGGAGCGTGGAGATAAGTTTGTGGCTGTGATTGGGGACTTCATCACAGTGGCTGGCTTCAGCTTCTCTGAACTGGAGGATCAGTTGAGTGAGGCCAAGGACAAGGTAACTGCTAAACCAGGCAGACATACAGTAAAAGTGCTTGAGCATCGATGTGGATGGCTTTAACCCTTTGATGTCTGAATTTTTATTTAACAAATATACATCAAAAAGCATTGAAGAATACATAATTACATGAATGATAATGATTTGAAAAATCCTAAATAAAAAATGTTTTTTTTAGATAAATAACTCAAAGTAGACTGATGAAAATGAAAAACATCAATTAAAAATAAAATATATATATATACAGTGAGGAGCAGAAGTACTTGCACCCCTTGTGATTTTGTAAGTTTACTCACTTAGAAAATAGGTAGAGGTCTGAAATTTCCATCATCTAAAAGAAAATCCAGAACTCACATTGTTAGTTTTTTAATAATTTATTTGTAATTTACTGGGGTTGATAAGTATTTGTACCCCTGAGAAAATCAGTGCTAATATATATAGGGCAGAAGCCTTTGTTTGCAATTACAGTGGTCAGACGCTTTCTGTAGTTCTTCACCAGGTTTTTGCATATGGAAACAGGGATTTTGGCCCTCCACACAAATCTTCTCTAGATCTTTCAGGTTTCTGGGCTGTCATTGAGAAACCTGAAGTTTCAGCTCCATCCAATGACTTTCTCTTGGATTGAGGTCTGGAGACTGGCTAGGCCACTCCAGAACCTTGATATGCTTTTTACGCAGCCACTCCTTAGTCAGCTTGGCTGTGTGCTTAGGATCACTTTCATTACGGCTGGGAATACATGGGATCGTTTGACAGTTTATCTAACGATTTTCTTATCGATTCTAAACAGTACAATGTACGTCACGGAATTTACGCATGTTACACACATATGAATTAGCAAGGGACACAACTTGATTACTCGTGGAGTGACCACACGCCAAGTGTAGCCTGAAGAGTCGTCGCCGAGTGATTATGCAGTAGTTTTCACTGGCCAAGTCATTATTCATGAGACTACTTAAACAAATGGTGATTTTTCCAAAAAAAAGTCTCTTAATGGTTCTATCGTATTCCTCGTCGAATACTCTATAAGAAAAATATAACATATATGCATCTAAAAAAATCCTAAACGATTTTATTAGCAATTTTAATTCTCCTGTTAGAACGGTTCCTTGGGTATGCGTTCGTTCCCATAGCAACCAGTCAGTTCCTTCCTCTTATTGTCCAACGTCAAAAGCGCTGCGTATTCTGGGACCAAGAATAGGCGTAAGGTGCGCATTTCGAGCAGAATGTGGCCACCTGTTAATCGGTGTGCGTCCATGAATGAATGTAAGTATTTGCTCTTGATGTCATAAAGTTCTTATGATAAATTAGAGCTGTTATCAGCGTGACCGTTTCCTGTTTTTACTGTTACGTCGGCTTGCTGCTCCCGCTCGTCCTCGCTGCGTCGAGGAGAGCGTTGTTTACATTATATTCGCGTTGCACATTTGTGTTAAGAGGGAATGTGTTAGTGTAGCATCTTAAGATGATGTTGTGCATCCATATGAGTGTACAGTGCTTAGTTTTCACCACTTTTATGGCCCAGATGACCACACGTGCACGCAGCATGCTTCCGGGTTGTGCGCGCGCACTCTCGCCCCCCCCCCCATCTTTGTGTTGATTACACTGCGACTCATGTATGTGTGTTATTGACTGCTTTACAGTCAATCTGCATTTGTATTTCCTTTCAGAACCACACATATACCCACACATTCCAGTCTTTCACACACATACAAATACATCAACATCCACGCATGCTCTCACCTGCTCATTGAGTGATTCTCATATCAAGTGCCATTGCCTGTATATAGTTGTGCCTGTTGCCAAGTTGGATTAAAAGTGCCAAAGACCAACTCAACTCTTCGCTCCTTGTGTTCTAACCGACACCCCGAGGCGAATGAACCATAAAGCACATTGAACCCAGAACCTCATTAGTCCAAATTGGAATCGATAACAGAGTCGATAAAGAATCGAATCGTTAAGCAATATCGATAATGGATTCGGAATCGTAAAAATCTTATCAATTCCCATCCCTAATTGTCATGGTGGAAGATCCAGCCACGACTCATCTTCAAGTTTCTGACTGAGGGAAGAAGGTTATTGCTCAAAATCTGACGATACATTTCACCATTCATCCTCCGTTTTATATAGTACCGTCGACCTGTCCCCTTTGCCGAAAAGCAGCCCCAAAGCATGAGATTTCCATCCCTATACTTCACAGTGTTCTTGGGATTGTACTCATCCTTCTTTTTCCTCCATACACGACAAGTAAAGTTTGCACCAAAAAGTTCTACTTTGGTCTCATCCGACTACATGACTTTCCCCCATGACCCCTCTGCATTATTCAGATGGTCCCTGGCAAACTTCAGAGGGGCCTTCACATATACTGCTTTCAACAGGGGAACCTTCTGAGCAATGCATTATTTTAAACCATTGCACCGTAGTGTTCTACTGACAGTAGCCTTTGAAACTGTGCATCCGGTAATCCAGATCAAGTCATTGACCAACTCCTGCCGTGTAGTTCAAGGCTGACCCCTTACTTTTCTCATCATGAGTGATGCCCCACGAGGAGAGATTTTACATGGAGCCCCAGTCCGAGTTAGATTATCAGTCATGTTTAGCCTTTTCCATTTTCTAACATTTGCTGCAACTGTTGGTTTATTGTCACCAAGCTGCTTCCCAATTGTCCCATAGCCTTTTCCAGCTTTGCGGAGCTCAACATTTTTTTCTCTTGTGTCTTTCGAAAGCTCTCTGGTCTTACCCATGGTAGCAGTTGTATTATGACTGACTGTGGGGTGCACAGGCGACAGTATGGGGTAATGGTGAACTTTTTTTTTTAAGGTCGACTGACTCTTTGAGTGTCATAATTATTCCTGATTCTCAGGAGTACAAATACTTATGAACCCCATTAAATCACAAATAAATTATTTTTAAAGATCATACAATGTGATTTCTGGATTTTTTTTTTTTAGATTATGTCTCTATGAGTGAAAATGCATCTTTGATTGAAATTTCAGACCTCAACCTATTTTCTAAGTGGGTGAACTTGCAAAATCACAAAGGGTGCAAATACTTCTCCTCAATGTACAAACATAAATAAATATACTACAAAAAATTGAAGAAAAAATATATTCATTCAGTAAAATATGACAATTTAAAATAAATAAAATGGCAAAATTAAACAAAATCATTTTGAAAGATATGAATAAAAACAAGTCCGCTTTTTGTGATTTTCATAAGGATTTTTTTTTAAAAGATTTTATCATTTTTACTAGGGTTGTTCCGATCACTTTTTTTTTGCTCCTGATCGTTTTAGTTTGAGTATCTGCCGATCCCAATATTTCCCGATCCGATTGCTTTATTTTTGCTCCCGATTCAATTCCAATCATTCCCGATAATTTTTCCCGATCATATACATTTTGGCAATGCATTAAGTTGTATTATGGCAGTGTAAACTTTTTTTGGGGTCACCCTGTACATAGGTAAAACGGCGCCTTTATAGATTGAACGCGACAATGCGTGAGTGGGTCATGCAGCGCATGCGTTAATTGCATTAAATATTTTAACGTGATCAATTTTTTAAAAATTAATTACCACCGTTAACGCGATAAATTTGACAGTCCTACTTTAAGCCAAAACTAAAGACTCTGGATGAGTGTAAGACATTTTGTCTGTAACGTGAAAAACAATTAGAAAACGATTTAATTAAAATACAGTGGTACCTCTACATACGAAGTTAAGCCGTTCCAGGACCTTGTTTGTAAGTCGAAATGGTCGTATGTCGAGCAGGATTTTCCCATAGGAATACATTATAATTCCATTAATTCGTTCCACAGCCCAAAAACCTTCACTAAATCCTTAAAAAATACTGCTGGTACTATTACAAATGGCAATTACACATAGCAAAACAAATAAATTATAAATAAAAATCGGAATAATAATAATAATAATTCCTGTATTAATGTAACGAATCGGGTTCTAATGTGGCGGACGTTTTTTGCTGACCCTGAACGCACCGCGGGGCTGACGTGCCAGAAACAGACCGATGAGCTTGAGTTTCACTTTCACTTTGAATGTTTTCTTGAGAACACCGTCAATTGCGGCAGACAGAAGGTGTTTTTGTTTTGAATAAGTTGTGAAATAAATGATGAAAACGTGGCGAAGTTGGCAATTTCTCTGGAGATGTTACCACAATAAGAATTGTCAGCTTAACTTATAAAGACTGGCGAACGATGGTCGGAGGAGGACCGTGGAGATGTATTGTTGAGCCATTTCACAGATGCCCACCCTACGCTCATATTTTTCTGTCATTTGCATCTTCATTTAGAAGGTAACCGTCAACTTTTTCCTTGTTTCACCACCTGTACCAACCTTTTCTGAAACCAGTGTTGATTTGTCACATAAGAAAATCCGCCGTGCATTCGTCTGCGGTGCTGCCATTGTCGTCGTATTTCGAGCATGTCGTCGGATGTAGAAACAAATGGCGAGTCAGATTTTACGTCGGATGTCGAAAAGTTCGTGTGTCGAAGCGATCGTATGTAGAGGTACCACTGTATATATATATATTAAAAAAAAGGCATGTCCGATATGTTTTTGTCGATTCCGATACTTTGAAAATGACGTGATCGGACCCGATCGATCGGGGTGCCAATCAATCGGGACATCTTTCATTTTTACCTATATTTTCAATTAAATTTTCTATATGTAGTATTTTTTATCAATACTATTTTTTTATGTATTTCTTTCGTGCTTTTTTTTTTTCTTCGATTGACAATAAAAGACGTCCAATCCAAGGATATCTACTACTGATTAACTCATTTCAGTTCACAGCAGAAGGACTATTAGTGGCCACATGACTGGACGTCTAGCATCGTCAAAAACGCTGAAAGAGTTAACTGTAAATTCAGACATCAAGTGGTCAAAGGGAATATATAAGCAAATTGCGTCATTGACCAAACCTTCATGTTAGACAGCGAAGGAAAAGAAGGGATGATGAAAGACTCTTCTCTCGAGGGACAAAATATAAATCTTTCTTTGTTTGATTTGATTCTTCTATGACAAGGAAACCGAATAGTGAACTGAATGAGCTTGTATACCTCTATTGTTTTCTTTAGTCTCTTGAGTTACACATTTCACATCTCCTCTTTCCATCTTTTGTCATCAGGGACAAGTGCATTTAAAGTTGGCCAGATCTTAGGCTGATTTATCAAAATTGAAGAAACTAAAGAAAAAATGTTTTAAACTGTTGGAAAGTTTTTCAAACTAATGCACCTTTTTATTTTCCAATGCCAATCTGATTAGAGTGTGATAAATGAAGAGATGGAGAAGATGCTCTAAGTAAAGCTTTGCTTTCACTCTCTTATTTGTCAACAGTGGATTTAAAAGGGAAAATGAGCCTGTTGGGATGTCAGTGGAAAGGAAATGGGGGAAGAGGATGATTTTTTTTCAAAGGGTGCCATTTGGACGTAACAGAGTGGACACTAACACAGGGGACATTTTGTGCTAAAGTTAGCTCTCAGTCTAGTTTTGCTAGCATAATAGCTAACACAGGGTTTATGCGGGTCATTAAAAAAAGCCTTAAAAGTAATTGAATGGATTTTGTCAAAATTCAGACCAAAATTATTCGCCTTAAATAATAGCATTAGATAAAAGTTTCCTAGGCTTTAAAAAATATATAAGCTTGATGGTTAAAAAAATTTTTTTTTTTTTAACGTAATGTAGTAGAGCTATCAAATATTATCGGTTAGCTGATAATATCGGCCGATAAAAGCAATTTAAAATGATTTTAGGTAATATTGACATTATCATTATCGGTTTTGGGCCAGTATGCGTGTTGCCTTTAAAGTGAATGTACTGTAGCCTTGTGAAGCCTTGTGCCTTTGTGAAAAGGGCTGGTCACAGCTTAGCACAGCAGTATTCACAGGAAGCTGTGACAAAATCACTCAACTCGCCCCTTCACATCCCTAGTGACAGTAACGGCTTTGCGCAGATGGTGAAAGTAATTTATAAGATTACTCACAACTGAAAAAAAGTTTCCTGAGCGAAAATTGGCCGGCGCCATCTTTGACATTTTCTGCTCCGGACTTCCAGTTTAGACAGAACACCATGAATTGCGGCTGAAGTAGACAAAGTTTTAACCTGCCAAATCAATCCAAAGGATCCACGGAGACTCCAAAAATTGAGTGATTTATTAGCTGTTCAAAACTTGCACTAAATTTTTTTAAAAAATGAAGTTGCTATTTTGGGCAAAACTTTATATGATTTGTTAAATATTGCTATTGATCCTGAAAACATAGGTGATTATCTCTGCATTTGGTGATTTTTTTTGTGCATCTACCTCGAAACTTCTCTATACTCTTAACGCCTTTATGAACAACACAGCATATCGCACAGCAGTAATGCTCATGCAGTTTTGCTTTCAAACTAAGTGTTGTATATGTATACGACATACTCGTACAATATTAATTATGAATCTGCTTAGTGAGCTACAAATGGCAGGCTCATTCTGTCAGCTCCAATAGTTTGAGTGGTAACACTAAAGCATTCATTCATCTGTTGAAGTGCTTACAGGCTTTTATCACATAAGTACACTAATTATGCATGTAATGCATTTGAAAGCAAGTTGTGCGTTATTCACAGTGGCCGTGAGATGGAGCGCTGGAGTGTTGCTGCTTAGCAAATCAGTGTGTTGTGTGTAGTTAGTTTCATGTTGAGTTATCTTAGTGCACTCTTGCATTGAGATTCTTTTTTCAGTCAATTACTCACAGATTGGAGCTGCATTCAGTAGCAAAAATAAAAGCCTTCTCATGAGGGAGAGCACAGTGGTGTAATGGTTGCTATATCTGCGTCACAAATGACATATTCTGCGTTTGAATCTTGGCTCCGTTTCAGTGCCATTCATCATGATATACTTCCAATTAAATTTTTTGGGGGGGGGGTCAAAATGGATTGTACATCTATTGTATTCAATGGCAGCCAATGAGTTAAACAATCCAGATTCGTGTTCATACATGTGAGATTAATTCCATTTTGTCATCGCGTTTGTCTGGTGATTATGGGCACGCCCATGTCAGGCACAGGAAACAGATTTAACCAGAAACTTAATTAGAGGAGGCATATTGATGTTTTGGTTGCTATGATGACAAACCCATAATGACAGGATGGTTATGTATATTACTGGAGCCCTGTCTATCACGCCTCACATTCCATGCAGTTCCTGTGGTTACGTTTTTACTACCGTACTCTGATTTCTCGGATATTCAATATGGATTCCATTCATTTTACTATTTGGTCATGTATTGCATTGATGTAAAAATATGCACAGAGGGTGTTGCTTAGTAGGAGTGAAAACGATACATCGATCGAAGGCCCTTGTATTGAATTGAATCGTGGCGGGGCTTTGTGATATCAGCAAATTTTGTAACGGACAACGTATAGTCATAAAATCTGTGATTTACGCCTCAAATTAGAAATAAAGGTGTAAAAATACTGTACATCAATCGGTTAAGGAACGATTCAGTCAACTCAATATCAACATTCAGATAATGCCGTTTTGTTTTTTTACACTCCAATGATTTTGTTTGTTCCAAATGTCAAAATTGCTTCGTATTTTTTATTCAATAAGTGAAATGCCACACTGTTATTGTGTTAACTGTGCACATAATGTCATATTAATGGAGGCCCTTGGCTCGAACCAAAATCAAATCGTGGCAGATTTTGTGATATTGATCTTAGATCATTGTAAAATTTAATTAAAAAAAAAAAAAAAAAAAAAAAAAAAAAAGGAAAGAAAGAAAAGTTCCCTTTACTGACGTGTCAAAAAATGAGGGAGAAATGACTTTTTCCTTTCTCTACGCACAGTTCACCAAATCTCTGAAGCACTTTGGGGAGGACGAAGGGAGGATGCAGCCTGACGAGTTTTTTGGGATCTTTGACACCTTCTTGCAATCGTTTGCCGAAGCCCGTCAAGACCTGGAAAACATGCAGCGGCGCAAAGACGAGGAGGAGAGAAGGGCGCGCATGGAGGCCATGGTGAGAGGCCGGTCGTGTTCTGCTCAGCAATGTCTAGGTCACTGGTGTCAAACTCGAGGCTAGAGGGTCACATCATTCCCACAACATCGTTTTGTGCGGCCTATAAAATCAAATTATGTGCATCGACCCTTTTTTTTTTCGCTAAAAATAAAATGCCCTATAGTCAATGACAAAAGATATATAAAGAATATATACTGTTGCTTTCCTCATTTTAAAAAAACATAAACCTGCGGCTTACTGTAAATTCCAGTCTAGTTCATTAATGGAAATGAATAATGATTTTCTTGTAGAATTTGGTAGCTGTGTCTTATTTGGGTGCACCTTCTAGCCCCAAAATTATAGTAATAACAACAAAAAATAGTAAATAAAAGGGTATTTACTGTTTTTGTTGTTGTTTTTTTTAAATAAAAAAAACCAATTGAAAATATAGAGAATATTTACGTTTTCTCTTTTTTATACAAAAGAAATGCCAATACAGTGATGCCACGTTTTTCGTGGTTAATGGGAACCCTCCCTGCGAAAGTCGAAAACCTGTGAAGTAGAGGCGGAGTTTATTTACATTAGGTTTTTTTTTTTTTTTTTTTTTTTTTATGGGGTGGGGGGGGGGAATACTTATTCAGATTTAACAGCATTGGAAATGGTATAAGACATGTTTTTCCCCCCTTTTTTGCCTAAAGTATAATTAAAAAAAAATATATTTATGTGTGTATATTTTAATAAATGGTTTTTAAGCACTGCAAATGTAATAATTATGTCATAAATGAGATATATGAAAATAATTTATATATGCATATATCTATACACATTTATATCTATACACACATATAACATTTTGAAGCGCAATATAGCGAGGAATCACTATATATTTTGAAAATACAAATGAAAAAATAAATTTAAAAATTAAAGAATAAATATATAAGTAAATAGATATTATTTTAAAAATAAAATCTTAAAAATAAGGATATAACAGAATATTTGCACTTTTTTCCATTAAATACATTTTTAAAACGCTATAAAAGAATAGTTGCTATTAAGAGGATCAAAAAAGAGGATTTGGACAGTTTAGACATCAACAATGTCACTCTAAACGATTGATTATTGAAATAGTTAATCATTGATGTTTCTCAAATAATCTATTTATCATGGCAACTCTAGTTGGCAGAAATAATGACCCTCGGTGGGAAACCAGAGGTGGGTAGAGTAGCCAAAACTTTTACTCAAGTAAGAGAAGCGTTACTTCAAAATAATATTACTCAAGTAAAAGTAGTCGTCCAAAAAAATGTACTCAAGTACAGGTAAAAAAAAAAGTATTTGGTGAAAAGAATGAATGAATACTCAAATAATGAGGAACATTTTGAGTAACTGAACTGTTGTCATAATGACTTTGTACAATAACCCATTACATAACCAAATTAAGCCAAAGAAATAAAAACAAAACAAAACAAAAAAACATTGAATTCCGACGAGAGAGAAAAAAAAATACATAATTTAAGCATTATTTGTCCAAAGAGCATGGTGGACAAAATAGTTCCTAGTTTGAATAGTTCTTTCATAATTACTATTTTTATATTAAAAGGATCAAATCTCCGGTTTTCCTTGGTCAATTGGTGCCAAATAAAAACTGGGAGAGGGCAGCGCTCCTTATCAAATACTTCATTTTTTACAGTGCTTTAAAGACGCCACATGATTGAACAGGATGGCAAGAAGATAGAACGGCAAGCTTGCATCTGATTGGTATAGTGGAGTCATGTGATTAGCATCTCTGGCAAAAAAAAATAAAAAATAATAAAGATAATATGTAGAATAAAGAGGAAAAATGTAACGACTCTTGTGTAGCCCAAAATCGCAGAGTAATAGTAGTGTTTTATTCTTCACAAATCTACTCAAGTAAAAGTATAGCTTGGTAAAACTAGTCTTAGAAGTACATTTTTCTCAAAAAGTTACTCAAGTAAATGTAACGGCGTACATGTAAAGCGTTACTACCCACATCCGAATACTGTACATAAATGATCTTCTTTTGCAGCTCAAGGAGCAGCGGGAGCGAGAACGGCGGTCCAAGAAGAGCGGCGCCTCAGACGAGGTGGGAGGGGAATTTGACGACCTGGTGTCAGCGCTGCGTTCCGGCGAGGTATTTGACAAGGACCTGAACAAATTCAAACGCAACCGCAAGCGCTCCGTCAACCAGCTCGTGGAGGGCGGCGGTGGTGGCACAGGGCGGGAACGGGCCGTCACTAAAGTCAACTACTAACAGGTCCGGAAAAACCGAGGCCCCGATAGGGCTCTCGCCTTCCACATACGACCCGTCCCCCCTGGACGTTACGCGATCTCCCGTTACGGACGCAGGGCAGGTGGGACGCTGGGCGCAGACCACTGTGACACATCACGTGACTTTTGACCACTGTGCTTAAGATCCTCGACATTTGTCACTTCCTGCTTCTCACCGCTTCTTCCCAACGGCTTGTTCCCCCATCACACACTCGCAAAGGAAAAGCAAGAGAACACATTGGGAACGAAGAAAAGTCCACATCTGGAAACCATCGACATTTTCAAAACGCCAGTGAGGAATGAAGCAGCTGGTGGTCACGTGATCTCTTTGTTCTCATCAATGTGTCAATGTCCACAACTTTGTGCTGGCCTCAACTCGTGCCAAAGCATGTATTCAGAAAACATACTGCAATTAGGCATTTATATTTATATCTCAAGTGTTTTTTGGTATGTTTTCCAATGTAACGTGGGGGGTTTGTACACTCAAATCAAGTGAAATTCTATTTTTCTTTTTGTCTTGTTTGCACTGCAGCTCTTACAGTTTGTGCGCGTCCTCTCGCTCGCCAACAAACATGATGAATTTTAACTTTCAGACACTAAAAGGCAACGGGCCTTAGACAAGATTCTTATTTCCAAACGGCAAGCCTCGAGTAATGCTGTCAATCTCATTTTTCACACATAGCAATGTCATCGGCCTTTACAGATTCTGATATCGTTTCTAACAATTGTAGCAAAACAATGTTCCATGGCGATGCTTCATGTTTGTATGAAACAAAAAGAAAAAAAATATTTTTAGGCGACCTACTGCTGGATCCGGTGGAGTATTAGAACCTAACAAAGAAAACAATAGGACTATGAGAATGTCATAATAAAGTTACCTAACATTACTTTTTCCGTAATATTACTTAGAATTACGTAAGATTGCACCTTTTTAATCAAAATATGACATGATTTTGAAATATTTTTCCAACTCACAATATTACATAAAGTTATGTGGTATTACGACTTTTATCTGGTAATATTATGACTTTTCTCATAGTATATTTCGTTACGTGACTTAATTCTCCTAATATCTTTTTTTTTTTTTCCTTATTCTTTCTTTGTTCTTATACTCCGTCGTAGATGCAAAGCATGGGTAGGTTAAAACACTTTTGGAAGTACTAGAAATAATCTAATATGCATTTCAGAACTCTTAGCAAATGTGACAAATGCTGCAATGTAAAGTTATGGGCTCAGTACAAACCTTAGTTTGTTATTTGGCCACTAGAGGGTGACATATTCATTTAAGTCATTGATGGAGAAAGTAAAGCTGAGGAATGACATTGAAATCTAACATTGGCACAAACTACCATCATTTATTGAACTAATGATTCATTGTTCATTATTTTTAACTCATTGGCTGCCATTGATGTTGGATTGGACGTCTAACATCAATAGTACTGAATGTGCTAATATGATTTGCACAACATTTTGTTTTAAAGCACCAAGAGCATAATGGTAATTGCCTCGATTACAGTACCGCAATATCAATGCACTTGACCCAAAAAGCACTTGGTGTCGAATCATCATACAGTTTTGTGATGAAGAGAGAAGGCGCCGTATTTTCTGATGTTTCTCGCGCATCTTTTAAGTTGTCCTTTGTCGGGCTTGCTTCTTTTGACCACATGTTCACCTTGAAGTGCCTCTAACCCTTTTGTGCGCACAAGTACCATTCCTCTTACTGTGTGGTGCTGCTAATGGATGTAAAAACAACAAACAAAAATTATCTGAAGCATTGACGCCTGCTTGCAGTAAATAATAAAAAGCTCTGAATTTATGGATGCCAGATAGAAAGTTTTTAACTCACATTCTATATTATTTCTGCAACCTATGTTGTCCCAGAAATTAGCACCACTTTAACCAGCATCTGTCTGTATAATATTTGAGCTGCTGTGCCCCCACCCATCCACTTTCTTCCCCTTTCTTTTTCCAGTTAATCAGATTTTCAACTCTTAATCCAGAGCTTTAACCCCACATTTTAGGGCAAACTATTTACTGCCTCATTGTCAGTATTATATTGTTGTGTGTGTTTTGTTCCGCGTTTGGATGTCCATTAAATTTTGGCCATTGACTGGCTGATTTTGGAGTGTACAAGATGGAAATCAAAAGGAATGACACTATAGTAGCTTTTTTCAATGCACTTTTATTATGGGACATTTCCATTTGCAATGTTTTTTTGAGGGTTTAGATTTCTTTGAACCGCGAAGGTGCTGCAAAAAAATGAAAATTAAAAAAAGTGTTGTTAAATGTAAAAAGAGGACAGGAGCAAGTGATTGGTACTCCGGCTGGACCGCTGGAAAAATGGTGGATGAGAGACGGGATTGTGGAGGACACAGAGCATACGTGTCTGTGTCATTGGCTTTGGCATTAAAAAATAATAATAATAAAAAAAAGAAAGAAAGAAATGGGGGAATGTTTCGTTTTCTGTCCAAATGTGCACTTGTCATCAAGATGCATGCACAAATAAGCGTGCACACAGTGTGGTGTATTAAATAACCTTTGAATAGGAACTTGCTTGTTCGACATGAAAAAAAAAAAAAAAACAATAATAAACCGCCATGTTATACATCACTTTGCCTGAAAAATGTTGCACCCACTTTTTGGAGGATGTATAATTGTGAGGAGTCAGTATTTTATATCGTTGAAAAAACCATACCCTTCACAGAAAAATGTACAGATGGAAGAGAAAGAAAAAAAAAAAAAACAGTATTTTCTACACCGTTCTTGATGTTTGAGATAAAACTAAAACACCATTAAAACATTGAGGAATGTTACCTTTTCCTGTAAATTGTACCTCTATTTATTTGCCTTATTTAGTTTGCTATATTTTGTATGTACACACAGCATTAAAAAAAAATGATATATTAAAAATATGATTTATAAACTGTGGTCCGTGTACGGTGGGTAATTTTGAGAATTGTGTAATAATGAGAATGTTTTTTTTGTTTTGTTTTGTTATTAGTTGCTATAATTTTATTTTTTGTTTTGTATTTTTCCTCACCCTGTGTCTTTTGTAGGGTTGAAATAAACTTTTGTCCCTTGCAATGATTGTTTCTTTCTTAACATTCAAGCACAAAGCCACAAACTGATATGACATTTATCCTGTTCTGAGCGGGCTGTATCCCTTCCTAGTCTAAAGGAATCGGACATCTTGCAAAGTCAATTGCATTGAAAGGTGAATATTCACAGCCAGTTGTCTGTTTAAATTAATTGGATTTTTAGTGTTGTCAGTGACTTATTTTAGGGCCACTTCCTTGTTAATTTTGGGGCATGCATGTGTCGCTTTCTGTGCTTAACTGCAAAAATATTGATACTTAAATGTTTTTAAAAAATTGAAGCTAAAGTATCAGTATTCAGTTGATTTTGCACGACTACAGAAATTGGTTGTCATGGGGTAAATTTGATTTTGCACCATTTTTTTTTTTTTTTGATAGTATTTGAATATATTTTCCCATTTTAGTTGTTAACTCATTAGCTGCCATTCATGGCGCTAGATGTCCAAATTAATTTGAAGTGGGAGTTCTGGCAGCCAATAAACCTTTGCTTACATCTAACAGCTATCTTCCATGGATGGTTACCTGCTTCGTTCGTCTACTACAAACTAGGCCTGCAAAATATATCGTTTGAATATCGCCATCGCGATGTGCGAATGCGTAATAGTCCCATCGCAGGATGTGATGGGACACACGATTGTTTGTTTTTTCTTTTTTTTAATGTAAATTTTGTTTTTCTTCATAAAATCAGCAATTGTGCAGACGTGGCTTTTTGGATGCCTTTTATATACACCAATCTCCACCCCCTTGGCCTGGATTAAACGGTGTTAAATGAATACTAGGGATGGCCCGATCGCATATTTTTGCAACTGTCAGAGTCACCTGAAAATCTGCCGATACCAATTCCCGATCCGATACTGGATTTTTTATTTTTTATTTTTCGCTTTGACGCTCACGCTGCAGAGAACAGTCTCTTACTTACACAATGAATGAGTTTCTAGAGCAAACTTCAGAGTGTGTACCAAGCTTAACGATTAACACATTTGTGCCTTTGATCGTTTGGCGTCTGGCCAGATCAAAGCTACAAACTTGTCAATCATCGTTAACTTGAAGTACCAAACGCCAGCTGCACTGGTGTCCAAAGCCCCTTTCACACACTTCAAAACACCAGGAATATCGCGGGATTTAACCATGCAGCAGTTGTATGTGAAAACAATTTCCCGGGTCGACTGACACGGCAATTACTCAGACATTTCACGGGTCGTGTCTTAGTATAAGATCCGCAACTTTCCCAGGAGGCGGTGTGTGTGATAGCAGGCATTAAATTCCCGGGTCACAGCACGATGGCTGATGATGTAAATATCTTGCTTGGCCCATAGTCACTTCCGCTTTCTTCGCAGTAAGATGAAAAGCAGTAAACAAGCATCGCAATTATCAACAGAGCAAGCTGGAAATAGCTAAATTAAACTGAAAACATAACTAAATTAAATTGCTACAGGATCGTAGAGCCAAGGAAGAGAGTCAATCGTCCATCTTTGGAAATGTATGGTTTAGTTTGTTGCCGATGTTAGGGTCCGCAACTGAGGAAACAAGGTTGTACTTCAAAGAAGCGTTCAAGAGTTTATTAAATACAAACAAAAATACACTCGATCACAGAAAAGCGGGAATAACACAATGGGTCCGTGACAGTAAGTCGACGGGGATCAATAATACTAACCTAAGCAGTAAGCAGAGAGTTGATAAGACAACAAAACAAATACACTCAAATACCAGCATAACGTCAGGGATTTCAAAATAAGGGTGGCAGAGGTGTCGAATGGCGCCCAGCAAATTACCTCGACACCTTTCTCTTGGATCACCTGGATTTAAATATATCTTGACAAGCTGAATTGGCTGCAGTTACGACGTCACCCACAAACGGCTCTGTAAAAAATGACGATTTGACCAACATTGTGGCAGCCAATGCTAACTAAAAATGACGCAATGTCCAGGTTATAAAATCGCGCCAGCAGCCCTCCCCGCACAGAGAGAGCCAGTGGGCAACACGGGACAAGTGTGTGAAAGCATCCAACCCGCATCATTCTTGGGACATCTTTACATGAGTGAAAGCATGAAATGACACGGGTAAATCCCGCGTCACTTTACTTGGGAATTTCCCTGGATGTGTGTGAAAGCGGCTTTACTTACACAATGAATGACTTCACTACAGCACACTTCAGAGTGTTTACCAAGCTTAACGATGATTAACACATTCATGCGTTTGATCGTAGAGCTACCAAGGCGTCTCTCGCCACATCAAACCTGTCAATCATCGTTAACTTTAAGTACCAAACGCCAGCTGCACTGGTGACCAAGGGGCAGTTTACATGGCGGCTCTGCGACACAAAGACGCAATGACTGAGTAGCGGACTCGCCTCGCGTGCATATGGTGTCGGCGAAGACGGAAGGCAAAGACAAAAAATTCAGAATCCTGCCTCCAAAGTGGAAGAATCCGATTGCGGGGGTTTGGGGGGGGACTTCCTCGGCATGCATATCAAAGGCTCCTGCTGCGCGAGCCCGCGCCGTTAACGTCAGCACTCGTACACGTCACATTGGGCGTGCGCAGCGGTGCTACTATACATTAAAAACAGCAAATATGGTGGAATGTTGGCTTTAATTTACTGTTTTAATAATATTTCTAAATTAAATATGTTGAACAAAAGAAAAATTACATTGCTTCGAGTGGGCGGGTATATTTTTTTCCAGGCTGAGGGAGCTTGGTGGGGTCAAAGTGCATCATTCTCTGTCGCCCTGTAAATCTGCACTGCCCCCTAGGGCCTGGCATGAATACTACATCGTTTTCATGCGGAATTGCAACATTGTTCAAATGGAGACGCAAATGCAAATGCAAATTTGAAATATTTTGTATTCTCGGAGAGTCACCATGTAAATGGCCCCCAAGAAAATCAATTTGGTAGCACTGCTTAGCACGGGGTAGGGTGAGAGGCTGTACGAGCTTGAAGCAGAAAAACAAAAAACCTTTTCAAAACTTTTTCACCCGATTACAATTCTTTGGAAAATGGCGCAATCAAGCCGATTTTCAATCATGTGATCAGATCGGGACCAGAGGTTGCGCTAGACTTTTTCGTTGTCTGTCATTTTGACTGACAGGGTCATAAAAATCCGGTCATAATCTATTTTTACCTGTCACTTAAATTTTTAAAATGATGATAATGACATTGTGGTGACCCTTTGTTTGGCATAATTCACCTTCCGTACTTGTGTGTCCATTTGGCCGAGCGCATTCCCGGCTACGACAGTCACGTGACAGAGACACTTAAGGTTCAAACACACCAGCAACGTGAACGTCGCGTCAACGATCTCGCCGCGATTACGCACCAGTGACGCTCGGCGTCAATTTCCATAGGACGCGTTTCACGAGCAGCGCGTCTGTGGAGCGGCTCGATCTGTTCACGCGAGGATTGCAAGATCGCGCGAGAATAGCGGGTATTTAAAGGTAATAAAACAACAACACTTTGCCTTTCAGACCCCGCGTATTGGCGAGCTTTCTTTTTGAAAGAGGAAAAAAGTCATGTGCTAAAGCAAAAAGCAATCCCAATGACAAAGATGTTAACATTTTTTTTCTTATGAACATTTTTCTAAGCTTTATTGATGTTTTTTTCTCAAGTTAAAGCACCACGCAGGAATTAATTTTATTGTGTAGCGGGATTTGTGTATTATTCGAATTAATTGCAGGTGTTTTAGCTCATTTCAGTTTATTATATTTATATAGGAAGTTATGGTTGCATATTATTTTGAAAATCGACCGGATCCACCGTATTTTTACACGAGTGACTTCCGGCCTGCCCGATCCTACCTAGTAGTATTGACGCAGGGGGGCTGCGTCTCGCGTCAAAAAACAAACTCTGCTGTTCTTTTCGCGTGAGTCGCGTTTAGCGCTTCTGGGACGCGTCTAACACGCGGACGCACTGCGACTGGTGTGCATTGGCTGATTGACTTTAATGGCCGCGTTTCGAAGCGTAACCGCGGCGAGATCGTTGACGCGACGTTCACGTTGCTGGTGTGTTTGAGCCTTTAAGAGCCGCACGCGGTCCCCTCACTATCCACTCGCTCTCGCTATATGATTAGCCGAAGAGTCGAAATGCTCTCCCGTGAACTGCCTGTTTAAAAATGTTCCCGTTGTTACTTCTTGCGTTCGCTTATAAGTGCCCATTTAAAAAGGAAAAGCGATGGATGATACTACACACAGAGCGTATTATTAACAAATGTTAAAGTTGTATAATCACATAGCGAGAATAAGGAACGTCACTGACAAGCGCAGGCCCCCACGAGTGGATAGTGAGGGGTCTAGGATAGTGCGCCTACAGCTAACAAGACTCTTAACATTGCATACCGCTTCAACATATTCAATAGTATTTAGTTTTCATTCATTTAAAATTAATATTCTGTACGAACAAGCTTAACAGAGAATCCACACCGTGCCATCACACATCAAGCAGATGAATATGTAACTTTTTCTCCGCAGTGACAAAAACAGCTGACTGTGGTAGCCTACCATCATATGTAGCATATGGAACAATGAAATTAACAGTTCACCTGCTGTGGCCTGAACGTAGTCTCACACTTTCCTCCTGGTGTGCATGGACTTGAATTGCGTGCCCGCTTGTACAGTCCCTGTTTTTTCACCTCTTTTATCAACACCATCGTCGTTTTGGGGCTTTTTGAAGAAACTTCGGACACTCAGTTGCCTTGACATTTTTCAGAGCAAGGCCAACGACGTCATGCATCAAGAGAGACAATAGCTAATTAATATGCTCACTCGCCACCCTGTGGTCTGGGGTGTGAATTGCAACCGGTCAAAATGACGGATGGACTTCAGTTTTATCCGTCACCGTTTTTAAAAAATCGGTCAACGACGGAAAATATTCGGTTAACGCGACCCCTAATCGGGACATTTCTAATGAATTCAATGTGATCATAGTGAGTCGACAAAAGTCTTCCTAAACAGAGCTATTCAAGTCATCTGCTGAAAATTATTTTAGTTTTAATATCGCAATATACAGTATATCACAATACATCGCAAACACCCCAAAAGTCGCAATGTCAGTTTGTTTCAATATTGTTCAGCCCAACTACAAACTCATTTAAACAGTTTTAATTTTGTTTTTTAGAACTGCATTATTGGATGTCTACCATCCTCAATGGCACTGAAAGAGTTCATTTGAGGAAAAAAAAAAGAAAAAGAAAAAAAAACTTTTAAGTAGTATCGAAAATTGTATCTTTTTATATGATATCAAGTTGAAAAATCAGACAAAAATACACACCTTTGGGACATTTTACTATTTTTACATTAATGCATGGTTATTGTTTTAAACAGAAATATTACATATTCTTACAACATAACTATTCAAGCACACCCATAGCTCGTACACCTACTCTGAGAATACAGGGAAACTTTTCCCACTATTAATTTGCACAATAAAACCCAGTTGAAAGATGTTTTTGAATCATATCACAAGTGTGCACATCCTCTAAACTGATCTAATGATACGGATGCTATTGGGACATAGGATTAGCTGGCAGTCCTTGAACACCAAGATGACCAAAGGCACTGAATTGCTGATGCAGTCTTCCTACTGTAAATCCATACAGTGAATTATCTGAATTGCATGGTGACTTTGAGACTTAATGAAGGTTGTGACGGGAGGTAGCAAATAATTTAGAAAAAAATGACCTTTCCTTGCCTTTCACTATTCCGTAAAGATTTGTAAATTAAATCTTTCGCAATGAGAGGCTCTCCAATGTCAACCTACAAATGTTCATTCACCCGTCCCAGTCGACATCAACTGGATATCCAGCGCTGTCAATGGCACTGAAAAATGAGCATTCACGGCCAGTATAAATTAATTTGATGTCGGTCTCTTGTCAATGGAATGCAATGAATTAATTGTCCATCATGTCCTTGTTAATTTTAGTAATTACCAGTCCCTTCCTGTTGATTTTGGCCCACTTCCGATACATTTTGTATTCTGTGGCATTCCAGGGTCGCTTCCTATACATTTCCTGTTGGGTTAGGTCATTTCAGGGTAACTTCCTAATAATTTGGGGTAAGTTCCAGGTCACCTTATCTTGAATTTGGGGCCACTCTCAGTTGGTTTTGGGTTACTTTTTAATAATTTGGGGGGCATTCCTGGGTCACTTTGATAGGCGGAGTATGACTTTTGTGACGGGGGGGAGCAAAAATGTTGATGACCCCGAAACGCAGTGTCAGCAATAAAATTAAGCTACAAGATATATGCTTGTACAGTAGCTTAGCCCATGCTCGTACATTCCAGCTGTGTGTGTGTGAGGGGCTGAGGGCGGGCGTTTTTCTGTCTTACCTAGTGGAGAAGTAGACGCTGCATCTTTTTTAAATGAATATCCCAGCCAAGATCATTTATAATAATGTGTTGAAAATGACCGTTTTTTTGTTTCCCATCATTTTTTTAACACGAATTCAGCGATGGACGGATGGTTGGATGGCTGGCTGGATGGATGGATTGATAATTTTTTAGGGTTAACGTCTTTAGTAGGGCAAACTGAAACCTCGCTCACTATTTTTGGCAGTGCTCTCCGGTATTTCATGGTCCACATCTTGAATCGCTCAGTTGTTGTTGTCGCTTATGAAAGCTTAGGTTAGAAAAAAATTACGTAAATCCATCTTGCCTCTTCTGTCCTTATGTGTTTTTTTTTTTGTTGTTGTTTCTTTTTGCTAAGTAAAGCAAATGACCGTCGCTAATGTGCTAGCCTAATTATCTGTTTGAAAAATAATTTTGACCCATTAGAATTTTTTTTTTTGTTCATTTCATTCATTTTTGTTGCTTGTTTTATTGCTTTACAACTTTTATAGACACCATTGTACCGGCAAAGTCTTAATTTTACATTAATATATAGATGAATGAATGAATATAGGAAAGTCAATTATATGCAATTATATTTTCGGCCGTCAGGGGGAGCTATGCCACCCGCATATGGTCACATGCTCTTTATTTTAGGTCACTTCCTGTTAATTTTGGGGCAATTTCGGACTTTTTCTTTTTTGTGGGGCTAAAAAATAATGCCTACATATGGAGAAACCCTGAAAGGATAATTAATGTATAACATTTTTTGTATGTTTGTTTAATATGTTATATTTGTTATATATGTTTATTAATATTTTATATTTGTTATATATGTTTATTTTTCAAATATCAATTTAAAATTGAAGTTGAATTTTAGTATCGTGCAAGAGCAAGCCCATTCAAAGTGATGGTGTTGATTCAAAAGCATACATTCAATCATTGATTGAATTTGAAATGCTGTCTATCTTGCAGTGTTTCTGGTAGAAGTTTGAGAACTTGTTAAAGATGTTGGTGATGGGCAAAGCTACAATAAGCAGCCCAGATAAGATGCACAGAGTTCCTATTAACTTCCCAGCAAGAGTAACAGGAAACGTATCGCCGTAGCCCACTGTTGTCATACTTATGGTGGCCCACCACCAGCAGATGGGGATTGTCCGCAGCTCAGATTCGAGAGACTCGCTCTCTACAAAATGCATCAGGGCGGAGAAAGTGGAAATTCCCACAAACAAGAAAATCACCAGGAGGCCCACTTCATGGCCGCTGTGCTGCAACGTGGCACCTAGAGAGCGGAGGCCGGCTGAGTGGCGGGCCAGTTTGAGGACGCGGAATAGCCGCATAAGCTTCAAGATCTGCATCACTTTGCCCACGTTCTCCAACTCTGAGTTGTCATCTTCAGCCACTCGGCCTAAATCCCAAGCCAAGGTGACATAGAAAGGCATGATGGACATCAAGTCGATAACATTGAGAGGGCTGCGCAGGAACTTTCTGGCTGACGGTGCAACTGCCAAACGGAGGAGAAATTCGGCGGAAAAAAAGAAGACGCAAAGGTTCTCAAAAAACGCTAGCCCTGGATGTTCAACCTCTTTGTCGTTGTGATCCACCTGACGAAAGTCTGGCACGCTGTGAACACACATGGCCACTATGGAGACCAGAACTACACTCAAGGACGTCCCGGCTATCACTTTTGCCGAAACAGAGTACGATGGATTCTCAAGGCGTAGCCAAACACTCCGACGTACGTCCGCGCACCAGGTGCCGTCGAACAAATCGGCCTCAGGCAGCTTCTCAATGGATGAGCCAGTGCTATGAAGAGCACTCTCCTGATCCAAGGCCAGCTCCTCAGTCTGATCCAAGAGCTCTTGAAATTTCTCACAACAACACAAATCCAGATAGCGATCCTTGATGCCCCAATACTCGATCTCTTGGCAGAAGGACAGCACGCACAAACCGTCCACTAGGTGCATTTTGCCCGTCAAGTAAAAGTTGAGGACATAGCAGAAGAAAAGTGGATTGCGGTCAAAATAATACTCCATTTCAGTGGCAACAAAGTCATCACAGAGCTCCAAGATGGCCTCTAATGAGCTACAACACAAGAGACGTGCCAAGCGGGTGTGAGGGAAGCGTTTGAGAACGCTGTGCTCCATCCTTTGCCTGAAACCTCCAACGTTGACAATAATGAAGCAATCATCAGGAGGGTGGCTTCGAACAATCTGCCCGTACGCCATTATGGAGTGCAATTTGCTTGTTCTGGATGGGAGTCTCAGACGACTGGTTGCCTACAAACACACACACAGTTCCACACTTTGGTGTACCTCTTACATTTCCATGTTTGTCACCTAATCCCCTTGACATGCTTTTACTGAAGATTTGGGTTTCTGAGCCATCCTATTCAGCAACAACTGAAGTGCAACTGAACTGCATCTACATAGTGTAATGGCAATCAAAGAGCTGTATTAACAATTTTGCTATTTGTGTTAAGTATCAATATTGAAATGTTGGATTGGATATGATATTTGATTGCAAAAGTATCGATACTCAATTATTAATTTGTTTGTGCACGATCACAGGTCACCAGAAATTTGTTGCCATAAGGTAAATTTGATTTTGCGCCACTTTTGATAATAACTTTTGCCAATCCTTAAAGAAGTTGTATCTTCTCTTACAGATGTGAGTGAATTCGCGTACGATAAGACATGCTTGATTATAACCAAACAAAACTTAATGACTGTAATGTGCACACATGTGCAATGTCAAGAAGAACAGGTAACAAACATTTTATTCATCCTGGTGAAGCAACAACAATACACATTTTAGCATATACAAATACTTTTTTGCAACTATTTTCCATTGAACAGGATTTTTATTTTTCAAAACATATTAGAGTGTTGGAACATATGTATAATGTTAAGTTATTATTATTATTTCTAAATTAAAAAAATAACCTAAATATTCTGAATAAAATTAAAACAAATGCAGTCCCTTAGGTGAGCCTAAACCCACAGCCACAGCTCAACATTATTACTATCAGAACAAAAATAATTGGATTATTTTCCATAAAAAGCACGTGCTTAAGACTCGTATCATGTTTGCATGATACACACACTCTCACACAGACAGTTGCCAGAAAGAAAGAAAAAAACACATGTTACGACTGCTAGACACACTAAACACGCTGCAGGTAATTCTTGTAGCTGGTGTGAAACGGTAATGACATTGCTTACTAGCCTTTAATTTTGTATTAATGCGAAATCATATTGGAGGTATTGCCTCCTCGGCAGCCACCCTCCGCAAACATGTTTTACATGTTGGTTGGCCCTCCTCCTCTAAACCGCGACCCTCTATAACTTTTCTGTAGCCGAAGTATTCCCATACCAGCAATTTCGTTTTCTTCAATGCCTTCTCCAGCCATCCTGTAGCACAGCTGACTCACTTACAATGTATCAAAAAAAGTGAGTACACCCCTCACATTTCTGCAGATATATAACTGTATCTTTTCATGGGACACCACTGACAAAATGGCACTTTGACACAATGAAAAGTAGTCTGTGTGCAGCTTATATAATAGAGTTAATTTATTTTCCCCTCAAAATAACTCAAAATATAGCCATTAATATCTAAACCCCTGGCAACAAAAGTGAGTGCACTGCATGGGAACTACTTACATCCCTAAATGTCCAAATTGAGTACTGCTTGTCATTTTCCCTCCAAAATGTCATTTGACTCGTTAAAGGACTGCTGTTAGCATTGCGGCAGAGATTGAAGATGTGTGGGGGGGGGTCGTCATTCCCACCACCATGCTTGACTGTAGGCATGACACACTTATCTTTGTACTCCTCACCTGGTCGCCGCCACACATGCTTGAGGCCATCGGAACCAAAAAATTAATCTTCGTCTCATCAGACCATAGGACATGGTTCCAGTAATCCATGTGCTTTGTTGACATGTCTTCAGCAAACTGTTTGCGGGCTTTCTTGTGTACCGTCTTCAGAAGAGGCTCCTCCTGGGGTGACAGCCATGCACACCAATTTGATGTAGAGTACGGCGTATGGTCTGAGCACTAACAGGCTGACCCCCCCACCTCTTCAATCTGTGCTGACAGCACTGCTGTAACGAGTCACATGACATTTTGGAGGGAAAATGACAAGCAGTACTCAATTTGAACATTTAGGGATGTACGTAGTTCCCATGCGATGTACTCACCTTTGTTGCCAGGGGTTTAGATATTAATGGCTACATTTTGAGTTATTTTGAGGGGAAAATAAATTAAATCTATTATATAAGCTGCACACAGACTACATTTCATTGTGTCAAAGTGTCATTTTGTCAGTGTTGTCCCATGAAAAGATATACTTAAATATCTGCAGAAATGCGAGGGGTGTACTCACTTTTGTGATACACTGTACACTGACCAACAACCGTTGGGGGAGGGTTGAGCCTTGCAGCTGTAAGCGAGCGATTTCTCCCTGCATTTTTGGGACATAAAAATTAACTAATACCATTGGGACGGTATGACAGAAAATTTTCGCGGATTTGAAACAGTGACGTTTTCATACCACGGTATACCTTGAAACCGGTAATTGGCACATGTCTAATTCAGAATGTTTTCATCAACACAAAGTTGGTCATCAAGTGTGCGGGATGAGATAAAGCCCCTTTAGACCTTTTTGATGTTTTGAATCATATTTAGTAAGGCGCTAACCACTAATCGATTACAAATTGATTAATAAATTAGTGGCCAACTAATTTGATAATCTTTTTTTGCCGACAGCTATGAGCAGTCCCGTTTAGGTCCTTGTTTGTGTGTAATGTGAGGCTGTGTGCGCATGCCAGCGATTAGAGCAAGAGAGAGAGTTCCCTGCTGCACTCAGGTTGGGTTCCAGAATCAATAATATTATGACGTGTCGAGAGTTAGATTGTCTTTTGTGTTTTTAGATCCAGTGCGCCTCAGTCAGAGGTGAGTAAATGAAGCCAATTGTATTTTGTATTCATTGTTGATGAGCTGTTACTACTTAGCACAGAGCGCTAAACTAGTTATGGATTATGCTAATCAGTGTCCTAAGTGCCTGTTTGTATTGTGTTTTGGAAAAGCATATAAGCACTTGAGTTATAGTTAGATAGTAAAGTTGTCTCATGTCTTCTTAAAGAAACCACACACTAAAGATGTCCCGATCGCTCGGCATCCGATCATGTCATTTTCAAAGTATCGGAATCGGCAAAAAAATATCGGACATGCCTTTTTTTAATATATATATTTTTTTTATTTAAATCGTTTTCTAATTGTATTTTGCGTTACAGACAAAAATGTCTTACACTCATCCGGAGTAGTTTTGGCTTAAAGTAGGGCTATCAAATTAATCGCCTTAACGGCGGTAATGAATTTTTTTTAATTAGTCACGTTAAATAATTAACGCATGTGCTGCACGACCCACTCACACATTGTCGCGTTCAATCTATATAGACACCGTTTTACCTATAGATAGCGTTAAAAGGCAGCGTATCATGAGTAGAGAGAAATTTGACAACCTTTGGAGCCATCTTTTATGTGGATAAAGCCTTACAATACGTTTCTCAGCAATTAAAAATAACGTGGGAGGCAATGTGGGGAAGAAAGGTAGAAGTTGATCATTTTTTTAACACCCTATGTTATTTCCCAACGCAGAGAAGATATATCAATTGGTGCCCCTACGCACAGTCATGGTTGCACTTCCCATCATGCATTTGGGCAGAAGTTAAATGGCTGCAGTATCATTTACTGAAAGCTCAACAAATACACTAAATGGCAATATTTAGTCACAATATACAAAGTCACTTTTATCCTTTAAGAATTACAATTTTTCTATCCGTGGATCCCTCTCACAGAAAGAATCAATAATTTAAATGCCATCTTGAGGATTTATTGTCATAATAAACAAATACAATACTTATGTACTGTATGTTGAATGTATATATTCGTCCAAGTTTTATTCATTTTTTTCTTAATGCATTGCCATAATGTATATGATCGGGAAAAATTATCGGGAATGATTGGAATTGAATTGGGAGCAAAAAAAAAAGCAATCGGATCGGAAAATATGGGGATCGGCAGATACTCAAACTAAAACGATTGGGATCGGATCGGGAGCAAAAAGACATGATCGGAACAACCCTACCACACACATAAACCAGTATACTGTTTCGAGTCTCCTTTCAACACAAACTCCCATTCAAACTGTAGATTGTCTTACAAGAAAGTGTGAATTGGATTTGGAGTATATTTATGACCAACTGTTTGATAAAGAAAACATTCATTACCGTCTGCCTCTTTATTCGATTTTGTTTAGTCTGTTTAAAGAAAATAAATGAGTCATTGATACAATTTATATCAGTGCTTTACCCACAACAACAAAAAATGTCAGTCAGCAGCTTTTTTTTTTTTTTTTTTTTTGAACAAACATGACTTTTGTCTGAGAAATTCTTATGTTTTATACTCAGAACCTTTATTAAAAACGTTAACCAGTTTTATGTAACTAAAACAGTACAGTTGTACAGTACAGTCAGGAAGCTGTAATAAAATATTATTTTTGAAGGAAATAATCTATTTTGTCTTCATTGTTACCTACAAAATGCCTAAAACAACTGCAAGTTAAATTTTGAAGGTAATCGAAAGGTGACATTTATCCAATTATTCGTTCGATTAATCGATTATTTAAAAAATCATTTTTTGTTGCAGCCCTAATACTGTATTTAGGAATCACTTTTATTACATCTACAGTTACAGTAAAACTTGTACAAACAGGTGCGTGTTGCTGTATTGTGTATGTTTATATTTTTAAATAAGAAATTACCTCCAGTACTGGAATGACGCCTGTGTTTTTAAAGAAAGGGTCTTTTTTTTCTAATGTGTGAGCACGTGGATCCCCAGTGGACACCTATCCAAACATAAGAACACTATCCTTAGATGGATTAAGTTACCTCCTGTAAAAGCATTAGTACTGCAGCGAACAACTGTCCAAGGTCAGATTTTAAACATTTTCGCTGTCAAAACTGGAGCGTGTCCCTATAGTCAACAAGTTTAAGCACAGCTGAGAAATTATTAATATCACATTATCATTGTAATTATTTTAAAACTTAACATTAAAATTGGCATGTCATAATAACAAAAAAATCAAATACAACTATTCTTGGTATAAAAGGTTGCATCTTACCCATGCATGTTGAATATCCTGGTGTCCTCTGCTGGTTTACTTTGATGAGGAGTTTGTGCTTACTATCAGCACCAAGCACAACTGAAGTATCAATTGGACGTATGAGTCACAAGTCCGCAGGGGTGTGGCCATCATTCAGCAGTGTGTGTACGGGTGAGTTTGGGGTGGGGACGCGAGGGAAGGGGGACAACCGTTTTGCACCACTGTTTTCGTGAGATCATCAAAAACCAATAAACGCCAAATTATCAAGGTATATAATACCTACTGTTACCACAGGATGGCAGCAAATCACTTTTTCTATACCGTAGTACTATCACACCGATGTTCCAACAGATGGAGTCAAAGTATTATTTTTTGATGAAGGTCCTCAATTTTCTTTATCTTGACATCAATATGCCACAAGATGAGGCCAAAATATTACT
This sequence comes from Corythoichthys intestinalis, assembly GCF_030265065.1. NCBI lineage: Eukaryota > Metazoa > Chordata > Actinopteri > Syngnathiformes > Syngnathidae > Corythoichthys > Corythoichthys intestinalis. The sequence goes on from NC_080409.1 coordinate 22,276,561, forward strand.
TTTGCGTTTCTAATATTTTGGATATCAAATTCGTGTTACAAGGGCCAAGCAAAAATAATGTTGAAATATAAAAAAATATATATACAGTATATATAAAAAATTTATAATTAGCATTAGATCAATTGGAGACAGTACTGTTAAATATCCAGCATAATGAACTCCTTCAAAGCCATTGACGATGATAGACGTCCAATCATGCGGCTCTTAAAAACCTAAAGTAAAACTCTACGTTTTTAGAGTTTATCAGTAGTATACGACTAGACGTCCAATCCATTAGAATTGGGAGGACTGCAGAAAATGAACAGTTATTCATTTGCTGCCAGCCTCCCACTTCAAATGGATTGTACATAAATTGCTGTCAATGGCAGCCAATAACTTCCTATTTTAAAATTAAAAATACCGTAAACACCTCATGCCAGCAGATGGCAGACAGGGGCTATAGTCGTCCAGAAACATTACAACAAAAGCCGAAGCGATCAGAAGACTGACTCACATTTATTTTTTAAAATATAAATAAAATATTTACATAGCAAAAGATGTCAACAGGCAGCATTGCATTATATTATCTTAATTTCATTTATGTCACTGAGTGTGTGTGTCGACGAAAAAAAGTGAAGGGGGCTGTTCAATCAATGATCATTTTACAAAAGAACAGATATACTGTATATACATATATATAAGTGAATATATAAACTAATAACAAAAGCATTAAATTGAGCTATTTAGCATTGAATTGAGGTAACATTAAAATGTCAAGGATTATCACAAAAATCACGACTGCAGCAAGTGCCTCGAAAGGCTGTGTAGCAATATTTTGAGTGTAACATCCCTTTTATCCAGACCTGCTACCTGAGTTTTTTTAATCAAATCAATTCAGTACAAGTGAAACTTCTTAACGCAATGTCTGTTTTTCATTGTTTAGGTTTCAATAAAATTGTTCTAGTTTTAAAATTTTCCACACCCATTTCTGTGACGACTGTGGGTTTTAATTTCATGAACATAGGGGTAACAACCATTTAGTGGGTATACTGTACATACGACCAGGATGGACTATTTCTTTTATACATGCCCTATTCTGATATCTAGCTCTATTTTGCTTCCGTGTACCGTGTGTGAATTGCTTCTTTGTACAGTGTGATGCATATAATACAAAAATATAATATCTAAGTTATGAAGTGAGCTTCAGCCCACACTGCTGTGACATAGCGGGCAGTAGTTGTATTTGCTGATCTCTTGGCTTTGAGCACAGTGCTTGCACACACTGCACATCCACAAATGGTAGTCCTGGATGGGCAGGCCACTTACTATGCAGGTAGGTAACTTTTCTGCCGTCCTAAAAAAAAAGTGGGGGAATTTTTTTTTAACCCCAGGTCACATTGTAGAGCAATTTTGTTTCATTTTGAGATGCAGTAAGAAGAAAATGGAAATAAATAAATTGGTTTGATGAAATGTGATAACAGAACGTAGTGTGTGCACCTTTAACAGGTCTGGCATATTGAGTGACATCGGGAGATGGATCTGAAAGTTAATCTGAGGCTCTCTTTGCCAATATACAAGGGCATTAGAATACCTTAATTTCCAACTCAGTTGGGGAAAAAAAGTTAATATTTGAAGCTCCTTTGAACAAATACCCCAGCATAACTCAAAAGTACAATCACCAGAGTTGGAGAGTTTTTCCAAGCATTTGCTCCATTGCCACTAGATAAAGTGTTACAAGTAGGATTTATTTATATTGCATAGTACAGTGGTACCTCAACATACAATCGCATCGACATACGATACTTTCGACATCTGACTTAAAATTTGACCTTTTTTTGACCTCTGACCAAATTTGAATTTGTCTCGACATATGACGAAATGCTTGAAATATGACGTTTTATGAAAGCGTCGCAATTTAATTGTTTTCCCGCAAGATGGACGCACGGATGGATTTCCTTGTGAGAGAAATTAACATGGGTCCCGAGAAGGTTAGTGCAGGTGGTAAAGAAAGGAAAAAGGTGACACCATTGAAATTAAGAAGGAATTGATAGAAAAATATGAGCGTGGTGTGCTCGTCAGTGAACTGGCTCGACAATACGGCCGGAATATGTCTACGATCTGGAGGACGACTCTCATTTTTATTATTATTGTAACATCGGCAAGTAAGTCGCCAGCTTCGCCAGCTTTTTAATCAGTTATTTCAGAATTTGTGCAACACAACACAGCTACTGTCCGCCGTTGTCGACGCCAACAACAACAGAACAAGAAAAGAGAAAGTAAAAGCTTCCGACTCCAACGCACCTCTTTCTCTCTCTCTTGCATCAATCACATGGTGCGTTCAAGAACAGCATGCAAAACACAACCGCCACATTAGAACCCGATTTGTTACATTATTCATATTATTATTATTTCGATTTGTATTTTAAATTTTTTTTTCGTTATGTGTAATTGCTATTTGTAATTGTACCTGCAGTATTTATGAAGGATTTTGGGCTGTGAAACAAATTGATCAAATTATAATGTATTCTTATCAGAAAATCCCGCTCGACATACGTTCATTTCGACTTAGGCTACGTCTACACTAGGACAGATCATTTATTCAAGGGTATTTTGCCGACTATTTTTATACCTGTCCAAACTTCGTTTAAGCGTTTAAGGGCCTCCCCGCTTCTGCAAGGTACGCCTGTATTTGCGCAAACTACGCATGCGTAAAAAGGACAAGCTTCATGTGTTATATCATCGCCTGCGCGGTTAACCTCTGAAACGGAAGCTCACTCCTAGCCCGCGGCAAATTTTGAAATTACTACACCTTCTAGAGTGTCATTATTTCGTGATCACTGTTTTTTTTTCGTGATCGCAATTAAACGCATCGCAAAGGAGCGAGAGTGGAAGGGAGAGCAAGCTCTGCTTTTACGAGCAGGTGCCGTGTTGCGATTGAAATAAAATTTCAATCTTTTTTAAAATTTCTTTTTTTTTCCTGAAAGCAGCAACCAGGACTGCTTGTGCATAAAAGTGGTGATCCTGGAAGTGGCAACAGTTTTGACAGGCAGAAATGTCTGGAGGAAAAACTGATTGCGCGCGTCTTTGACTGGGGTGACCACGCAGGTCACTTTTTGGTGTTTAATTTTCCTCTACGCATTTTTATATACAGTACTCATGTTCGGTCGGCATTGAGTTGGGAGGGGACAGCCCAGCAGCTGGCTGATCGGAGACAACTCGGGAGACGAGCTCTGTAAAAAACGCTCAACTCCACCTCATCTGCTATGGGAGGACCCCAAATGGGCACTGAGTTGAAGCATATTATTGAGACGTAGTTTGAAGGTTCAAGAAAAATGTGTGGAGAAAAAAAAAGGAGCAGGAATGCCACGTCGTGATCGTCTGCCTCCATTGTTTATGATGCTGTCATGCCTAGGGATGGGAATCGAAATCCGATTCCAATTCGGAACCGGTACCCAGTGTTTCGAGGCCTCGACATCACAATGAAAAAGCCTTAACGATCCCTTTAACGATTCCTAAAGACGCGTATTGCGTCGTGACGTGTCTTGTTGTCCAGACGCATCAAACTAGCATGGCGCCAAGAACCACTCGGTCCAAAGTTTGACTACACTTCACCAGGAAAGAGTGTGAAAATGAAAGGATACGACGGGTAAGCACGAGCATTGCAGCCATAAACATAACAATGACAGCACGTAGGTTCAAACGCTCGAAAGTGTGTCTTCACTTCACGAGGAAAAATTACAACAAAGCGACTTGCAGTCATTGCAAGGTGGAGATAACTGCATCGGGAGGGAATACGACTGCGCTGTCCTCACAGAGAGGCTAAGGCTCAGCTCTGGCTATACAGCTAGCTAAACTCCCAAAAGGGAATGGGACGTACGACGTCATTGTTTGGACGCGCCTCCATGCTGGTAATATGATTCACTTCCGGGCCGGCAGAGTCAATGCGGATTGTAACGTGTGGTAGTGCTAGGCTAACTCTTTCGGTGTTTTAGAAAGAAAATATGGGTGCTTATTGTTACGTTACCGGGTGCAACAGCGTCTCCTACGACAAAAAAAGGGGTTAGGAAAAATTGACTCACTTTTCACCGTTTTCCTGCATGGAGGACCAAATATCAGATCACGAAGGTACGACGGATGGCTGGATTGCAGCGGTTCGTCGGAAAAGCATTTCTTATGATCATATTTCTGCTGGAATGAGAGTGTGTTCCTGTCATCTCTACTCTTGTAAGTTGAACGATTTATCCACTTTTGGTTTCAATACGTTTTTGTTTTTTTACACCGTTGTGTAAATCTGCCTCGGTAGCAATGCTCGCCTACTACGACTCACCTACCTGTTGTGTTCCTAGGTAAACCTGCTGACAACACATCCCGATTGGTCACCATCTCTCTTCTTGGATCATTTGACAAAGAAAATTTGTTCAATGGAGTGGTTCCATTTGTCCTGTGTCGGACTCAAACAAGCCCCTGCAGCAGACGCCATCTGGGTCTGCCCTTCTCGTCGATGAACTGCGGGCTTTTAACTTGTGAAAATGCAAGAACTTTAATGCACATATTTATTCTGCCTGGCTATTTAACTATGGCCAGTGATGTTTTTTTTTTTTTTTTTTTTTAACCACTTTGACAAAGACACGTTTCATTGTAATGTTGAATTTATATATTCTATTATTATTTTTAATTTATAATATTCTTATTTGCACTAATGTAGACTTTAGACTGTCAATTCAAATAGTGTTGGAAAAGTTGCAATACCTAAAATAGAAATGCAAGAACTGTAAAGTACATATTTATACACCTTTATTTACCTAAGGCCACTGGATGTTTTTTAACTGCTTTGAAAAATACAGGTTTTGTTGTGATCTTGTATTTATATAGTATATAGCTTTTTATAATGTATTATGTATTATAATATTTGCTGCCCCCTACCAGAGTGTGGGCCATTTTGTACTAAAAGGATTTTAAACTGTCAGTTCAAATACTGTGTTGGAGACTATTACTTGCAATACTTAAAATGGAAATGCAAGAACTTTAAAGCACATATTTATCCTGTCTGGCAATTTACCAAGGCCAGTAAATAGTGTTTTAAACTGCTTTGACAAAGACACGTTTATTGTGATCTTGTATTTGCGTATTACTTATAATTATATAATATTTGCTGCCACCGTCAGAGGGTGGGCCTTGTTTGCACTAATTTAAAGATTTTAAACTGTCAATTCAAATATCGTATTGGAGAAATTGCATTACATGAAATAAATCTATTGCAACTTATCAGTCCCAGTTCTTGTCTACAACACTGTCCAAAAATTGTCAATGCATATTCCAAATAGAATAACAAAATTAAGTCACCTGACTTTGTAATTATTACACCTGTTTATTATGAAGACCTGAAGTAAACAACAAGCAGTTACAGTTTGTCAAGAAGTTGTTCAAGTCATGTTTTGGTATTCATATTTTATTGACTTTTCACAACACTTGGGATCGTGTTTGTAAGAGCAGAGCAAACTGAAGTTTCAGCGTGCACTATTCGCCTTTCCAACCTCTCATAATGCTCCGATGTGGTGCGCTTGACCTCAGAATAACCCAAGAAGAGATATGGTGACCAATCGGGATGTGTTGTCAGCATTTCATATGCAGGTTTTCCTAATAACACAACAGGTAGGTGAGGAGGGGGAGTAGGTTAGCATTGCTACCGAGGCAGATTTACACAACAGTAAAAAAAACAACAACAAAAAACGTATTGAAACCAAAACGGATAAATCGTTCAACTTACAAGAGTAGAGATGAGGGGAATACACTCTCATTACAGCAGAAATATGATCAAGAGAAATGCTTTTCCAACGAACCGCTGCGCCCCAGCCATCCGTCGTGCCTTCGTGATCTGATATTTGGTCCTCCATGCAGGAAAACGGTGAAAAATGAGTCCAGTTTTCCTCGCCCTTTTTTTAGTCGTAGGAGAAGCTGTTGCACCCGGTAACACAACAATACACACCCATAATTTCTTTCTAAAACACCGAAAGAGTTAGCTTACCACGACCACACGTTACAATCCGCATTGAGTCTGCCGAACCGGAAGTGAATCATATTACCAGCATGGAGGCGCGTCCAAACAATGACGTACTACGTCCCATTCCCTAATGACGATGTAGAAGACGTTGGTATAATTTGCTGACTTTATTCAACCATCACTTGAAGAGTGAAACTAAGAATAGAAATGAAACAAATCAATTTCGTTCCCAATAACAAACAGATTTGCATCAACGTAAATCAGCGATGATTAGCTGCTAATAACAGTATGGTTAGCATTCGTTCGCTAGCATTAGCACATCGTTCAAACCACTACACAACTGGATTTAAGTGTCCGATCGCGAGTGGAAACACAACAACAATAACACAAAAGATGATACATACAGGTGTTGCCTCTGTAGATATTAACATTAACAAAGAACGTAGGCTCGTTGAAGTGTTTCCCTCTCTCACTTCGCTCGCTCACTCGCTTGGATGCGGCATTTCTTCGGGTGCCAAAACTGCGGCCCGCGGCCCAAATACGGCCCGCCTCCACATTTGGTCCGGCCATTTTGAATTTTTTTTTCTTTCTGAATCGTGTTATTTATTTCCTGGCCTTTTTCCTTGAAGAATTCAGAGAGGGTTATTTGGTTATTATCTATTTAATTAATAGTGTTTTTATTATTAATTATTATTATTACTATATTATTATTTTTATTTTATTTACTTTCACTCCGTGAAGAATCCAGAAAGGGTTATTTGATTGTGGCTTTCTAAAAAACAATAATTTTTTACATTTATGCACTTCTGCAATCGTCACACTTTTTCTGTTACAAACTGACCCCGGCCCCTCATCAGAGAAGGGAAAAGTTATGTGGCCCTCACAGGAAAAAGTTTGGGGACCCCTGCTTTAACACATATTGCCAAAGGCAGAACAACAACCTATCTGCCAACATATACCAATATTTTTTATTTCTATTATTAGAAAAAGGTTTCAGTAAAATGTAACACATTCTTGTGTATTTGCCACTTATTGCCACAGTTAACATTGAGGCTTTGGGCCTCTTTTGATCTCGTTGTGAGTTTGTAAGGTTGTGAGTTCTGATTAAACAAACTCGATGCCAATCAAAACGTTTGTTCTTCTTTTTCCCCAAATTAGAATCGATAAGAGAATCGATAAAGAATCGAATCGTTAAGCAATATCGATAATGGAATCGGAATCGTAAAAATCCTATCAATTCCCATCCCTAGTCATGCCGCACTAAAACAGCGACGGCACTATGTCCCTTCCAGAGTATCCGAATGTTGTACGGAGACAGGAGTCCATATTAAGCGGCGTGTAACATTACCCGCCTACATTATCCGTCTAACAACTAATCCGGATAAAAGGCATACTAGTGTAGCCGACATGCCGTATAGTCCAACTAATTACACGTTTAAGGCCATTATCCGTCCTAGTGTAGACGTAGCCTTACGAACCAGGTCCTGGAGCGAATTAATTCGTATGTCGTGGTACCACTGTATATAGTAGGCTATTTTTCTCACCCTTCTGATGCAGCGTCCAGCTCCAACTTGTGGCTGTCTTTTGGCACGTGCTTGGTGAAGATCTCTAAGGCTAAGTCCTCATAGATTAGCCGTTGCTCTGGGTCCAGGCTCTCCAAGGCTTCCAGCTTGATGAAGGCCTGCGAGCAAGTGCCGAAGGCTCGGCTGGCCGATGAGCAGACCGCGAGGAGGGAGTAGATCTCCACTGCGGGGATGATGTCCTCGTATTCGCGAAGATGAAGGGCTTTGAAAAAGACACCAAGAGTAAGTGTGCCGCTTTGTTTCTATTGTTAATGTTATTAAATTTCTTAAGGTTTATTCAAAAAGGCACAGCTCCATGTAGTCCTTCGTGTCAAGACTTCACGACAAATTATGGCTCCTACTTTCTTACAAGAATTAATGTGTTTGTTAGTAAGGAGATCTAGGTTTCTACAAATGGATTTCATAATATTCACATATTATAAAGCTAAATTTTTAAATAAAATCATAATAGAGTATGAGCATTTATATTTTATAAACTAGAAATATTCAATTTTTTTCTTCTCATTTTTAAACTACAAAAATAAACCATGCCATTATATTACAATATATTAATTGGATGACTGTTTAGTCCGTTCATTGTCTATTAGAAGTTTATCACCGGTAAAAATAGAAGTAAAAGGTTTAACACGGAACTCGGATGTCTACTTGTGACAAACTACCGTAGGCTTGCTCTAGTGCTACAAAGACACAATGTAGCTCCTTCTGACCTTCTCCTGACCCTAATTGTTATTAACTGAGAAACCATTAAATAAATGTTAAATTTTGTTTCACATTTACATTAAATTGTTCATTCCCGAGTGGGGATTTTTTTTGTTTACCTGTGTGCATTGCGTTCTCCGTGTAGCCTTCATACAACTGCCTTTGAGCGAGCAGGAAGAAGTGATACGCCTCGGCTCCTCGCCACGCGTTGTCTAGAATGCGATTGTCAGAAGACGTGGTGTCTTCTTCTAGGAGTCCAGCAAGTGCGAATGTTGCCTAATAATGAGGGATAAGAAAAGGTGGGCCCATGTTTTTTGCACGGTATTCAAAACTGAAATGTATAAGTGAAGTGTATTCATCATCTACCTCTGACTTCTTCCCTTTTGCTTTACTCTGTTGCAATGTCTTCTTCTGCTCATGATGGTTTTCGACCAGACGAGCAGCAAGCACATACAATTTCTTTACCCGCAGTGGCCGAGTCCTTTTCTTGGCCTCCTCATCTGCTATCTAAAAAATGAATACATACATATCTAATACATAAACACATATACATGACTATAACAATCACATGCGGTATCTACTGGATTTTCTTATGCATGCTTTACTTGATCATAACAATTTTTCATGCACACCAACCAACCTTAAACATAAGTTTGGCTGCATCGAGAAAATGGTGAGCCTTTTGATACAATTCCACTGCCTCCAGAATTTTGTTCTTCTCAAGGAGATGGGAGGCATATTTGGACAGAAGAGGTTTAATCTCTTTCATTTTGTGGGTTCTGGCTAGTTCCACTGCTTTGTTCCACTGGTGTAAAAGAAGCAAAACATCAAGGTACAGCAAAAAGAACAGCTACATGCTTGTGAAGGTAGACTGTTATGAGCTGGTATAGGGGATTTCACAGTTAAAAAATTATAACAAATTTGACATTATTTATCAAAACATACGTGTTTAAATTTGCAATACTTATAGTATGTTACACTTGAATTGTAACAGCAATGTGCAAGAGTAGTACTCACACAACCAAGCTAAAGAATCACTCATGAAGTGGACACAAGTGGGAGGACAGCAAGGTGCCACAGTAGGCGTCTCTCACCTGGTTCAGATGGACACATGTGTCAACAGCAGCCTTGGCCTGGTTGCATTTAAGGTAAGCATTCACAGCCTGTTCGCACATGCCCACCGTGGTAAACATCTGGCCGATCTCCTACAGCATAGAGGTGGGAAGAAATGTCACTATTTGTGAGATACTACAGTCGCTATCACTTCAAATATTTACCAAAGAGGCCAAGCAGACTGGCAATGTGTCCTTCACGTTTGTCTTACCAGCAGAAGTTTATGATTTTCTGGTAGTGAATTAGTCAACTTCTCAAGGCTATCGTAGTCCTCCAACATGTAGTAGCATTCTGCCAACTTTTCCTGGTGACGGCCCTGAAGATAGTACTGCACTGCATTGACCCTTCAAAGAGAAAGATGGTAAAACATGATGAACCATTAATAAAATTGCTCATGTTGTGTCTACTAAGCATGCACTATCAACAGTAGTCCAAAGTAATAGCTTCTTTGTGGAATATTAGAAATCTTGAGGTTGAGCTGAGGATAGGGATGTCACGATCAGCTCACGTGATCGGAAATCGGGCCAATCACATCATTTTTCAGAAGACTGTAATCGGCTGAAAAGGATCGGGTTCTTAATAATAAAAAATATATGTTTTTCTGCTTAATGCTTGTACAGCCTCTCACTCTTCCTCTTGTTGCTTTTCTTGGTTTAGCAGTGAACTGGAGTTTGCTTGATAAAGTTAATGATGATTGACTACCATTGAAGCTTTGATCTTGCTATAAAATTTCGGGAGCGCTACCTTCTAAGGCACCAAATGCGTCAATCATTTCGCATGTTCAACACTAGCCGTACTGTGCTGTGGCAACTCGTTGTGTGTGTGTGTAAGTGAGCAGCTGTTCTAAGCAGCGTAAGCAGATTTGAGTGGACTCGCTTAATGAAGCATTTGGCAAAGACGAGCATTGTTCTAAGTTATTCTTGTTTAAAAATAATTCAAAGTCCGAAGGCGGCACGGTGGGACTGTAACATGTTTAAATTTTTCTTTTTTTGAACAAAACTTTTTTTTCCTGTATCGAATCGGGACTCTGTATTGGCTGATTCTCAAAATCAGGTGAGTCAGACTCATGTGGGAAAATATGTGAGCGGGACATCCCTAGTTGAAGAAGTGGTGTTAACATGACAATGAATAACAGCAATACTTAACCCTTTATTGGGCACTCATTGAAATACCATGAAATGTAATTGGGGGCCATAACCACAATTTATTAATAAAATAACATTATTTTTAATTCAATTTCAATTAGGGCTGTCAAAATTATCGCGTTAACGAGGGGTAATTAATTTTTTAAATTAATCACGTTAAAATATTTAACGCACATGCCCCACTCAAACAGATTAAAATGACAGCACAGAGTCATTTCCACTTGTTACTTGTGTTTTTTGGTGTTCTGTCGCCCTCTGCTGGCGCTTGGGTGCGACTGATTTTATGGGTTTGAGCACCATGAGCATTGTGTAATTATTGACATCAACAATGGCGAGCTACTAGTTTATTTTTTGATTAATTTTACAAACTTTATTAAAACGAAAACATTAAGAGGGGTTTTAATATAAAATTTTTATAACTTGTACTAACATTTATCTTTTAAGAACTACAAATCTTTCTATCCATGGATCGCTTTAACAGAATGTTAATAATGTTAATGCCATCTTGTTGACTTATTGTTATAATAAACATACACAATACTAATGTACAGTATGTTGAATGTATATATCATCTTGTGTCTAATGAATGAATTTGAATGAATTTATTGTCATTGTCATCATCATCATCATCATCATTGACAGTTTCAGAGTGTGGAATTTGCCCAAAAGAAAGACGATGACAGACAAAGGAAAGACGGGAAAAAGCAAATGCTTATCGATACCCGTCCCCCAACAGCCCGGGACGCACAGTCAAGCATGTTTGTGTTACAGTCCAGTTATTATCAGTTTTTTTTTTTTTGTTTGTTTGTTTTTTTTCCACATATCATTCAAAAGTCATTGATTGCCATGGAATTTCACATATTGTCAATTTGAGTGGGTTCATTGTAGAGCTGAAACGAATACTCGAGCAACTCGAGTAACTCGAGTTTAAAAACTGATCCGAGTAGTTTTATTCACCTCGAGTAATCGTTTATTTTGACAGCTCTAAGCATCACGTTTTGCTCGGACTACTTTTAATGCGGGACAACGCGCTGATGTCACGTGCGTAGAGGAAGAAGCAAAAAAAAAAACTTACTGCAGCCGACAACCGCTACAAACGACGCCGACGTTGCTAAATACTAGCCCGCACATGCTACATTAGTTGCAGCTAGCGTCTGGTAAGTCTCATAGAGATCACATGTATGTTGAACTAGATGCGCAATGACAGACTAGGCCGCGTCTGGGCAGCGTTAGCAAACAGCCGCCATCTTAAAGCAGTAGAGCGCTAAGCGCTAATAAAAAGCGCTAAGCGCTAATATATAAGGTTAACGTTACTGTCACTACTAGCTCATCTTACGTTAGCCCTGCGGAGGGCTAGGTTTCAATCAATTAAAACCACTTTCGATGCGTGGCTAACGTGTCTTACATACAGGCTTTAACATAACATAGCGTTGTGGAGTGATAAGGGTGTCAAATAAAAACTCAATAATGCTAACTATCAATTTTAGCTCAGTAGTCATTGCTGGATAAAACACCAAGTAGCACTAGTCCCTAATGTGCTCCAATACAGCCTGTATCATACATTTATTTTGAACAGTGCAAAAACTCAAAATCCTATCAGGACCTTAACTAGAACTTAAAAATGGCTTGACACAAATAGAAATTCAATTGAAAAACGTGGGGGAAAATCCTAACTTTTAAGTGATGTGTGTTATCAAGCGTAAAGGCATTTTTAGGTGTGTGTATATATATATACATACTGGACTGTCTCAGGAAATTAGAATACACAATATTCTAATTTTTTGAGACAGTCCTGTGTATATATACAGGACTGTCTCAGGAAATTAGAATACACAATATTCTAATTTCCTGAGACAGTCCTGTATATATACACAGGACTGTCTCAAAAAATTAGAATATTGTGTATTCTAATTTTCTGAGACAGTCCAGTATATATATATATATTGTAAATAAGATCTAAAGGTTTTTTGAGTGAAAGCAGTGAATTAGTCTTTTTTTTTTTTTTAATTCTAGTTACATCTGAGATGCAATTGTTCGCTGTTTTCAACAATATACATAAAAAATAAAGACATTGATTGACTGAAAATGATAAAATGTCTTGTTTTCTCATGTAAATCTATAATTGCTCTTCACCTAAAAATATATTTGTTTTATCCGATTACTCGATTAATCGATAGAATTTTCAGTCGATTACTCGATTACTAAAATATTCGATAGCTGCAGCCCTAATCAGAAGTAAATCTAACAAAGCATTTAAAGACAATCAGGAAAATCACGCCATCGTATGTTGGAATGACAGATTTCAAATGATCCTTGAAGGCTAAATATTCATTAGGTTAGATTGATGTACAATGTATCTGAGCATGTGTAAGGGCGTACCGCAAGCAACACGTCACTTCCTCTCATTAACATTCATGGCGTTACCTACTGCTGCTAAGGGGGGACACGCTATCCCTGATAGGAAATGAATGGAAATCATGTCCGAAGGAGATGTTTACAGAGCTAAACCTACAAATTCTCTCTTAAAATGATGTCCCTGGTGCCAAATTCACTGGCAAAGATATAGAAGAACTTAAAAATGTACAGTTAAAGAGATGGTTTGAGTGTCGAGGGCTGAAAAAAATGAAAAAAACGAGCCAACTTAAGCATAGCCTTGGCTTTTTTTAATCGACACCTTTTTTTTACGCGACTGACAATGATATTCTCCGGTTTCAACAAGCTTTCCTTTACCAATATTAGAATATTGTGTATTCTAATTTCCTGAGACAGTCCTGTATATATACACAGGACTGTCTCAAAAAATTAGAATATTGTGTATTCTAATTTTCTGAGACAGTCCAGTATATATATATATATTGTAAATAAGATCTAAAGGTTTTTTGAGTGAAAGCAGTGAATTAGTCTTTTTTTTTTTTTAATTCTAGTTACATCTGAGATGCAATTGTTCGCTGTTTTCAACAATATACATAAAAAATAAAGACATTGATTGACTGAAAATGATAAAATGTCTTGTTTTCTCATGTAAATCTATAATTGCTCTTCACCTAAAAATATATTTGTTTTATCCGATTACTCGATTAATCGATAGAATTTTCAGTCGATTACTCGATTACTAAAATATTCGATAGCTGCAGCCCTAGTTCATTGTATCAGTTGATGTCCAAGTTGGTGTAGGGAGTTTAGCTTATTTCTATATTTCTTAAACTTCTCCTCGCAGGCCCTGTCCCTGGGAGATAAACTCATACAGCGCTGTTTTCTTTTTGCAAGCGTTGATAAGCGTCTTGGGTCATCCAAGGTTTGTTTTGCATTCTTTCTCTCTTGGGAGTCAACTTAATTGGGCAGTGCTTATCGTGCTGGAGTGTATTCATAAAGCACCCCTAAGCTGCATTCACATTGTTTGCATTGTAAACATCATTCCAGTCTTGAGTTTAGAGATCTTTTTTCATGTTTTCAATGTTTTGATCGGTTCTGATTCTTTTGTACACTGTCTTTGTCAGATTTACGCAGTGGTTGCGTGGAGTGTAGTTTGTGAAGCAGATCTTTCCATTCCAACAATAATTTACAGAAAAATATGGCATATTTTATAGATGGTTTGAATTGCGATTAATCACAATTAATTAATCTTTAAGCTGTGATTAACTCAATTAAAAATTTTAATCGTTTGACAGCCCTAATTTAAATGTCTATGTTTTGTTTTTTGTACAGTATTTTGTTGCACAGAGCACACCACATAGAGAACCAGATATTGTATGTGCATGCAAAAAGATGCCAGTTTTGAGGCAAGAGGCACATATACTGTATACATCTGTGCCATGAATTATTGATTATCATTGATCAGTTGAAGAAAGTTTAAAAATAAATATAAAAAATAAAAGTATTTCTTTTTTTTTTTTTTTTTACTTTGTGCCAAATTATCAAAATGGTATTGTATACGATTGACATTTATGTATACACTGCAGGTTCATTTCCTGGAAGGTGCACCAATTCCCACCCTATGGCCAGTCCCTAGCCCAGATAAAGTATGTCAGTAAGGGTGTCTGGCACTTGCTGTGGCAACACCAAAAGGGACCAAAACCTCGGCAAATTATGGAGTCTTTTTTTTTTTTTTTTTTTTTTTTAGGCACGGGAGTTGAATAAGTACATCGACTAACACCAGATTCTCTGAAAGATCGCCCAAATATATAGGAATAGGCCTTAACACACTGTAAAAATACACTAAAATAATAATGAAAATTAGTAAAATTGCCAGTACCACTTCTGTCTATCAGCAAAGTAGTCTCCTATCGCATTGTAGGCTTGCTCCAGTAGAGCATCATCACAGTCCCCAGAGCCTGTCTTAAGCAGCTGGAGCACCCGAAACCAGTCTCCCAACTTCATCCGAAGGCTAATTGCGAGGTCCCTATAAAATTATAATACTACTTCAGCCAATATGATCAAAGATGGGAAAAACATCTCAATTATTATTCCAAACATACTGTACCTGCGGTCCATGTCCAAATACATCCGCTCGGCCTCCTCAAACCTGCTAAAGTAAGCTGCAACCTCTGCCTGTTTCATGGGCTCACTCTGTAGGTTTCCTAGGCGCTTGACAAACTCAATGCCTTGGTTGTCTTTGCACCGGACAAATGCCTGCTCAGCAGTCTTCAAGTCCAGTTTTTGGAGGGCCGCCTCAGCAAGCAGACGCCTGTCATATTGATGCAGAAAAGATGTTTAATGGCTATTAGTACTGGTATTTCTGAAAGGTATGTGCATGCACAAAGCATTTACATCATGAGTGCCATGCAAACTACTTTTCAAATGACCAACCCAAAATGATCTGGTTGACCTGTATATCAATCAAAAGACAGAACCACCCCCACCAAGGAAGGATAGACTAGCAGACTTTTGTTTATTTATTTATTTTCAAATGAGGACACAATCGACTATCACTATCTTTGAGATCTACTAGTCGATCGTGATCAATGTATTGAGCACTTTGGTTTACATTAAAATATTTTTATATTTACCAGAGTCTTGGATGGGGATTATCCTCAATGAATTGTGAAGCATCTGTGATTCCCACTTTTTCAATTAGAGCACGACTGTCTCTCAAGGAACGGATTTCGAAGTTGATAAGATTGTCTTTATTGGGTCTCTCTGGGTCCTGTAAAGCACAGGTTCAAATATGAAATGTCTCTGCCTTCAGTCCAGATACCCTTCAACTACTAAAAGTATAAGAACACTAGTGAAAAAGATGAGAAACGCAAATATATTAGGATATTTAAAGAGCAAAACCATTGCTTTAATTAATTTTACCTTCATAATTTCATCAAGCAGGACAGATTTGATTTCCAGGTCCTCAAAGTTGCAGATATATCCTGATGTTTGGATCGGTTCCTGCACTCGTACCACATACACATGTTAATGAATAACCATAAATGAAGAGAACACTAATTTGTCCCAAAAAACAAGTCCAATTGGATGTTACACAATTCACTCTGCAGCAGTAGAACTATGTACCAGAGGCAAGAACAGTAGATTATATTAGTCCAAAAACTTCAGTATTTAATTTGAATTAACATTAAAAGCGGTGTTTTCATGATGGAGAGGGCATGAAAAAAACACTTCACTCACCTCTGGATCTAGGTTCCTGAAGACATACATCCTGGTCTTTTCCATCATGGCAAACAGATCAGGGTTGTCCTTGGCCCACTTCATGTCCCAAACATCCTTGCGTTCGAACTTTGATGGATCCCCTACTGAGACCTGACTCGCACCAGTGGCATCACCTGTGGATCCATGAACCTCTACTTCCAGCAAAGTCAGAACGCCTGAGATGTCAATGATGGCCAGTCGACTGAAGAAGATAAAAATTCAAATTGTCAGTTACCAGTCCTGACGAAAGAGCTCTGCTAATGCACAGGCTAAAGATTAACAGAATCAAAACAAAGCAACTACAATTCAGTTTACCTGGAGGTGCAGTTTAAAGAGAGATGATGGGCTCTGTTCATCATGTATTTCTGGATGAGAATGACATTTGGTAGGCTATATCTGTGGATAAGACCCGATTCACGGCCCTACAACAAAAATGCAAAAATTATTTTCCTGAAAGCTACATTGAACAAATAAAGATGAACCTAAAAAGACATTATTGCCTTGGTGAACATTGAATTCTCAAAACTTTTTAAACCATTTGTCCAGCAGTTCAATGAGTTCTTTTTGCACAACTTGTAGTTTTCTGTTTAGTAGCTAAGCAACAAAATTCATACTGTGGTGAAAACTTCGAATAAAATCCATATCTATGCCATTATATGACTGTGTATTTCTGTTGCAACATGCTAATGGCATACTTTGACACTCTGAGCTCAGTCGCCACTTCCCTCTGAGTCACCACCTTCCTCTGAGAACATCTTGTTTGAAGTCTCGTATTGGCAAGGTACTGTAAAACAAATGTGAGGACTTCTTCATCTTGGTCTTAGGATTCCTACACTGCTGGCCAAAAGTATTGGAGCCCCTACAATTCTGTCAGCTAATGCTCAATTTCTCCCAGAAAATGATTACAATTACAAATGCTTTGGTAATAATCTTCATTTATTTTGCTTGCAATGAAAAAACACAAAAGAGAATGGGAAAAAAATGAAATCGTTATCATTTTACACAAAACTTCAAAAATGTGCCGGACAAAAGTATTGGCACCCTTTGAAAAATCATGTGATGCTTCTCTAATTTGTGTGATTAACAGCACCTGTTACTTACCTGTGGCACATAACAGGTGGTGGCAACAACTAAATCACACTTACAGCCAGTTAAAATGGACTAAAGTTGACTCAACCTCTGTCCTGTGTCCTTGTGTGTACCACATTGATTTTCTTTCTTTTCTCCATGCACAAAGAACTGTCTGAGGACTTAAGAAGCAAAATTGTGAGGAAGCATGGGCAATCTCAAGGCTACAAGTCCATCTCCAAAGACCTGAATGTTCCTGTGTCTACCGTGCGCAGTGTCATCAATAAGTGTAAAGCCCATGGCACTGTGGCTAACCTCCCTAGATGCGGACGGAAAAGAAAAATTCACGTGAAATTTCACCAAAAGTTGTGCGGACGGTGGATAAAGAACTTCAACTAACATCCAAACAAGTTCAAGCTGTCCGCAGCCCGAGGGTACAACAGTGTCAACCCGTACTATCAGTCGCCGTCTGAATGAAAAGGGACTCTATAGTAGGAGACCCAGGCCAAAAATGTTTTGGAAGAATGTTCTCTGGTCAGATGAGACAAAAGTAGAGCTTTTTGGGAAAAGGCATGAACATTAAGTTTACAGAAAAAAGGGGGGTTTCCATAGAAAAGAACACGGTCCCCACAGTCAAACATGGTGGAGGTTCCCTGATGTTTTGAGGTTGCTTTGCTGCCTCTGGCACTGGACTGCTTGACCGTGTGCATGGCATTATGAAGTCTGAAGACTACCAACAAATTTTGCAGCATATTGTAGGACCCAGTGTGAGAAAGCTGGGTCTCCCTCAGAGGTCATGGGGCTTCCAGCAGGACAATGACCTTCAAAAAGCAATAGAAAAAGGTTCGAGAGCAAGCACTGGAGACTTGTAAAGTGACCAGCAATGACCTGAATCCCACAGAACACCTGTGGAGAGATCTGAAAATGGCAGTTTGGAGAAGGCACCCTTCAAATCTCAAAGACCTGGTGCAGTTGGCCAAAGAAGAAAAGTCTAAAATTCCAGCAGAGCATTGTAAGAACCTTATTGATGGATACCGGAAGCGGTTGTTCGCAGTTATTTTGTCTAAAGGTTGTGCTATCAAGTATTAGGCTGAGAGTGCCAATACTTTTGTCCAGCCCATTTTTGGAGTTTTGTGTAAAATGATAATGATTTTTTTTTTCATTCTATTTTGTATTTTTTCAATGCAAGCAAAATAAATGAAGATATTACTACCACAGCATTTGTAATTGCAATTATTTTCTGGGAGAAATTGAGCATTATCTGACAGAATTGCAGGTGTGCCAATACTTTTGGCCAGCAGTGTAAATGCCAGAATGAAAAGTTGAATGAATTGAACATGAACTCTTTCAGTGCTAATGATGATGACTGGCGTCCAATCAGGGGCTTGTAGCAGACAGCTTCACAGCCGAATGCGGCTCTTTTCATCATTATGTTGTGAATTTAAGTTTGTTTGTAACTAGATAGACATCCAATCCATTTTACTGGGAGGAACTGGCAGCGTCACAATACTATAATTTTCAACTTGATATCGATACTCAAAAAAATTACTCGAAACCGTATTCGATATTACATAAATTGAGAACTCATAAGCATAAGTTATTGTTTTTATTAACTCTTTCAGTTGCATTGACAAAGATAGACGTCCAAACATGCTTTTAAAAGCTAAATTTAAAGTCTTTTAATGAGTTTATCACTACTAGGCATCCAATCCATTTGAAGTGGAGGGTGGCAAGGAATGAACGTCATTCCCTGACACCCTTCACTTCAAATTGATTGGACATCTATCGCCATCAATGACAGCCAATGTGTTAACACTAATTGAACTAGGAAATGTATGGCTAGACTCATGGATCAAAACTTGTTTTTTTTTGTGTGTGAAGCTTCTAACAGGATAACAGTAAGTTGTGGAAAAAGTGCTGAAGTACTGAACATTTGGACATGTGCATTAACAAGTTTAGAGAAATTCAAATTCATCCTCATATTCTGTTATATTTTTTGTTTGTTTTTTTTTGTAACTTTTGTTGTATTTTTTTGTAGTAACTATTGCAAAAAGAGATGCACCTACCACTATTAGTGTCTTATCTGTCGCTGTACAACAACAGATGGGATCTCTTGTTGCCTTAAAAGAACAGACAAATTCATGTTTATGTTGCATTGCTTTCGGTACATAAAACATTTATAGTCAGTGAGTGAATGAATACTGTCAATGAAGGCTTTTGTTTCAGAAAGCACAATGTCACTTACTGTGAAGGCTTTTGCAAAGTCTTCCCCATTGTCATTGATCCCAGTTGTACTGCTGTCAATGTGATATACCCTACAAAGACAGGAAGTGGGAGCAAATCAGACAGTTGCACTGAGATGACTTTTAGCTGGGCTGTCTGGAGTGTCTGTGGCAGTGGAAGCGGATGAATGAATTCTATTCAGATTTTAGACTCTGACTCCGAGACTTGAGATGTGTGGTTATCTTGCCTCCCTGTAACTTTCCATGATGAGCTTGGAGTGTACTGTCAGTCTTGGCATGAGTGTACTGGGTAAACGTTATGCCATTCTATAAAGCTACACTCCAACAGTGCTCGAACAAAGAAAAAAATAACAGGTGAAATACATTTTTAAAAAGAACCTCACCTTTCCCTTCCTTCCTTCTTAGTTCTGGTTACTTGGTTGATCTCCAAGGCAGTTAATTTATTTGCAACTCTGTATTGCCACAAGTAGAAAGCCTCTTTCGATGCAGCAATCACATGAGTCCTGGTCATGGTGACAAACAATGGGCCTGACCAAGCAGAACATCAGGATAAGTAGAGGTTTTTGTTTGGCGGAGTATAATATGAGGCAACATTCTTCCTATGTTAGATATTCTTCAAGGCGGAAAAAGGAGATGCCTCTCAGACATTTGACCGGAATCTGGAAGCCTATTTTAAGTGACAGCCTTTCAAATATGCTGACTTTGAACTATCTTGGCTAGGGCTCATCAGCAAACACTCCACTGTGCCATGCAGAAATGGAATGTTGAATATTTGGGATGTCTAATGTTGCCCCCACTACTCACTGTCTATTGGCCACAGGCTGCTGCTGTAAGCTTGTGAGGGTTTTGACTGTGGGCGGTAGGAGACGGACACTATTTTTCCAATGTGCGAGGTGTGAGCTCTAACATAGACTTGAAGTCGTTTATCAACATCCTCGTCTCTTAAAAATCTCGATTTATTAAAAAAAAATTTTTTTAAATGTGATCGACAATGGGATGAACTAGAACATGCATTTACGTTGAATTTGAAATTGGAACTCACAAATGTCGATGTACTTAGAGTCCAATGGAGTCCCAATTGAGTTGCATAAAATCAGGACATACTAAAAAACAGGAAAGGTTATTACTTACTTATAGTTATTAAGTAAAAAAAAAAAAAAGAAAAAAAAAAAATCTTCTAAATAATTTGCGCTTTTAATTAATGTTGCATTACCTTTGCGTGACTCCCAGACTCTGACTCAGCGCTTCCCTGTGTGCCAAGGAATAAGGAAACGCTGCTTTAGAATATACAATGTTCAACATAAATGGCTACACCCAAACCGATAAACCAGACTGCCTTTTCTTTCAGAATCAACATTTTCTTCAGCATACCAGTACTTTAAAAAAAATATTCGGGACTACCATGAATGTGGACCAATGATTACAAATAATCTTTGTCAATGTGCAGTGTGCACGCAAAAAAAAATGTTTTTTACAGCAAATCAGTCTTGCATAGATGATTTTTTGGGGTTACAAAAAGCTAAAGGAAGTTGGATTTAATCATCATGATAATTCAGAAGATACCCACATATACAGTGCTGCTCAAAAGTTTGTGAACCCCCTCAACATTTTGGAATTTTCTATTATTTCAACCTGATTTCCTAATCAATCAATTCAGTAGTTTTTTTTTTGTTTTTCTAACAGTTGTGTTGTCGAGACTAAATTAAAAAGAGTTTTCATCAACTGATGTAGGTGCAAAATTGAACTGTTTGGTCACAACCAAAACCGCCATGTCTGGCGAAAAGTCAACACTGCATACCACCAAAAGAACCTTCTCCCAACAGTGAAGCATGGAGGTGGGAATGTCAAGATCTGGGCTTGCTTTTCATCCTCAGGACCTGGACAACTCCACATAGTCCAGGGAATCATGAATTCTGAGGAATATTGTCAAATCCTAGAACATAACCTGACGCCATCTGTTTTGAAGTTAAAGCTTGGCAGAAGGTGGATCATGCAACATGATAATGATCCAAAGCATTCCAGCAATACAACCAAGGAATGGCTGAAAAAGAAGAAGATTCGTGTTCTGGACTGGCCCAGTCAAAGTCCTGACCTAAATCCCATTGAAATGCTGTGGCGGGACCTGAAGCGAGCAGTTCATGCCAGACGCCCATCAAACCTCTCTCAACTGACTGCGTTCTGCAAGGAAGAATGGGCAAAAATCCCCCAAAGTAGATGTGAGAGGCTGATTAGTCACTACAGAAACCGTTTGGTTGAGGTAATCTCTGCAAAAGGAGGCGCAATATCCTATTAACTGAAGGGGTTCACATACTTTTGCACACATGATATCTGAGTTTTTCTTAAATCAACCACTTTTGTTAAATAAAGAATGACAATATAACTATTTCTTTTGTTTCAGTCCATTATTTGGAATGACAGTATTGTGGATTTGGGTATAACTTAACATTTAATAAGGTTATTTTAGTGTTTTTTACAAAAAATCTGACCATCGCTGTGGGGTTCACATACTTTCGAGCAGCACTGTATCTGTAAAATCAATGTAAAACAAAGATGAAATAGAACTGCTATATGTATCATCACACATTGGTCATTTTGGAAAGCAAACTGTGAATTAGAATGTACCTGGGGCTGGGTTTCATCGGCCTTGCTTGCCAGGGTGCAGAAGTCACCTGATGTGGTGATGGACATGAGGCTCTTGACATACTTGACAAATTTTTCATTGTTTTTAGTGTCCCAGAAGATCACACAGTAATCTTGGCGCTCTGGCTTTGTGAAGGCATAAACTACTGTGCTGCAGCAGTATCCCCACTTGTAAGAAAAAACAAAGAGACCTTGATTCTCATCTCTTAGTTTTAGATTGCTAAACTAAGTGAAGGGTCAAGACAAGCAAAGTCTATAATAAAAGAAAAAATACATATAAGATATATAGTATTGCACTGTTGCAGTACAAGTTTTATTCTATTTTTGACTACACAAAAAAATAACTGGTGGATTTATTTGATAAAATCATTGTAACAATTTCCACTTACTTTTATGAAGTAAATTTGACTGCTTGTAATATTAAGTTCAGTTCACAAGCGATCAAATTATTTCATCAAGTAAATCCACCATTTGTTTATTTCAGTGTAGGACGTGTATACGAGGCAATTACTCCATGTAAAATGATTTGGAAAAACGATTGTCAGACAAGGGCAAATGACTAACTGGTTAAAACACTTTACACTAAGGCCGCAACAACTAATCGATTAAATCCATTAAAATCGATTATAAAAAATTTGTTGTCAGCTAATATGATAATTGATTAGTTGTGAGCAGTCCTGTTTGGGTCCTTGTTTGTTTGTAACGTGAGGCTGCGGGCGTGCCAGGGATTGAAGCAAGAGAGAGAGAGCTCACTGCAACACAAAGATTGGGTTGCTGAATCAATAATACTGTATTACGAAGTGTCAAGCGTTGGATTGTCTTTTCAATTGTTAGATCCAGTGAGCCTCCGTCAGAGGGGAGTAAATGAAGCAAGTTGAATTGTTTGTATTCTTTGTTGATGAGTATGTTACTACTTAGCACAAAGCTAGTTAGCGATTATGCAAATCAGTGTCTTAAGTGTCAGTTTGTATTGTGTTTTGGAGAAGCATATTAGCACTTGAGTTATTGTTAGATAGTAAAGTTGTCTCATTTCTTTCTTACAAAGGAACCACACACATAAACCAATTCATATAACAGCTTAAAACAGGGGTGGGCGAACCAGTCCTCGAGGGCCGCAGTGGGTCCTGGTCTTTGTTCCAACTGATTCAGCACAGACAATTTAACCAAGGAGGTTTCAGCGGAAACAAAAAGCATGAACAGTATGAATGAACAGTATTGAATGAACAGTCATTTTGTCAGATTTGTGTGCTGAGAAATTATTTTTATGTTTTATACTCAGAACCTTTATGAAAAACTTTAACAAGTATTATATACTTAAAACATTAGAGTTGTGGAATACAGTTAAGTGAGGAAGCTGTAATAAAATATTATTTTTGAAGGAAATTGTCGACCATTTTGTCTTCATTGTTACTTACAACATGCCTAAAACAACTTCAAATTAAATTGTGGAAGTACCGTATTGGCCCGAATATAAGACGGCCCTGATTATAAGACGACCCCCTCTTTTTCAGGACTCAAGTTTGAAAAAAGACTTTTTGTACACCAAATCAATTTTTAAACAGAAAATAATTACAGTACATCTGAAACAAATGATTATAACAATATATTTGAGAGAAAAAGCATGTTTTTTTTTTTTGCCTCATTCTAATCTTAATATCTGAACATTTAAATATGTAAACTAAAGTGCAATCACATTCGTTAATGAATGGCTTCTGGTTTTTTAAATGTAAATAAACCAATCTATTGTGATAAAACAACAAAATTGCAATAACTGGATTAACCACCAAAGTGAAGTCTAACTGTAACTGTAGTCTTGAAACAAATCTGAATAAGGAAAAACATTGCAATAAAATAATGCAAACTGGTTAAGCTAGTAGCTGAGATCCGTCATGACAGAACATCACTTCAATGATATCTGGCGTCATCTAGCGTCGTGAATGGGGAGAGTAGCTGAGATCTGTCATGACAGAACATCGCTTCGATGATATCTGGCGCCATCTAGCGTCGTGAATGGGTATAATATCTAGACCGCGAATATAAGACGACCCCCTCTTTTTCAGTGTTATTTCAATGCAAAAAACACCGTCTTATATTCGGGCCAAAACAGTAATTGAAAAAAGTGACATCTGATTAATTGATTAATCATTTAATTAATTGTCCGATTAATTGATTTTATGAATAATCTTTAGTTGCAGCGCTACTTTACACTAAGAATAAAAGCTTTACACATTATTTCAACCAAAAATGAACATTATTATTTCAAGTACATTTACCTTGTAATCTGGTCTGATGTTAGCAAAATAGATGTATGAATCAACAGCCAGGCTTATCCGCAGTCCACCCCCTTCCCAAGCAATTCCAGTCATTTGCTTCCCTGGCACTTTCAATGTTCTCAGGTGCTGTGTTAAGTGATAGAGAAGTCAATGTGCAATGAAATTTTAGTTTAAAAATTGAGAGTTGTATCTACACACATTTAAAATGTAAAAAGAAAGTTATCACTCTTAACAGGTAAAGCTACAGATTTATGTCATATGTACAAATTAGAGGTGCCGTATTATTACTTCTATATAGAGCCTTTGAATTTAATGTGTATGTGGCATTTGGGCATTGTCCAGACAACAATAACATAATGTAAAGTGTCTATGTACTTGTCTAACATACTCAGATCATCACCACAGGTACGGGATCCTTTAAACAAAAGGCACACATTAAAGCATTAAGATACACATATGAAAATCAAATGCTGTCCTCACCTCTCCAAATGGTGTATAAAACTGCACCACATTGATTTCTACATCTGCGTTCAAAGCTTTGAGGGAACCGGCCACCGCCAGGACACTACCACAATGGTTCCACTGAACACTGACCACATTCATCGTGGTGTCAATACAGACTGGGTCTGCAGAAAGAAGAAAAATGTAGCACAGCTCATTGTCACATGCCATAGTAAACTGAAAAAAGATCTGGAATCCTTGTGTTTTACTAACTTACTTTCATCCGTCTCGTAGCGCATAATCTGACATCTTCCATTTTGAAAACATATAGCGAGACAGGGACAGTCGGGTTCTATGTAACCTCCTGTTCCTGAGTACCAGTGAATACCTGCTATCCTGGTGGCTCCTGTCACATTAGTCAGGCAGCCAATGGTCAATTTCATCTGGAAAAACATTCCATATAACATTTAAAATGAGATATCAGTAAAAATAATAACAATAATCAAAAATTAGAAAAACAAAAATTCAGGATCAAGCAGTCTTGGAATTAAGAATATTTTCAGCAACCACAGTAAAATGTATGATTAGTTTCTAAAATACACCCAATAAAGGGAAAAAAAAAAGTCAATCAAATGTTTGGACCCTCCTTTTCTTTCAAAAGCATGACAAAGTCTGTCCACCTTTGACCTTTACCATAGTAGCATATTGATATTG
Organism: Corythoichthys intestinalis; assembly: GCF_030265065.1. Lineage (NCBI taxonomy): Eukaryota > Metazoa > Chordata > Actinopteri > Syngnathiformes > Syngnathidae > Corythoichthys > Corythoichthys intestinalis. Next base: position 22,302,094 of record NC_080409.1, read on the forward strand.
CTTAATATCACACTGGAAACCACCAGATTCATCACTCATAAATATTCAAACTCTACTAATGCAAGAATTGTGTTATAAAGTGATAATGACCTGCCATCCACCCATTTCTCTATAATGCTCATCCCCATTACAGTCATAGGTGATCTGAAACTATAGCTATAGCTGGTTTGTGGTAAGGGCAGGGTACATCCTAGACTGGTCACCAGAAAATCACAGGGCACAAAAAAGTATAGAAAACAACTAATCTTAATGACACCTCTGGAAAGATATAGAGTTTTTATTGAATCTAAAATTCACTTAAAGGGACGTTCCGAATTTTTGACATTCGGCATAACCTTCAAGTTAGCAGTGGTGTAATTAGTCGCTGGAGTTGGTTTCAACAAATTCCGTGCAGTTTGTTAATTATTTGTTAGTTAAGGAGCCCTGAAACTAATTAATAAATCACAAGAATTTGTTGAAACCAACTCCACCGACTAATTAAACCCCTGCTAACCTGAAAATTAAGCCTAATGTCAAAAATTTTGAAGTTCCCGTTTAATTTACAAAGTCAGAAAAAGCAAAAGTATCCAAAGAAAACCCACACAGTCTCAGGGAGAACTTGCAAAGGAAGTATGCAGCCAACCATGACCATGAACCTCAGAACTGTCAGGTAGATGTGTAAACTACCACGCTTCCTCGAATTTTTTTTAAGGTATAAAAGTTCAAGAATAATCCCGTAATATTGTCAGTGATAAAAAAAAATTTTTAATCCCTGGAACTGATCGGTGATCAGTTTTGGGTGTAGGCTGCCTTAAACTGGAAGTCAGGTAGGATAGACAGCAGCAACCTGTGACCTTAACTCTTTCACTGCCATCGACTGATAAACATGTAATCCATTTCACGTGGGATGGCTGGCATTTGAGTGATCATGTTTCACTCACATTGATGGAAATTGACATCCAATTCAATTAGGCTGGAGGGCTGCCAGTCCCTCACAGTCAAAATGGATTGGACGTCTATCGCCGTCAAAGGCAACCAATGAGTTAAACAGGATAAGAAGTAGAGGTGGGAATCTTTGGGCACCAAACGATTCGATTACGATTACGATTCAGAGGCTACGATTAGATTATAAATCGATTATTGATGACACCCCCACCCCCGCTATTAGCTGCTTTTAATGTTTTGTACATGAGTTACAAAAACTGTTTAAAAAAAAAAAAAAAAAAAAACTTGCAGGCTTAAATAAACGACTATTTCAGTATCAACGGCAAATGTCAAAAGGCTATGTAAAAAAAATGTTAAGCTTCCACACATGCATTTCATCTCCAAGAAGAAAACAATCTACCAACATGAGATTTACATACACAAGTGTTAACAGCAAGCATCATAAAGTGCTTGTGTAACGTAATCCGTTTCCACCAATATTTATTATTTATTTTATTCCACGGACGGCATGGCGGTTTCCCCAGCAGCTGCAGTTATCGGAGTCTGACGATGACGAGTCACGTCAATGTGCGAATGCACGCAGCAAAGCAAAACGCCTAGACTCATTTATCCATTCAATTGGCTCACATACTGACATGTGATCAGCAGAGATAGTTAGCTTTGATTGGTTCAAATGTGCATGTTTTCTGGAACAGCAAAAAATTTAAAAAAAAAGGTTGAATTGATGCGACAAAAAAAAGGCAATGCAAAATAAAATGGATCAAATCTTTAAAAGCAAGGAAATAGTTGAGGCTTATTTATTATAGTTTATTTATTTAGTTTTATTTGCTCTGATGGGGAGGTTCAGAACATCTTAGCTGTCAATGTGCACTTTGGACTTATATTTGTTCATTTATGTTAGGCTACTTATTCATTTCCTTATGATTTAGAAAAGTCAATGTTTGCGCCACCTTAAAAATATATTCAATTTAACTCTGCATAATATAAGTCATTTCTACTTATTTTTCTGAATGTATGTTTCTTATATCTCAAATATTAAAAAAAAAAAAAACGTTTACATTAACTTAAATTTTAATATACATCCTATGTTCTTAAGTATATAAATTGAGATTTGGCATTTAGTATGTGAGAAAATGAGGGAAAATAAAAATTAGGAGATGGTGGTTGGGGTTATTGCTGTTTTTGTTAACTTTTATTTTGCAAATCATTGAAAAAATACAATTTTGAATGAAAATCAGTTTTTGTATGTGTTATAGAAATAACTGTGCTAAAACAGTTTTCTTTACATTTCAGTAGTTTAAGAGCTATGACCCCCCCGCCCCCAAAATGAAAGAAAAAAAATCAAATTAAATTAAATTAAATTTCTGGCTCCGTGGCGACCTTCACGTCGGGGAGTTCCGGCAAGAAATTCTAGCCACTTTCACCCCTGTTTATAACCTCAAAATAATTTCCGTCATACCGTCCCTAAGGTATCAGCTATAGGTCCCAAAAACGCATGAAGAAATCCCTTGCTTGCAGCTGTAGGGCTCAACCCTCCCCCACCGGTTGTTGCTCAGTGTCAGTGAGTCAGCAGTGCTACACGATGGCTGGAGAAGGTGAAACTTTTTCCCCCATCAAAGAAAATGAAATTGCTGGTATGGGAATACTTCAGCTACAGAAAATTTACAGACGGCCCCGACTGAGAGGAGGAAGGCCAACCCACATGTAAAGCATGTTTGCGGAGGGTGACTGCCTAGTAGGCAATACCTCCAATATGGTTTCACATTTATACAAAATAAAAGTTAGTAAACACTGTAATGAACGTTTCCCACCAGCCAAGAGAGTTAACTCCAGCGTATTTAGTGTGTCTGATGGTAAAACGTGGTGGGTTTTTTTTCTCTGGCAACTGTCTGTGTTGAGAAAGAGAGTGTGTGTATAATGTGAACATGATACAGGTCATACAAACGTTCTTTTGATGGAAAAAAATTTTGTTCGGATGGTAATAATGTTGAGCTGTAGCTGTAGGCTCACCTTAAGGACTGCATTCATTCATTTTAATTTTATTTAGAATATATCTTTTTTAATTTTAACTTAACATTATACTTATGTTCCAATTTGCTCATACATTTTTGAAAAATAAAAATCTGTTCAATGGAAAATATATATTTTTGTTTGTTTGTGTTTTTTAAACCCAGATATCTCACAGTAACACATTTTAGAGCTGTAATTCCAATACCGTAATACCGTTTTGGCTTAAAGTTATCATACCGTCAGAATATCATACCGCCACATGCCTATTGGTGGGTACTTGAGTATAAAATATTTCAGAGGGTGCCATACATATTAGGTGGAACATCAATTTCAGCAAAATCAAATGCGATGCTGTATGCTAGTTGACCTTAGTGTTTACTCTTTCTCTTGTGTTAACTGGTGAGCTGGATTCGCAAGACCATGTGAGATTTGAGCTTCCACAACGACGATGTGTCCACTGCCTAAAATTTGGGATCCTACTGACAGATACATGTCTGCGTCCTATGTTTTTTTTTCTTTGATCGGCTGCTTTTCTTCTATACTTTTTAGTATGTTACATTTAAGTTACTTGTCGTGCTTCTGTACTTACTATGAAATTGCCATGATTATCAAATATTTGCACTTCCCCATTGGCCATGCCGAAGAGCAGAATCTTGCTGTCTGGAGACCATGCAACATGTGCGAGCTGATTTCCTTTCAGCTCCTTTCCCCAAATCCGGTTACCTCAGGGGAAAAAGAAAGTCTTTATCCATTATTTTCATACGCACGCACACACAAATACACAAGTACTGTATGTGAACAAAGCAATGCCTGTGACAAATCGGGATTCCATTCTACATCTCGGTGGAAAACTGTAAGCATCCTGGCTATTTAAAATTCTATTAATCAAATTATTTACCATCAACAGATCCAACAATGACTGCTCCATCTTCATACACAATGCAGATTTTTTGACCATCAGCATTCCAACTCATGCTCCTCACTACCGATTTATTCCTGTTATTGATCATTTCCTCGTACCACGCACCTTTAAATAAAAAAAAAGTACAATAACTTTACACCATTCAATGCCTCCTACAAGGTAGATAGTTAATATTAAGATCTTACAAGTACCTTTGTAGAGCATCCATACAATGATGAGTCCATTCTGGTCACTGGTTGTTAGTTTTTCAAACTGCTCATTCCATGTAACTACTTGAACCGCACCTGAAAATGTAGCAACATTTACAAGGATTTATTGTTTTCTATCTGATCTTTATTTTCATGCTTGATAAAGGAGTCATCAATCTTGACTCACCACTGTGTCCCCCCAATGTCTGGTTCATTGACAAATTACTGGGTGCAGCAAGTCCTTTAAGTTTGGCGTCATCTGTCGAGAGGGAAAAAAAAAACTGCAAAAAGGAGCGGATTCAACACCAATACTTTGAAAAAAAAAATACTTAAATGAATCTCCCTATTGTTTCTGCAAGTTTGTGTGGACAAGGTGGTACCGGTTGTACTTACAGGGACTGATACAGAGGTACCCGGAAAGCACAGAAAGGCTTTTGGTGAGTTTTAAAAGATTTCTTAAACAGTGTGTGAACTATTGTTTCACAAAATCTAAAATCTCAATCACATGGATCTTACATAACAGTCTGAAAAACCACCTTAAACGCATATTAAATGTTAATTTGCAATGTGCACGTGAACAACAAACTGGACAATTTGACTTTGCTGTCTTGCTGCCATTCACGAAAGCTGTCCTTGTGACACTCAATTAATAGGTTAAGATAAGATAATCATTTATTAATTAGCTGCAGCGGCTTTTAGTCTTACAGTGTGTGATCCCCACATTCTACACTGTAAAGCAGACTTGCCAGCAATCATGGCTCTGCCTCGAATACAAATTTGTTAATAACAACTCTTGCTGGAAAAAAAAAAAAATGTTGGTTACAAACCCCAAACATACAGTACCTGTCTGAGTTTCAAGTTTGAGCACTTTTAAGAGGCCGTCATCCCCTCCACAGGCAATAAAGCCCTGATCTTTGTTCCAAGAGACACATTTCAAGTGAATACTGTTGGGGATCGCAATCTAAAAAGACAGAACATTTTTTATCAAGCCCATACTTTTATTCTTTACATAAATTTGAGGGTGCTCACCTTTTTGCTGAGGTAGATAAACATGGTACTCTTAAGGCTTCTTTAAATCGACAATAACAGCAAATATAATCATGGATCTTGACTAAAAGAGAAAATACACATTAAATCAAATAACCATCGGCATGTGGAGCTCCAGATTTTTCCAAAATGGGGCAATTTTTTCTCTAAAAAAAAATACAAATCAGCTCACATCTGTCCAACCAGAAGATGCAGATTTTAAAAAATCATTATTATTCTTGAAAACCACTTTGTTTCCCATGTTCTTCTGCTTAACAATATAGTCTTAATTTTTGGAGACAATACACAAATGAACTGTTTCAGTAATTATATTATAATTTCAATTAGTCAATATGGAGTCATTTAACATTGTGCGCTCCCAGATTTCTGACATGATCGCCTACAATTTCAGGCTTCAGGGGTTCCTGTACTCCCAGTAAATTAATATTGATAATAATAATTTAATAAACTTCATTGTAGTGCTGCAACGATTAATCGATTAACTCGAGTATTCGATTAGAAAAAAATATTCAAATTAAACTTTGTTGCCTCGAATATTCGTTTAATTAAAGATGGGTTGTAATGGTTTATTTTGAAAGTGTTTGCATTGAGTTTTATTGATTTGAGTGGCTACACTGCCCTCTAGTCTGCCTCATTTCACATGGCTGAATCCAGCCGGTCCATGTTAAGACCAAAATAAGCTAAGTTTTTGTTTGAGCCAATGTTTTCTAATGCATTCGGATTTGGTTTACAGGTATATTTCGCTATTTTCTGTTGGAATATATGTCCGAACAATTTGCTAAGAGCATTGTCAAAAAAAAAATTAGCGTTTTATAGCATTTAAGCTAGCAGACTTTTGCTGTCTAAGTTAGCCAATTGTTCTTTTGTCATACATAAATCCTTATTTTATTTTATTTTATAACGTTTGAGGCTAAGCTCGAGTATTTTAATTTTTCATGTTCCTTATCCGATTAATCGATTATTCGAACTGACTGGTTCATCGATTAATCGACTACTAAAATAATCGATAGCTGTAGCCCTACTTCATTACCCTTTGAGTTATTTTGTTATCAATTTAAGCGTGGTACATATTTAACATGTTCATCCACAAATTATAATAAATTAATTCTCAATTGTTTTTTATTCATAACTCTGTAAGCATGATTAGAAATTATAACCTAGCTGTATTCTATAGTGACCAATGTCCCTGAAAAGTTGAGCACGTTTAATGTTGTTCCTGAAGTGTACTGTTGTCTGAAACTATTCTGGAATTCAGCATATGTAGTGTAGTTTTTAACATTTTTGTACCCTCACGTGTATGTAATTGAGGTCGTAAAAGCAGAACGTATGAACAATTGCATGTATATGTACTGTGAGCATCCAGATTGACAGACAGTTCCACAGTTGGGAGGAAGACCACACACAACAACAAATTGGTAAAGGGACTAAACCAGTGGTTCTTAATCTGGGTTAGATCGAACCCCAGGGGTTCGGTTAGTCAGTCTAAGGCAGTGGTGCCCAAATCCGGTCTTCGAGAGCCCCTATCCAGCTTGTTTTCTATGTCTCCCTCCTTGAACACACCTGAATCAAATGATCAGCTCATCAGCAAGCTCTGCAGGAGCCTGATAATGATCCTGATTATTAGTTGGAGAAGGAAGAAATGAAAAACAAGCTGGATAGGGGCTCTCGAGGACTGGACTTGGGCACCCCTGGTCTAAGGGATTCGGTGTAGGTTAAGACACGCAGGGCCATATTTTTGGACGCTGACTAAATCTAGGCAAAGTAGCATATTAGACCAGGTTTTGGACTGGGTAGTGCCCAATGTACAGGCTTTATTCCAGTTCTTTCAACTGCTAGTGCTAGACAAACTGGTTTGCTCAGTGGAAGGTTGACTCTCGCTCGGTATTAGGAAGTACTACAGACCTATGGGTAACATGCACTGCGTTTACATTAAAAAATATATATATGTATACATATATATATATATATATATATATATATATATATATATATTATGAGTCTCATTTTATGTCATGAAAACAGTATGTGAGGCAAGGATGTGAACGAGAATGTTGACATGAAAACAAAAATAGAAACGACATGAATCAAGTTTAGTATCGTTTTCCAATGTAGAAAAGCAAATCAAAAGGCAAAATTATTAGTTGTAAATTCATACTGTTTATTGGATTTGTGAGAATATTCATGTTTTGTTTTTGCAACATAAGGACTTTGTCTACAAATTTGGCGATCATTTTGTGCAGGGTTATTCATTAAATTTTATATCCTTTGAGATGTAAACATCACAGAAACTTGCACGGTCAGGTTAAAGCAACCAAGCAGGTTTAATGCTGCACAATATAAGATATATTCCTCCAAATCCGAAGAAAAAAAATCTCAGATACGCGCATTTGACCAGTCTTTGTTTAGTGGCCTGATGATGCTGCAGGCATAAAGATAAAAACATACATTTTGGCCAATTGAAAAACATGCTGTCTAAATGAGAAGAAATTTGAACGGAAAATTACTTGTTTTAGCTTGCTAGCTTATATATATCGATTTTGAATTTGGAAGAAGAAAAAAAAAATATTTTTTTTAATTCCAAAGAGTTCGGTTAATGTACGTGTGAAACTCATGGGGTTCGGTACCTTTAGCAAGGTTAAGAACCACTGGACTAAACTTAAAGTAAGTTAATTTGTTAACTTCGGCCAGAGTCGTGAAATTTTAGCAAACTAGCTAAGCTAGCACATCGCAACAAGCTGCAGACGAAAAGAGCGTTTACCAAAATGACAACAGACACAACCGACCATTGTTGATCATAGCACTTGTAGTATAATTGCTAATCTTTGAGAAAACGGTTCAAACTCAACTGTTTCGATGCCTTTCACGCAGGATGTAGCATGGAAAATAGCTCCTGCAGTCGCCCGTGGCAACTGTACACTGTCTGGTGTTTCTGGTAGTTGTAGTTTTTCTTCGTCTGAACGTAGCTGGTACTTGTAGTTTTTCGTAGAACAGCCAGTACAGTATTCCTTTTAACAGCAACAGCGCATATAAAACTGGATAGATTTTTCTTTGCGGGATTTTTTGACAGCGATTGTAAAATGACTTACTGCATTAAATAAAGCTATATATTAACAAATGCACTTTAAAAAAGGGGAGGTGTGGTGGCAGCTGGCACATTTAGAATTTTAAAGGGACCTACTTATTGGTCAGAGGTGTTCAGAGTAACGAAGACAGTCTAGATGGTGCAAATCATTTATTTCTATTTATTTATTTAGAGATGAATGTCTGAAATTTTGCCCAGTAATTTGCTCTAATAATTGATTGAAATTTAAACAAATGCTATTTTGCCCGAGCTGTGTCTTGAATTGATTAATGTAACTCTGCTAGATTATTGCATTGAGTATTTTTTCTCTCTCCCCCTCTCTCTTTTAAGATTCAAAAGGAATTAGGGCTGTCCCGACCTGATCACATGATCGGAAATCGGGCCGATCACGCCATTTTTCAGAGGATCCGAATCTGGTGAAAAGGATTGGGTTTTAAATTAAATATATATATGGCGGAAAACACTCAGGTGACTTGAAGTTCTGCTCTGAGACCCCCAATTTAGCCAACTTTCAAAATTGTCCGATATGCATGTGTGATCATAATCATTGGAAAGCTTAAAATCTCAATTTTCTGGGGGAAGAGAAATTTTGAACAGGAGGGCATTTTTTTTTTTTTTTTTTTAATGTTTTTTAAACAGCAAAACCCTATCTGGAGGTGAGAGCACGTGAGAACAGAATTACAGACGCCATGACTTTAACGAGATATTATCGCGTACTTACCTCGTTTCGATCCAATAACTCCATGTAGCATGTATCACTGAGTGTCAAGACACAGCTGTGAATGGCCACAGCTGGATTTTGGGGGGATTTTATGGGTGAAACAACATATACAAGGGTCGCGATGCAGAAATCGCAGACATCAATGAGTGGTCGAGATGTTCATTTTTATATATTTACCCTTTTAAATGTTTTTTTTTCAACTTTTTTGTTTGGATCGATTATTTATCATCTAACATATCGGAGAAAATGCGACGGTAACAAAAAAATACAATTAAGCGATAGTTATGAGGTAGATATCTGTGACTTTTTTACAGACGCCATTTTCTTCATTGTGACATAATTTGTTTAAAAGTTTAAAATATGTGAGTGAATAATTTTTTTAAAGTTGCTTTTTAAAGGAAATATGACACATCAATTAATGATTCTAAGCTAAAAACGACAGACATTTTGAATAATAAATATAATACCTTCGTTTTATGGCTGGGTTGAAACAAAAGCGGTTGCGCGACGTCTGTAAACGGGGTTTTCAAATTAAAAATAGTTCGTAGGCTTAATAGGCCATGCGTCTACTATGGCAGCATATAGACATATTGGCTTAAAATGCAGCAGTTTATTTTATAGAGGGTTGCAAGAGCAGAAACTGCTTTTTCAGTCTTGTCTGTGTTTTCCACCATATTTATAATTTTCTGCTTTATGCTTGTACAGCTTCTCACCCTCCGTCCTAAGCAGTGCAGCTTTCGTTTGGTACTTAAAGTTAACGATGATTGAGAGGTTTGTAGCTTTGATCTCGCTGGCGAAGCCTCAGTAGCTTTACGGTCAAAAGCACAAATGTGTTACTCATCGTTTACTTGCTACATGAGCAGTAGCCCAGTCTGTGGAAACTCATTGTGTAAGTGAGAGGCTGTTCTCAGCAACGTGAGCGTCAAAGCGTGCTTGTATTTGAGTGGAGTCACTCATATGATTGACATGAATTTTTATGTAGAGTGATTAAAAGTATGGCGTTAAAGGTGATGCAATGTAAAATGACGGTGCGCCTACATTTTGTATTGGTGCACCTTTAGAAAAAATTTAGGCGCACCATTGCAACCAATGCAGTAACCCTGGACCTTTGGCAATATATCGCAATGTTAATTTTTCCCGATATCATTCAGGCCTAGCCCAAATAGACCTATTAAAGTTATTTGGTGAAAATTCTTCTAGTTTTAATATCAGTACTATAACATGTTTGGAACTTTTGTTCAAATAAATAAAAAAAATAAATAAATATGCGATCGGGACATCCCTAAAAGAAATACATATGACCAATGGTTTCAAAATTTTTATTCAGCAAGCACCAAAAACATGTCCATCATAAAATACACAGTCACTAAGATATTGCTTATACAGAATCAGTAGAAAATCCTATTACCTTAGTAACTAAACCCTCATATGTAACAAAAGCAGAAAATACAGTACTTAAAGCACAAGGTTTGTGGGTTACCGTGTACTAAAATTATACTCTTAGCTTATAGGTTACAAGTACAAGACAGCTGTAAAGTAAATGTTGAGCCTTTTTTTAAAAATTTGTTTTATACTGTGGCTCTGAGGAGTGTGCTTTACAGTGCCATGATAAAACAATCTCTGTACTGAACATTCATTCTAATGTTGAGAACTGTTACATAAAGTGTACCAAACAGCACTCTGTCACTGAGCTGCAGGAAGGCCAACTGGATCAAACTTCATTATGACCTTTTCTCTGCATAGTACTGCTGTAATCCAATGGGTAAGAACAATCATCTTGTTGCTAAAACTATTACAGTTTTATGTTCATTGATGCGTACCACTGAGAAAATACATGCTTGAAGAACAATGAATACAATGAATGAATGACTACATACATACACACTTGTTTTAATAGAAATACAGTATATGGGTTTTAATATAAAACCAAAAGTGCTATTTGTGTCCTACATGTTTTTTTTTAATTCAATAATTCCATTGCAAAGTTACAAAATGATAAACTATACAAATCCCGCACCGGTCTTGTGGCATTATCACCGCTCTTAATACTGCTGTTGGTCCTCAATCTGGTTCAATCGGTCTGAAAGGTCATCTAGTGGATTAACAGTTAAGAAAGTATAACCAAAAGCAATTCCGTGGGTGAAGTGCTCTGTTTTGATCTGTGTAGATAAAGCATTCCTAAAACGGACACTTTATAGTCAACTTTCAAGTAATTGTTTTCTCTTGTTGTAACTATATGAGATCATGAGGTCAACAAAAGGATATGTCTTCTGCTCAAGTCTTGCATGGTTGTCTGGACTTTTTTCTGAAACAGAATCTGAGCTTCACACTTGCAGGCATCCTGTGTTAATTCACCTCTCATTTCCTCTGAAAGAAGAAAAAATGTGATCTTGTTATGCCGAATGCAGCTGCTTGATACAGACACAAATGACAAAGCCTCTGTAAAAAAGATGGAAATGTCAAATCAAGAGTTATTAGCATTTGTTCCATGTGTTAAAAATTATACTGATTAAATCGATGAGACATAATCATGTTTCTTTGTCAATTAAATTAGGAGCTACTTGTTAAAATTGCTAATAAGTGACTTCACAGCATGCAATAATTCATGTAATAATCATGATTTAATATGATTTAAAGATGTGGTTAATCAATTTAATGCTAAACTGAAGCAAGTTTTCTTCATGAGTTGACACCACAAAAGTCGTAGTGTCCAGTCATTTATGGAGCAGTGGTAAAACATCCATAAATGACCATTAGAGATGTAGGCTTGATGTTGGACACTGTTGCCAGGGCTTCTGAAACTGCTCATTTCTTCATGACTGCAGAATGCAAAAGACATACAGTACACTATGAAATATGTGTGCCCATCATAAAGGACTCTCCCTCCTGATCGAACCCTCTCCAATTGCCTAATTACCTCTCTTGTGAGAATAGAAAATAGATGCATCGTATTAAAAACACCTCTGAATATGATACTGACTATTATATGATGCAGTTTAGATGCAGTAAAATGACATTCTTTTACATGTTGATGATTATAGAATCCTTACGTGAGCATGTTCTCCGGTCTGCATTTAAAATATATCCCGCGCGACACTTGCAAATATACGAATCTCCACTGTTGACACAAGTATGATGACAGTTGTGCCCAAGTGAACAAGCATCCGGACCTGGGAAGAGACACTCAAACTTCAAAGGAACTCAAGTACTCTAGGAAATGATATCAAGAGTGAAAACCAACCACCCTCAAGTGTAAAATCCTCACATTGTAAGTGAAAAAAGGCAACAGTTCACAAATTCTTACGTGAGCATGTTCTCCGGTCTGCATTCAAAATATATCCTGCACGGCATTTGCAAATGTACGAATCTCCACTGTTGACACAAATATGCTGGCAGTTGTGTCCAAGAGCACAAGCATCCGGGCCTGAAAAGAGACATCCAAACTTTCTAAGGAATTTAAGTAATTAGTTGAGGAGATCATATTAAATGTGAAATCCTCGGATCAGAAGTTTAAAAAAAGGACAGTTCAGTTAAGCGTTTCTTACGTGAGCACGTTCGCTGGTCTGCATTTAAAATATACCCTGCACGGCACTTGCAAATGTATGAATCTCCGCTGTTGACGCAAATATGCTGGCAGTTGTGTCCAAGAGCACAAGCATCTGGGCCTGAAAAGAAACATTCAAACTTTCTGAGCAGTGTGTTGAGGCATAGTTTCCACCATCAGTTGACAAGACAGCTCCCTCAGACATTGAGCCACGCCTTCCCGTAGGGGACTGACCCAGGCAGAACGTTGAGTTGGCTTTCACTGTGACAAACTCAAACACACACTGCGTTCTAACACCGGATTTATGTAGACACAGGATGAAGGTTTTACCTCATACAAGCAGACAGTAGTGTCTCAAGAGTGATTTGGTCGAGGCTTCAAGGTAATTATTATAATAAATAGCACCATGCATGCACTTTGAAACGTTGTGAAAAAAAAATCAATGGCTAAAATTAGTGTAAGTAGTGTATTTACGTAAAATGAATGATAACTCCACGTTTTTTGCTTTCAACCAAGAATCTAGACTGTTTTACGTTCACATCTATAGAAATTCTGCGATTTAAGCATTTATTTACAACAATTTACAACTTAAAAAGCTCGTTTTTTTTTTTTTTTTTTTTGTGAAAGCCGCCATGTTGGATTTTGTATCGCTACACATGACATCTAAGTTGCATTTTCTGGCCAAAACTTGTATGATATGTAAAAAAATTGCTATTTATCCTGAAAATATAGGTGATTATCTCTGCAGTTGGTGATATTTGTGCATCTAGCTTCAAATCTGAGAATTTTATAGCCATTTTAAGTTTTGTTATATTTAAAATAATTTAAAAAAAAAAAAAATTAATCAGGATTATATTATGGAACAACTATGATTTTTTTGGGATGCCGCTGCTCATAGAGACTCATACATGCCTAAAGGGAGGTGCCTGTTTTGGTTTTAGGTCACTAGTGTCTTTGGTTTTGAAAATATCTGAATTTTAAGTTTTTAAAAATAGGCCCCCCACGGATCGGCCCTGAGCCCCATTCCCCGTCAAATGATGGTGAAGTCTATGTTTGAGGAAATCATATCACAGTTTCTTACGTGAGCACGTTCTCTGGTCTGCATTTAAAATGTATCCTGGTCGACACTTGCAAATGTAAGAATCTCCGCTGTTAACACAAGTATGCTGGCAGTTGTGTCCAAGAGCACAAGCATCGGGACCTGAAAAGAGACATTCAAACTTTCTGAGCAGCTCAAGTACTGAGTTGAGGAAATCATATCACAGTTTCTTACGTGAGCACGTTCTCTGGTCTGCATTTAAAATGTATCCCGGACGACACTTGCAAATGTAAGAATCGCCGCTGTTAACACAAATATGCTGGCAGTTGTGTCCAAGAGCACAAGCATCAGGACCTGAAAAGAGACACTGAAGCCTCTTAGGGACTTAAGCACTCAGTTGAAGAAATCAACTGAATGTCACAGGTGACATTTCACAGTTTCTTACGTGAGCATGTTTTCTGATCCATATTCAGTACGTAGCCTGCTTGACATCTGCAATAGTAGGAGTTTCCATTGTTGACACAGATATGCTGGCAGTCATTCCCTCTGGCACATGCATCTAAACCTGCAATATACAGTAAATGTGCATCTACATGAAAATTTTAAGAATACAAATCCGCACTTTTTGCACGATTTTGGCCAATGACCAAGAAATTAAATTTTTCCCTCCAAACGAAATCACATTGGAAGGGTTCATTGTGAGGATGCGTTTTAAAGCAAAGCTCTCCACATAAAATATTCTTTTTTTTTTTTTTTTAAAAGACGCATTCATTTCCAATGGCACAAAAATTATAAATTTCAAAGCATATTTTTATTACTTATCATTTTTTATCCCATTTTCATCCAAGTCTAATAATTTACACATTAAAAATGCAAGAAATAAAGGCAAACATATGTTGTATAATTTTTGCCGAAAAACGTACGGTCCCCCACACCCCCGAAAATTGACAAAAATATCCCTATTAATTTCCAATGGGGGAAAAAAATGAACCGATATCAACAGAAAGTAACTTGAAAAATCCGTAAAATCTACATGAAGTGACCCAGAAATGCCCTAAAATCAATAGGAAATGATCGAAAATGTACAGCAAGTGAGCTGTAAGTACCCTAAAATGAAAAAGGAAGTGACCCAAAATGAACTCGTTGCCTGTCAATTACAGCGTTAGACATCCATTTCATTTAAACTGGGAGGACTGACTGTGAATTCTCCTCTTTCAGTGCCGTGTACGTGTATGTCCAATCCATTTTAACTGAAAGCGGATGAACAAATTTGAAAATGCCCCAAAATTATTGGGAAGAAACCCACGGCAGAGCAAAGCATCCTCACACCATTTCCTGAGAAAGAGCATTTTCTACTTGTATTTAAAATTACATAAATTATTAAACAAAAATGTTTAAAGTCTAAGATAAAAGGTTCTTACGTGAACAAGATTTTCTGTCTGCGTTCAATACATATCCTGTATGGCATTTGCAGATGTAAGAGTCTCCACTGTCAATACAAATGTGCTCACAGTCATGTCCAGCAGCACATGGATCAGAACCTGGAAAGAGACAAAGGGGAAATTTCCACTCATTTAATGACATGACGCCAAAAGAACATAATTTATCTAATGTTCTGTGGGGTTTGGGTCAGATATGCTGTTCAGTGCACCAACATGTACTGTATGGCGCTAATTTACACTTCGATATTGATACTAAAAAAAAATACTCAATACCCTTTTCAATACGACATAAATGAACTCTTTCACGTGCCTTTTAAAACTAATTTAAAACTCTTTGAATAAGTTTATCACCAGTAGACATCCAATTAATTTGAATTGGGAGGGTTGGTAGCATTCGCTACTAACCATTCAACTTCAAATGGATTGAACCTCTTGGGCCGTCAATGTGTTAACAAGGAAAATGCAAAAATGTAATTCATTATCAAGAGCAGTACAAAATCACATTTAACCCATGACAACAAATTCATGTCTTGCAGTTGTGCAAAATCAAATGAAAGACTATCGAGAGTATTGATACTTCAATCAAATCTCGTACATGGATATAGCATTTCAGTATCGATACTTCGATACTGCTACCGGAAAGCAGAAAACACAAGACACCATATTTGGGCATGCACCACATGTAAGAAATCTACAGCAAAAAAAAAAATGTATCTACTTACGTGAGCATGTTTTTTTGTCTGCATTCAGGGTGTACCCCAACCCACATTTGCAGACGTACGAGTCACCACTGTTGACACAAATATGTTGGCAGTCATGTCCACGGGAACATGCGTCTTGACCTGACAAGAGAGTCTCACATTGTAACTTGTCATTCATAGTTTGAGTCAGGAGAAAGCCACAGTTTATGCAAGGATGAAGAGTCTCACGTGAGCATGTCCTCTTGTCAGCGTTCAAGACATATCCAGCCCAACACTGACAGTTGTAAGAGTTACCGTCGCTGACACAAATATGCTGGCAATTATGCCCACGAGAGCAAGCGTCCACTCCTGTAAGAAAACGTCTGATTGGCTTAGTTCTAGTTGATTTCGTAATCAATGTAATTAGTATTTGTTTTGCATTACTCACTCATTAATGATTAGTCATGCAAAAGGTGATGTTGTATTAGAGTTTTGTCACTTCATCACCGTCTTAGTAATGAATAAAAAGACATGCAACAGATAGTTAATGAACATTTTTACATGGGAATTTGTCATATTACCCTGCATTCCCTCCATCCCCCATGCCATGCAAAACCATGCATACCCTGCAAGCACAGCTGAACGACTTGCATGATCAGCCAGGTTTGAGTGCTACTACTCTTTGGAATGAGATTTGCTATTTTTCTATTTTGATGTCTAATGTAGGTGAAGTGGTCAATTTTAATTTAATTAAACCTGCCATTTTGAAACCTTATTCCAATTTCATTATACATAGTAGCACTCATATATTTTTTATTACAAATAGGCAACCGGGCTAGTACTCAAAAGTATATTTAGTAGAATTAGAATGTACTGTATATACTGCACATTCAAAAACGTTTTACTTTATATCATTAATGAGCAACTTTGTTCACTTGTTGTTCATTATATAATGGAGGTTTACGAGCAAATGAATGTATGGCACCATAATTTACCCTTTCGGCCATTGATGAACCTTGATGCTCAGAAACTACAACAAATATCATAAATACCTAAATACGTGAACGTAATGGTAAATTTTTATTTAATATATACTAGTCCTTCTAAAAAAAATAGCATATTGTGATGAAGTTAATTATTTTCTGTAATGTACTGATAAACATTAGACTTTCATATATTTTAGATTCATTACACACAACTGAAGTAGTTCAAGCCTTTTATTGTTTTAATATTGATGATTTTGACAAAAAAAAGTCAAGAAAAAACAAAAATCCCTATCTCAAAAAATTAGTATATCATGAAAAGGTACTCTAAAGAAGCTACTCACCTAATCATCTAAATCAACTAATGAACTCAAATCCTCTGCGAAAAATTCCTGAGGCTTTTAAAAACTCCCAGCCTGGTTCATTACTCAAAACCGCAATCATGGGCAAGACTGCCGACCTGACTGCTGTCCAGAAGGCCATCATTGACACCCTCGAGCAACAGGCTAAGACACAGAAAGAAATTTCTAGGCGAATAGGCTGTTCCCAGAGTGCTGTATCAAGGAACCTCAGTTGGAAGTTTGTGGGAAGGAAAAAGTGTGGCAGGAAACGCTGCACAACCCGAAGAGGTGACCGCACCCTGAGAAAGATTGTGGAGAAGGGCCGATCCCAGACCTTGGAGGACCTGCAGAAACAGTGGACTGAGTCTGGAGTAGAAACATCCAGAGCCACCGTGCACAGGCGCATGCTAAAAATGGGCTAGAGGTGCCACATTCCCCAGGTCAAGCCACTTTTGAACCTGAAACAGCGGCAGAAGCGCCTGACCCGGGCTACAGAGAAGCAGCACTGGACTGTTGCTCAGTGGTCCAAAGTACTTTTTTTCAGATGAAAGCAAATTTTGCATGGCAAATTAAGGTGCCAGAGTTTGGAGGAAGACTTGGGAGAAGGAAATGCCAAAATGCCTGAAGTCCAGTGTCAAGTACCCACAGTCAGTGTTGGTCTGGGGTGCCATGTCAGCTGCTGGTGTTGGTCTACTGTGTTTAATCAAGGGCAGGGTCAAGGCAGCTAGCTATCAGGAGATTTTGGAGCACTTCATGCTTCCATCTGCTGAAAAGCTTTATGGAGATGAAAATTTCACTTTTCAGCACGACCCGTTTACTGACCACGGCATTACTGTGCTCAATTGGCCCGCCAACTCTCCTGACCTGAACCCCATAGAGAATCTGTGGGATATTGTGAAGCGGAAGTTGAGAGACACACGACCCAACACTGTGGATGAGCTTAAGGCCGCTATCGAAGTATCCTGGGCCTACATAACACCTCAGCATTGCCACAGGCTGACATCCTATATGCCACACCGCAATAAAGCAGTAATTTCTGCAAAAGGAATCCCGACCAAGTATTGAGTGCATAGCTGATATAATTAATTGAAAGTTGACTTTTTTTTGTATTAAAAAAACACTTTTTTGTATTGGTCGGATGAAATATGCTAGTTTTTTAAGGGATTTCTGGTTTTTCTTGACTTTTTAGCCAACATCAACAATATTAAAACAATAAAAGGCTTGAACTACTTCAGTTGTTTGTAATAAATCTTAAAATTTATGAAAGTCTAATGTTTATAAGTACACTACAGAAAATAATGAACTTTACCACAATATGCAATTTTTTTGAGAAGGACTAGAATATATGTATACCGTATATTGTTTAATATCAAAAGTAAGATTTAAAGGCAGAATTAAACGAATTCTGGTATTTTATAAAAGATTAGTTTTCAAGTAAAACCTTAGGTAAACACAGATTTGGCCTTGCAGGATTAGCCATCGAGGCTGATTAAAAATGCAGCAGCCAAATTTTAATTCCTGCACAGCTTAGCACATTAACGTACATGAGCAGAGCGCACGGCACGCGGAAAAATCTGCAGCTCATTTGCAAAAAGCGGCTCACACTGCACACTGTGAAAACTAATGGGCAGCATCATATCAGATTTGGACCACTTTTAAGTTTCTCTATATTGCCAGATCAGCCGGTGATCTAAGCGTTGTCTTCTTTTTGAGGATGGTTAGTACTTGGGCCATTGTACATAGATAATGCTGCCTGCATTTAAGTACAATACCATGTTTGTAATATCAGTTATTGAACATTTTTGGAGGGCAATACAAATGCTAGTGACTGTAAACGTGTACTTACATTGCCCTTTTTACAATAACAAAAAGAAGACCGTTGGCCTTAAAGTGGAGGGTTGTACAATAAGGTGCTGTCCATTAATAATCACAATTTTTTTCTAAGGGGGAAAAATTGACGTACCGTCTTTTCTCTTATCGTCATTTTCATTTTTTATCCCAAAACTTCCCTTTGTGCCACTTTGTGCTATTCCGAAACCACCTAATGGAATTTCCAAACTCTCCAGATCATCCTTACCACATAATGTTTCCCTAAATTTGCCAGTGAGCTTCTCTATGACACCATACGTCTCCACGTAGAAGACATGGTCTTCGAGAGGCTGGCTGGCCATGAGGCGGAGTGACATCAGATCTGCCCTGTCTACTCCCACTGCGTAGATTTCAATTCCAGATGCCCGAGCTGCTGCTGATACCTCTTCCACTTGGTCCTGGGGTCTCCCATCAGTCACTATAATAGCTACTTTTGCAATGTTCAAGGAGCTGGGTCGGGCCCCTGCCTCTGGAATAAAAGCTTTGTCCATGGCGGCCTTAATGGCTACACCCGTCATGGTGCCAGAAGCGAGAGGCTCAACACGGGCCAATGCTTGTTTTAAGGAATTCTTGTCAAAATAGGTATTCAAAAGAAACTCAATCTTCACTGTGCTGGCATAATTGACAAGGCCCACCCTGGTGGCATCTGAACCGATCTCCAGGGTGTCCACCATGTCTATCAGGAAGTCCTTGGCTTTTTCAAACTCAGCAGGTCGCACACTGCGGGAGCTGTCAACGATGAACACCAGATCTATTGGACGATTCCTGCAGTTTGATGATGATGTGACTAGGAAAATAAATGGGGAAAAAAAACAGACATTTAACTTATTAGCTGCAATTGACTTGGAAGGATAATTTGATCAAACATAATCATTGAATGACGGTCATCCCAGCCGCAAGAATAAAAACAACATGAATTTTAGATAGTAACTACACAAAATGCAGAATTGGGGGGGGGGGGGGGGGACTCTATAGATACAAACAAAAAGGAAAATACAACAATTTCAAATGATCATGAATGAAAGATTTATATTTAAAAATTATAATAAAAATATGGGAAAAACTGGTAAAATACAATATTATTAGCAAAATCATTAGGTTGATAAGTATGACATCAATAACAGGATTAAAAATATTTGATTCGTATGAAAAGAATAGGAAGAATATGGCAATACTAGAAAAAAATATGTATTTTCAAAGTACAAAAACTACATCAATATTAGGGTTGAAAATATTTCATGAGTATAAAATTAATAAAAGACATGAATTTTAGATTAATTAAAAAAAAAAAATCGCTATCGCTGTCAATCAGTTTTTAATAAAATTAACACATTTCCTTTCTTGGGGGGGGGGGGGGGCTAACTACCACAACACATACTATTCGAGTGTCTGGCCTGGCAATGAACAATGAACTGTATACTGTTTCAGTGTTGGCTATAGACATCTAATCCATTTGAATTGAGAGGGTTGTCAGTGACTATTAACTGATTGCCTGCCATTGACAGCGACAGCTTCTCAACTACATATATTCCCCTGACCTCTATGTTACAGTACCTGTGGCTTTTCTGATGGATACAGGAGAATTAGGATGTCGAGCATACGGGTGAGAAGCATACTTTACTGCTTTGTGCTGCAGCTGTGAAAGTGGCTGCTGATGGCGATAGTGATAAAACCTGGAATTAGTGCCACCAGCTTTTAAAAGAGGGAAAAGGAAGAGGAAGGTCTGTTAGAGCAGCAGCAGTGCTGGTTTGACTCGGGCAATGAAGATACGAAAGGTGAAGCCAAGTTGCTACTTTTTGTGAGCGTCATCACAAAAAGGAAGCAGATAACAACCATTTCAGTCAAGGTTTAAAAGCAACTCTGTAGCTAATGTCAAAATGTCTGTTTATGTTTATTAATCTATCAGAAAAATCAAATATCTAATTAGATTGTTGACAGATATTTAGAAATATCTTCTCCACAAATCTAATTATTTGATTCATAATGAAGTATTTAGGATATTGCTCGTATATAAATGATGAAACCTGTTTCAAATGTGTGAAACATGCACTGGAAAAAAAAAATCAATATAAAGCTGCTCATTGTTAGTCAAAAGTTGCAAATGTGTATAATGCACAGTTCTTTATGCCAAATTGTAAGATTTAAAAATGTATCACCATTTAACAATCAAGGCTGGCAAAATATACAATAAGCAGTAAGTCTAAACAACTTGAAAAAACCTACTTGCTGAGATTAGGTTCCGTCGTTCCTGTCCCAAGTAGTTGTTGGCATCGGCCTGTGCATCCCGCTGTGGCAAGTTCAGAATGTTGCGGTGTGTCCTCTGGACTTCTTGAGAACTTTCACTGCTTAGTTCTTCAACAGAGGCTTTTTCAGTAGATCTGAGGTCTTCAAAGCTGCCATGGAACCTTGGGGGTACCTTCGGGAGGGAATGATTGCCTAAGAGGGTCTGCCGGTGATGTGGCCCAAACTTCAATCCTATAGTTCCCGGGCTCAAGATGCCAATGAAAAAGGCCAGTCCCCAAATGAATGAGATCATGTTGCCTGTTGCTTTATTGCTTGCCCTCCAGTCGGTGACTACAGCTGAATACAGTCTTTTTATATGGTCCTGACCACAGGGTGTGGACAATATGAGGGCCAATCCGAGATGAACAGGAGTATGAAGGGCAGGCACCTTGCACATTGCTAGAAGGTGCAAAATTTTGTAAAATCCCAGAGGACCACCTAGTGTCCCTGTATTAGTCCAAAATACCTATGCATATAATGACAATAAAAACGTAAAATAAGGAGATTTGTTATTGCCTTTCAAATTGAAATTAGGATAAAGAATTGGCATTGCAAAATGTTGCAACTTATTAAAGGCATACATTGATGATAAATAAAATGTGGATCTGGGCAAGGAAAATCTAATATTCCACTTTTTATTTCCCAAAAGCAAACAATGAATCTTTGCAAAAGTGCACCTATTTACCAGAATAAACGCTGGTGCAACAGGTTGACTGAGCATGCCATAATTGAAGTCTATCACAATGGGAATGTTAAATAAATTCCAAAAAGGTTAAGTTATTTATTGACATCATTAATGTTGTCATTTTTGCGTTGATAATATTTTATTTTAATTTCATCTGGAGTAAATTTACTTAGATTACTTTATTTTATACCTGGATCGATGCAACATAAATAATTTACCCTATTTTCTATTAAGAGAACAACAAAGTATGTTACATTATATTAAAGAAACATATTTCAGCAAGTGGTAATATGTTGTATTTTATTAAACATAGGAACAAAAAACTGTTTTTGAGAGCTTTTCATTGTTTCACATTAACGTGTTTCAATTCTGACATCTACTGGACACTTAAGTGAATACATTTAAGATGTGGAAATGTGGTCATCGACTGATTTTAATTCAGCATTTAATGAAAGTCGAGGTGCTAACAGGATGCACTTGAAGTACAGCTAGAGATACGCATATTGAAGAAAAAAACGTTCTATTTTTTAAATGTATTTCATCCTTTCAAAAAGTAAGGGCGCAGGACACAAGTATTTTGGCAACTAGTGCTGATAATAATGAATGGAGAATCTCTTCCATCCCTAAATCTTTTTTGCCAAATGCACTCTCCTACATATTCTTCTATGTACTGTATCTTTTGTCCCTGTTCTTCCCCAATATGTTTTCATGTCTTACTTTGTCATCTTCTGTGAGGTTAAAAATAAACACTGAAGTAGAAAATACATGTACAGCATTTCATTGTCTCCCATTACTGAAGTTACACAAAATCAAATGTTTTGTTAGACAATAGTACCAGTAAAAAAATAAGAACAAAAGAGCATAACATTGTTGGAACGGTATTAATTTTACTCCAATTTTTGCTTCAAAAACTTTATAATTACACTGGTTGGGGAATATTGTTTACATATTCAATGGCACAACTACGAAATATTCTTTTAAGAAATTTAAAAAAATAAAAAATAAAAAACTTCTTCCACCTTTCTCGTTCAAATTATGTAAAATTGCCTAGACAAGGACATCTGGGATGTTAGAACTACAGTGGTATGAAAAGGTATCTGAACTATTTGGAATTTCTCACATTTCTGCATAAAATCACCATCAAATGATCTGATCTTTGTTAAAACCACACAGATGAAAAAACAGTCTCTGCTTTAACTAAAACCACCCAAACATTTATAGGTTTTCATATTTTAATGAGGATAGTATGCGAACTGAAAGGGTTTAAATAAGTGAACCATCACATTTAATATTTTGTGGCCTTCCCTTTGGCAGCAATAACTTCAACCAGACGCTTCCTGTAGCTGCAGATCAGTCTGGCACATCAATCAGGACTACTCTTGGCCCATTCTCCTCTACAAAATTACTGTAGTTCGGTCAGATTCCTGGGATGTCTGGCATGAATCGCTGTCTTTAGGTCTTGCCGCAGCATATCAATGGGGTTGAAGTCTGGACTTTGACTTGGCCACTCCAGAACATGTATTTTGTTCTTCTCAAACCATTCTGAAGTTGATTTACTTCTATGTTTTGGATCATTGTCTTGTTGCAGCATCCATCCTCTTTTTAGCTTCAACTGTCTGACAGACAGCCTCAGGTTTTCCTGCAAAACATCCTGATAAACTTTTGAATTCATTCTTCCAATAATGATTGCAAGTTGTCCAGGCCCTGAGGCAGTAAACAGCCCCAAATAACGATGCTCCCTCCACCATGCTTCACGGTGGGGATGAGGTGTTGATGTTGATGAGCTGTTCCATTTTTCCTCCACACATGACATTGCGTGTTACTCCCAAATAATTCAACTTTGGTTTCATCAGTCCCAAAAATATTTTTCTACTACTTCTGTCGAGTGTCCAAGTGCCTTTTTGTGAACATTAAACTAGCAACAATGTTTTTTTAGACAGGCTTCCTCTGTGGAGTCCTCCTATGAACACCATTCTTGGCCATAGTTTTACATATAGTCAATGTGTGCAAAGAGATATTGGACTGTGCCAGTGAGTATTCTGAGTATTCTGCGTTGAACTCTTGGCATCATCTTTGGTGGACGGCCACTCCTTTGGAGAGAAGCAACAGTGCCAAACTCTCTCCATTTGTAGACATCTCCTCTGACTGTCGATTGATGAATACCCAGACTTTGGAAGATGGTTTTGTATCCTTTCCCAGCTTTATACAAATCAAAAATCCTTGATCGCAGGCCTTCAGACAGCTCTTTTGACCGAGCCATGATACACATCAAAGTTTCCCATCAAGACAATTTTTACCAGGTGTGTGTTTTATAGTGGGCAGGGCAGCTTTAAACCACTCATAAGTGATTGGGCACACACCTGACATAAACTGTTTGGTAAAAATTGGTTTCAATTGCTCTTTAAGTTTCCTTAGGCAGAGGGTTCACTTACTTATTTTTCCTCCTTCTGTCATTGTTTGCATGCTATCCTCAATAAAATATGAAAACCTATAAATGTTTGGGTGTTTTTAGGTAAAGCAGACCCTGTTTTTACATCTGTATGAGTTTGACAAAGATCAGATCACATTTGATGTTGATTTTATACAGAAATATGTGAAATTCCAAAAGGTTCAGATACTTGTCATACCACTGTAGGTAGTACTGAAAAGTATCAAAGTATCAAAACTAAAATGTTATATCCGGATACCATATTTGATTGCAAAAGTATTGTTACTAAGTTATTTATTTGTTTTGCATGAAATTCTTTGTCATGGAGTGAATTTGATTTTGCACTACTCTTGATAGTAATGGAGGATATTTTTGCATTTTCCTTGTTAACTCATTGACTGCCATTGACGGCGCTAGACGTCCAATCCAATTGAAGTGGGTTCGTGCCGAATCTACCACCCTGCCAGTTCAGATGGATTGGATGTCTAGGGAATTGATAAACTTTAAATCAGATTTTAAGAACCACTTGATTGGACTTTAATCAACGTCAATGACAATGCCATTAAAAAAGTTTATATATATATATATATATATATATTAAAAAAAATAATAAATAAATTAAATATATATATTTTTTTCCAATTCAAAAAAAACATTTCATTACACCCAACACTCATAGTGATAAACACATTGAAAGAGTATGAATATGAGCGGTTATCTTTGTAAAGACATTATTTCATTTTGTATTGTTGCAGTCTGTAAACACCTTATATAGCCGTCTTCTCACTTCTGCATTACACGAGGGATTCTCACGGTCAATGCAAAAGATCATGTCTGACTTTCCATGAGGGGAAGTTGCTATATAAGGCCTTTTGTCCCGGAATCTGATCATATTTAGAGCGAGAAGCGCAAAGAATGATACATTGACATTGTTCACATGCAATAATGTTGTTTTTTGGTATAGTTGTGAGTACAATGGTCATGCTCAGTTTGGAAGATAACTTTTCGCTAAATGCATACCTTCCAGGTGATATCATTATTGGCGGACTTTTCCCACTTCACTTGCAAACTAACAGAACAACAATACCTGAACCTGTCTCCTGCAGCCAGTAAGTGCAAACTCTTTTAAATGTGGCACTTGAGTGAGTATATTATTTGTAATGTGTACGTCATTTTTCCGACATATTTCAGCTACAGCTACCAAATATTTCTCCAAACTCAAGTGATGATTTATGCAATTAGAGAAGTGAACCAACGCACACCTAGGCTTCTCTCTAACATCACCCTGGGATACCACATCTACGATACATGCGGAGATGTCAGCTTGGCCATCAGAGCAGCTCTTGAGCTTGTAAAGGACTGGTCAGACCCTGAAACATGTTCAACAAATGCTCAGTTTGGGCCGCCTAAATTGATGGCAGTGGTTGGTGAGCGGTTCTCTGAAGTCTCAATTGCAGTGTCACGGATTCTCGCTCTGTCATCGATTCCCCAGGTTCGTCTTTATCGTATTCTAAACTATCATCCTCATACAAAAGAGAAAGAATAAAAAGAAGCTATGTGTATGTTAGAATACTTATGTTCCTGATTTCGCTTCTCACTTATAATATCCGAATACAACATTTTAGTATCAATTCGCTGATACTTTTTAATACTTTTCAACACTTTTGACAACCCTATTTCAGTGTTTTAAAAAATGAAAACAATTTGAAAATGTGTTATTAGTTTTCACAAGAAATATAAAGTACACACATAATTTGCTTTGGCTAAAAAAGATGTGGTTGGCTGGATATAGCCACCAGCTGTCTTTATTTGACACTTAAGCCTTAAAGTCTATTTTGACTCCATATCGTGTGTTGTTATTTACAATGTTGCCGCTTGCCCTACCCACTGCTATAAATGTAGATGTACCTACTAACAAGTCATATTATTCTTGCATGACACAGATAAGCTATGCATCAACCAGTGAGCTGCTGAGCAGGAAGTTGAAGTTCCCCACTTTTCTACGAACAATATCCAGTGATGAATATCAGACAAAGGCCATTGCTGAGCTTGTGAAGCAGTTCAACTGGAAATCGGTGGCCATCATAGGAAGTGATGATGAGTATGGGAAGTACGGCAGTGATCGCCTTTCATATCATTTCAGAAAGACGAAAGACATTTGTATTGAATTTATCGAAATTCTGCCGGGTTATTTTTCCCAAAACAATTCCAAAACCCACAAAAGGCTGTCGGAGCTTGTGGAAAAGGTGAATAAATCCATCGCTGAGGCCATTGTGATTTTCACCAAAGGGAGCAATGTTGATATTATAATGGAAGCTGCTATTAAACATAAAGTGGACAGAACATGGATTGCAAGTGATTCCTGGTCCACCTCATCAACATTAGCTTCTTTGCCTGGTATCGAGCTGGCCGGGCAAGTATTTGGTTTTAACTCCCAAAGGAATACTGTGCCCGGATTTAAGGACTATATTATTTCCAGGTTTAACGGAACAACAAACGCTATCCTTGATTATCACCTGACTCATTACCCACTTTGTTCAAATTGGTCGGGGGAAGACAGAGATGTCAATTGCACATTAAGAAATAGCATAAAGGAGAAAGGTCAATGTGTGGACATAAAATGCTTGGCCAGTCATATGGATGAGGATGAGACTTATAACATCTACTTAGCTGTGCAAGTCATCGTTGAGGGGATCAGACGCTTGCTGAGATGTGACCATCAAAAGTGTGAAAAACCTGCTAAATTCACAGCCTTGGAGGTAATATCCCGTTTTCAAATGGGCATATTTTTCAATCTGACATACAGTGAGGCAAATAAGTATTTAGTCAACCACAAATTGTGCAAGTTCTCCCACTTGAAAATATTAGAGAGGCCTGTAATTGTCAACATGGTTAAACCTTAACCATGAGAGAACGAATGTGAAAAAAAAAAAAAACACAGAAAATCACATTGTTTGATTTTTAAAGAATTTATTTGCAAATCATGGTGGAAAATAAGTATTTGGTCAATACCAAAAGTTCATCTCAATACTTTGTTATGTACCCTTTGTTGGCAATAACGGAGGCCAAAAGTTTTCTGTAACTCTTCACAAGCTTTTCACACACTGTTGCTGGTATTTTGGCCCATTCCTCCATGCAGATCTCCTCTAGAGCAGTGATGTTTTGGGGCTGTCGTTGGGCAACACGGACTTTCAACTCCCTACGCAGATTTTCTATGAGGTTGAGACCTGGAGACTGGCTAGGCCACTCCAGGACCTTGAAATGCTTCTTACGAAGCCACTCCTTTGTTGCCCTGGCTGCGTGTTTGGGATCATGGTCATGCTGAAAGACCCAGCCACATCTCATCTTCAATGCCCTTGCTGATGGAAGGAGATTTTCACTTAAAATCTCTCGCTACGTGGCCCCATTCATTCTTTCCTTTACACAGATAAGTCATCCTGGTCCCTTTGCAGAAATACAGCCCCAAGGCATGATGTTTCCACCCCAATGCTTCACAGTGGGTATGGTGCAATTCAGTATTCTTTTGCCCCCGAACAAGAGAACCTGTGTTTCTAACAAAAAGTTCTATTTTGGTTTCATCTGACCATAACACATTCTCCCAGTCCTCTTCTGGATCATCCAAATGCTCTCTAGTGGACCGCAGACGGGCCTGGACGTGTACTTTCTTCAGCAGGGGGACACTTCCGGCAGTGCAGGATTTGAACCCCTGGCGGCGCATTGTGTAACTAATAGTAGCCTTTGTTACTGTGGTCCTAGCTCTCTTTAGGTTATTCACTAGGTCCCCCCCTGTGGTTCTGGGATTTTTGCTCCCCAGAAAACGTTTGGCCTCCGTTATTGCCAACAAAAGGTACATAACAAAGTATTGAGATGAACTTTTGGTGTAGACCAAATACTTATTTTCCACCATGATTTGCAAATAAATTCTTTAAAAATCAAACTGTGATTTTCTGTTTTGTTTTTTTCCACATTCTGTCTCTCATGGTTGAGGTTTACCCATGTTGACAATTGCAGGCCTCTCTAATATTTTCAAGTGGGAGAACTTGCACAATTAGTGGTTGACTAAATACTTATTTGCCCCACTGTATAAGAATTTGTGACTTCTTTTACAAATCCATCTAGGAAAAAGTAAAATAGGACATATGGTAAGTTTTTAAATCTTTTTTTTTTTTTTTTTTTAAGGTTTTACGAATCGTACTCAATACGCAGTACTATTGTCACGTTACTAAAATTTTGAACTTGATATCAATACTCAAAAATTCTGTATTACATAGATTTAAAAAACCTTGGATTAAATGGTATTCTTTTAAGAACTTTTTGAAGTCCATTGATGTCCAATCTTGTGGCTCTAAAAAAAACTTTTAAAATGAGTTCTTCACAAGTTGACATCCAATCCATTTAAACTGGGAGGGTGTCAGCAAATGAACATCCATTCATTTGCTGCTAACCATCCCACTTCAAATGGATTGGACGTCTACCGCCGTCAATGAGTTAACAAGGAAAATGCAAAAATATCCTCACTTCTTATCAAGATTTGTGCAAAATCAAATTTACCCCATAATAACACATTTCTGGTAGCCTGTGCTTTTGTAAAAACACAAATAACTGAGTAGTAATACTTTTGCAATGAAACATCGCATTGCATGCCATGTTGCTACTTCTGTACTTTTCAATACTTTTGACAACCTTATTACTTAGTACAGTGGTACCTCTACTTACAAACGTCTCTACATAAGGAATTTTCAGGTGAAGACACGCATCATAGGGGAAAATTTTGCCTCTTGTTAATGAAAGAAATTTCAGGATTCAGGTGTTTTGATGCATATTTATGCTTTATGAAAGATTTATCTCTGAATTTTGGGGGGCTTGGAATGGATTAGGGTATTTACATGGAAAGCAGGTTTCTACATATGGAATTTTCAGTTTACGAAACTACAGTACTTCTAGAACCAATTAATTTCGCAAGTAGAGGTACCACTGCACATGCCACCAGTTAATTGATGGTACCACTGCTCCAACCAAAGTATAGTAACATTTTTGTTATGCTTGGCAAGTTCCTTCAAAGCATTATCTGTTCTTAACAAACTGCACAATTGGTGGACTTAAATATTTGAGATGAAAACACTGGTCTCCTAGAGCAGGTCTTCATGCAAAGCCATAACTTCCAGTGGCTTCAAGCTAAATAATGATGCTCATCAAACTTGTGTCATGTCTCGGAAGTCAAATGAGTGTTTTGTTTGTTTGTTTGTTTGTTTGTTTGTTTGTTTGTGTGGAATTTCCTTGCGTGTTTAGGGGTAAAGCTTTTTCTCTCTTCGAGGCTAATCACACTTTTTTTGTGTAATTACTAGTTCAATTGTTGCTTGAAGAATAGATTTCACCTGATATTTCGGAAACATTGGCTCTGAGGACTTCAGTGTTATGGGTTGCAGCAAGTATTCCTGGTTTGTCAAGAAAAGATCCTCTTTCGATGAACTTGTCATGTGCAGTGTAAATTGTACTGCACACGGGAACAGTAATAGCCATTTGCAAGTCTTATTAAAATGCAGTTAGGAGCAAAAAGGTCTAATAGGACTAAAATACATGGACAAATTTAAATGGTAAACTGGTCTGGCAATTACTGTTTTTGGCCATGATTTTTGGTTTAAGATTCCTCAGATAGACAAGAAACAAGCAAAAAAAGTATTAACAAAATATCAGTGCTTGTCTCATTGAATTCAAAATTCCAGTGGCATTACACATAAAGTAACTTATTCAAGGATTTGATTTGTCAATGTATCAACTACACTTTTGTCCATTTTTTCTTCTATAGCTTCTCATGGAAATAAAGAAGGTCAATTTCACTGTGGACACCACCAATTTATTCTTTGATTCTAATGGTGACCCCAGTCTAGGATATGACATTTTATATTGGGACACTGCGGCAAAAAAACAACATGAAGTTATCAAAATCATTGGAGAATACTGGCCAAATGGAAAAATTAAAGTCCCACAGGACATTGTGCAAAAAATGCAGAGTGTGAAGGTAAGCTCAGCATTTGCATATTTTATCATGAGCCAAAACCATGACTATATGTGCTAATTTCTGATTCACTTGGGTCCATCAACAGCTGACAGTTTACAATTGCTCCAAAACCTGCAAACCTGGACAAGAATTAAAGAAGCAGAATGTACACTTGCAATGCTGTAGTGATTGTGTACCATGTGCTGATGGAGAATATTCCACAGAACAAGGTAATAACTAAAAAACTAAATAACTAAAACTACTCAGAATAGACATTGATGTACAGTAGGGTGTTTCAGGAATATCGAAGTGCGACAATTTTGTCAGCACGGGTTTGCCCGGGCTCCTTTCCTTGCAAAACTACGTTCTGCAAAGTTTTGGCAAAATCGGCTCATATTTAGGGGTCGCGC
The DNA here is from genome assembly GCF_030265065.1 of Corythoichthys intestinalis. Lineage (NCBI taxonomy): Eukaryota > Metazoa > Chordata > Actinopteri > Syngnathiformes > Syngnathidae > Corythoichthys > Corythoichthys intestinalis. The sequence continues at coordinate 22,332,690 of NC_080409.1, forward strand.
ACTTTGACCATCTGCATTGCTCCTTTAGTGAGTGTGGGCAGAGTTGAGATTCCGCTCTCATCCTATCGATGGAAGACACGCATCGGTTCAGGGCCCCCGGTGCGTACCATCAGGCAAGGTGGATGGCCAAAGCCATCTACATACTCAAGCTGGCCCTGTTCCACAAGCAGCTTGATTTGACGAGGGCGGAAGAGCGAGGAGTCCATCGCCTGGCCAAGTTCGTCAGTCTTCTGTACGTCAAGTTCTGGCACGAGGCACCCATCGCACGGTGGGCCCCAAAGAACGACCTGGACCTGCTGCAGACTCTCTCCCTCTTCCCGGATGAAGAGCTGGGCTCAACAGCGGAGAAGGCTCTCCGGAGGCACCTCTGGTACCTGGCGGAGCAGGGGGTGGCTCTGGCATTCTTTGATGAGAGGATATCAGCTGCTGACCGAGCTGAAATGATCAACAACCTGGGCCGCCCAGCCACTGAAAAGGGACTCAAGCGGATCCAGAGAAAGACGCGCACCACCTTCCCCGGAGGACTTCCCGGACTCGTCACTGGGAGAACCCTGGAGACTCTTGGTCTCCTGGCGGGGAAGAAAGCCACTCTCCAGAACGCTGAAGAGATCGTGGAGGACCCTGAGACACGGCAAACCGTCTTTGGCCTCCAGGTGGTCAATGACTCTGCAGAGAGGGGCGTTGCCCTGATCCAAAAGTTCCAGACCCGCTGCAAAGATGAGGAACAAAAGCAGTTCCTCATGAAGGTGGTCCAACACGACCGAAGAGCCGTGAAACGAACAAAAAGTGGAGTGATCGCTAAGTTCAGCACGTGATGCCGTATCGCCCATCAATGCCCCTGTGGGAACAGCACCGCAATAGAACACATTGCGGCGACAGGCCAGTAGGGCGGCCCATCAGGTAGCCCTGGAGACACAGAACCGATGCTGGCGAATCCTGTTGTGACTGTGCGTTTGCAGAATATTTCGCCCTTTGAATGCTCATGTTCTCATTGTTGTTGTGGGATGTTCATGTTCATCACCGTTGTTGATGTTGCGGCAATAAATATTGTCTCAATGTCTGAATGCCTCTTCAAATAGGTTAGTTTCAGTGTTGGTTTTTATCAGACTTCCTTAATCTTTCAAGTGAATATCACAGATGTGCGCACTTTTTGCTCTTTTTTTGCTAATATTGAAAGGGGTCAATCTGCGCGACCAGTAAATATTAATGAATCGCTCTAGTTTTTTGCACAGAGTGTTTTTTGGTCAAATGGAACTAGGGGGAACCCGTGCTGACCATTTTCAAAAACTTTTATTTTCACCCCATGTGAGATGAAACACCCTAATGTACAGTCATGTGAAAAAATTAGGACACCCTTTGGAAGCCTGTGTGTTTTCTAACATATTTGGTCATATGGATATTTAATATCAATTTTAACAATCTTGAGAGATTAGAGTAATAGAACTAAACAATTAAAACAGAAAAAAATATTTTTATAACTTTCTGTAAAATGTAATGTTAAATAAATGCAATTTCTGTTGAGGAATAAATTAGAACACTCCCACATTCAATCCCACTTAAATGGCTAAAATCACACACAAGGGCATCACATCAGGTGCACATGATTAGAACATCATTACCCAGTGTTTTAAAGGAGGCTTGCCTTATTTATATCTCACATTTAGTTTGGTGTGCCCTTGAATGTTGAAGTGAGAGAAAACACCATGGTGAAATCAAAGGAGCTGTCTGAGGCCTTCAGAAAGAAGATTGTAGATGCTTATACAGTGGGGCAAAAAAATATTTAGTCAACTACCAATTGTGCAAGTTCTCCTACTTGAAAAGATTAGAGAGGCCTGTAATTGTCAACATGGGTAAACCTCAACCATGAGAGACAGAATGTGAAAAAAAACCCCGAAAATAACATTGTTTGATTTTTAAAGAATTTATTTCCAAATTTTAGAGTGGAAGTTAAGTATTTGGTCACCTACAAACAAGCAAGATTTCTGGCTGTCAAAGAGGTCTAACTTCTTCTAACGAGGTCTAACGAGGCTCCACTCGTTACCTGTATTAATGGCGCCTGTTTTAACTCATTATCGGTATAAAAGACACCTGTCCACAGCCTCAGTCACTCACACTAACTCCACTATGGCCAAGCCCAAAGAGCTGTCGAGGGACACCAGAGACAAAATTGTAGACCTGCACCAGGCTGGGAAGACTGAATCTGCAATAGGTAAAACACTTGCTGTAAATAAATCAACTGTGGGAGCAATTATTAGAAAATGGAAGACATACAAGACCACTGATAATCTCCCTCGATCTGGGGCTCCATGCAAGATCTCACCCCGTGGCGTCAAAATGATAACAAGAACGGTGAGCAAAAATCCCAGAACCACACAGGGGAACCTAGTGAATGACCTACAGAGAGCTGGCACCACAGTGACAAAGGCTACTATCAGTAACACAATGCACCGCCAGGGACTCAAATCCTGCACTGCCAGACGTGTCCCCCTGCTGAAGCCATTACATGTCCAGGCCCGTCTGCGGTTCCCTAGAGAGCATTTGGATGATCCAGAAGAGGACTAGGAGAATGTGTTATGGTCAGATGAAACCAAAATAGAACTTTTTGGTAGAAACACAGGTTCTCGTGTTTGGAGGAGAAAGAATACTGAATTGCATCCGAAGAACACCATGCCCACTGTGAAGCATGGGGGTGGAAACATCATGCTTTGGGGCTATTTTTCTGCAAAGGGACCAGGACAACTGGTCTCTGTAAAGGAAAGAATGAATGGGGCCATGTATCGAGAGATTTTGAGTAAAAATCTCCTTCCATCAGCAAGGGCATTGAAGATGGGACGTGGCTGGGTCTTTCAGCATGACCATGATCCCAAACACACAGCCAAGGCAACAAAGGAGTGGCTTCGTAAGAAGCATTTCAAGGTCGTGGAGTGGCCTAGCCAGTCTCCAGATCTCAACCCCGTAGAAAATCACTGGAGGGAGTTGAAAGTCCGTGTTGCAACGACAGCCCCAAAAACATCACTGCTCTAGAGGACATCTACATGGTGAAATGGGCCAAAATACCAGCAACAGTGTGTGAAAAGCTTGTGTAGAGTTACAGAAAACATTTGGCCTCCATGATTGCCAACAAAGGGTACATAAGAAAGTATTGAGATGAACTTTTGGAATTGACCAAATACTTATTTTCCACCATGATTTGCAAATAAATTATTTAAAAATCAAACAATGTGATTTTCTGTTTTTTTTTTTTCAACATTCTGTCTCTCATGGTTGTGGTTTACCCATGTTGACAATTACAGGCCTCTCCAATATTTTCCAGTGGGAGAACTTCCATAATTAGTGGTTGACTAAATACTTATTTGCCCCACTGTAAGTCTAATAAGGGATTTCAAAAGATCTCAAAAGAATACAAAATCAGCCAATCCAATCTCCAGAAAATAGTCTACAAGTGGAGAACACTCAAAGCAATAGCCAACATTCCCAGGTGTGGCTGCCAAGCAAGTTCACCCCGAAAACAGGTCGCAAGATGCTGAAAGAAGTTCCAAAAACCCTAAAATGGCATCACGAGACCTACAGCAGGCTCTTGCTACTGTTGATGGGAAAGTGCATGCCTCTACAATCAGAAAGAAACTTCACAAGTAGAAACTTCATGGGAGGTGTGCAAGGATGAAACCTTTGCAAGCATTCGTTTTCCAAGAAGAACATGAAGGCCAGACTGAAGTTTACCAGCGTGAATGTAGACAAAGACCAGGACTTCTGGAATAATGTTCTTTGGACTGATGAATCTAAAATTGAATTATTTGGACACCAGAAGACAGGCATGTTTGGCATAAACCCAATACAGCATTCCAGGAAAAGAACCTCATACCAACTGTGAAGCATGAAAGTGGAAGTGTCATGGTTTGGGGATGCTTTACTGCACCAGGAACTGGCCAGCTCACCATCATAAAATCCACCATGAATTCTATCGTGTATCAGAGGTTGCTTGACGAACATGTGAGATCATCTGTGAACAAATTAAAGCTGAAGAGAAACTGGACCCTGCAACATGACAATGACCCAAAACATACCAATAAATCCACCAAGGACTGGCTGAAAAGGAAGAAATGAAGAGTCCTGGAATGGCCGAGTCAAGGCCCAGATCTTAATCCCATTTAGATGCTGTGGGGTGACTTGAAACGGGCTGTACATGCAAGAAACCCCTCAAACATCTCACAGCTGAAAGTATTCTGCGTTGAGGAGTGGGGCAAACTTTCTTCAGACCGATGTCAAAAACCTGTAGATAGCTACAAAAAGCATCTCACTGAAGTTATTTTAGCCAAAGGGCTAGCACTACGCTAGCTATTAGGTTGTAGGGTGTCCTAACTTTTCCCTCAGTTAGAATATGCATTTTTTTGTACATATATTTTGTTTAATGAGTAAAACAATGTTAATTTTTGTTGTTTACCTGTAATTAAATTACTTTTTTATACAGAGGTAAAGAAAAACAAGATCAGACATTGATATAGGAACATTTCTTAATAAAGAACTGAATATTTCATGGGATGTCCTACTTTTTTCACATGACTGTATGATAAAATCAGGTCCAATCTATCCTCAGCGTCATCATAATCAACATTCGATACTTTAAAATCAGGTCCAATCTATCATAATCATCATCAACATTCAATACTTTCTGAGTAGAAAACTGTCATTTATATTAAATGAGCAATTCTATTAGCTATCATTTGCAGATAAACCATTAAGGTGCTTATTGACAATGAATGCATTTGCTCCTTCAGGTGCAGAGTGTAAACGCTGCAAAGACAATGAGTATTCATCTCCAGAGAGAAATGAATGCTTAGAGAAAAAAATGGACTTCCTGGGTTGGTCAGATCCCTTCATTATCATCTTGAGCTTTTTGGAAGCCTTAGGAATTATTCTAACAATTGTGATTGCAATCCTGTTTGCAATCCATCGTGGCACTCCCGTTGTGAAGGCCGTGGGAGGCTACTTGTGCTTTCTAGAGCTCTTTTCATTGCTGACATGCTTCTGCCTCACGTTTAGCTTTCCGGGGAAGCCCAGTGCTGCCTCCTGCATGATTGGCATGCCGCTCTTTGGTATTGCCTTTTCTCTCTGCATCTCCTGTATCTTAGCAAACCTACTGCAGATCTTAGTGGGCTTTATGTTTGACTTGAAGACAAAGGCCTGGCTAAACAAGGTCAACCAACCAATTGCCATTGTTGCCCTCGTATCTGGGATCCAGCTAGCTCTGTGTGTGCCGTGGCTCTGCCTTTACCCTCCATCTCCGAGAAGGAAGAGTTTAGAGAAGACCATCCTGTTGCAGTGCCATAAAGGCTCCACTGAATTCTTCATAGCCATGTTGGCCTACAATGCACTCCTGGCACTTATTTGTTTCCTGTTTGCATTTAAAGGGAAGCAGTTGCCAGATTTGTATAAAAATGCAAGTTTAATCACTGTAAGTATGCTGCTTTATTTGATCATTTGGATGCTCTTCATTCCGATCTACATCAATTTGTTTGGAGCATACAAACAAGCCATTGAGAGTGCTGCCATTCTAATTTCTAGCTACAGCATCCTATGTTGTCACTTGGCACCAAAGTGTTACATTATGGTGTTTAAAAAGGAAATCAATGATGAGAAAGTCATTGTTGAGTATATCAGGAAGCATTATGAGGCAAAAGGAATCTCTGTGGTTAAATGATACAAACATCAGATGCACATCTACTGTAGCTGTATTGATCCTTGCCTGATTCAAAAGAGCTTTTGTTGGAAGGACATGGCGTTAATGATTACCCATAATTAAGTTTTTGTATCATCAAGAAGTCACTAAAACAATTAAACACTCAACCTGCATCGCTGGAAAACGAATTAAATTTGTGATTTTTGCTTTTTTTTTTTTTGTGATTATAACAAACCCTATTTAGAGAAACAGTGGATAGTGTGTGGAATTTTCACAGCATTAAAAACTATTACTGTGACGGCCCCTGGCCGTTTAATAGCTAATTTTCTGAGGTTCTTCCAGTCAGCTGATCGTCGCCTCCACCAGCTGGCTGCTTCCCCTCCCACTGTGACGACAGCTGATCGACGCAGGACGGACCGACGATGTCACCGCCGCTGATTGGCCACGGAAAAAGGCGCCAAGCTTCTTAAACCTGCCACTGTCAACGCTCTATGAGGTCGCATTTGACAGTATTCTGCCGCGGTCCTCCTCGCCAGCTATTTGCTCGCCATTCACTCTCGTTTGCATTTGATCGCTAGTCTGATACACTCCCGCTTTTTCGGTGAGGTCTTTTGTGTTTATTCGTTATTGGATCGTTTTTGTTCACCACTGTAAATAAGAGCAATGAAGCAAGTAAGGGTAAGTCGCCATTTCTGTTCAACCCGTTTTCTCCTGTTTTGTATAGAGTAGGAAGTTAGGTTAGAAGCTGTCTTTTCTTTGTTCCTTTTACATGATCAGGGTTTAGTTAGCGGGTGGGGTTTAAGTGTAGTTCCTTCTGTTTGTTGTTTTGGCCTGGGCTTACCCTGAAATCACGCTTCGTCGGCATTCTGTACATATTCATTGTGAGTTTGATTATTCTGTAAATAAATTTGTGTCCACTCGTACATTTGTGTGGCTTGTTTTATGTTACGCCCTTCGCGAGCCGTCTTTGGCACGTAACAATTACCCATAAATGACTTGTGGAAATTGATTGAAAACTTGAGCTGGGCAATATTATGATTATATTGATTTTGTAGAGAGACATGAGACATGATGTGACACATTACACAATACGCAATATGATGTTGGTTTCCAATACATTTCATAAAAACCTTTGAGAACTACATAATTATTAGGAGTGTAACGGTACACAAAAATCTCGGTTCCGTATGTACCTCGGTTTTGAAGTCATGGTTCGGTTCATTTTCGGTACAGTAAGAAAACAAAATGCAAAATTTAATGTACTAGTTGTTTATTACACATCTTTGTGCTTTCAACAATAGGAACATTAGCTTATAAAAAAAAAAATAGAATTCTGCTCAAAAAGTAGTGGGTATTTAAAGATAATCCAACAACAATTTGCCTTTCAGACCCCGCGTATTGGTCAGCTATCTTTCTGAAAGAATGAAGAAAAAAGAAGTCCTGTGCTAAAGAGAAAATCCCAATGACAAAGATTTTAACATGTATTTTACAAATGAAATACCTCAATGAATCATTTTTTTTTCTTATGAAAGGTTTTCAAAAGCTCTATTGGTGGATTTTCTTAAGTTAAAGCACCACACAGAAATTAATACATTTAATTGTGTAAGCAGGATGTGTGTATTATTCTTATTATTTAATTACAGGTGTTTTAGCTAATTTCAATTTATTTTATTTAAATGGGCTATTTTTTATTTTATTATGTATTTATATTTTACAAATGTGATGTAATATTCATTTATATTGTATATTTTATGTTGTATAACTTTAGTTCCTATGTGAATATTAGTTCCTACTTGTTTTGTTGTGGTAGGAGGGTTTTGTATTGAACACGGGGCCGTGTTGGTTATTATTATAGCAGAGAAAACAGCAGTAAATCAACAAAGACAAGTCAACATTGCCCCTATCGACCACTCCAGAGATCTGATGAACTCAAAAAGTGGGTTACGATTGCATATTAGTTTGAAAATCGACCGGATCCACCATATTTTTACACGGGTGACTTCTGTCTGCCCGATCCTAGCTACCGGTAGTAGTATTGATGCAGGAGGGTCGCGTCTTGCGTCAAATAATAAACTCTGCCGTTCTTTTTGCGTGTGTCCTGTTTAGCCGCTTCTGGGACGCGTCTAACACGCGGCCGCACTGCGACTGGTGTGCATTGGCTGATTGACTTTAACGCCCGCGTTTCACTGCGTTCATGCGGCGGCCACGTTGTCGCGCCGTTGACGTTTTGGGTTATACTGTCCTACCGTGTTCGTCCTCATTGCAGTAGAGAAGACGGAGTAAATATAATCTATACAAAGAAACTGTAACCCGATCGACTCACAGCCTCGAAAAGTAAGGGTTACATTACCTCAGAAACTCGTTCGGTACGCCTCCGTTCCGAACCGAGCACCACGTACCGAAACGGTTCTATACAAATACATGTACCATTACACCTTTAATAATTATCCTTTTTTTTTTTTTTTTTTTTGGGCCGATTTTTCTTCAAAGACACCTTCTTACAATTTGACAATACAGGACAAGGTCACATGCATGCATGAGTCTCATTAGAAACAAGCCACGACCATGATAAAATATATAGATACATCTTCAAATAAATGCTTAAATGTTTCATTAATTAAAATGGGAAATGAACATGTCAATAAAGATTTAATTTCACAAATTATTTCATGGGCATGTGTATGGAGGACCAAATGGGATAGACTGAAATATATATATATATATATATATATATTTCAGTCTGTCCAGCCAGCCAGCGGACTCTGCTCGAGTCCAAGCCGAAAATAGGGCACCGGCAGGGGCGTTACCAGGGGGGACTGGGGTGGGCAGTGCCCACCCACAGACACGCTCTGCCCACCCAAAGAAAACTGGATGTACCGGACCCCGATTGCCAGCCGTCACGTCAGGGCAGTGGGTGAAGTTCCACGTGTTGAATCACATTAAGCAGCAGGCTCTCCTCGAGCAGAGTCTGATGGCTGGCTGGAGCCCTAGTGGCCATTATTCTTGCTTCATGCTTTTATGCCATTGGCGTAGTCACCTGTCACTCAAACATGTCAGAAGTAGCAGCAAACAAAAAAAGTGCCTGCAATACTTTTTCCACTTAAAAAAAAAAGCATTCAAAACTTTTTCCACTTTAAAAAAATTAGTTTTAAACTTTTTGCTTTTCAAAAAAAAAGTGAGACTTCAATTTATATATTTCAAATAAAAATATCTAAAAATATATTTTTGCAAATGATTTTTGATTAAAAATAGTTTTGATTGATTGAAGCAACTTATTGGGATTGAATGATTTAGACACAAATGTCCTCATAATATGGCCCAAACATAAAAAGGATTGCTTCAAGGAAAACCGTTTAGATGAAAAATTGTGTTCAAATGCGAATTTCTGAGTCTCAAATATTTTTTTCGCATTCAAAAACATTTCTGATTGAAATTCAAAATATATATTTTTTTGTTTGAAGCAACTTATTTTTTGGATTGAATAATACACAAATATCCTAGCCAAAATGTGATCCAAACGCAAAACTACATTACATCAATCAAAAAAAAAAAAAAGTTAAAAAAATAAAATAAAATAAATATCCGAAAAAACGCTTTCAGATAAATTTGAAACACCCCAAAAAATGTATTTTTGCATTCAAACACTTTTTATTGGACTTTTTCCTTTGAAAATATATATTTCAATTGAAGCAACTTTCTTTTGGTTGAATAACGAAGACAAATCTTCCTCCATACAAGGTGGAACTGTTGAGCCATTCCGAAAATGGCTGACTGGTCATAGCAGTGCAAATTTTAAACTTTATGGCCTGCTAGTCGACAGACCTTGAAAAGTTTCATTGTTCCATAAATCACTCAGTTCTGCACCATTTTATTAGAAAAAAAAAATACAAAAACTTTCAAACGTTTCCATAGGAAAGCATTGTGAAATTGCAATCCCATCTCTTTTACATGTTCCTCTTCTAATTGTAACTGCAAACATACTTTCCACTTTCTCCAGGCTACAACCATGAAATTATATTAAAGAAAAAGGAGACTGGCAGACTTGTCTTTTAAGTCCCTGTGGGTAAATTGTAATTGTGAGGATTTGGTTACAAACACACTGCCACCCAGAGCGTAACATGACCTACACTACATAGTAATGAATAAAAGTTTCAGCAAGATGTTTGATTGAAACATGCGTACATTAGTATAGTAATCTCCATATAGCAGTTGTTGAATATTTAGTTTTGACAATGACGTATTATATAATAAACAGTTATACTATAAAATACAATTTATACATGGTAAAATACAGGGTTTTGTGAAGTGGAAAAAAAAAAAATTATAGCAGCCCTTATTGAATGAAATCATACAGCCAACGAGCTAATTAAAAACTATTAGCTTCCCCACAGACACCTTAACAATATACCCCTCTTAATCTCCTAAAACTGGCCGAAACAAGATGAAGGGAAAAAAAAATAAAAAAGCTGCTCCTGTAAGTAAAGGCAAATGATGCTTGGTCTATTAATGATGTTGCCTTTAAACCACATGGGCCTGAGGAGACTTAGCAGGCATCTCCAAACTGCTCTCTCTTCCACAGTAGGCCGGAACATCAAGCGTGCAGGACTCCACGGGAGCTGGCAGGCCCTGGGAGCAGATCTGCTGCACGTGTTGCCTAGAAGAAAAATGGTCACCAAGACCAAGTAAGCATCTGCACAGTGCATTCAAACCTACTTCAAAAGACTAGCGCAAAATGTACTAACCAGGCCGGTCGTGCAATGACATAGTGAATGTCAGGTTTTTGGAAGCCATTGAATGTGGAAGAAGCTGCCACAGTGTAGGCGCCCATGTTCTCAAATAGCAGCCAGTCACCCACGTGCATGTCAGGCAGGTTACACTGCTCAACTATACGATCGAGGCCATCGCATGTTGGGCCCCAAATACTGCAAGGATACATGGCCTCATCAGGCTTGGGCTTCTATGAAAGTAGAACAGGAAATCTGTGAAACACCAACTTTCAGTGCACACATTTGTTTAGAGTTTACCTTGTGCAAGGTTGGCAGACAATGTGCGTGGTCATACAGAATACAGTTAAAGGATCCGTACACTCCGTCATTGACATAGTACATGAGGCTCCTGTCACTGATTCCTTCATCTTCATCTGTTAAGAAAACAAACATCCTCCATTTTCACATTTACAATATCATTGCATTTAAAAAAAAAAAAAAAAAAAAAAAAAAAAAAACTGCCCTTACCATCAGAGGCTGACTCGTCATCTATGAGCACCTTCTTGGCGATAATGTTAACAACCAGGGTGTAAGCAGAAGCTACATAAAAGCGACCAGGTTCAGCAATTATTCTCACTCCACTATCCACAGGAAAATATTTATCCAGGGCTGGATTGATTACAGCAGTGATCTACATAGAGGAAAATAGTTACTAGCTAAATTGAACAACGAATAAAACCATGCATATGAATGAGAAATTGTACCAAGTATATAAAACAATACCTCTTCAAATTTGAGCTCAACATCTTCTGAACCTGGGAAACCACCACCGATATCCAATAGCGTCATGCAGAAGCCCAGTTCATTCTGTCAGAGGTAGTACCATTTAATAAACACATACAAAAGTCAGACTTAGCAACGCTGTCTTTTAAAGAGCTCATGGTAGACAGCAGATTGAATTCGACACCATTGGTGAGGTATTCCTTTAACATATTTCTCTTCATGTCAAATAAGATTGTACAGCTACTTCAATTGCCACTGCTTGAATCTCCTCAGCTGGGCAGTTATAACTAATGAGGATACTGTAGTCTTCACTCACCCCCACATCAAAAACACAGCGAGCATCTGTGATTGCCTGCTTGAAGGCCTCTGGGTCCGTGCAGCCACTGCCAACATGGAAACTAACGCCGATGACATCCAGCCCCAATTCCTTTGCCCTCTCCAGAAGCCCTCGACAAGCTTTAAGTTGGGCCCCAAACTTGATGCTAAGGCGGCAAACTGCTTTGGAGTCATCTGTAGCAATGCGCAGGACAAGTCTGGCAAGCAAAGCAAAAAGGATCAAATAGTACCAAACTACCAACACATGCATGCAGCAAATGCTTTTATAGGACGCCTTCTGAGGAAAAGCCTTACTTGGCATTGCTATGACAACGAGCCACCTTCATCAGCTCCATCTCACTGTCAAAGGTCATCATCTGGACCCCGTGGGTACAGGCATACTTTATCTGAGAGACCTGCTTGCAGGGATTTGCGTAGATGATTCTGCTTGGATCCACTCCAAGAGACTGAACGAGCTGTATCTCAGTCTATGATGGAGCAACAAATTCACACACAGAAATATTAGCCTTGAACTGGACTAATGAGAGCAGGTCAATTTTTTGTCCGATAATCACCTTGCTTGCACAGTCAAAACCAGTTCCCAGGGAGGCCAAAGTCATCACAACAGCCCTGCTGTCATTGCACTTGACTGCATAGAAAGGAGACACACGAGGAAGGGCCCTCGCCCAGCGCAAGTGCTTCTTCAAGACATCCCCCAGGTCGCACACATAGAAGGCATCTCTGTCATCCTGCAATACAATGATTTGATACACATCCATTATATATGGACGCAATACAAAAGTTGGGCACAATTTCTCTTTCCTTTACATAGCCAACGCAGGTACTTACAGTCATAGATGACTCGTTGATCTTCTGCTCTACAATATCTTTAGCAGAAAATCCCTCCTCCAAGAAAGAAAAATCCAAATCGGCAGTATTCATGGTTGCTTAAAGCTCTTTAATTGGCCAGTTGGAAACTGGAAAAGTGTTGCACAATAGATTCAATGTAGAGTATGTTGTCAAAATTATCGACACTGAAATTTTGTATCTAGAATGGTAATTGATTGCAAAAGTATCGATAGTTATTTTTTTGCATGACCATAAGCCACCTGAAATTTGTTGTCATGGAGTAGATTTGATTTCTCTATACTCTTGACGGCAATTGGATATTTTTTGCAGTTTCCTTGTTAACTCATTGTCTGCCATTGACTGCGCTAGTGGGAGGGTGGTAGCGAAGGAGCATTTGTTCCTTGACAGACCTCCTACTTCAAATGGATTGGACCTCTACTAGTCATTTAGAGTTTAAATGTCGTTTTTAAGAGCCACATGACTGAACACACACACACACACATACATATATACACATATATATCAAGGTACTAAACGAATTTAAAAATTGACATCTTTTTATTCATGTTGTATTGAAAATGGAATATCGATAACATACACATACACACATACACATATATATAGTTGAGAATATTATCATGACAACAGTAGTAGTAGTGGGCTAAAGGCGAAAGCCAGTGCGGTACTTACTTGGAAACAAAAGAGATGGAATTTTTTTCTGTCAGTTCTTCAAGTGCAGGAGATCCAAGGTGGCTCACCTGTGAAGTTAAACCCCTTTAAATAAGCCTCAAGGCCAGGGCCAGTTGAGCAGACAGAGTGTGTTCTCCTGGAGTGCTGATTCTGCTAAGAGAAGTGATGTATTAGACTAACTCTCCTTTAAAAAAATTTTTTTTTTTTTTTTTTTTTTTTTTTTTTTAAACTTCAAGTGTGAGAATATTTTATCCTCCAAAAAACAGTCAAAAGTGTCAAAAGAATACGTTGTTATCTGTATTCGATACTTTGTTGCATAAGATTTGATATTCTTTTTTTTTTTGTTTTTTTGTGACCAACAGTAATTTATTGTCATGGGGAAAATTGGATTTTGCACTACTCTTGGTAGCAATGGAAGATATATTTGAATTTTCCTTGTAAACTCTGGCTGCCATTGACGGCACTATACCGCCAATCCATTTTAACTTAGAGTGTGGCAGTGAATGAACGAAAGCCTGAGGTTAAGAGAGCTATGTGATTGGAAGTCATCTTCAATGGCACTTAAAGACTATATTAAAATAATAACATTCAATTTTAGGATTGTAAATATCGAGTTGAAAATTTTAGTATCAGGACAACACTAAGAAATGTACATTTTTTCGCCAATTGAAATTGAACACTTGTGTCAGAAGTATTATTTTAAATGTATTATTCTTACCCATTTCATTTATTTAAAAAAAAAAAAAAAATCCAGAATTGAAATTGAACACTTGTGCGTCGTAAATTATTTTTAAATTGATTGTTCTTACCCATTTCATTTAATAATTTAAAAAAAAAAAAAAAAAAAAAAAAATCCGAGCTAAAAAGAGTCAGTTAAACTTGACACTATTACAACGAGCAGACAAACCCCATTGCAAAGAAACCCCGCCCAGGAACAATACCCTCCAATCGTCAAGAAGATACGCCTTCATTTTATAAGAGTGACATCAAAACGAGCAAATGGAACGTGAACAAATTACGCAAACGTCAGTTCGCCGGTTCCGTTTTCCGAGCCATGAGGCTACTACTATCGATTGAAATCGGGAGGCATGAGTCATTCACAATGCACGGTATAAATTTTAAAAGACAATTAAAGCGATGCTAATAACGCTTTTGCAGTTTTACATTTGACGTCAAACTAAGAATAATAAAAAAAAAATAAAAAAAAAAAAACTTCACAACACGGGGCCATTCATTCTTTAGCATTATGGAGTAACAATCTTTTTCGTACACCACAGTGCCCGAAAAAAAAAACAACAACTTACCTTAAAAAGCATTTACAAAGTGTTTGTCCATTAGACCCAAGCTCGGGGTGTTAAAAAAAACTGATTCCTTCGACGAATGATCCTCCTACCCTTGTCTGAAATTGAAATGGAGCGGCTACCCGTCCCGGCCTGTATTTATAGTGAGCTCGTTTCTATGGCAACGCAGCCAGCTGAAACCGGCCTCCCTTCCACGTCAGAACCGGTTTGGGCTTGTCCCCCATCACCGTGGAGCAAGAAGACGAGAAGTACCGTTATTAGCTCATTCACTACCATTAAGAGAGATCGGCATCAAATACATTTGAACTGGGATGGCTAGCATTGAGTTTCACTGCCACTGACAACAACGACAACGTCCAATCTATTTTAAACAGGGAGGTCAAAATGTTTTGGACGTCTATCGCCATCAATGGTAGCTAATGAGTTAATGTCGAGAGTATCATATAAATTCTCTTTACCTCTGAAGTAGTGTTTTGTATTTGTTTTAATCAAAACTTTATCAACTCTAAAGTTTCTAACTTTTTCTAATCTATTCTGTTGTGCTGCCTAATTGCAACGTGACCAAATATTATTTATACATTTTGATCAAGCATAAAAGTGCTCCAATGAGGCATTACTGTAGGGGTAGTACCTAAATAGGCTGTAATGTAGTTTTAAGAGAAAACTGATATTTTGATCTTTTCATCACAAATAGATGAATCATTATACAAAGCCCTGATGCTGAGGTATGATTGCAATCATAGTATAATTCAGGTCAATTTGCTCTGTGGTCAGTACTCAGATTTACTGGCAGACTGATTCTCACTTGGCCAGACTGATGAGATTAAGGGACGTCACACAATGGCTCAGATAGCAAGCTGTTAAGATTGCACCTGACGCATCAATACAGTTTGTGCTCCATAGGCTACCTCTGAATAAGATCTGTTATTGCACCAGCCACTGTTATTGTATATTAATAATTTATTATAGAAATTGTACTGAAATTTTGGAGATTTATTTAATGAAAAATATATAGTATTTGGATAAAAGACAGTATTTGGTACTTTTTGTAACACTGTTGTTTGCCTGAAGCTACCAAAATGAAGTGTAAGCAAACCTCAATGCAAGCAAAGCAACTGGAAAAAACACATTTACACTGTACAGATGTTCAAGGTCGTAGGTTTGGTCTCAACATTGGTATGGACGATATACAGTGCCTTGCAAAAGTATTCGGCCCCCTTGAACCTTGCAACCTTTCGCCACATTTCAGGCTTCAAACATAAAGATATAAAATTTTAATTTTTTGTCAAGAATCAACAACAAGTAGGACACAATCGTGAAGTGGAACAAAATTTATTGGATAATTTAAACTTTTTTAACAAAAAACTGAAAAGTGGGGCGTGCAATATTATTTGGCCCCCTTGCGTTAATACTTTGTAGCGCCACCTTTTGCTCCAATTACAGCTGCAAGTCGCTTGGGGTATGTTTCTATCAGTTTTGCACATCGAGAGACTGACATTCTTGCCCATTCTTCCTTGCAAAAAAGCTCGAGCTCAGTGAGGTTGGATGGCGAGTGTTTGTGAACAGCAGTCTTCAGCTCTTTCCACAGATTCTCGATTGGATTCAGGTCTGGACTTGACTTGGCCATTCTAACACCTGGATACGTTTATTTTTGAACCATTCCATTGTAGATTTGGCTTTATGTTTTGGATCATTGTCCTGTTGGAAGATAAATCTCCGTCCCAGTCTCAGGTCTTGTGCAGATACCAACAGGTTTTCTTCCAGAATGTTCCTGTATTTGGCTGCATCCATCTTCCCGTCAATTTTAACCATCTTCCCTGTCCCTGCTGAAGAAAAGCAGGCCCAAACCATGATGCTGCCACCACCATGTTTGACAGTGGGGATGGTGTGTTCAGGGTGATGAGCTGTGTTGCTTTTACGCCAAACATATCGTTTTGCATTGTGGCCAAAAAGTTCAATTTTGGTTTCATCTGACCAGAGCACCTTCTTCCACATGTTTGGTGTGTCTCCCAGGTGGCTTGTGGCAAACTTTAAAGGAGACTTTTTATGGATATCTTTGAGAAATGGCTTTCTTTTTGCCACTCTTCCATAAAGGCCAGATTTGTGCAGTGTACGACTGATTGTTGTCCTATGGACAGACTCTCCCACCTCAGCTGTAGATCTCTGCAGTTCATCCAGAGTGATCATGGGCCTCTTGGCTGCATCTCTGATCAGTTTTCTCCTTGTTTGAGAAGAAAGTTTGGAAGGACGGCCGGGTCTTGGTAGATTTGCAGTGGTCTGATGCTCCTTCCATTTCAATATGATGGCTTGCACAGTGCTCCTTGAGATGTTTAAAGCTTGGGAAATCTTTTTGTATCCAAATCCGGCTTTAAACTTCTCCACAACAGTATCTCGGACCTGCCTGGTGTGTTCCTTGGTTTTCATAATGCTCTCTGCACTTTAAACAGAACCCTGAGACCATCACAGAGCAGGTGCATTTATACGGAGACTTGATTACACACAGTTAGATTCTATTTATCATCATCAGTCATTTAGGACAACATTGGATCATTCAGAGATCCTCACTGAACTTCTGGAGTGAGTTTGCTGCACTGAAAGTAAAGGGGCCGAATAATATTGCACGCCCCACTTTTCAGTTTTTTATTTGTTAAAAAAGTTGAAATTATCCAATAAATGTTGTTCCACTTCACGATTGTGTCCCACTTTTTGTTGATTCTTGACAAAAAAATTAAATTTCATATCTTTATATATGAAGCCTGAAATGTGGCGAAAGGTTGCAAGATTCAAGGGGGCCGAATACTTTTGCAAGGCACTGTAACAGCATAACCCTTACACACTTTTTGCTGGGGATGGGACGTTAATAAGACCAAACAGATTATTGAACGGAGGTCAGGGCTGCATTTCTCACGAATATAAACCTAATTAATAGATGATTAATGCAAAATAAATATGCATTGACTGATACTAACTTTTGTGTTTGGTTCAGGTGATACAACATTTAATTCAAACCTTTATTTTCAAAACCTACTAAAGTAAAATTTTGAAGTGCAAGTACCTTTATTTACAAAAAAAAAAACTTCTGGGGAACACTGGAGCACCACTAGATACACTAAAGTATTGTAATAATAAAGTGATTTGGAAAAACAATAATGACAAAAAAATCTGAGGTATCCAAGGACCGATCCACATCTGAGGCATACTAGACTACCCCAAGACTCGAACCAAAGTACTCTCATGAAATTCTGATGTGTGATTTCATTTTTTAAAAAAATGTCTGTTCATGTTAGTGTCCCTGTGAAGTGGACCCATTCTTGGATGGTTCCCCGTTTTTTTGTTTTTTTTTTAAATAAAGGGACTTGCATTACCGTGATTCACATAATGCAAACAATGATCCAAATGAGGGACTGCTAGCTTGACTTTGTTGTTCCTTGTAGAGGCTGGCCTGACTACAGTAGTTTTGCAGGTTAGCAAGTTCACACAACTTTATGTCATGCTAACGCCGATTCAAATCGGAGTTTGAGTAGCAAGGTTAGTGGTGTTTCCCCCACGTCCGCAACATTGATGTCTTTTTACATCACTAACAGTGGCTGCTGCTAGCTGAAAAAAACCCTTCTAATATCCCTCCTCGGCATGTTGTCGACTTGAATCTGTCGGGACTGTGTGCGTGTGTGCATGTGGGGCGGGAGTCGGGTCTGTGTGTGTGTGTATGGGGTTGAAGTCATCAGCCAATCAAGGTGCGTTTGAGGGGGAAAAAAATGGACCGGCACTTTCAGCAAGTGAAAAGGGATAAATGTAAGTCTGAACATAATGAAAATAATTCACTTAATAATGGCAGGGTCTATTCTATCTTACAACATATGGGAAGACAATCTAGATAAATTACCTACAGTATATAACAACTCATTACATAATGCAAATAAGGTTGCTTAAAAGTTGGGGGGGACAATTTGAGCATCCTGACAAGTTGGTCGTCTTATGTCCCTATCATCCCCATGCAAACCTACGCCCTAGGATATAAAGGAGAAATTTTCGGTTGCCATTTTACCAAGAAAGCAGTGAATAGCTACAGTTTATAGTTTTTATTTTTTTTATTGATATTGGCCAAATCCCTGACAGGTCATAGTGCGAAGATTATACTTGTAGACCTTCAAAAGTGAGACATTTGGTTTGTAGTGGGCCTGATACTCCACACAAGCTTGATTTGAGGACATTATTCAAAAGTATTATTATAAGTATTATTCAAAATTACTCTACTGCTTTCTAGTATATCAACCACAGTCAAGATGAACACTAATTTCATATAAGTCACATTAGTTAAACATAAACAAAGCTCTTTTCAAAAAGATGAAATAGTAAATAGTCACAGTCTTTTGCATGACTTAAACAGAATATTGTTTTTCATTTCTTTGTACGCTGCTGCCCATTATCCACTGTGCAGCTTCAACCAAGCCTGCCAGGCAGGAAGTCGGCCCAAAATTGACCGTTAATTAATTTGCATGCACATCTTTGGTTCTTTTTGGTCCAAATCACAAGATCATAGTCATTCTATTAATTAGTCAGGCAGGGATGAAGTATTTCCTCTTGCACTTCTCTTGTCAGTTTTTGTTATGTCTTTATCTTGTTATGTGTGGACTTGGAATTGTTATTGCTACTCAGGAGTACTGTGACTTGACTCGCTTTTGCAAGGCTGCACAAAAGACAAGGACAAAGATAGTTATGGGACACTCACAAGACAGATCAGTGTGTATTGCCGTAGCCTGTTACTGCCAGAAATATTGCTGAATCCTTGCATTTGTGTTCACTTTGTTTTTTCTACAGTGGAGAAATTAAGTATTTGAACACCCTGCTATTTTGCAAGGTCTCCCACATGGAAATCATGGAGGAGTTTGAAATTTTCATCATTGGTGCATGTCCACTGTGAAAGAGATAATCAAAAAAGAAAAATCCAGAAATCACAATGTATGATTTTTTTAACGATTTATTTGTGTGATACAGCTGGAAAGTTTTTTGAACACCTAAGAAAATGAATGTTAATATTTGGTACAGTAGTCTTTGTTTGCAATTACAGAGGTCAAACCTTTCCTGTAGTTTTTCACAAGGTTTGCACACACTGCAGGAGGGACATTGGCCGATCCTCCATACAGATCTTCTTTAGATCAGTCAGGTTTCTGGGCTGTTGCTGAGAAACATGGAGTTTGAGCTCCCTCCAAAGGTTTTCTATTGGGTTTAGGTCTGAAGACTGGCTAAGCCATGCTAGAATCATGTTATGCTTCTTACGGAGCCATTCCTTCGTTTTCCTGGCTGCGTGCTTCGGGTCATTGTCATGTTGGAAGACCCAGCCATGACCCATCTTCAATGCTCTGATTGAGGGAAAGAGGTTGTTCCCCATAATCTCACAATATAGGGCCCCAATCATCCTCTCTTTAATGCACTGTACTCATCCTGTCCCATGCACAGAAAAACACCCCCAAACCATGATGCTACCACCCCCATGCCTCACAGCAGGGATGGTCTTCTTAGGATAGTACTCATCATTCTTCTTCCTCCAAGCAAGGATAGTGGAATTACGACGAAAAAGTCCTATTTTGCTCTCATCTGACCACAAACTTGCTCCCATGACTTCTCTGCATCATCCAAATGGTCATAGGCAAACTTAAGACGGGCCTTGACATGTGCTGATTTAAGCCAGGGAAACTTCCGTGCCATGCATGATCTCAAACCACGACGTTTTATTGTATTACCAACAGTAACCCTGGAAACGGTGGTCCCAGCTCTTTTCAGGTCATTGACCAACTCTGGTCGTGTATTTCTGGGCTGATTCTTCACCTTTTTTAGGATCATTGAGACCCCACGAGGTTACATCTTACATGGGGCTCCACTCCGATTGAGATTGACCGTCATGTTTTTCTTCTTCCATTTTCTAATGATTGCTCTGACAGTGGACCTTTTTTCACCAAGATGCTTGGCAATTGCTCTGTAGCCCTTTTCAGCCTTGTGGAGGTGAACAATTTTCTCCCGTGTCTTTGAACAACTCTTTCGTCTTGACCATGTTACAAGTTTGAGTCCTACTGATTGTAAGGGGTGGACCGATGTCTTTATGCTGCAGTCGACCTCAAATAAGAGCATCTGATTCAGGAAAATACACAGAGTCGAGGTGGACTTTTAATAGGCGGACTAACAGGTGTTTCATGGTCAGAATTCAAGCTGATAGATAGGTGTTCAAATTGTTATGTGCCGCTGTGTCACACAAATAAATAGTTAAAAATCATGCATGGCTATATCTGGATTTTTCTTTTAAGATTATCTCTCACACTGGACATGCACCTACGATGAAAATGTTATACTCCTCCATCATTTCTAAGTGGGAGAACTTGCAAAATAGCAGGATGTTCAAATACTTATTTCCTCCATGGTATATTATCTATTCTGCTTTACTCTACTCTACTTATCTTATCTACTTATCGCCAAATCTCCAAAGCACAACTAATTACAAGAACCCCTTCCACACAACATATCACTCCCATCTCCTGTCAACTTCATTGGCTCCCGGTTAAACAAAGAATTAATTACAAAATCCTCCTCTTCACTTTCAAAGCTATTCACATCTTTCCCCCTTACATATCTGACCTAATTTGCACCAAGACTCCTCCCCGACCTCTTTGCTCCTCTTCTTCCCTCCACCTCTTTGTCCCCTTTATCTTATGACCTTCGGTTCCAGAGCGTTTAGCCCCCCCGATTCTAGAACGCTCTACCCTCTGATCTTCGTAATAGAAGCTTTTTCCTGTATTGTTTTGTGTTATATTTTCTTTCCTGCTATTATATCTAATTTTACTTTGCTTTTAGTCTGTTTTTGTTTACTTTATTTATATCTGTATTAGGGCTGTCAAAATTATCACGGTAACGGGCGCTAATTAATTTTTTTAATTAATCACGTTAAAATATTTGACGCATTTAACGCACATGCCCCGCTCAAAAAGATTAAAATGACAGCACAGTTTCATGTCCACTTGTTACTTGTGTTTTTTTGTGTTTTGTCACCCTCTGCTGGCGCTTGGGTGCGACTGATTTTCTGGGTTTCAGCACCATGAGCGTTGTGTAATTATTGACATCAACATTGGCGAGCTACTAGTTTATTTTTTTGATTGAAAATTTTACAAATTTTATTAAAACGAAAACATTAAGAAGGGTTTTAATATAAAATTTCTATAACTTGTACTAACGTTTATCTTTTAAGAACTACAAGTCTTTCTATCCATGGATCGCTTTAACAGAATGTTAATAATTTTAATGCCATCTTGTTGATTTATTGTCTTAATAAACAAATAAAGTACTTATGTACCATATATTGAATGTATATATCCGTCTTGTGTCTTGTCTTTCCATTCCAACAATAATTTACAGAAAAATATGGCATATTTTATAGATGGTTTGAATTGCGATTAATTACGAGTAATTAATTTTTAAACTGTGATTAACTCGATTAAAAATTTTAATCGTTTGTCAGCCCTAATTTGTATATTATATGTATATTCAGTTGCAAGGTGTCCTTCGATGTCGTGAAAGATGCTTAAAATAATTAAAAAAAATATATTATTTATCTACTCTACTACAGTACAACAAAAATTGTCGTCTCAGATTAAATCAGTGTGTGTTATTGTGCATAAAACAACCATGCAGTGCTGTTACAATGTGCGGAGGAATCTGTCGATTCTCCAATGCATGTTTTAAATACCTCAAATATATGCACTGTCCTAAGCACACTGCAGGAGCAAACACCCCATAATGACAAACAAAAGTGAGTTGCGACTCAACTTAGATATAGTGGAGCCAGTTTTTTCTGTGATGAATTGAACGAGAATATTCCGTACATCTGACATGTGGAGAAAAAAATAATAATGCTGTTGAAGTACTTGCTTTGTACAAGCTGAATTCTATAACAATGTTATTATTAAAAGGGAATTACTTTGAAAATTGTCATTTTGTCACATGGTTTCACTACTTTGAGCTGCCAGCAGAAACATTTAGCTAGTTAGTTGTTTATCCTGCTAAATCGGTCAAGGGGTCAGAGGTTGAATATCGCAGGTGTTTAACCCAGAAAGTCTTGACCTCAAGGTAATTAGGCGTTTGTTTGGCCAGACTGCTACTTACAAGACTGCTCTGCCGAGAGCTTGCCTGTCTGGTGTTGGACCTAAATTGGCAGATGCCATTGGTGGTATTTATTCACCACTTTGACTTTTGTCCATTAATCATGTTGAATTAAATGGTTAATGTGCGTGCAGAGCCTTAAGCAGCATGTTGACATACTGGTAATTTAATCAAATTAAAATTCTCTGGATCCAACCGACTTCACCCAGATAGCCAAACTTGGAAAAATAAACAAGAGAGATTGCCTACTATTGCCAGTAGTCTGTTTTGGACATTAAAACTTTGATAAACATTCAATGAAAAGGCTATTTTTGCCTACTAATGAAAGGGAGCTGGCTCTCAGTAAGACAAACAACATTCTGACATTCTGCAGTAAATTATTTTTTAATGTTCAGTGCTAGAGTTATCTAATCATTTTAAACTCGATATCGATACTCAAAAAATACTCAATACTATTTTCAATAATACATGAATAAAAACTGAAATTAAATGTAATTTCTTAAATTAACTCTTTCAACGTCATTGTGATGATAGACGTCCAACCATGTGGCACTTAAAAACTAAATTAAAACTAAAATTAGCTAAAACTACTTAAATTAGTTCATCACTTTTGGACGTCCAATCCATTTGAAATGGAAACTCTCTGACTTTTTTTGATGGCAGCCAATGAGTTAACACGAAAAATGCAGAAATGTCGTCTGTTACCATTAAAAGTAGTGCAAAATCAAATTTAGCCCATTAAAACAAATTTCTGGAAGTTTGTGCCAACAACAAATAAATACAGGGTGTTCCAAAATGTTTGACCCCATTTCATAGGCCAATAATTTTGACAATTTTCGTTGGAATGACCTCAAATTTTCACAGCTTGTGTAAAAACGTTTCAAGTTTTTGTGTGTAACACTTGGCATTTCTATCTTTTCAGGTTAGGAAATGCCGTTCACTTCAAAAGAAAAGGAATTTTGCGTGTTAGAGAATGCTCGGACTTAGTCACCGAAGACAGTGCCGCGTGCCTTCTTTACAAATTTTGCAAAGAAGGCACCAACTACAAAACAAATTAGGACTTAGCACCAAAAGTTTCAAGAAATTTCAGCGAGTTTGGCACGAGCTCGAATATCAACTCGACCTGTGCAGAGTCACAGGCGGTGCTCATATTGAACATTTATGAAAATCTGTCATAGAACCGACAAATATTTGTACTTTACTTTGTAAATTTAACCAGTAAAACTTATGACCTTAAACATAAAGTGTATTTAGTTTCATTAAGATCTATCGAGTAGTTTCCGAGATATGAGCATTTAGAATGGGGTCAACCATTTTGGAATACTCTGTACTGAAACTGAGTATCGATACATTTGCGATCAAATATATCAGCAACATTTCAATATTGATACTTCGATACTTTTCGGTAGTTTTGAATGCTTAAAAAATGTTTTCACAAGTAGTTATCTTTACTCTCACATGCAATAAGGAACTTTCACGGCCTTCTACCCCTTTGGAGAAGGCCTAACTGAATAAAATGTAATTAAAAATGTCTGTGTCATTCAAGTACATCGAGGCATTTTCTCTTAACTGTCATCTAATCATGTCTATTGTCAAGTTCATATCATCAACTGAAGCGTTACAAAGTACAGTGGTACCTCTACATACGAATTTAAATCGTCCCAGGACCTGGTTTGTAATTAGAAATGGTCGTATGTCGAGCGGGATTTGCCCATAAGAATACATTATAATTCGCTTAATTCTTTCCACAGCCCAAAAACCTACGCTAAGTTCTGAAATAAATGATTAAAAACCTGACGATGCTAGCGACTTCCTTGCCGATGTTACAACAATAATAACTGTCACCTTAACTTATAAATACTGGCTAACGGAGGTCGGAGGAGGACCGTCGAGATCGAAGACATATTCCGGCCGTATTGTCGAGCCAGTTCACTGAAACACACACCACTCTCATATCTTTCAATCATTTCCATCTTAATTTCAATGCTAAGCGTCACCTTTTCCCTTTTTCACCATTAACTGCATTCTGCATTAACCTTTTCGGGACCTATGTTGATTTCTCTCACAAGAAAATCCACCGTGCATCCGTCTTGCGGGAAAACAATGAAATTGCGACACTGTCATAAATTGTCGTATTTCGAGCATGTCGTCATATGACAAGACAAATGACGAGTCAAATTTTAAGTCGGATATCGAAAAGATCATACGTTGATGCGACCGATGTCGAGGTTCTACTGTAGTTAATACGTTATTATAAGTTAAGTAGTAGTAACCAGTGGAGCAGGTGAATGTCTCCTCTTGTTACACATTATAGTGGATTGCTGTCTGGCACCTTCAGGAGAAAAAAATGTACTAAAATTTGAATTTGTTAGAACTTCTTAATGTTTATTTGAGTAGAGCTTATGGCAGCCAGTCGGTAGCCGAATGAGGGTTGATGCAATTCATCTGGAAAGAAATACAATGACGTCACAAATTCTTCATTCAGTTAGCAGCCCCCCACCCAACTTCAAACACTTTCTGGTGTGCCTGATTGGAGAGGAAAAATAAGCGGGAAAAGAGAAAAATATTAACAATCTATGAATATATGATATCTTAATAATGTGCAGCCATATGTAGGACTAATACTGTACAGTTTTTATTGACAGTATTTAATAAGTACTGAATAAAATAAATATTGCATGCTCATCATTCCTACCCTTTCAGGGTTGAGTTCCCCAGAATCATTTTGCCTGGCAAGTCGTTTACAAGAAAAAAAAAAAGATTTTTTCACTTTTTTTGGTGCCTTTCTGGGTCATGGTCTGCAAGATCAAGGAACTGTGAACATCAGCACATTTTACTCCTTTGATCCTTTTGGAGAAAGAACAAACAGATTGACACACAGACCTGCTCCTGCACTCTGAATGACAGGAGCTGAAAAAAAAACAAGACAAAAGACAATTGACCTGCACAGGAATTTGACTGGATTGGTATCCTCATATAACTGTCGTACATTAACCTGCACGTTGCATGTTTGGCCTTTATGGATGTATGGATTATATACCTATGTATTATATGATATGATATATATATATATATATATATATATATATATATATATATATATATATATATATATATATATATATTAGGCCTGTCAAAAATAACGCGTTAACGACCATGATTAATCTGGAAATATCAACGCATTAAAAAAAAAAATACGCAATTTACCGCTCACACTAAGTTTGGCCACAACTGCCCCCCGTAGTCCCACACGCTGATGTTTACATTCTCCGCGCGGCAATGCAGGACAAAATGCAGCCAGCCACTATGAGTGAGGATGATGACCCAGGACTGCTTCATGGCAAATTCCGTTTTAAAAAGCTGCCTAATGGAAATCTGGATAAAACCAGAGTTGTGTGCACATACTGCTGTGATGAATTGTCCTTCCATCGAAGCACAGAAATTCATCAACTTTTTGAAAATGAGAAGGCAACGAAGGTGGAGCAACTAGCCAGAGCTACGTTTCTTGCAATGTTTCTGCTTTTGCACTCCTCTTTAAAAGAAACTGCTGTATTTTAAGCCAAAAATTTGATTGTTTGATAGAACGATATGTCTTCATGCTGCCATAGCAGAGACATCACACATTAAGCCCCCGAACTATTTAATTTGTCCGTTTTACCCTGAAAACCCCCGTTTTCAGATGTCGCGCAACCGCTTTTGTTTCAATCCAGCCATCAAACTAAGGTAATTAATTATGTTTATTATTCAAAATGTCTGTCAGTTTTAGCTTAGAATCATTAATTAATGTCTAATATTTCGTTTAAAAAAATAAAAAAAAACTCAAAAAAATTATTCACTTGTATATTTTAAACTTTTAAACGCATGACGTCAAAATGAAAAAAAAAATGGTGTCTGAAAAAAAAGTCACGGATATCTACCTCATAACCAGTGTTGTTAATCTTACTGAAAAAAAGTAATTAATTATAGTTACAAATTACTTCTCCCAAAAAGTAATTGCGTTAGTAACTCAATTAGTAAAGTAGTGAAGTTAGTGAAGTTTTTTGTGAAGGTTTTTGGTACAATTGGCCCGAGCCCAATTCTTTACCCTAATTTACCCTTTACCCTGAATCAACTGTTAAAAGTTGTTAAAATTGCTCCCATTATTGCATTTGTTCCCTTCTCTCTACTTTCAACATATGAAAGTTTTAAAACTGTTTCATCATTTAAAGATAGATTCAAGTCAAGATTTTGCCGATTTAGAGGTATTTTAGATAAAAAGTTACCTAGGTTCGCTAGGAAGGTTGTCTACAACAGAGCCGTCCTAAAAAGTCTACTGCTTTAAGATGGCGGCTGTCTACTAACGCATTTAGTGCCACGCAGTGTTGTTAATTTTACTTTAAAAAGGTAATTAATTACAGTTACAAATTACTTCTCCCAGAAAAGTAATTGCGTTAGTAACTCAGTTAC
Organism: Corythoichthys intestinalis; assembly: GCF_030265065.1. Lineage (NCBI taxonomy): Eukaryota > Metazoa > Chordata > Actinopteri > Syngnathiformes > Syngnathidae > Corythoichthys > Corythoichthys intestinalis. The sequence continues at coordinate 22,359,602 of NC_080409.1, forward strand.
CTGAATGTAAGAGTAATTAGTTACTTGGCAAAGTAACTAGTGATTTTTTTTTTTCTCCCAAAAAAAAAAAAAAAAAAAACAGGTCACACAATGTGAAGCTTAAAGGGTTTGGGGGACAATTGGCCCAAGCCCAATTCTTTACCCTCCACTTAACTAGACACAAGGGTATTGCGATAACTAGCTAGTAACCTTTGCTATGTGTGGAAGTCATTTAAAGTTGTGAATCAATCGTTAAAGTTGTTAAAATTTCTCCCGTTATTGCATTAGTTCCCTTCTGTCTACTTTAAACATGTGTAAGTTTTAAAACTGTTTCATCATTTAAAGATAGATTTAAGTTAAGATTTTGCCGATTTAGGAGCATTTTAGATTTTAAAAAATTACTTAGGTTCGCTAGGAAGGATCTCTACATCAGGGCCTTCCTGAGAGGTCTACTGCTTTAAGATGGCGGCTGTTTACAAACGCATGTAGTCCTTAAAACATGTTGGCAATGCAGCAGTGTCTGTCATCTGCATCTAGTTCTATAATATGATATCTACCGTGTCATGTGGGCGTAGTTTGTCGGCTATGGCTGCAGTCAGGTATTATTGGAGCCATCTAGCATCGCGGTTGAAACGCCGTCTTCCCCACTCCTGCTCTGCTCTCGTCCCCGTGAGTCCGTTTCTCTCAGACTTATTTTTATTCAACCAACTTAGTAACGCATAGTAACGCACGCCTTTGCCGCCTCAGTAACGGTAACGGCGTTGCCAAGATGAGAAAAGTAATTAATTAGATTACTCATTACTGAAAAAAATAACGCCGTTAGTAACGCCGTTACATTGTAACGCCGTTATTAACAACACTGCTCATAACTAGCGCTTAATTGTATTTTTTTGTTACTGTCGCATTTTCTCCGATATGTTAGATGATAAATAATTGATCGTAACAAAGAAAAATAAAATAAAATAAAATTTAAAAAAAAACATTTAAAAGGGTAAATATATGAAAAAGAACATCTTGACCACTCCTTGATGTCTGCGATTTCTGCATCGCGACCCTTGTTATATTACCATGTTTCATCCATAAAATCCCCCAAAAATCCAGCTGTGGCCATTCACAGCTGTGTCTTGACACTCAGTGATACATGCAACATGGAGCTTTTTGGATCAAAACTAGGTAAATACGCGATAATATCTCGTTAAAGTCATTGCGTCTGTAATTCTGCTCTCGCGTGCTCTCACCTCTAGATAGGGTTTTACTGTTTAAATTTTTTTTTTTTTTTAAATGCCGTCCTGCTCAAAATTTTTCTTCCCCCAGAAAATTGAGATTTAAAGCTTTCCAATTATGTATCAAACATGCATATAGGACAATTTTGAGTTTGGCCAAATTGGGGGTCTCAGAGCGGAACTTCAAGTCCCCTGAGTGTTTTCTGCCGTATATATATATATATATATATATATATATATATATATATATATATATATATATATATATATATATATATATATATATATATATATATACACATATATACACATATATATATATATACATATATATATATATAGTCAAGTAAGTTAAAGAATATCATTTTCATCCCAGCGGAAAGAATCTTGTTTGATAAACCCCAACAAAACCACAGAATTTCATTTTTCTGATGTGTAATATTAAAAAAGAAAACGTTAAAAAAATCCTGTATTTTTAGGAAGTGGCTGCCTGACATGGGGGCAGAAATTTTATCAATCATAACTGTATTTTATTTTCTTATATAATACATTTATTTTTATTTACTACTTGAGTCAATCAAATGTGAGGATCCCAAATTTCCCGCCTTTCCTCATTACATCATTATTACCTATTATCAGATGCAGTTGTTCTGGAGTCTATCAGTGGGTATGTTCACAGTAGGGTTGTCAAAAGTATCGATACTGAAATGTTGTATCCAGATATGATGTTTGATTGCAAAAGTATCGATACTCAGTTATTTATTCGCTTTCGCGTGATCACAGGTCACCAGAAATTTGTTGCTACGCGGTAAAGTTGATTTGCACTACTCTTGATCATCATGGAGGCATAGGCGGAGTTTGACTTTTGTGGCAGCGTCAGCAAAACATGTAGATGACCCCGAAACGCAGCGTCAGCAATAAAATTAACTTCCAAGATATATGCTCGGATAGTAGCTTAGCCCATGCAGGCATCCAAGATGTGTGTATGTGGATGTGCTTGCGTGTGTGAGCGTGCATGTTTTTCTGTCTTACCTTGTGGAGAAGTAGACACCGCATTCTTTTTAACTGAATATTCCAGCCAGGAATATTTTTAATATGTTGAAAATGAGCGTTTTTTGTTTCCCGTCATTTTTGTGGGGAATTCTAATTCAGGCTGCTTAGGACAGCTTCGCTTCTGGCCAAGATCGTCGTGCATTGAATATGGTGGTGGCTTTGTTGTACAATTAGCGTCTTTAGTGGGACAAACTGAAACGTCGCTCATTTTGGCGGTGCTCTCCGGTGTTTCATGACCCCATCTTCAATCCTTGGTTCTTGCTCAGTAGTTGTTGTCGCTTTTGAAAGCTTAGGCTTGAAAAAATTACATATATCCATCTTGCCTCTTCTGTCCTCAGGGGGTTTGCCTAAGCAAAGCAAATGACCCTCTCTAAGGTGCTAGTCACATGATATGTTCGAAAAATAATTTTGACCCATTATTAAAATATGTTTTTTTGTTCATTTCATTCATTTTTGTTGGTTGTGTTATTGCTTTACAACTTTTATAGACAACATTTTACCGGCAAAGTCTTAATTTTAAATTCACATATAAGAAAGTCAATTACACCCTATCACATTCCCCCCCCCCCCCCCCCCTTAATCTTCTCTTATGTATGGAAGATATTTTTGCCTTTATCTTGTTAACACATTAGCTGCAAGCCTGCAATTGATGGTGCTATATGTCCAATAAATTTGAACTGGGAGCGAATGAACGAATGAATTCGCTGCCAACCCTCCCAGTTAAAATGGGTTAGATATCTACTAGCGAAAAACTCATTAAAATAATTTTAAATGACATTTTAAAATCCATGTGATTGGAGGTCCATCATTGTCAATGACATTGAAAGAGTTCACTTAAAAAATAAAATATTTATTAATTTAAAAAAGCCAATTTTATTACACCCAACACACATTCTGAGACGTGAAACAGTGCTTAAGTGAATTTCCCATTCATGTGGAAGCCATAGTGCTTTTGCATGCTGGTAAAATAAGTCCGGCTTTACAACTGAAACCCCCTTCCTCACATTTGAAGCAGGTCAATGGTGGTCAAGAGGGGGTTCCTGCCATCCGTGTCACTGAGGACAGGATGGGGGAAGGAAACTAGCGGTTCCATTTCCAAGAACTGCAGTTGTTGGCGGGGGTTACAAGAAAAACCCTCACATTTCTCTCCTCCCATTCTTTCACTGCTGACGCAAGTGGGTGATTAACTGCTACAAAGGATAGTGACTCCAGTTAGCAAAGGGAATTAGGCAAGATTGAGTAGTTTAGGCAGTATTGGTATTTGGCTTAGGCAGTGACAACAATTCTAATTTTTAATTAAATATTTACTAAGAACTGGAGTATACAGTGTATCACAAAAGTGACTACACCCCTTGCATTTCTGCAGATATTTAAGTATATCTTTTCATGAGACAACACTGACAAAATGACACTTTAACACAATGAAAAGTAGTCTGTGTGCAGCTTATACAATGGAGTTAATTTATTTTCCCCTCAAAATATAGCCATTAGTATCTAAACCCCTGGCAACAAAAGTGAGTACACCGCATGGGAACTACGTACATCCCTAAATGTTCAAACTGAGTACTGCTTGTCATTTTCCCTCAAAAATATCATGTGACTTGTTACAGGAGTGCTGTCAGCATTGCCGCAGAGATTGAAGATGTGGGGGTCAGCCTGTTAGTGCTCTGACCATACGCCGTACTCTACATCAAATTGGTGTGCATGGCTGTCACCCCAGGACGAAGCCTCTTCTGAAGTCGGTACACAAGAAAGCCCGCAAACAGTTTGCTGAAGACATGTCAACAAAGCACATGGATTACTGGAACCATGTCCTGTGGTCTGATGAGACGAAGATTAGTTTGTTTGGTTCCGATGGTCTAACGCAGGGGTGTCCAAACTTTTTGCAAAGGGGGCCAGATTTGGTACGGTAAAAATGTGGGGGGCCGACTTTGGCTGACGTCCTTTACGTAGAACAATATATTTAAGCAAATTTTAGCAAGCCATTCCGTGTGTCACATTTGCTTCTTTTTAAAAATTTTTTCATTAATAATTTCCACAATCTCGCAACTAGCCTTTGTGATGTTCTCTTTCGACTCTTGGGCTCTTGTGAAATACTGCTGCTGTAAAATTAAACTAGCTTCAAGTTCCTTGAATTTCTCGCTACGTATCTTCTCTGTAATCTTGTCGTAAATGTCAGCGTGTCCTGTTTGGTAATATCGCCTCACATTGAACTCTTTAAAAACAGCGACTGTCCCTCTTGCAAATGAGGCAGATTGCGTACTTTAGTAAAGAAGTAGTCCAATTTCCACCTATGGTTGACGCGTCGGCCATCGCAGTCAACTTTCTTTTTTGTGTTGTCGCCATTTTAGAAAATTGGGAATAAAGGGTTACACTGGGTAATGTTGCTTAGAGTGCTGCTGCCTTTTCGTGGGTAAATGAGGAGCAGCATTTAGTGTGTAAGCTACTTCATATGCTGGTAGCAGTATTGATGACTAATTTATTAAGTCTGTGTGCGGGCCAGACGTTATTAATTTTATGACAGAGGCCGGGGGCCGGATGAAATTTGACCAAGGGCCGCATTTCGCCCCCGGGCCGGACTTTGGACATGTCTGGTCTAAAGCATGTTTGGCGGCAACCAGGTGGGGAGTACAAAGATAAGTGTGTCATGCCTACAGTCAAGCATTGTGGTGGGAATGACACCCCCCCTCCACCCCCCTTCAATCTCTGCAGCAATGCTGACAGCACTCCTGTAACAAGTCACATGACATTTTGGAGGGAAAATGACAAGTACTACTCAATTTGCACATTTAGGGATGTACGAAGTTCCCATGCGGTGTACTCACTTTTGCTGCCAGGAATTTAGATATTAATGGCTATATTTTGAGTCATTTTGAGGGGAAAATAAATTAACTCTATTATATAAGCTGCACACAAGACTACTTTTCATTGTGTCAAAGTGTCATTTTGTCAGTGTTGTCCCATGAAAAGATATAAATATCTGCAGAAATGCGAGGGGTGTACTTACTTTTGTGACACACTGTATGTATCGATGACAGCAAATGCCTTTTGCTCCATTACTGGTTTAAAACTACAAACTAGCCACCAAATATCTGAGTCCTTATATAGTTTTGTTCAGAATTATGCAACCCCCACTACAAAAAAAGTATGTAAATAGGTTTTACTTTTTTTTTTTTCATCTTTTATAACTAGATCAAATTAAAAGAACTCTTTCAGTACCATTGATGATGAGTTTATAGAGTGGCAAGCTCAATTCCCAGACCTTAACACTACATAAAATGTATGGGGCGACATCAAAAGTGCCATTTCTGAGGCAATACCAAAAGATTCAGCAGTATTGTGGACTGTTGTCAAATTATCATGGAATGTAATATCTTTTCACAGGTGCCTGAAGTTGGTCGACTTCACTATTAGTTCTCAGAAACAGTATAAACAACAAAATATTAGTTTGATGAGGCACATGAATGCTAAATAGAATTTTTGTTAATACAATATTAAATGTTTTAAAGAACACACAGACACAAATTTTTGAACTAATTTTCATTTTTTCTGAATTTTTTTGATTAACAAAAAATTTTTCATGATTTGATTTAGAATAAAATGTGCTGTGTTCCAAATGCATGAAAAATAAAAACGGTTACTATATGGGAGCTTCAGCTTTTCCAATTTTTTTTAAAAAACTGCAGGTACATATTGTATACACACATACTAGGCATGGGCCGATATCAGTTTTTCCTCAGTAAAATAACCTTGAGCAAAATATTGCGGTATCAAAATTTAAGTTTTAAAAATAATTATTTCGCAAAATCGCAGTTAAACTGTATCCCAACTGAAAATGATTCATTTTACAACAATATATGGAATACACAGTAAAAAAAATCTCATACAAAGTTCAAATAAATATAAAAAATCTTAGATCAGAATTTTGCAACACAGGTGAGCTATTTTTAGAACGTACGTGGGTTACACATGGGTTACAACTGTGCTCCTAGGAACCAACTTCGTGGTTGGTTATCTACGCTCTACAGAAAAAAATGGGAGGGGGGTTGGGGGGAAATTCAAAAAGAAACGCTACTGATAACAACTCAACTTTGAAATGGGGTGAACAATCCATTCATTGTTCATTCCTTTAAGTGATAAAACATTAAAATCACTTTTTTAAATGTGTAAAACCAAATAAGAAAAAAATCGCAACCACTAAGCATGTCTGTAGTTAAGATACCACGTCCCCAAAGGGCAGAATCCAATAAAAGGTTATTACCGGTATGGCGAGTTTCTACAGAATCTGATACCTGGAAAACCTCGGTATACGGTACCTTCAAACTAGTTTTCGGCACATGCCTAACACACACACTTATTGTTCTTAAATGAATGTAGTGAGTCTATCATGTTGGCATTTATAGAGTTTCTGTACAGATGCATAATTAACCCAACCTAAATGGGGAGGTAACACATCAGCTCACAGTTTGGGCCTTGGCCACTTGAAGTCTTTTCAAAACAATCTTCACCTATTGGAACATCTGCCTCATTGGTGAAACAGACTTGAGGCAGTTGCAGATGGGTCTTCCCTCCTCAGTGCAGCCCTCTTCCGCGTCCTCTTCCCCACCCCCTCCCACGGGCGCTGCTTAGGTGTCCGGCCGAGCGCCTTAGTTTCTTCCTCTCCTCATGGTGGTCCCGCTCTGCCTGCTGTTGCTTCCTTTGCTGCTCGGACTGCAACATGCACAAGAGGATTTTGATATACTATCTCTGTTAATGAATTGTTTTAACCGTTTTTGGGACAGTGGTCACTACAGTGGACAGCTATTCAAAAGTTGAAACAAGACCATGAAGCCTTTATATTGCAAGTGACTATTTTTGGTCACAATATTATTTTAAATATTACCAATTAATATTACCGGTATATAATTTTTTAAAAAAAACATTTTTTATTTGATTTTAAATAATTCTAAATGTATCAAGTCATACAATATTCATAAAAGCTAAATTAAAGAAATTAAAAACCGAAATACACTCTGGTTACGGCCCTAACTAACAGTCTAAACTAGTATATTATTTTTCATAGTGTTTAGCTTAGCTCATTGCATGTAATTGATGGCGATGGACTTCCCAATTCATTTAAACTGGGAGGACTGGCTGTGAAAGCTTATCTTTCAGTGCCGTTGATGGCGCTAGATGTGCAATCCATTTTGACTGGGAGAGCAAATGAACAAACCTTCATTCGCCCCTACCAGTTAAAATGGATTGGACGTCGAGCACCGTTAATGGCAGCCAACGGGTTCAATGAGTGCCATGTTAGGTTTGGAAAAAAAAACCTAATTCATGCATTAATGGGTCAAGTTGGAGACCAAGGGTCTTCTAGGTCCGTATATTTGTAGTTTTTTTCCTCTGCAACTATGTGGTAACGACTACCAATAGCATACACAATATCACCTCTTAAAAAGATTTAAAATCATTTAAGCATGTCATTCGACTGTGATTTACAAAATTTCTCACAATGTCTTTTAATCCGTGACTACAAACATTGAGAGTGAAACATGAACACTACCTTTTTAAGTGTAAAAGTCAGCTGCTTGCTGCCCACTGTGGTGTCAGCCATGTTGCTGATTCCAGAGTATTCCTCTAACTTCAGACGCTCCTCCAGAGATGCTCTAAAGTACACATAAGAAAAAGCATGTCCAAAAATTGAATACTACATGCATGTTGATAGGTTTTCTATATGATGACTCAGCAAAAGAATGTAACGGTTTTGAACAAAGGACATACTTCTGAAGTTTCTGCTTTCGTGACACGTCATTAAAACTGCGGAACTCTTCCCCGCTTTTAATCTGATAGAACTGAGGCTGGCTCGTCTTGTTCTCAGACGTGACGGCGTTTTTATGCCCTTCAACATGGTTGTTCTCCAGCAGGACAGTGTTGCGGTCGGCATCCTTCCTCTGTTGACGCCGGCGATCTCGGTCCTCCTGCTTGAGCAATCTCCGCTGCTCCCTCACCTCCTCCACCCAGCTCTTATCATCATCTGAGCTTTCCTCCTCAGAGCTGGCACGGCCCTCCTCTTCCTCATCCTCATCTTTTTCCTGAGCTTCCTGCAAAAAGGTGGCAGAATCCTAGACTGAAGGCTAATTATGTTTTCAAACTGCGTTATTCAGATATAAGTATACTTCCTGACAAACTTTAAGTATAGCATTAGATACCTGAGAAGCGGCAGATTGGGCTAGCTGCCGCAGCTTTTTCTTCCTCTTCTGGCTCACTTTGGAGACGATGGGGTTTAGCAGACGGAATTCCTCGCTCTGCTCGTCCACTTGATAGTCAGGGTTTTCAAACATCACCTTGAACCGGTCATCGCCCAAAATAGTGGGTAGAGCCTGCAAGTTCAACAGCAATAACAATAAACTCATTGCCACAGGCAAATGCTGTTATCAAAGTCAACCTACCTTGCCCTTCTTTTTCCTGGAAGACAACACCACTTCATCGTCACCCTCCTCCATCAGCTTGAGAGCCAGTTCCTTGTTGACTTTAGGCAATGCCTGATTCAGTTACGGTTGACAGACGAACGGACGGACAGACAGACAGAGGCAGAAACAGAAACGCCATGAAATAAGCCAATTACTTTTTATCAAAGCATTGTTTACTAGGGCAAATTCTTTTTAATGACACTGTCATATGGTTATTTATAGTTTGTAGAAACTAAGTTGCTACATAGTTATTGGTGATTCACAACATTTACTCTTTCTTAATACTAAAATACTATAAGAATACCAGTATTGTTTTCGTCAACGCTGGCGATAATGAAAATATTTCGTCAAGGAACAATTTTTTAATGACGATGACATACTGAAAATGTGTCTTGAGAGACTAAAACATAACAAGATGGATGCCAGTTGTCATCGGACAACACGAGAACAAGATGAAAATTCACCATAGTTTCCGTCATAAATTACCAATGTGGGATATTTTCTGATTGTATGTGTAGTTAGCACGCATTTAGCAGTGTTTGGTTGTGTTACTCATGTGACGTGCTGCGCCTCCTGCCCCAATCCTGCGCCCCACACACACACACACACACACGCTTATTTACCAGCCGTTGACTAAGCCTGTGCCCATTCCTGACTAAGCCTGTGCCCATTCCTGGCTCCTTTTGTGAAACATACAGTCCCTGACAAAAGTCTTGTCGCTTATCCATTTTGTAGAAACAATTGCTAATAACCTGCCTTTTAATTATTTCATTGGTTTCAGAGCAGCATGGAAGACGAAACCCAAGAATGTTGATGAACTCTGGGAGGCATGCAAGACTGTTTTCTTTGAAGTTCCTGATGACTTCGTCAATAAATTGTATGAATCCTTGCCGAAGCCCATGGAAGTCAAACAAAATATTAAATTTGGATCTCACAGCACCACTACTTAATATGCTTATGTTATGTAACTTATATCTCACAGTACCACTACTTAATATGCTTATGTTATGTAACATTTTTTTGTATCTGAAGTACATTTTTTGTTCAATTTTCACACTACTTTATGTAGGCGACAAAACTTTTGTCTTGCCAAAATTTGACCTTAATGCCTTCATTAAATGATAAATCTTTTTTCAGTGGAACAAATATATTTTTTCATGAGACATTTCTGAAACCAATTGAATAATTAAAAATCAGGTTATTAGCAATTGTTTCTACAAAATGGATAAGCGACAAGACTTTTGTCAGGGACTGTATGTGTCAGGTGCTGCTTGGCAAGTTTTGCTTTCTTATGTTGGCTAGATTTGCCATGTTGCTTGAGCCTTTAACACTAACACTAACCTAATTGTCTTGTAGCGTTAGCATAGCATTCGTGTTAGCATTAGCATTTAGCGAGGTGACTGTGTCTTCTAAAACTCTTGGAAATCATTTTAACATACTAGTACAGTTCATGGCGTCCAGGTGAGTGTAATTAATTGCAAATAATGAGCTGTTTTCCTGCTGTGTGTGTATTATCATTGAGAAAATGTCGATATCTTTGTAGACTACAGCAATGAGTCTCTTTCAGTGGCATTGACGAAGATAGACGTCCAATCACGTGACTCTTAAAAAAAATGAAATTCAAATTCTTTAAATGAGTTTAACACAAGTAAAACTCCATTTGAACAACCATCCCACTTCAAATGGAGTGGATGTCTAGCGCTGTCAATGGGAGCCAATGAGCAAACAAGGAAAATGCAAAAATATCCTGTTACTACCAAGCGTAATTAAAAAATATATTTACCCGATGATAACAAATTTCTGGTGACCTGCAGCCGTGCAAAAACCAATAAGTGAGTATACATACTTTTGCAATCAAAATATTGTATATGGATATAACATTTTAGTACCAGAACTTCGATACTTTTGACAAATGCATTATAAAGAGATGGAATAGATTGCAGTATTACTTGGAAATACTCTTAATATAGTCTCCTATCTAAGTTAAATAACAGTGTCAATTCTGGTGATGTCCTGATACAATACACTGTATTGGTACCCGATACGCCTGTTTTTGGAGCATCGGATAGTATCAAATTTGTTTCAGCACTATTGCTCTTTTCGGCTGCGGTAAATCAAACCACTAGTCTAACATGCCCGCTGTGAGGGTCTACTTTTCTTTAAAAACTAATGATAGTACAGAGCATCGTTTAATACTGTATTAGTATACAGAGCATTTCTTGAGGCAGTAACAGTAGGGCTTACTTTAATACAAAAAATATGATTTGTCATTTACGGAATTAACTATTTATTTCATTACTGTATTTTTACTGGTCTAAAAATATGAGTATCAGATCGGTATCGGCAAAACATCTTAAAATAAAAAAATCGGATCAGAAGTCAAGGAATCAAGTCTTTTCTTCTGTATGTTTGGTTAAAGTACGTGACTCAAGTATTTAATTGCAGTTTTAAAATGTGGTGATTAAACAGCAGAGGTGTATCTTTTCCATCTCATAATGCACAATGTGAACACATGTTTCTCAGATAGATATTTGTGTGGCACACTTAGAAAAAAACATCTGGAACTATCCTTTAACGATTTCTCACCTTAACCTGGACTCGCTGTGTCCGTGTCTCCTCAATCTTCTGCCGGATCTTATCCTTGCGATACTCCTCGTATGCAAAAGGATTCGCCATGCTTTTGACCTAAGAAATAAACAAAAAAAATACATTGGCAATTTTGGTATGATGCATTTGGAATTCAAATCATGCTCATGATCACAATGGTCTTTTTCAGTCAAAAGCTTTTAGTTTTTATTTTATGCCTTCACTGTTCAGCTTCTTGATCATGCAGAATAAAAAAATAATAATAATGACAAATGGGCAGTGATCACATTTTACTGGTATTGAGGCGCTAGACTTCCAATCCATTTTGACTGAGAGGGTTGGAAGCCATCGTTCGATCGCTACCAGCCCTCCAGTCAAATCTGATTTGGTGTCTTGTGACATTATTGTCAGCCATTAATTTAATTAGTGCATTATAGATTTTATTACATTCTAACTTTATTGATTACGCATACATACAAAACTATCCATAAATAGAAATTTAAAAAAAGAAACACCTTATGATATAGCCTGATGTCCATGAAATAGCCATGCATGTACGCCCTCAAGAGGGACGACCCCACCAGATGAGACAAACCTAGGAATAAAAAAAATCAAGTTAGGTTACATATTCTTTTAGTTTGAAAGATATTTATCAAAGAATTATAGACAGATTTTTTGGGAAAGGATTTTATTGTGTGGGAAAGGATGTTAGCAGCAGAAGAAATTGCATTTACAATCCTGTAAGCATAACTGACTATTATGGCTGAACATTGTGAAAAGATTGCATCTTCAAATTTGGCTGCAGCCACTTTGAATGAATACTGTATTGTTATTCTGCTGACTCAGCCTTCCCAGTCAATCTCGCAGGCAGTTTACAAGGGACATTATGCAGTACTATAGCACTTTTCAACCAAGGAAACATAGAAGCCTTCCCGATCTGAGATAACATTTATAGAACATTACGTATTTGTTGCCTCATAGTATGTAAAGGTTATGCAACAGGCAATGTTACACATCTTCTGTAAATCAACACCACTGCTCCCCAGCGTTATTTGACAGCAGCCAACCACTTTTTTGCTCCTTGTTATTTGATCTCTTTACTGCTGAGCCCGCATTCCAATGTTCATTCAACCCTTCCACAGGGGTACAACTCCCCAGCACTTCTTTCACCCTCCCCCAAACATTGACAAAAACCCTCAAAAGCTTTGCTCAGTCATCTTTAAACCATCCAAAGTACGGCCGAGGTTAGGAAGGCTCTCCCCTGTACTACAAGCATTATAAAACTAAATACTTTCACAGTTTAAAGAAAACAGTCATTCATGTACAAAGTGGAAAGGCTATTGTAAAAATGTACGTTTGAATTATTTGTATATTTAGAGTAGGGTTGGGCAGGGATGGTTTGAAATGTACAATTCCGGTTACGATTCCATGTTTCGATTCCGGTCCCGAACGATTCTCGATTTCGATTCTTTTAAGAGGCAGGGTCATTAAAAAAAAAAAAAAAAAAAAGGCAGGGTCAAAAAATCTAACTTTGAAAATGTATTAGCTTATATTAATGTCTTGATTTCTTGATTTGAAAAAAAGAATTTAAAGTTATTATTATTGTTTAATACAATTAATATGAAATTTATAAATTATATGAACTTCTCACAGGGTTATTTTTAACCTGTATGTGAATGTCAGTCTTTGAACTCAAATGTGATGACATTTTTTTCCATAGGGGTGCACTTTCACAAAAATTTTTATTTTTCAAAAGCTCACAGAAAAAACATTTATATTCTTTTGCCATATTTGTACCTTAGCTGGGAGCTACAATGAAGCATTAGTCTAAATTCTTCTATTGATTATAATTTGATGTAGATGAGGCAAAATAATAAGGTTTTCTTATTTGTAAAACCGATTGTTGTGTTTACCGACACCTGCAATGTTTATGTTGTGACAATACCAGTTAGGCCAGTGAGTGGCGCTGTAGGAGTGTTGCCTGGCACAGCCAGACTATTCTCCCTGTATTTTTCAAACACTGTGAGAAATAGTCTGGGACCCAGCCCATTAACTGCCCTCTCGAGCAAGGTACAAAATCAATCGTCCAATCAGATTCGTTTATTTGCGTGACGTGTTCTTAACGAGTAACGTTACTCTTGCGCACCGAAAGTCGTCTCTACAACAACACAGATGGCGAACGGGAGCCGAGAATATGTTCCAATCCGCGGTAAAACCAGTTTTAAATTACCAAAAACACATCGACACAAGTCATTGACAACAGTCAACATGGCTCGCGCTAGCCATGTTGAATAAACGTCTCCATTCTCCGCTCACGCTAAAAACTTGTCGCTTTAACAAAACAACGTCACGTCTGCCCGTCGCTGATTGGTCCACTCCGCTGTCTCTTTGCTGTGGCTTGCTCCGCCCTCGGAATTTGATCCGCCGGATGGTCGCCAAACTCAATCGCTGGAACAGCGGTGAGTTTGGTATACCAGGCAAGTAGGAGTGTGTACGTATAATGCGAAGAAGAGATGAGAGCGTCTGGCTAGGATGCTTTGTGATGTGATGCTTTGTTTTCACTGCTACAAGTTCACTAAAAAAGTAATCGAATGCTTCTTATGGCTGCTTCTCTCTAACTAAGCAAAACAACAGATTGCAAAACAAAAATCCTTTTAATACTGTTGATTTTAACGGAGGCGTCTACTGTTTTAAGATGGCGGCTGTTTACTACGGCCGCCGAGTCTGTCATTTTGCATCTATTTCTCTTTATATGTTCTAACGCTGCCGAGTCTGTCATTTTGCATCTAGTTGTATATACATATCGACTATAGCCCGATGTAATACTACGACTTATTCTCGTACAATTGTCTGTCCGTCCGTCTGTCCGTCCGTCCGTCCGTCCGTCCGTCCATCCATCCATCGACCCACCCACCGCTTAATCCGAGGTCGTATCGCAGGAACAGCAAAAGACAGACGTAATGTATTGTTTTACTTAACTGGTTCTGACGGCACAGCGTGTCAACTACGTAGCACTCGGCTAGCTTTGCACTTGGCACATACGCTTTATTCCATGAAGCCGGTCGTGCAGCCACCTTTGCATGATGTAGCTGTGTTGCAAATGTTTCACTGAGCTGACAGGTCTTTTTGTTTTTTTTGTAAAGTTAAGCCAAACCTTTGAGCGCCGCAGCACCGTGGCCACTGTTGTAATCAGGTTGCAATGCACAAACACGCGCTTCTAGTGGCTTCTTTGTGGTTTTCGGCAGCATTTTTTTCCCGCTTGGCGGTCAGGGCATCGTAACATGGAATCGAAATTAAAAAATTTGAAAGGTTCTGACTGTTGGACTGACTGTTAGAACCGGGTCCCATCGATGCTCAATGCTCGATGACCAACCCTAATTGGGAGTTAGGTCTTTGGAGTGCCTGTCCACTCATCAAGTGAGATGATTTTGTCATGTGCAAAATTTCTGAAAACGTCTCTTTGAGGAAGCTTTCTGGAATATGGACATCACTGTTACAGATCATCCACAACATGATTGATCCAAGTACCACCTAAAAAAATGTTAGCCCTCAATGTGCTAAAATTATTACCGTTAATAATAATAAAACAAAAAGTAAATTCAATTTAAACATTAACTCAATTGCTGCCATTGGCGGTGACGGACGTCCAATCCATTTGGATTATCGCCGTCAATGGTTGGAACATGATCATTCAATGCCATTAGTAATACGAATGTAGATGGAATATGTCCTTGTACTATGAAGGGAGTCAAGGATCTCCAAAGATTCCACAGGAACTCATTACATATTTCCCCCAAGATAATAGATGAATGGTCAAGATCTCACCCAAATTTTCCAGATCTTTGCGAGTGACAAACTTGTAATCGTCATACACAGTGCTCTCAGGGCTCTCTTCTAGCTCTTCTGTCAGGTTGTCAAGGAAAGAGCACCAACGAGGTGCTGGGCCCAGAGCCTGAATACAAACAAAAAACACACACCCCAGGTTAACCTGGTGACTGAATTAACTAACTGGATCGATATGAAAATTAAATACGATTTCAAACAAAATAAGCATTGGCGTTTGACAAGATCATATATCTTCTTACTCATCAATTTCTAAAATTGTGATGATCCTCTTGTAAAACTTGTTCTGTAAACCTACACTGATATACATTAGCATAGTTGAATTACTGAGAGGCCATGACATATCTTATTTCAAACAGGACGGCAACAGCATACACCACACCACAACTAGTGCATCTCAAGTACTACTACATTTACTACTAATCATGTAAAATGCAATGTTCCAAACATGTGACCTGTCTCTTGTACCCCAAAATAAATAGAACAACTGTACAATTGGCTACAGAGGGCAAGGAAGGTAAACAACAGTTTAAAATCCAATGCTTCCCTGTGTCAATTATCCATGTGCAGGTTTATGATTGCTGCTCGTGAGACACTGAAATAATCCCAAAATTCACTCACTGGAATATAGAATGTGTTCATCTTTGGATCTTCATTTGCTGTGAAAAGCATACCTATCAAACACACAGAGAGGCAGAAAGGTTAGATTACATGTGCGGCAAAACTTACGCATAAATAATGTAGTTAGTTGCACTTTTGGAAATTGAAAGCAAATCACACTAACAGAGTAGATAACACCATCTAGTGGTGAAATAGCACAGCACAGACTGAACTCAGGTTGTCAAAAGTGTTGAAAAGTACCAAGCATAGATAGTGAATTGTGGAAGAAGGATTATTCTCACCTGAATCGGGGTACATGCAAACATCATTAATGTTGCTCTCGGGCTGAATGGAGGAGAACACTTTACCCTGTCGGGAGCAGAAGATAAACAAATACAGAGAGTGAATGATTCATTTCATTTTTCTGTGCCTCTTTCTTGCTCGAGCTACTACTGTTGTTGAGAATCTAAATTTTGATATTGATACTCAAACGAACAATCAACCCTCGATACCAAATTTAATTCTTTAAAATGAGCTTTTTCAGCACCATTGAGATGATAAAGATCCAATCACGTGGCTCTTAAAAGCTAAATTAAAACTCTTTTAAAGAGTTTATCAGTAGTAGACGTCCAATCTATTTGAACTGGAAGGGTGGCAGCAAGTGAACATTCGTTCATTCACTGCTAACCCTCCCATTTTAAATGGATTGGAAGTCTAGCACCATCAATGGCAGCCAATGAGTTAACAAGGAAAATGCGAAAATATACCCCATTACTATCAAGATTAGCGCAAAATCAAATTTACCCCATGACAACCAGTTTCATGCAGAAAACTAAAAACTGAGCCTCGATACATTTGCAATCAAATATCTTACATTTCAGCATTGATAGATAATTTTAGCAACACGACTGGCTAGCAAACAAGACAAAGGGATAATTCAGTATACCAATTTGGAGGATCACCCCCATTTTTGTAATTTAAAAGATTTATATGGCATACTGTATATTTGAATTATGTCTGTTATTCTTACATTGTCTTTGTTCCAAATTTTAATGATTTTCGGGTCTGCCGACACAACCAGATTCATTTGATCATGGAAGTTGAGGGACTTGATAGGTAAGTTGTAGAAGTGGTCCTTCACCAGCAGCGGCTGGCTTGAGCGCAGGTCATATAACAGCACCTTTAGTAAGGACAAATTATTGAAATACAACTTTCAACTCCAGCTAAACACTCCTGTGTACACTATGTGTGTGTGTGTAGGTAAGGCTAGATAGGCAAGAGGACAACATTATCAATCATTAAGGTATGTTTCCATGTACCTGTCCAGTGCTGGTGCCTACTGCCATGATGAGGGAACCATTAAAGTTCAGTGCACTAATCGAGGGCAAACTCTGAACTCTGCAAACAACATAAAAAAAATATCAAATTTGCAAACTTGTGACATCTAATTAGATAAATGCATAAGATAATAAGAAATAACAGTACAAACGGCAATTGTGAGCCACAAATTGTTACGTACTCTATTCCTTCTGTGAGGCTGCTGAGAGCACAGTCGAGAAGGCCCACTCGCTTGCGCACACGGGGGTCCCAGCATTCCACCTTTCCCTAACAACCAAACAGAGATACAGATCAGTGAAATATTGTTGGAGAGAAAACACATAAAATCAAAACAAGAAATTTGTTGCCATATAACATGTGCTAATTACTGGTTTCAAGGTACTGTATACTGTGGTAAACGTAAAGGTCTCAAAACAGCAAAAATTTTCTGTCATACTGTCCCTAAGGTATCAGCTATTTTTTATGTCCCAAAAAATCCCTCGCTTGCAACTGCAAGGCTCAACCCTCCCCCGCACGTTGTTGCTCCCTCTCAGTGAGTCAGCTGTGCTACACAATGGCTAGAGGTGAAACTCCTGAACTTTTTCCCCCATCAAAGAAAACGAAATCGCTGAAAAGGGAATACTTCGGCAACAGAAACGTTACAGATGGCCGCCGCTTAGAGGAGGAGGGCCAACCGACATGTAAAACATGTTTTCGGAGGGTGGCTGCTTCGAATGATTTCGAATTCATACAAATTAAAAGGTAAGTAAACACTGTCATGAACGTTTCCCACCAGCTACGAGATAATGTAAACATGATATGAGTCATACACACGGACTTTTTATGGTAAATAATTCAACTATTTTTGTTCTGATGCTAATACTGTTGAGCTGTGGCTGTGGGTTTAGGCTCACGTAAAGGAGTGCATTGAATATATATATTTTTTTATAATTCATTTTAACTTAACATTATACTTATGCTCCAAATGTTTTGAAAAATAAAAAAACCTGTTCAATGGAACAGTTTTTTTTAACCCAGATCAGTCAAAGTAACACATTTTAGAGCTGTAATTGCAATACTGTGATACAGTGAAACCACGATATTTTGGCTTAAGGTTGTCATACCTTCAGAATATCATACCTGCCTAGTTGCCATGGGTAAAATTTGATTTTGCACTACTCTTTATAGTAATGGAGGATAGTTTAGCATTTTCCATTTTACCTCATTGGCTGTCACTGACGGCAATAAATGTTCAACCCATTGGAAGTGGGAGGGGTGGCAGTTCAAATGGATTGGACATTTACTTGTGATAAACTAATCTTAAGAATTTTAATGTAGTTGTTAAGAGCCACGTAATTGGCACAGAAAGAGTCCATTAAAAAAATAATTTTAGGTTTTTTATTTATGTAGTATAGAAAATGGTATCAAGTCTTTTTTGGAGTTGAAAATTTTAGTATCGCGACAACAGTAGCTGTAATCATGAAATATACAATACCTCAGAGGTTCCACTGGCAAACAAATGATGGACTGGGTTGATGTCGCACACATTGTGCTCCCTGGTGGAGGAGGAAAAATAAAAAACAACAGAGAAAAGCTGTATGACATAGATGTAAAGAAGCTACTGTAGCACTTTTACAAGAAAGAAAATGTTACACTCACACAGCATCTGTCTCAAGTGAGTTGAGGAATCGACCTTGTTCAAGATTCAGTCTATAAATCTCTGAACTGGATGAAAAAAAATGTAAAGGATGAATTGGAATTTGTTTGTATTGGCGTTTAAAGAGTCTGAAAAATAAAATCGTTCCTCACCTAGATCCCACGAAATAAAGGTCACATGAGGGGTAATGGTAAGAGAAATCCCGTCCAAATTTTGGAATTCGTGTTTTGTAGTAATGGCCGTGCTGGGAATGAAACTCCACATAACGGTCAGAATGCAGAAACACAAGCTGAGGATAGAAGAAGAATATGCGTCAGAACAAAAAGAAAACAGAATTACACATGGACAAAATTTTAGTTAACCCTACATTATTCAAAAATTTAAAAAAATACAATAGTCATTAGTCACTGAAATAACTGATATAAATATTAATTAATTATTAATGATCGATAGAAATGTATTTAAAATTAACCAACGAAAAGCAGATATTGCATTTGGACAGAAATTCAACTATATCATTAAAACGGGGATGCCATCGCTAATGAAGAAATAATATTTATTTGAGTACATAAAGAGGTAAAATTTCCTAGGTAAAAAAGAAGTAAAAAATATCAAGCAATTCCAAGATTACCTTTGAGTAGTCATCAGACAGTATGTCAAATGTCACAACTATAAGAAGGAAACCATACAAAAAAATGACTTTTAATTATTTGGGTACGTAAAATGGAAATACAGTAAAGTTACTGGTATTTACCGTCAGAGTCCAAGCAGCGTTCAAACTTCAATGAAAGTTGGTAGGTGTCATAACAACGAATCCTGGGCTTATAAGTCCCTATGAGATGGACAATTTGAAGAGTGTAAAGAAAAACTTTTATACAAAGTATATAAAATACACACTCTCAAAAATCCCCACTATCGACCTTTACCTGCTGCCAGGATGAACTGGCCATCTCTTGAAACCTTTATGGATGTGCATACTGTGGGCATCTCAAAGTCCTGGATGAGCTCAATCCTACGCTGGATGTCTGAAAACACAGAAAATACATTTTTGACATTCCAAACTTCATATGGCGGAAAACAATAAGGTGACTTGAAGTTCCGCTCTGAGACCCCCAATTTGGCCAAATTTCAAAATTGTCCTACATGCATGTGTGATACATCATTGGAAAGCTTAAAATCTCTATTTTCTCGGGGAACAAAAATTTTGAACAGGAGGGCATTTAAAAAAAAAAAAAAAAAATTAAACAACAAAACCCTAACTGGAGGCGAGAGCACGCGAGGGCAGAATTAAAGACGGCACAATTTTAACAAGATATTATCGCGTACTAACCTTGTTTCGATCCAAAAACTCCATGTAGGATGTATCACCGAGTGTCAAGACACAGCTGTGAATTGCCGCAGCCGGATTTTTGGGAGGATTTTATGGGTGAAACGTGGTGATATAACAAGGGTCACAATACAGAAATCGCAGACAACAAGGAGTGGTTGAGATTTTCTTTTTCATATAGTTACCCTTTTAAATGTTATTTTTCTTTTTTTGTTTTGTTTGGATCGATTATCATCAAACATTTCGGGGAAAACGCGACATTAACAAAAAAAAAAAAAAAAAAGACAAATAAGCGATAGTTATGAGGTAGATATCCAAGATTTTCTATTGTGACGTAATTTGTTTAAAAGTTTAAAATATGCGAGTGAATAATTTTTAAAGTTTTTTTTATATATATATAAACGAAATATTAGACATAATTAATGATTCTAAGCTAAAAATGACAATAATTACCTTCTTTCTATGGCTCGGTTGAAACAAAAGCGGTTGCGCGACGTCTGTAAACCAGGGTTTTCAGGGTAAAACGGACAAATTAAAAATAGTTCGGAGGCTTAGTGTGCCATGAATCTGCTATGGCCGCATATAGACATATTGTTCTATCAAACACAACAGTTGTTTAGGCTTAAAATACAGCAGTTTCTGAGGAGTGCAAGAGCAGAAACTGCTTTTTCAGTCTTGTCTGTGTTTTCCGCCATATATTTTGCAATTACGGTTGTCAAAATACTAAAAATTTCAACTCGTTTTCGATAGTAAATTAACAACTGATCATCGATACTTTTAAAATAAGTATCGTATCCGGAAACATTTCAGTATTGATACTTTCAACTTACCAACATCTTTCTTTTGTAGTTGTCGCTTCTTACGGTCTGACAGCCACTGCAGAAAAAAATAATAATTATGTAAAAAAAAAAAACGGTGTGATTTAAATACATCGCTTTGTTGTCAATACTTTATAGATGTTTATTTTTTTAATGTGGAAGAAACGGCATGACACATTTTGAGAAAATCATCTTTTAAGACAAAATAATTCTAGGGATAGACAACGTTGCTTTGCTAGCAGGAAAGACATTTTTTTAGTTGCTGAAATGTCATTAAACCAAGCTCCAATTCGTGCTTCTTACCTCTGGGAGAGACTTTCCATGGCTGAGATTATAAATTTTCACATCATTCACACTTGATATCTGCATGTTTTAACTTTAACAAAACCGCAGTTACACATAACATCCCAGACACAGGTGAGCTGCAGAGTACCCACGTTGGTGATTGCTTCAGTGCTGAACAGGAAATAAACGTACGTCTGACAAATGTGTCCGTCAGGAAACGAGTACATGCTGCGTGGGTTTCTGAGCAGAACGTTTTTTTTTCTCTTTTTCTTTTTCTTTTTCTTTTTCTTTATAATTCACACATTTATCCAAATTTACAAACAAACAACGGGCTAACACATTTTCAACATTCTGGAAAAAAAAAAAAAAAAAAAAAGAAAAAAAAACATTTTCCATCATAATAAAGATTCCTACTTGTTTGCCATGTTTGTAACTCATTCATCCAATGTTTAAAACAAGGTTGTACTGTAAGCTGCCATAGCAGATTCATGGCGCATCAAGCCCCCAAACTGTTTTTAATTAGTCCGTTGTACCCCGGAAACCCACATTTACACACGTGACGCAACCGCTATTAGGCTCGAGCGTTTACGTCACAGCAGCACGGGATCGTGCGAGATTTGCCATTGCGGAAGCACGTCTGCATCACGGGACATTTAAACTTAACGGCACAATTCAACTACGAGTGCCAAAGATGGAAAAATGTAGGGAAAACTTGCCAGTTCGAAACAGAGACAAACTTGTTACCACGGCGAAGGACAGATATGTGAGCAATTTTAAGGATGTGAACAATGTTGACCCTCACGAGCAAGCCGAACACAAATGGAATAAAGATGTCGACAAGCTTCCACCACTACGCGAAATGGACATCATGCTGTATTTAGTGTTTGGTATATGTTACTACACTCATCAGCAATTCCGAAACTACAAATCGCTACAATGCTACGAACAGTTTTGCTGCGGATGGGTGCAGGATCTTCACTTTATGACCATAGCAAACAGCAACACCATCTTTCTAGCAAAGGTAGGCAATGTGTGTTTACATTAGTCTGTGAACACGGATGTACAAATCTTTTGCTGCATAAAATGTAGCCTGTGTACAAATTCTTTGCCACTCTCTCACGTCAAAATATTACAGCTTTTTCATTTAGCAACGACATGAATTATGTCTTATGAAGACAATGCACATGTATGCATGCTAGTTGTTTAGCTGTAGCAATAGCTAACAACAGGCCGACTTAGGGCGTAAAGTTACTGAAATTTGCGTAAGCAAACGAAATTAACTTACCGGAGTGGAAGTGCATAGAGCAAACTCAGTGTGTAACTGGAGAATCAAACGTTATGCCCTTCCTTCTGATCGAGGCCACCCATGCCATTCTTCGACGTTTGGTAAGTTCAGATATGAGCTTTCCCTCGCCTTTTCTCCATGTAGGGATC
Source organism: Corythoichthys intestinalis (assembly GCF_030265065.1). Lineage (NCBI taxonomy): Eukaryota > Metazoa > Chordata > Actinopteri > Syngnathiformes > Syngnathidae > Corythoichthys > Corythoichthys intestinalis. The sequence goes on from NC_080409.1 coordinate 22,382,176, forward strand.
CGGAAGAAACTCAATGGTGTTCCGTCGAGCTGTACATTCTCCTTTCTATTCGATCGGTTGTTGCAATTCTTTACCGCACAATAATTTCCGACCATTTTTAAAGAGCGACATGTAACTTGAAATGCCTCAGTTTATGTTTCTCGCTTCCACAATGGCGATAGCGGCGGAAACCTCGCGAGTGCCACGTCATACGCTCGAGCCTAATTGTTTCCACCCAGCCATAAAACGAAGGTAATTAATTATATTTATCATTCAAAGTGTTTATCATTTTTAGATTAGAATCATTAATCTTTGTCTAATATTTTGTAAAAAAAAAAAAATAATAAATAAAGAAAAAAACTAAAAAATTATTCACTCGCATATTTTAAACTTTTAAACAAATTATGTCACATTGAAAAAAATGGTGTCTGTAAAAAAAGTCACAGATATCTACCTCAAAACTATGGCTTAATTTGTTGTTGTTGTTGTCACATTTTCTCTGATATGTTAGATGATACATAATCGATCCAAACAAAGAAAATTTGGAAGAAAAAAAACGTTTAGAAGGGTAAATATATGAAAAATAAAATCTTGACCATACCTTAATGTCTGCGATTTCTGCATCGCGACCCTTGTTATATTACCATGTTTCACCCATAAAATCCCCCAAAAATCCAGCTGTGGCCATTCACACCTGTGTCATGACACTCGGTGATACATGCTACATAGAGTTTTTGGATCGAAACAAGGTAAGTATGCGATAGTATCTTGTCATGGCATCTGTAAGTCTGCTCTTGCGTACTTTAACCTCCAGATTGGGTTTTGCTGTTTAATTTTTTTTTTCAATGCCCTCCTGTTCACAATGTTTCTTCTCCCAGAAAATTGAGATTTTAAGCTTTCCAATGATGTATCACACATGCATATCGGAAAATTTAAAAATTTGGTCAAATTGCGGGTCTCAGAGCGGAACTTCAGGTCACCTGAGTGCATAGACAAATTTCCGAGGTACTTCGGCCTTTCTGCTTGTTACTTCCGTTTTCCACGTCCTCTAACCAAAACAACAATGGAGCTGGAGTGGCATCACTCATCAAAATTCCTCAAAAAAGACAATTTGGAAATACTGCATCAATCTGACATCATCACGACATGGGAGGAGAACAACTTCATGAAGGCAGATGTGGAACCAAGCCCGTGACAGCACAAAGACCAGATATTTATGCAGCCATGTTGCTGTTGTGTTATGGAAGGTATGGTCTTCCCTAGTCCTGCATTTCCATGTGTCCAATGCTCCAAAAATACTAAAGCTAAAATCTTGCGCATGAAACGACTTGTTGTCTTTGATATTGTCATTATGATGATGATTGTAATTTGATGATGTTTAATATTATTAACAACAACTACTGTCCTGCTTTGGCTGCAACACATGCTATCTGCTAGCCTGCTGCTAATCGGCATGTGTACTCGGATGGCTCAATGATGTTCAATTTGACTATAATTCTGTGTTTTGCGTCACATTTGAGATCATTAGCTTTGCTAAATCTAGTTAAACAACGATAAAAAAGGAAAACAAACAATCATCTACAACAAGTCATACATGGGCTTTTTACCCTAAATGAATAAATGCAAGTGTTAAAAGTTTTTGTTCGTTTGTTTACAGGTGGAAAACGCTGTTAGGCAAGGGAGGACAACTTGATGTGCTTCACAACGACACTTAGGCTACTGTATGTTGATGTGCATATTTAGAAACCATGTGCATCCTACTTTTATGTTGGAAGGCTCGAGTTATGCTTCACCTTCAGTAATATTTTTCTAATAATTTTATAAATTGTGATTTATTGACTTGTTTTGCAGATGCACCAATCGTTTTAAATAAAAGAAGGAATAGAATCATTTTGTCCAAAAGTTTGATTGCGATCTAATCTGCAAAAAAAAATAATGACATACTATTTGTGTTTACATGTAGATGTGTGATGAGCTCATAATGCCATACAGTAACTGTAACCAAATGAAAAATGCTATCTAGTGCCCACCAACAAGGACGGGCGTCATCAAATGCCATGGTATTTTAAAAGATATGTAATAAAACTGTAATACTTTTACATGTTATACTGTGTATCTTATTCTCGATTAGTTTTTCATTTTTTTAAGAGTGTAACTACTATTGACCACCATTGAGTAAAACCTGTCAAGACGATCATTTGTGTGAAATATAAGTAAACAGCCATTTCATTTGATACACATAACATCAAAGTAAATCGAGCATGTGTTTTGCTAAATTTTCAGCAAATTTTTAAATGACTTTTTTAAAATAAATAAATAAAATCCAGAGAAGCAGTACATTTTCTGCGCGCATAAAAATTAAACATGCAGCCTGAATTATACGAACTATTTCTTTAAATAAGCGAATAAGATTATTTTATTTCAGAAAATCACTTCTTATAGATAAATTTTCTCCTGCAAGATGGCCGCTAGTTACTTATGCCATTGACTCCGCCTTAAGACATCTTGCCTTAAATATATGATATCTATGGAATAAACGACACTTATATGACTACTTTTACATATTTTTATTACCTGGTAAATATGAATAAAACACGAACATTAGGCCTAATAATATTTTAAATTGAATGAAGGCCTTTTTTGTAATTCATGCAAATGTGCTGGTATCAAATGACTAGAGAAGTTAGTGGGCTGGATGTCAGGCGGTCACTGGTGAAGTAGACTCTCTGCACCCTTCACTGTGTGGGAGTAAGAAAAAGGGTACCAAAGACGATAACTTGAAGGTAAGAATCCTAACCTTAAAATTGTTATGTTGTTTAACTTTATCAATACGTTTTCCAACCAAACTGCCTTTGATTTGTTGGACCATGTGAAAATATGCTTTTCCACATATGCTTTATTCTTTTTGCACAACCATTTCTCAATACATTTGTTTTCTCCCTCATCAGTGCCAAACTGGACTTTTATCTGAATGTCTTTATTTAAGTACCGGGGAGTATGCGAGATTTGTGGTTGATATCTGTTCCCCTGGATAAGACAAGTGTAAAAAATGTGGAGAAATTGCAGCGCATCATTAGCAAGACAAACCAGGCATCATGCTACAAATTCACAATTCCAGATCTGAAGGTTAGTGAAATAGTGTTGTTTGAATTAAAGTTAACCAAGTTTTGTTTGAATTACATGGATTTCGTTGTCCGTTGCATTACATGCATTTAAGTTGCCTATAAGATACTTATGACAGTGAGGATAGTTGAGGAGGGTGCGGTGTTTGGTGTCCTTCTCTGGTAAAGGAATGAAAGCTCAGGTTGCTGCCTTCGGTTTGCTGCAAAATTTCCATGTAACCCATTTCACTCAATGAGTTCAATGGCCTGGAGTTACATTTAAACAGTAGGTTTTGTAATTAGTTTGTAACCTGTATAAGGACATGCAATGTGATGTCTTTACTTCACCTCAGGTTGGAATACTGGACAGTCTCCTCATTGTGTCAGATGACCTCTCCACACTCGACACACTGACTGAAAGGTGAAAACAAAAGAAAACTTAAAAAAAAAAAAAAAAAAAAAAAAAAAAAAAAAAATAAGTGCTATTTTTTTTCTCAGACATTTTCTGTCAAGGTTAACGGTTCGGTTGCTAGATCCTTAATTATGTAATGCTAGTAACTGAGTTCATCTGCGATATGCACCATGATGATGGATAAAGATGAATAATGGCCAGTTTTTGCTCCTGATTTTATATTCATTGTTGATTTAAGTGTGATGAACAAAACATGTCAGTGTATAAGAGAGATGGTGGAGCAAGCCTGTGACAGCGTAATGGAAAATGTGTCAGCCAATGGAGGTGAGTCACACACAGACACATGTTCGTGACAAAAAGGAGTTAACACAAGGATAACTAGATGAGCTTGATTAACATATATGAATACACACATACCATCTGGGGCTTACCCAATTTCTTAAATATGTACTGTAGAAATATTAGGCCGGTAGAACACAAATGTAATAAATGTTTCTAATAAGATAAAAAATGCATCAACAGCCAAGGGCATAAAGCAGAGAGATCTTCAGTATCCAGCCAGCATAAAGTCTCTAAGAGGTATTATATTTGCAATTGCATGATGCTGTGCCTCACTGCTTTTTCCTTCCATCATTCTTGATTTCAATTATATGATAGTGAATTTTTGTGTGTTGCAATTTAACAGATTTTGCTTCGCAGATTAAAATCATTTTATATTTGTGTATTTCGGTGTCTGTATGTTTGTGATTATGTCAGTGGACATGATTAACTATGTGACAAGCTTCCACTGGGACAAGGCCAAGTATCCCACATCTCTACCTCTCTCCAGCCTGGTAAACATCATCAAAAAGGTACTAATGATGGAAATTAATTGAAATTGTAATGGTGAAGAAACATAAAAAAAGCATACTGAATAATAATATTTTATTCTATTTCTACACTGAATACCAGCTTATATTTATTACCGGTATATTTATTAATGTTGATGCCCATCTAAAGTAGAGGCCAGTGCAGTAATGCCATGCCCGTTGGAAAAAAACACAAAAAACAACAACAACAATAATCCCAAAGAACTTTTTTTTTCTTATAATACTAATTAACTGCATGATAACTTGTATGTTAAACAATTGCTATCATAGCTTGGTCTGGCACTGCTTGAAAACCTTTGTGAAACATGAAAAATGACTCATACAAACAGTGAAATTTTTATTGCCTACCTGGTATGGGTGACTAAAATTGAATAAATTAAAACTTAAAACAGTTCAATAGCTCTCAAAGGTAAACATAGTGTAATTTCCATGTAATTATGAAATTTTAAGTAATTACACAAAAAATATGAACCCCACCTTGTTAGTACAGTATGTACATAGAGTGGGGCAAATAAGTAGTCAACCACCAATTGTACTTGAAAAGATTAGAGAGGCCTGTAATTGTCAACATGGGCAAACCTCAACCATGAGAGACAGAATGTGAAAAAACCCCCCAGAAAATCACATTGTTTGATTTTTAAAGAATTTATTTCCAAATTAGAATGGAAAATAAGTATTTGGTCACCTATAAACAAGTAAGATTTCTGGCTGTCAAAGAGGTCTAACTTCTTCTAACGAGGTCTAACGAGGCTCCACTCGTTACCTGTATTAATAGCACCTGTTTTAACTCATTATCGGTATAAAAGACACCTGTCCAAATCCTCAGTCAGTCACACTCCAAACTCCACTATGGCCAAGACCAAAGAGCTGTCGAAGGACACCAGAGACAAAATTGTAGACCTGCACCAGGCTGGGAAGACTGAATCTACAATAGGTAAAACGCTTGGTGTAAAGAAATCAACCGTGGAAGCAATTATTAGAAAATGGAAGAAATACAAGACCACTGATAATCTCCCTCGATCTGGGGCTCCATGCAAGATCTCACCACGTGGCGTCAAAATGATAACAAGAACAGTGAGCAAAAATCCCAGAACCACACGGGGGACCTAGTGAATGACCTACAGAGAACTGGGACCACAGTAACAAAGGCTACTATCAGTAACACAATGCGCTGCCAGGGACTCAAATCCTGCACTGCCAGACGTGTCCCCCTGCTGAAGCCAGTACACGTCCAGGCCCGACTGCAGTTCGCTAGAGAGCATTTTGATGATCCAGAAGAGGACTGGGAGAATGTAATATGATCAGATGAAACCAAAATAGAACTTTTTGGTAGAAACACAGGTTCTCGTGTTTGGAGGAGAAAGAATACTGAATTGCATCCAAAGAACACAATACCCACTGTGAAGCATGGGGGTGGAAACATCATGCTTTGGGGCTGTTTTTCTGCAAAGGGACCAGGACAACTGATATGTGTGAAGGAAAGAATGAATGGGGCCATGTATCGAGAGATTTTGAGTGAAAATCTCCCTCCACCAGCAAGGGTATTTAAGATGAGACATGGCTGGGTCTTTCAGCATGACAATGATCCCAAACATACAGCCAGGGCAACAAAGGAGTGGCTTCGTGAGAAGCATTTCAAGGTCCTGGAGTGGCCTAGCCAGTCTCCAGATCTCAACCCCATAGAAAATCTGTGGAGGGAGTTGAAAGTCCTTGTTGCCTAACGACAGCCCCAAAACATCACTGCTCTAGAGGAGATCTGCATGGAGGAATGGGCCAAAATACCAGCAACAGTGTGTGAAAAGCTTGTGAAGAGGTACAGAAAACGTTTGGCCTCCGTTATTGCCAACAAAGGATACATAACAAAGTATTGAGATGAACTTTTAGTATTGACCAAATACTTATTTTCCACTATGATATCCAAATAAATTCTTTAAAAACCAAACGATGTGATTTTCTTTTTTTTTTTTTTTTTTTCCCACATTCTGTCTCTCATGGTTGAGGTTTACCCATGTTGACAATTACAGGCCTCTCTAATATTTTCAAGTGGGAGAACTTGCACAATTAGTGGTTGACTAAATACTTATTTGCCTCACTGTATGTAGCAGTTAATTAACTGTATTAAACATTTTATTTATGCTTGCTGTTGGTCTCTGATTGTGTTTGTCAGGAGGTTTCTCAGGTGGAGGTGGAATTAAAATCGCGAGTTGCAGCGTACAGCAGTGTGAAAGCAAACTTATTGCGCCTTGAAAACAAATTAGAGTAAGTGATATTACACTTTGTATATGTGAATGATATAAATAGAGTGGTGTTACACATATGCAGATATCAAAACAGACAGGGTGTTTGTATTCTTAGAGGGAGTTTGCTAACATGCAGCCTGAATGGCATGGTGAGGAGAGATGACTTGGTGGTCTCAGAATACCTCACTACCCTGCTGGTTGTGGTGAGCAGGTCAGGAAGATAGGAAATAGGTAGATTGTACATGTAGATATAGAGATTTAGATCAACTGTATATAATATGTACTATGTGCTGTATAGCTTACATGTTCTTTAGACTAGTAGTATATTTATGTCATGTTTTGGATCTCACTGAATGTGTAATAATTATGTTTCTACTGAACTTTTAGTTTATGTGTTTGTGTGGCATTCTTACTGTGCTCTGTGTCTAAATATGTTGGATCCCAGGAAGAACTATGGTAATTGGGAGAAGAAGTATGAATCTTTAACGAACTTTGTCGTTCCACGGTCAAGCAGGTGAGTAACCCTTTTTTTATTATTATTATTATTTTTTTATACAGTCATTGAAAGTTCAGATCCAGTAAATTATCGAATAGTTGCAATTATGAGCAACATTTGTTACACTGGCTATGTTGTTTATTTATCTTTTTAATAATTAATTTTCTCTATTTCATGGTTTTGATTCTAGTCAAGAGTTATGCATTTTTTTTTACTTATTGTAAAATCTAAACAGTATACAATATTTGAATGGAATTGTGGAAATAAATAAAACTTTCCAAGAAATTCAAATTTTTTTTAATAATCTAATTGTAATGCATTGGGTCAGGGTGAATGCTGTCCAAAGAAAAGATGAGGCTGGTGCTTGGCTTTACGCTGTCCTTGTTTTATTGTTTTTGCATTGGTTTTATCCCAATACACTGACTTTATCCCATATTCCAAAAATGTCCAGGTAGATTGATGACACTAAATTCACACATGTGATCTTAATGAGGACAAGGGGCAGTGGTGGTTCTAGGATTTTTCTGAAACGGGCCAAGAAGAGGCCACACTAACCCTCGGGGCCAAGTGTCGCTGCCATCTTTGTTCAGTGTATGTTTTTGTCAACAAGGCAATACGCAGATTATCCTGCCTGTGGCCGTAAAAACATACAGTGATCCCTCGCTACTTCGTGCTTCAAACCTGGCACGCTTGATTCATTGTGGATTCCCCCCCCCCCCAATATAATTAATAAATAAATAAATAAATGCAGTGTTTTATACAGGCCCAATACGCAGATTATCCTGTCTGTGACTGTAAAAACACAGTGATCCCTCGCTACTTCATGCTTCAAACTTCGCGTCCTTGATCCATTGCGGATTTTTTTCCCCAATATAATAAATAAATAAATAAATAAATAAATAAATGCAATGTTTTATACAGCTGTCCCGATCCGATCACATAGTCTCTCACTCTCGCTCCTGCGCTTTTCTTGGTCAGGCAGTGCACTGGAGTTGATTATCAAAGTTAACGATGATTGACAGACAGTCAAGGTTTGATCTTGCCAGAGACACTTGTAAGCCAAGACTTCAAAGGGCCGCATGCGTCAACATCGTTTAACTTGTTAAACAGTTGCTGTGGCAACTCCTTGTGTGTAAGTGAGCAGCTTGAACGGATTTGAGTGCACTCACTGAATGAAGCATTCAATAAAAACAAGCATTTTTTTTTTTCATGGATTGGGTGTCTACATTTACTTTGTCCATTATGCTTCATTGAGTGAGTCCACTCAAATTCACTCAGTCTGCCGAGAACAGCCTCTCATTTACATAATGAATGAGTTGCCACGGCACACTTCAGACCAAGAATAACAGTTTGGTCACACTGCTTAGAAGGAGGGAGAAGAGAGGCTGTGGCGCTGTACGAGCATGAAGCAGAGAAACAAGTTTGCGTGTTCAAAAAAATATATATATATGTATATCTCGCATGTCCTTGTAATGTGAGTTTTGTGCATCTGCACATTGCAATGACAGTGTTCAAACGATATATTGTTCAGGCCTATTCTAGAAACAACATTATTGTTATGACGGCAAGCCGTTAATGTGGATCCAAAAACACAGACCAGGAGATCAATAGAACAAATGTTTGTGTTTAATTAGTACAACTTAGGACGCACGCTAGAAAACGCGGATATAACAAGTACAACTTAGGACGCACGCTAGAAAACGCGGATATAACAAGTACAACTTAGGACGCACGCTAGAAAACGCGGATATAACAAGTACAACTTAGGGAGCACGCTAGAAAACGCGGATATAACAAGTATAACTAAAAGAGCACCCAAGATGGCGTGAATATAACAGAGTACAAAATCCTAACTACAAAAACCAGAAGAGCACAAAAGTAAATAAGATCAAACCAGAACACGACCGAAGAACGTCGGAAGGCACCGAGGATGACGATGAGCACACAGCGGTAAGCAAGGCAGGAACAAGCATATGCAATAGTCCGACACTCGCAGACGGTGACAGGAATCCTTAAATAGTGAGCGCTCCTAATGCGCCACAGGTGTGCGGCCACGGCCCCGCCCATCCAGCTGAATCAGATGCTGGAAAGAAAAAACAACTGAGAAGGCATACAGATATGACAGAACCCCCCCCCTCAACGGACGCCCCCTGGCGGACCACCTGGTTTCGAGGGATGAAGGGAGTGGAAATCCCGCAAAAGCGATGGATCGAGGATCCAGGAGCGGGGGACCCATTGGCGCTCCTCAGGGCCATAACCTTCCCAGTCGACCAGGTACTGCACCCCCCTTCCCCGCCTCCTAGAATCGAGAATAGTACGCACCGTATATACCGGCCCACCGTCAACCACGCGAGGGGCAGGAGGAGGCACTGGTGGAGGGTTCAGGGGGCTAGTGGAGACCGGCTTGAGCAGAGACACGTGGAAGACTGGGTGGATCTTCATTGAACCGGGAAGCTGTAGCCTGACCGCGACGGGGTTCACCACAGAGTCCACAGCAAAAGGGCCCACGAACCTAGGGCCCAACTTCTTGGAAGTCCCAGCAAGGTTCAAATCCCGCGTTGATAACCAGACCATCTGGCCCGGACGATAGACCGGAGCGGGTCTTCTGTGGCGGTCAGCAATCAGGCGGTTGCGGGCTGCAGTGCGGACTAGTGCAGCCCTAGCGTCCCTCCAGACTCTATGGGCCCTCCGCAGGTGCACTTGGACGGACGGCACGACGACCTCGGCTTCCTGAGAAGGGAACAGTGGTGGTTGGAACCCGTATGCCGACATAAAAGGCGACCTCCCAGTGGCTGAGCTAATGAGGGTGTTGTGGGCATATTCCACCCAAGGCAGGTGTGAGGCCCAGGAGGCCGGATGCAGTTGGCAAACGCAACGGAGGGCAGCCTCCAGCTCCTGGTTGACCCGTTCTGTCTGTCCGTTGGACTGTGGGTGGTAGCCGGAAGACATACTTGACGTGGCCCCCAGAGCTTTGCAGAATGCTCTCCAAACCCGAGACACAAACTGGGGTCCCCTGTCAGAAACTAGGTCAGACGGAATGCCATGGGTTCGAAAAACGTGTGTTACCAGCAGGTCAGCGGTCTCCAGAGCTGAAGGCAACTTGGGGAGAGCGACGAAGTGCGCCATCTTGGAGAATCGGTCAATCACTGTCAAGATGACGGAATATCCCCTTGAGCGTGGAAGGCCAGTAATAAAATCGAGTGCAACATGGGACCAAGGACGAGATGGAACAGGCAACGGACGCAGAAGTCCTGCTGGAGCTTGATGGGCCGATTTGCCCCGAGCGCAGATGGAACACGCAGAAATGTAGTCCATGACGTCCTTTCGCATACCCGGCCACCAAAACCTCTGGGAAATGAGGAAGAACGTGCGGGACACACCCGGGTGGCAGGCAAACTTCGAGGTGTGCCCCCACTTTAGCACACCTGCACGCTGAGCGTCCGGAACAAAAAGTTTGCCAGCAGGGCAGCCTCCGGGCACCCTAACACCCCGTAGAGAGTCTTCCACTAGCCGCTCAACCTCCCATCGGAGTGCGCCGATGATCAGGTTCTCTGGAACAACAGGCTCCTCTGAAGACATTTCCTCCACCGGTTCATGAATTCTTGACAAGGCATCGGGCTTCCCGTTGCGTGATCCCGGACGGTAAGTAATCACATAGTTGAAACGTGTCAGGAACAGCGCCCAACGGGCCTGGCGTGTGTTGAGGCGCTTGGCAGCCCGGAGGTACTCCAAATTCTTATGGTCGGTGAGTATTTGGAACGGCACCTCCGTCCCCTCCAACCAGTGCCTCCATTCCTGTAAAGCCTGAACTATAGCGAGCAGCTCCCCGTTGCCGACGTCATAATTTGCCTCCGCGGGGGTGAGGCGGCGGGAGTAGAATGCGCAGGGGTGTAGTCTCTGGTCGACTGCAGACCTCTGGGATAGGATGGCCCCCACTCCGGAACTCGACGCATCAACCTCGACCACAAAAGGAAGATCTGAGTCAGGGTGAACAAGGACAGGTGAGCTAGTGAATGCCCTTTTAAGACCTACAAAAGCGGCTTCCGCCACAGAGGACCACACAAACGGGCGTTTATTAGAGGTCAACCTGGTAAGGGGCTCGGCCCTCATACTATAGTTCCGGATAAAACGCCTATAAAAATTGGCAAACCCGAGGAACCTTTGTAACTGCTTACGTGAAGTGGGGGTTGGCCAATCTGCAACTGCCTGAATTTTGGCTGGGTCAGGCCGTAATTGCCCTTTTTCGACGATGAAACCAAGAAATTGCATTGACCCGCGGTGGAACTCGCACTTCTCGGCCTTGACAAACAGCCTATTTTCCAGAAGCCTTTGGAGGACCATGCGGACATGTTGGCGGTGTTCCTGCAAGTTTCTAGAAAATATTAAGATGTCATCTAAATAAACAAAACAGAAGACATTTAGCATGTCACGAAGCACATCATTTATGAGGCTCTGGAAAACAGCGGGTGCATTAGTCAGACCAAAAGGCATGACTAGGTATTCAAAATGTCCGAGCGGGGTTTTGAAAGCGGTTTTCCACTCATCTCCATCCCGAATCCTAACCAAGTGGTAAGCGCTGCGCAAGTCTAACTTGGTATATATGGTGGCTGACTTTAACGGTGCGAAGGCCGAATCTAATAATGGCAGCGGATATTTGTTTTTAACAGTAATCTCATTAAGGCCCCGGTAGTCAATGCACGGCCGAAGACCCCCATCTTTTTTGCCAGCGAAAAAAAACCCCGCTCCCAACGGTGAGGACGAAGGGCGAATTAGGCCAGTTGCCAAGGAAGAGGTTATATAATCTCTCATAGCCTCCTGCTCAGGTTTAGAAATTTGATATAACCTCGAGCTAGGTAGTGGGGCATTGGGCTGCAAGTCAATGGCGCAGTCGTAAGGGCGGTGCGGAGGCAGGGTCTTAGCCTGGTCTATACTAAAAACCTGTTCGAGATCATGGTACTCGGCAGGAACATTTACTAAATTTACAGGCTCGGCAACTGTTTGGGCTTGATCCGGAAGCAGGCACGCCGAGCGTAAGCAGTGCGCGTAACAGAAGGAACTCCAAGTCACTACTTGTGTTTTAGTCCAGTCAATATTAGGGTTATGCATCTTTAGCCAGGGGAGCCCTAGCACAACCGAAGCCGATTTACATGGCATAACCAAGAAGCTACGAACCTCAAAATGGTTCCCGGACAGCTTTGTTTTAAGCGGGGGCGTTATAAACCTTACGTCCGCCAGGGGTCGCCCATCGAGATCTAGAACCTTTTTAGGAGTAGAGAGTCTTATTAATGGGCATTTAAGAGCATCAACAACACTCTGGTCTATAAAACATTCATCTGCCCCTGAATCTATTAAAGCAGTGAACCTAAAATTAACCCCCCCATGCGAAACCTCTCCCGGCAATTGCAGTCTCATTACACCTCGAGTTTGTTTTAGTTCAATCGACTCGTTGCGAGGCAAATCATTAGACTGATTGCCATGATGTACGAACCTGGTCCCCCCTCTGGCGAGAGGAACCCCAGGGGCCGAAGATCCAGGACGACGTGAAGAGATCGCGTCACAGGCGGCAACGTGGTGCCCCGGCAAGCCACAGTAAAGACATAAGCCCGCCCTCATCCGTCTCCGCCGCTCCTCCGTAGAAAGACGACCGCTGCCGAGTTGCATTGGCTCCTCCCCCGCCAGGACCGGACTCCGCGTCGGCGTAGAGGTTGATGGTGATTCGACGAAGCCGTCTGCACGTAACGTTGCCGGACCGTACCGCGATGACGACCCACGACGGCCCCGCTGCTCCAAGGCTCGTTCCCTCTCGCGCTCCTTCAGTCGATTGTCCAACTTCACGGACAAGGAGATAAGGTCTTCCAGGCCCGAAGAATCCTCCCGGGCCGCCAACTCGTCCTTCACCGCAGACGACAGCCCCCTCCGAAAAATTCCACACAGCGCCGCCTCATCGTAACCGCACTCCGCGGCCAAAATGCGGAATTGGATGGAGTAGTCCGCCACGCTAAGCTCGCCTTGAAAAAAATCCAGCAGGCGGCTGCCTGCCTCCTTGCCTCTAACCGGGTGATCAAACACTCTCACAAACTCTGTTTTAAAAATCTCGAATGACTGACGGATTGCGGGATTAGCGTTGCTTACCGCCATTGCCCAAGTGGCCGCTTTACCGGCGAGGAGACTCATGGTATACGCTACACGGGACCTGTCACTCGCGAACGTATATGGCTGCTGGTCAAATACAAGGGAGCACTGGTGCAGAAATTGTCGACAAGCGCCGGGTTCTCCCTCGTAACGATGGGGGTGTGGCAACACTGGCTCCCGGAAAGCAGCCGGTGGAACAACCGGAGACGGGGCGGAGTGACCGGGCGCCGCGGCAGCGTTACCTACGCCACCGGACTGTGCAGGTGGGGCCATATTTTCAATTCTAGTGGTTAGCGCGGTGATCACGTTCACTAGTTCATTTAACGATTGTTCATGCTTGCTGATCATATGACCATGACCGGCAAGCGCGTGGCGAATACCCTCCGAGTCTGTGGGATCCATGGTCGGACTATTCTGTTATGACGGCAAGCCGTTAATGTGGATCCAAAAACACAGACCAGGAGATCAATAGAACAAATGTTTGTGTTTAATTAGTACAACTTAGGACGCACGCTAGAAAACGCGGATATAACAAGTACAACTTAGGACGCACGCTAGAAAACGCGGATATAACAAGTACAACTTAGGACGCACGCTAGAAAACGCGGATATAACAAGTACAACTTAGGACGCACGCTAGAAAACGCGGATATAACAAGTACAACTTAGGGAGCACGCTAGAAAACGCGGATATAACAAGTATAACTAAAAGAGCACCCAAGATGGCGTGAATATAACAGAGTACAAAATCCTAACTACAAAAACCAGAAGAGCACAAAAGTAAATAAGATCAAACCAGAACACGACCGAAGAACGTCGGAAGGCACCGAGGATGACGATGAGCACACAGCGGTAAGCAAGGCAGGAACAAGCATATGCAATAGTCCGACACTCGCAGACGGTGACAGGAATCCTTAAATAGTGAGCGCTCCTAATGCGCCACAGGTGTGCGGCCACGGCCCCGCCCATCCAGCTGAATCAGATGCTGGAAAGAAAAAACAACTGAGAAGGCATACAGATATGACAATTATCTCATTCTTTCTCACTTTAGAAAAGAAGGATTCACCGATCGCCATGCTTTGTGCTAAAATGAGATCAGTGGCACTTCAGGGGCCATTCAAATTGGAGGTGGGGCCAGTGCCCCTGTGGCCCTACCCTTAAAACCACCACTGACAAGGGGAAAATGCATGGAGGTTTTAAGAACTGTACATGAAGTTAAAATAAGAGCTTTTTGGCACTGACAATTATGGCACTGGTAGAGAGCAAATAAGTGCTAAATGACACAATATGGCCTTACGTGTCTGCTTATACGGTTTTTATGCTTACTGTGTATGTATATATAAATACAGTATATAGGTATATCTCACAGTGTGTTATTTAAGCTTGGACCTGAATGTAAATGCACTGATAACACTGAACATTTTAAAATTATTACACCATCCTTTCCCTAATTTCTTGTGCATCACCACCAGAAAACTATATGAGGATGGAGAAGGTGGCATTTTCACAGTAACACTTTTCAAAAGAGCCGTGCATGAATTCAAAGGCAAAGCTCAGGAAAGCAAGTAAGCAAGCTGAATCTCCAAAAAATATTATTAGAACAAAAGTGTGTTATCTGTGTTGTTTACCATAGTGTAGTCTACAACTTACATAGGTTCACTGTCCGTGAGTACTGCTTTGAACTGGAAGAGAAACGGCAACAAGCGCGGAAGGAGCTCAGTGTTCACAGGAAAGAGCACTATGTGAGTTGAACATGTCTCACATGCACAGCTATGTACGTACTCTATACAGTAAATACCGGGTAGATCAGATTGTAGGATGTGTTCCTTCCTAAGGATTTAACATGTTATCATATTTTTCAACGAAGCAGATGGTTCGCTGCTGTTGTTCACAAATGAATGACATACATCTAAGGTGCAAATCTGTCTTCCTGCGCTTCGATGGCAGACTCACCAAAATCATTTTAGATAAGGGTGATATTTTGCTGCAATTTTTGAGCTAGATGATTTATTCCAAGACTGGCTAAAGAATGAGTTACAGTATGCTATATCATCTATATTAAAATTTCTTTAAATTCTCGCTTGGATCTGGGTCATTTTAAAACCGTGTCAATTGGTGTTAGCCTCACTTAGAATACTTTTTTGAGTGACGTTTTATCAACTGCAATCAACATAAAATGAATTAGGGAACATATTTTTTTGTCTTCCACAAAAGACCTCTAATTCCATCATTTGAAACTGCATTTAGCAGTTGCGTTGTTCTTGCAAACGCTTTACAGGAAAAACATAAGCATCTAACGCTTCAAATCAGGGCCATGAGTTGCAATGCAGTGCGACACAATATCCGGTCACTCCGTTAGAAGTGTGTTTTTTCTAAACGTATTAATGTTGTACCATATTATTCTTCAGGAAATGTTTGCGCGTTGGCTGAAGGTGAATTATAGCCAAGTGTTTATGGCCTGGATCCACTTGAAAGCATTGAGGGTGTTTGTGGAGTCAGTACTCCGGTGAGTCACAGTTAACTCATTCACTACCAATGACAGCGAAAGTGCATCACATGGCTGTTTTTATCCTTCTTCTGTGAATTGGCATCAAATCCGTTTGAACTGAGAATGTGGCAGCAAATAAAAGTTTGTTAATTCGCTGCCAACCCTCCCACTTCAAATGGACTGGATGTCTAGCGCCGTCAGTGGCAGCCAATGAGTTCATGTCAGTTTATGAATCATTAGTTTTTCTGAGCGAGGGGTCTCTTATTCATATACATTATACCAACAGGTATGGCTTACCAGTCAACTATCAGGCCCTGCTTCTTCATTCAGACAGAAAGTGTTCAGAGAAATTGAGACAAGAACTTGCTTCATTGTTCATGCATCTTGACCCAATGGCTACTGTTAGCAAGACAGACGTAAGACACATAATTATGCACCATTGTTTTCTAAAACATATGCAATGCAATGAAAGCAACATTACATTTCACCTCACAGTTCTGAGGTCAGGCATTCCAATCCAGGCTCCCACCTTCCTATGTGGCATATACATTAACCTCTTGATACCTGAAATATACGGATATATATTGTATATATACCTTTTAACCTCTTTTCATGATTGCATTATATATTTGCAAATATATAAATACAAAAATGTTTTACTCAATTACTTTTATTTATCATAATATTTTAATTCATTTTTAAATAATTCCTTTTTAAATTTTATTTTATGATTTTCAAATTTTTAGGTTTATTTTTTAATTGAATTTTCTTTCTCTGTTTTTTTCCCCCTGAATCAATAGTATTTTTAAGTACCTATTCATTCTTCCAATGCTCTATATATTTGCTGCCACATCCCACTTGAAATGGATTAGACATCTACTATAATGACAACTTTGACAAACGTATTTCTATTCACGGCAGAAGGATGACTCGATGTCACATGATTGGATGTCTAGCGTTGTTGATGGCACTGAAAGAGTTAAATGTTAATTCAGGCATCAAGGGGTTAATGCTCTCCCTGCTTTTCTAGGTTTTCTACAAGTACCCACACTGTATTTATCCATTTGTTTGTTTATTTCTTTGAACATTACATTAGGATTAATCATTTACATTAATACTGCTTTGTATTGAGTGTTTTATTGTAATTTTTGGGTCAGGTGGTGTTTGGGTGAGGGACAAAGTTGTCATCCATTTGCTTGCGTGCAACCCTTTTGCTTGCTGAAAAGTTAAATGTACAGTACTTTTACAGGGTCAAAATTACAAAATTAAAGAAGTCACGAACACATCATGTCAAATACAAAACTACTTTCTCTGAAAAAACTTTGATCTGAAAGAATAGTGAGAATTTATAAACATTTCGTAATACCGGTACTAGTTTTTTGGATGAAAGCATACATATGTCACCCTTGTATTTCTCTCAGGTAACCTGTGACATTCCAGGACTCTGCCAACAGGAATGTTTCTCCTACATATGCTTTAATATCAACAGCAACTTGCAGGACTTCAGCTAGTACTCCACCATCAGAAGAACCAAACATGGACAATCTGTCATGTCCAGCCAGGTTCCATATCAATGAATTAAGTACATTAATACATTTTGCAACAATAAAAACACCAACTATGATCTACATAGCTCTTAATGTTTTATTGATGTTTTTTTTTAACCTTAAATAGATAGGGTTCAGGACTTCGGGTCGATCACTCTGGGCGAACACATGTACGTCCTCTACCTTGTCTCCGCTTGGCAAAAACACTTTAATAACCCCCTTAAGACTTGCTACTAGCTGGTTTTACGCTTCTGGTGCTGATTGATGGGCCAAACGCTCGTTCCTTTATGTTCATGGCCGTTCATGCACGCTTTAGGCCAGAAGCGGTAGTCGCGAGTAAAATAGTCCCTTTTAAAAGGAGGGCAGTAAATAAGATTAGAAAGGTAAATAAGACATTTTAATGCTTATTGTCATGTAGCAGTAACACTATGGGTAAATTTTGATGGACGTCCAATCACGTAGCTCTTCAAAACCCAATTAAAACTCTTTAAATGAGTTTATCACTCGTAGACGTCCAATCCATTTAAAGTGGGAATACTGGCAGTGAATGATCAGGTGTACCATTGACGATGATAGACATCCAGTCATCTCAAAAACTAATTGAAACTCTTTATATGAGTCACTATCACTAGTAGATATCTTATCCATTTAAATTGGGAGGGTGTGAACGAACGAACATTCACTGCCATCCCTCCCACAATGGATTGGACGTCAAGCGCCGCCCTTGAATTAAGAAGGAAAATGCAAAAATATCCTCCATCACCATCAAGAGTTGGGCAAAATCAGATTTACCCAATGACAACAAATTTCTGGTCATCTGTTGTCATGTTTTGTGTATCGGTACATCAATACTTTTTGATTCTTTTGACAACCGGAGTCAACACATCACACATCAGAAATCAGTAGTTATTCTATACCCGCGGTCACAAGTTTTGAGGCTTTTCACCGTACACTTGAATAAAGTCTAAAAACTTTTGTCCAATAGTGTATTGGAATGCAATACTATAGCCGAATGCTAGGGGGCGCAAGTTCAATTTATTTCTTTAATGTATCAATTACGGTTCTCTCTCTCTCTCTCTCTCTCTCTCTCTCTCTCTCTCTCTCTCTCTCTCTCTCTCTCTCTCTCTCTCTCTCATCTCTCTCTCTCTCTCTCTCTCTCCTCTCTCTCTCTCTCTCTCTCTCTCTCTCAGTCTCTCCTCTCTCTCTCTCTCTCTCTCTCTCTCTCTCTCTCTCTCTCTCTCTCTTCTCTCTCTCTCTCTCTCTCTCTCTCTCTCTCTCTCTCTCTCATCTCTCTCTCTCTCTCTCTCTCTCTCTCTCTCTCTCTCCTCTCTCTCTCTCGCTGAGCGCGTGCGAGAGGAGGTGATATGAAAAGACACACGCATACAAGCTGTCATTCTGTCAGCTTTAAGAGCAAAACATGTTGCATCTGGAACTCATGTGCATCCACTGTACTTAGTGGGCATCACTCTTTGCGCCAGTTACTGCAGTTAGTTTGATTTAAAAAAAAATAAAAAATAAAAAAAAATCTGTATGTAAAATGTGGACTATTCCCAAGCCACGATACAGAACTGGTTCGTGTGGTGACGGTGAGATAACCGTGAACATCGGCGGGGTCCGAGTAGTACTTTACGAGGATGTTTTGAATCGTTACCCCGAGAGCAGACTGGCTGAGTTGGTGAACTGCTCATCGGCGCAGAATGATGAACTTTTTTCGTCTCTTTGTGACGACTTTGACCCCGGCCGAAGGAGTTTTATTTTGACCGGGATCCAGATGCGTTCAAGTGCATCATCGATGTTTATTACTTCGACGAAATCCACATCAAACGCGGCTTTTGCCCAATTTGTTTCATCAAGGAGATGGAGTTCTGGAAAATAGACCTAAGTGCTCTAGATGAGTGCTGCAAAGTTATTTGAGCGAAAAGGAGGGGGAGCTGAGCGAGATAGCGAGCAAAGTGAAGGTAATATTGGAGGACATGGAGGTAGACCAAAATGCGACGGGCACCCAGAGATGCCAAAGGTTCTTGTGGCGCCTCATGGAGAAGCCTGGTTCTCCTTCCCCGCGCGTGTCATCGCCATTACATCTTTCCTCTCTGTCCTGGTCTCGGCGGTGGTCATGTGCGTGGGAACCATCCCCGAATTGCAGGTGACGGACGCCGAGGGGGAGCTTGTGGAGCACCCGACTTTGGAGGCTATTGAAACGGCGTGCATGCTGTGGTTCACCGCAGAGTACCTGCTGCGCCTTGCTTCCTCGCCAGATAAGTTACACTTTGCGCTCTCCTTCATGAACGTCGTGGACTTCATGGCTATTATGCCTTTTTACGTGGTCCTAAGTCTAACCTACCTCGGCACCAGCTCCATGATTGAACTCGGCAACGTACAGCAGGCGGTGCAAGCGCTGCGCATTATGCGCATCGCGCGTGTTTTTCAAGTTGGCGCGCCACTCTTCGGGACTCCAAACACTCACGTACGCGCTCAAGAGGAGTCTCAAGGAGCTGGGGCTGCTGCTCATGTACATGGGCGTGGGCATCTTCGTGTTCTCAGCTCTAGGTTACACCATGGAGCAAAGTCACCCCGAGACTCTTTTCAGGAGCATTCCACAATCCTTCTGGTGGGCCATCATCACCATGACGACGGTGGGATACGGAGACATCTACCCCAAAACCACTTTGGGCAAGTGCAACGCGGCCGTCAGTTTCCTGTGCGGCGTCATAGCCATTGCCTTACCCATACATCCCATCATTAATAACTTTGTGGTGTTCTACAACAAACAGCAAGTGTTGGAGACTGCCGCCAAGCATGAAGTGGAACTGATGGAACTCAAATCTGGTGAAGATGCTCCTCGAAAAGGCAATGACAAAGATGACACTTATGACAGTTAATAACCTTGCAGACTTTAATGTAAAAAAAAAAAAAAAAAAAAACAATCAAAATAAACACTTCTATATACACTCTGTACATACGATATATATTCAAATATGTATGTATGTATGTATGTATGTTAAAACATTTATGTCCAAACTACGGCCCAGGAGCAAGAGCGTAGGTTTGGTCTCAATATTGG